>NC_086447.1:264658311-265291227 GCF_028390025.1 Pseudophryne corroboree | reverse complement strand
TGTGCAGTGCTGGGGTGGCTTGGTCGGATTCCCTGACAGACAATATTGATACCCTAGACAGGGACAGTATATTACTGACTAGAGAGCATTTAAAAGATGCATTTCTATATATGCGTGATGCACAGAGGGATATCTGCCGACTGGCATCAAGAGTAAGTGCGCTGTCCATTTCTGCCAGAAGAGGTTTATGGACGCGGCAGTGGTCAGGTGATGCGGATTCCAAAAGGCATATGGAAGTATTGCCTTATAAAGGGGAGGAGTTATTTGGGGTAGGTCTATCAGACCTGGTAGCCACGGCAACTGCTGGGAAATCCACATTTTTACCCCAGGTAGCCTCTCAACATAAGAAGACGCCATATTATCAGGCGCAGTCCTTTCGGACCCATAAGGGCGAGCGGGCAAAGGGCTCCTCTTTTCTGCCCCGTGGCAGAGGGAGAGGGAAAAGGCTGCAGCAAACAGTCGGTTCCCAGGAACAGAAGCCCTCTCCCGCCTCTGCCAAGTCCTCAGCATGACGCTGGGGCGTTACAAGCGGACTCAGGCACGGTGGGGGCCCGTCTCAAGAATTTCAGCGCGCAGTGGGCTCACTCACAAGTGGACCCCTGGATCCTTCAGGTGGTATCTCAGGGGTACAAATTGGAATTCGAGACGTCTCCCCCTCGCCGTTTCCTAAAGTCTGCTTTACCGACGTCTCCCTCCGACAGGGAGGCGGTATTGGAAGCCATTCACAAGCTGTATTCCCAGCAGGTGATAATCAAGGTACCTCTCCTGCAACAGGGAAAGGGGTATTATTCCACGCTGTTTGTGGTACCGAAGCCGGACGGCTCGGTGAGACCTATTTTAAATCTAAAATCCTTGAACACTTACATACAGAGGTTCAAGTTCAAGATGGAGTCACTCAGAGCGATGATTGCGAACCTGGAAGAAGGGGATTATATGGTGTCTCTGGACATCAAGGATGCTTACCTCCATGTCCCAATTTACCCTTCTCACCAAGAGTACCTCAGGTTTGTGGTACAGAACTGTCACTATCAGTTTCAGACGCTGCCGTTTGGATTGTCCACGGCACCCCGGGTCTTTACCAAAGTAATGGCCGAAATGATGATACTCCTTCGAAGGAAGGGAGTTTTAGTTATCCCTTACTTGGACGATCTCCTGATAAGGGCAAGATCCAGGGAACAGTTGGAAGTCGGGGTAGCACTATCTCAGGTAGTGTTGCGGCAGCACGGTTGGATTCTCAATATTCCAAAATCGCAGCTGATCCCGACGACACGTCTTCTATTCCTAGGGATGATCCTGGACACAGTCCAGAAAAAGGTATTTCTCCCGGAGGAGAAAGCCAGGGAGTTATCCGAGCTAGTCAGAAACCTCCTAAAACCAGGCCAAGTCTCAGTGCATCAATGCACAAGGGTCCTGGGAAAAATGGTGGCTTCCTACGAAGCAATCCCATTCGGCAGATTCCACGCAAGAACTTTTCAGTGGGACCTGCTGGACAAATGGTCCGGATCGCATCTTCAGATGCATCAGCGGATAACCCTGTCACCAAAGACAAGGGTGTCTCTCCTGTGGTGGTTACAGAGTGCTCATCTTCTAGAGGGCCGCAGATTCGGCATTCAGGACTGGGTCCTGGTGACCACGGATGCCAGCCTGCGAGGCTGGGGAGCAGTCACACAGGGAAGGAATTTCCAGGGCTTGTGGTCAAGCCTGGAGACATCACTTCACATAAATATCCTGGAGCTAAGGGCCATTTACAATGCTCTAAGCCTAGCAAGACCTCTGCTTCAAGGTCAGCCGGTGCTGATCCAGTCAGACAACATCACGGCAGTCGCCCACGTAAACAGACAGGGCGGCACAAGAAGCAGGAGGGCAATGGCAGAAGCTGCAAGGATTCTTCGCTGGGCGGAAAATCATGTGATAGCACTGTCAGCAGTGTTCATTCCGGGAGTGGACAACTGGGAAGCAGACTTCCTCAGCAAGCACGACCTCCACCCGGGAGAGTGGGGACTTCATCCAGAAGTCTTCCACATGATTGTGAACCGTTGGGAAAAACCAAAGGTGGACATGATGGCGTCCCGCCTCAACAAAAAACTAGACAGGTATTGCGCCAGGTCAAGGGACCCTCAGGCAATAGCTGTGGACGCTCTGGCAACACCGTGGGTGTACCAGTCAGTGTATGTGTTCCCTCCTCTGCCTCTCATACCCAAGGTACTGAGAATTATAAGACGGAGAGGAGTAAGAACTATACTCATGGCTCCGGATTGGCCAAGAAGGACTTGGTACCCGGAACTTCAAGAGATGCTCACAGAGGACCCGTGGCCTCTACCTCTAAGAAGGGACCTGCTCCAGCAAGGACCCTGTCTGTTCCAAGACTTACCGCGGCTGCGTTTGACGGCATGGCGGTTGAACGCCGGATCCTGAAGGAAAAAGGCATTCCGGATGAAGTCATCCCTACCCTGATCAAAGCCAGGAAGGATGTAACCGCAAGGCATTATCACCGTATTTGGCGGAAATATGTTGCGTGGTGCGAGGCCAGGAAGGCCCCTACAGAGGAATTTCAACTGGGTCGATTCCTGCATTTCCTGCAAACAGGAGTGTCTATGGGCCTAAAATTGGGGTCCATTAAGGTTCAAATTTCGGCCCTGTCGATTTTCTTCCAGAAAGAACTGGCTTCAGTTCCTGAAGTTCAGACGTTTGTCAAGGGGGTGCTGCATATACAGCCTCCTTTTGTGCCTCCAGTGGCACCTTGGGATCTCAATGTAGTTTTGGGGTTCCTAAAATCACATTGGTTTGAACCACTCACCACTGTGGACCTAAAATATCTCACATGGAAAGTGGTAATGCTGTTGGCCCTGGCTTCGGCCAGGCGTGTGTCAGAATTGGCGGCTTTATCCTATAAAAGCCCTTACCTGATTTTTCATACGGACAGGGCAGAATTGAGGACTCGTCCTCAATTTCTCCCTAAGGTGGTTTCAGCGTTTCACCTGAACCAGCCTATTGTGGTACCTGCGGCTACTAGGGACTTGGAGGACTCCAAGTTGCTGGACGTAGTCAGGACCCTGAAAATATATGTTTCCAGGACGGCTGGAGTCAGAAAATCTGACTCGCTGTTTATCCTGTATGCACCCAACAAGCTGGGTGCTCCTGCTTCTAAGCAGACTATTGCTCGTTGGATTTGTAGTACAATTCAGCTTGCACATTCTGTGGCAGGCCTGCCACAGCCAAAATCTGTAAAAGCCCATTCCACAAGGAAGGTGGGCTCATCTTGGGCGGCTGCCCGAGGGGTCTCGGCTTTACAACTTTGCCGAGCAGCTACTTGGTCAGGGGCAAACACGTTTGCTAAATTCTACAAATTTGATACCCTGGCTGAGGAGGACCTGGAGTTCTCTCATTCGGTGCTGCAGAGTCATCCGCACTCTCCCGCCCGTTTGGGAGCTTTGGTATAATCCCCATGGTCCTTACGGAATTCCCAGCATCCACTAGGACGTCAGAGAAAATAAGAATTTACTTACCGATAATTCTATTTCTCGTAGTCCGTAGTGGATGCTGGGCGCCCATCCCAAGTGCGGATTATCTGCAATACTTGTACATAGTTATTGTTGTTGTGAGCCATCTATCCAGAGGCTCCTCTGTTATCATGCTGTTAACTGG
This sequence comes from Pseudophryne corroboree, assembly GCF_028390025.1. Taxonomy (NCBI): domain Eukaryota; kingdom Metazoa; phylum Chordata; class Amphibia; order Anura; family Myobatrachidae; genus Pseudophryne; species Pseudophryne corroboree. The sequence continues at coordinate 265,287,582 of NC_086447.1, read as the reverse complement.
GTTCAGATCACAAGTTGTACGGTGTGATTGGTGTGGCTGGTATGAGTCTTACCCGGGATTCATAAATCCTTCCTTATTGTGTACGCTCGTCCGGGCACAGTATCCTAACTGAGGCTTGGAGGAGGGTCATAGGGGGAGGAGCCAGTGCACACCAGGTAGTCCTAAAGCTTTTCTTTTGTGCCCAGTCTCCTGCGGAGCCGCTAATCCCCATGGTCCTTACGGAGTACCCAGCATCCACTACGGACTACGAGAAATAGAATTATCGGTAAGTAAATTCTTATTTTTTTAGATTCCTACAACTCCGACACGCCTTGCAGTCACAATTTCGGGACTCACCCCTGGCGCTCCTTCATTTTCCCATAAAGACCTTTTTAAGCTCGTTGGGGCGGGTTAAGGTGATTTCTTTCACCTACTCGTACCTATTAAAAATACTTCATGCAGACCCTCTTTCGGGACTCCGTGCGCGTTGGGAGTGTGATCTAGGCCCCATAGGCGAGGAGGACTGGGAGCTAGCCCTGGAATACCCGGGTATGGCGACTAAGTCACTCCGATTTCAACAAATACAGCTTTTTATTTTGCACAGACCCTATATGACACCGGTTCGGTTGGCCAGATTTGGGGCTGGCAATACAGCTGTTTGCCCTAAATGTAGGGCCGATGGGGGATCCTTTTGGCACCTTGTGTGGGAGTGTCCGTCCATTCAGGAGTTTTGGTCTGGGGTCAGGTCGATTCTGGAGCGCACGGGGATGCCTGGGAGTATGTTGACTTCGAGATTCTGTGTACTGGGAATGGGGGGTCCTGCTTCGGGGTCCAAGTGGGAGGGCCTCTATGCTCATAGTATTTGTGCCCTGGCCAAAGTGTGCATTGCGCGGTCATGGATGGCCCCGCGTCGCCCTACTGTATCTGCCTTTAAGGCTCTGGTTAATGACACTCTCCTTAAAGACCGCTATATATACATGAAAAACAATGCCATTTCTAAATATGAGAAAATATGGTTCCCTTGGATTACCTCTGTATACTCCTCTCACGCCCTTGCGCTATGAGAAGCACTGCGCCCTGGTAGCGATGTGCGTCCTAGGCTCATGCAAGGACAGGTCGCGATATCAATCTTTATTCCATTTACCTCAGCTATTTTATTGTAATACTGCTTCTTGTTGTTTTTTTTTTTTTTTTTTTCTCTCTCTCTCTTCCTTATCTGTGGTTTTTTTATTTTTATTTTTTATTTTTTTCTATGTTGTAAAAGTATCCGTAGGCTATACTACGGCCTACTAGTTAGAGTTGTAACTGCTAAATAACTGGGGGAAAAACTTGAAAATGTTTAATATGTGATTTACGACCTGTTTACGGACATTAGATTTTCCTTACACCGTGAGCTTGGTAGTACTATGGGAGCAATTGTGCATGTGATGTAATGTATTATGGGGGTAATTCCAAGTTGATCGCAGCAGGATTTTTGATAGCAACTGGGCAAAACCATGTGCACTGCAGGGGAGGCAGATATAACATGTCCAGAGAGAGATAGATTTGGGTGGGTTATATTGTTTCTGTGCAGGGTAAATACTGGCTGCTTTATTTTTACACTGCAATTTAGATTGCAGATTGAACATACCACACCCAAATCTAACTCTTTCTGCACATGTTATATCTGCCTCCCCTGCAGTGCACATGGTTTTGCCCAGTTGCTATCAAAAATCCTGCTGCGATCAACTTGGAATTACCCCCTATGCTTTTTGAGTTTACACAAGCTAAAAACTGTTGCATTGCTTATCCTGTATTATCCGATTTCCCATGTTTAACGCTGTGTCTGTACTGGTGATCTTTTTTCGAATAAACAAACTCTATTTAAAAAAAAAAAAAGGTATACGCTGATAAGTCTTCCCTCAGTGGGGACTATGCTTGTACCCAAGCTTTTTGACTTTTTATAACTGGGTCAAGGTTCCACAGTTGAGTTCATTTTTAACAACCAACGTTCTTAGCTTCAGTGTGTTTTTTTAGTCTTCTAGAGGTCAGTATAGTAGTGTGACCTGGAAGTTACCTCATATGTGCACTGGAGACCTCTTGGTGTGATTTCCAAAACTAGAAGAGGTGGTTTTCTGGTTTTGAAGCCCTCACTTGCTAAATTAAAAAGTAGAAAATTTTCCAGGGAACCACCCCTATGATCTGCTGGTATACCTGGAGGTGAGTCAGGTGTGGCATAAACATAGCAGTTGGGGGAGGTCCTTACTCATGGTATTCCTTTCTAGAAGGTATATTTGTTCCTGTATCTCCTCTTTCCTTTATTTCCTTCTTTATCTGGTGTGCATTATACTGCATTTATTTAGTTGAGGTTCATATGTATTAATAATCGCAGAACTGTCTAAATTATTATCACTCCATTTTGTTGCAGATATTTAAATTTTTTATTAAAATATCACCTCTGTGTATGTATGTTATATATGTTATGCATGTTATTTCCTAAACGGAGAGTCAGATTCTAGAATCGGGGCCAGACGGACGGATTGAAAGATCTTTCTCCTGCTACTATGCTTCCAAAGAGTTTATAAAATCTGAAGATTGTGTTAACTAACCTGGAAAAACTCTGAAAAACTTTACTTTTTAGTGGTTAGTCCATTGGGGTCAGATCGTAGTCCCTGTTGGTAATAATGGGACTGCGATCTGTAGTGCTAATTAATGTTCTGCAGGAGATTTCTGTGAAATCTCCTGCATTATACTATTAGCACATAGTCACGAACCATACAATTATGCAGAAACATCAGTTTGTACATCATTTTATGTAAAAAAAATGTTTGATAAAAAGACCTTTAGGTCACCGTGATAGACGACTGTTAAGGTTTTTATCTTCATTATTATGTTGTACCCAGTCCTGTTATAATACTGCTTGTCGAATGCTTTCCCTTGCAGATATTTAGTTTATTGACCATAAACCATTGTTTCTCTTACGTCCTAGAGGATGCTGGGGTCCACATTAGTACCATGGGGTATAGACGGGTCCACTAGGAGCCATTGGCATTCTAAGAGTTTGAGAGTGTGGCCTCTATGCCCCTCCTACCAGACTCAGTTTAGAAAATGTTCCCGGAGGAGCCGGTCACAGCTAGGGGAGCTCTCCTGAGTTTTCCTAGTAAAATGTTGTTTTAGAGTTTTTTGTTTTACAGGGAGGCTGCTGGCAACAGCCTCCCTGCAGCGAGGGACTGAGGGGGGGAGCAGTGTCCGCCCTGCGGGGTCTGAGCCACTGTCTCCGCTGACTGGACACTGAGCTCCAGAGGGGTCTGATCGTTCTCCGCCACAGGGGACCGCTCGCCCCAGCAGCATGCCGCCACCCTCTTGCAGAGCGGGGGTCGGTGTGAAGATGGCAGCAACAGGGTAGGAGCGCAGTATTAACTGCACTCCGGTAATGGCTCAGCGGTACATGGTGCGGCGCTGTGAGGGGCGCCCTGAGCCAGCGCTACACCCTACACTGGTCCAGAAGCCTGTCCGGGTCCCAGGATCTCAGCCAGCACTAAATCCTCAGGCCAGTATAAGCAGTAGAAGAGCGGGAAGACCGCGCCACTTTGGGGGCGGAGCTTCTCAGAGCGGACCCAGCAGCATTTCAGCGCCATTTTCCTGCCTGCACAGCGCTGACCAGGAAAGAAGGTCCCTCCACACAACTCCAGCTATCTGTAAACGGTACCAGGGGGTTGTAGCAGGGAGGGGGGGAGGCTGCAATACGACTGTGTATCCTATTAAGGTGTACAGTCAGCGCTGACAAGGGGTCTCCCTTTGGTGAAAGCGCTGTGTGTGGGTTGGCTCTAATCTCTGTGTCTCTCTTGCTATTCTTGGGGGGGGGGGGGGGGGAACTGTCTGCCCTCACCTGTGTGTGTGTGGAGTGTTTGGTGGTCTCCTTTAGCTATATCCAGGGACACTGTGTCATATGCTGCGGAGGATATGTCCTCATAGGATGATCCCATTCCATGTAATCAGGATAGCACTGGTTTAGCACAGATTCCAGCAAGGGAACCTGAATGGTTTTCCTCTATCAAATCTTGGATTACTCAGATTTCTGACAGGGTTGCGAGTAATGAATCTGCAACCCAGGGACAGTATTACAGAACTCCATGGCAGTATGGCCCGATTCTGGTACCTCAGGATGCCCCGCTATATACCCCCAAAAACGTGCGCTTGTTAACATCACGCAAGATGACACGGATACCGATTCTGATACCACAGACGATAATGGGGATGTGTTGCGGGGGTCTGCCTCTGTTGCAAAGGGGGTGCAATTAATGATAGAGGCTATCAGGGATGTGTTAAATATAAATTATACCACACCTGAGCAGGTTGAGGAGGCTTTTTTCACTGAAAATAAGAAAGCGCCACTAACCTTCCCTGCGTCAAAGGAATTGAATGCTCTATTTGAGAAAGCATGGGAAAACCCGGAGAAAAAATTCCATATCCCTAAAAGGGTCCAGGTGGCGTTTTTTACCTGAGGAGGATAGGAAAAAATGGGAAAACCCGCCTACTGTTGACGCATCTGTGTCCATACTCTCAAAAAAGGTGGTTTTACCTGTTCCAGGATCTACTGCCTTAAAGGAGCCGGCTGATAGAAAAATTGATAATACACTTAAATCAATGTACACTGTTTCAGGTTTCAGGGGCCATATTACGTCCCACTATTACTAGTGCATGGATTGCAAGGACTATAGTAAAGTGGTCGGCTACCTTACTAGAGGATTTGAATACGATGGATAAAGGGATGTTGAATTTTTTTTGCGTAACATTCACGATTCAGCAGGTTTTATGGTAGAATCCATGAAAGACCTTGGTTCCATGGTTGCGGGGATCTCTTCCATGTCTGTTTCAGCTCGTCGGGGACTGTGGCTGCGCCAGTGGTCTGCCGATGCGGAATCCAGGAAAAGTGTGGAGTCCCTACCCTACACAGGTCAGGCTCTCTTTGGGAAAGCTTTGGATGCGTGGATATCCACGGCTACAGCGGGTAAGTCTCCGCTTCTTCCCTTAGCTGCTCCTGCTCCGAAGAAATACTTTTCTTCATCAGCATCTCAGTTCTTTCGGCCTAACAAGCCTAGAAAGGCCAAACCGTCCAATACCGTCTTTAGGGGAGGTCGAGTACGCCAAAGTCCTCCGCATGATGGTGGACCGCACGGCCCGGAGGTGGAGCCGGTGGGGGCGAGACTCAAACAGTTCAGTCACGTCTGGGTATCGTCTGGCCTGGATCCCTGGGTGATAGATATTGTGTCCCAGGGATACAGGCTGGAATTTCAAAATCTCCCTTCTCACCGATTTTTCAAATCAGGCTTGCCAGTTCTACTGGCAGACAGAACTGTACTAGAGGAAACTGTCCAGAAGTTGGTGGAGGCACAGGTCATTGTACCAGTTCCTCCTCATTTACAAACCTCAGGTAACTATTCAAACCTTTTCGTGGTACCGAAACCGGATGGTTCGGTCAGGCCCATTCTGAACCTAAAATCAATGAACCCCTTTCTAAAGGAGTTCAAGTTGAAGATGGAGTCTCTCAGGGCGGTGATATCTGGTCTGGAAGAGGGGGAATTCCTGGATATCAAGGATGCGTACCTCCACATTACGATTTTGCTGCCGCATCAGGCTTATCTCCGTTTCGCTTTATTGGACTGTCATTTCCAGTTCCAGGCCCTGCCATTCTGCCTCTCAACAGCACTGAGGGTGTTCACCAAGGTGATGGCAGAGATGATGGTTCTCCTCCGCAAAAAAGGGGTGAACATTATTCCATATCTGGACGATCTGCTGATAAAGGCTTCGTCCAAGGAGAAGCTGTTGCAGTCCATTGTTCTCATAACGCACCTACTCAGAGTCCACGGTTGGATTCTGAATCTCCCAAAGTCACATTTGGAACCGACCCAGAGGTTGTCTTTTCTGGGGATGATCTTCGACACAAAAGTGCAGAGGGTGTTTCTTCCACAGGAAAAGGCGTTGGCGATACAAACAATGGTCCGGGATGTACTGAAGCCAGCCTGGGTGTCAGTTCATCACTGCATTCGCCTTTTGGGAAAGATGGTGGCCTCTTACGAGGCTCTCCAATACGGGAGGTTCCATGCTCGGGCCTTCCAATTGGATCTCCTGGACAAGTGGTCAGGATCTCATCTCCACATGCACCAGAGGATTCGTCTGTCGCCAAAGGCCAGGATTTCACTCCTCTGGTGGCTCCATTTGCCTCACCTTCTAGAGGGCTGCAGGTTCGGGATTCAGGACTGGGTCCTTCTAACCACGGATGCGAGCCTTCGGGGCTGGAATGCAGTCACTCAGGGGGAAACATTCCAAGGAAGGTGGTCAAGTCTGGAAGCCGGCCTGCCCATCAACATCCTGGAACTAAGAGTCGTCTACAACTGTCTTCTTCAAGTGGCCCATCTTCTAAGAAATCGGGCCATTCAAGTGCAGTCGGACAATGTAACAACAGTGGCCTGCATAAACCAACAGGGCAGAACGAAGAGCAGAGCTGCAATTTCAGAGATGACGATCATCCTCTGGGCAGAAAAGCACGCTTTGGCGCTGTCAGCCATCTTCATTCCAGGAGTAGACAACTGGGAAGCAGACTTCCTCAGCAGACACGATCTCCATCCAGGGGAATAGGTTCTCCATCTGGAGGTGTTCAAGGAAATTACAGACCTTTGGGGGCTACCCCAAATAGACATGATGGCCTCTCGTCTCAACAAGAAGCTTTGACGCTATTGTTCCAGGTCGAGGGACCCACAAGCAGTGGCAGTGGACGCCCTGGTGTCTCCGTGGGTTTTCCGGTCGGTGTATGTGTTTGACCTCTTCCGCTCATTCCAAGAGTTCTAAAGCTCGTAAGGAGATCAAGGGTTCAGGTGATCCTCATTGCTCCGGACTGACCAAGGCGGGCTTGGTACGCGGACCTTCTGAATCTCTTGCAGAAAGAGCCGAGGCCTCTTTCTCTTCGGGAGGATCTGCTGCTGAAGGGACCGCTCGCCTATGAAGACTTACCGCAGCTACATTTGACGGCATGGAGGTTGAACGCCTGATACTAGCTCGGAAGGGCATTCCGAAGAAGGTCATTCCTACCCTGATACAGGCTAGGAAAGGGGTAACGTCTAAACATTACCATCGTATTTGGAAGAAATATGTTTCTTGGTGTGAATCCAAGAGGTTTCCTACGGTGGAGTTTCAATTCGGACGGTTTCTCCTCTTCCTGCAAGCAGGTGTGGATATGGGCCCGAGATTGGGATCTGTGAAGGTCCAGATTTCGGCCCTCTCCATCTTCTTCCAGAAACAGTTAGCTGCCCTCATTGAGGTTCAGACTTTTTTGAAGGGAGTTCTGCACATCCAACCTCCCTTTGTACCGCCTACGGCGCCTTGGGACCTTAACATGGTGTTACAGTTTCTCCAGTCGGATTGGTTTGAACCTCTACAGGAGGTTGAGGTCATATTTATTACTTGGTAGACGGTCACGTTGTTGGCCTTAGCTTCTGCTAGACGTGTGTCAGAATTAGGGGCTTTGTCCTGTAAAAGTCCTTACTTGATCTTCTATGAAGATAGAGCTGAACTCCGGACACGTCAGCAGTTTCTTCCAAAGGTTGTGTCGGCATTTCATATCAACCAACCTATTGTGGTGAAAGTAGCTACTAACTCCTCAATTACATCAAAGTCCTTGTATGTTGTAAGGGCTCTGAAGATATATATGAAGAGAAGTTCTCGTCACAGAAAGTCGGACTCTCTGTTTGTCCTATATGATCCCAAGAAGATTGGGTGTCCTGCTTCTAAGCAGACTATTTCTCGCTGGATTCGGTTAACTATCCAGCACGCTTATTCTACGGCAGGTGTCTCGGCATTGCAACTTTGCCGAGCTGCAACTTGGTCTGGGTCGAATACGTTTGCAAAGTTTTACAAGTTCGATACTTTGGCCTCTGATGATCTGAAGTTCAGTCAATCAGTTCTGCAGGAGCCTCCGCGCTCCCCCTCCCGTTCTGGGAGCTTTGGTACATCCCCATGGTACTAATGTGGACCCCAGCATCCTCTAGGACATAAGAGAAAATAGGATTTTGGTTACCTACCGGTAAATCCTTTTCTCGTTGTCCGTAGAGGTGGCTGGACGCCCGCCCAGCACTTCGTTTTCCTTCAACCATTATCTGGTTCAGTACGACTTTGTTTAGTTATGTACTGCATTGTAACTTGGTAAGTAATGTTTCAGCAGTTGCTGAGTTTTCAAGCTAAGCTAGCTTGATGTGCCTTGTATGTGTGAGCTGGTATGAATCTCGCCACTATCTGTGTATAATCCTTCTCTCGAAGATGTCAGTCTCCTCGGGCACAGTTTCTAGAATGAGTCTGGTAAGAGGGGCATAGAGGGAGGAGCCAGCCCACACTCTCAAACTCTTAAAGTGCCAATGGCTCCTAGTGGACACGTCTATACCCCATGGTACTAATGTGGACCCCAGCATCCTGTACGGACTACGAGAAAAGGATTTACCGATAGGTAACCAAAATCCTATTTTTGCCTGGCTTTTAATGGCAGTGTTTTTCTCAATGTGTTTATTTTTCATTCTTGATGTAATTTACCATTTTGTGTTGTTATACAGTATGAGGGACAGGAAAAAGTCACTGAGTGGAAGGAGGTGCTACACTATATGTCTGATTCATGTTTGTAAGTAAAGCAAAAAAGCAAGCAAATGGACAAAACCATGTTGCCCTGCAAGTGGGGCAGATGTAACGTGCTGAGAGTTAGATGTGGGTGGGGTGTGTTCAAACTGAAATCTAAATTGCAGTGCAGAAGTTAAGCTGTCTAACATGTGGGCTACATGCAAAAGCAGCCAGTATTTACATTGCACAGAAACAATATAAATGAATGTGCTCCCCGTGCATGGCTATATGGTTTGTTCCAGACTCAGTTTCTTGCTTTTTTGCTTTATTTACAAACTTGAATCAGGCCCTATATACCTCCTGAGGTTTTCTTCTTACTGTCTTTGCCCAGAGGAATACAGTTTTAAGCGATTTGTGGAGTAACTGCCGTGGAGTGCCACCTGTAGCAGTGATATGTTTATATGTTGCCCGTCTCTTTTATGCTTCTGCTCATCTCTTCCATGCTCACTTTTTTTGGAATAATCAGTGACCAACTTTACCTGTTTATGCTGAGACTAAAGTGGATATTGGAAATACTGCTACTAGGCTGGATGTTACATTTAGATGGATTCAAAGTATAATTTTAATTTGATGAGATGTGTTTTCATGTATATTTCTTTTTCCCGTTAAGTTATACCCCTAAGGACAGAGACAGCAGGCCAAAGTTCAAGAAGGGCTTTATGCAAGGACACATGACTCGTCCAGAAAAAGCAGAAAAGGAGGAATTGTACAAAGAACGGTGGCCGCAATTTGTACGGAGTCTTCAGGGAAGGCGAGTGACAGATACTTTAATTTTGATAAAATGTATTGAAGCTAGTTACAGCCAGATTGTAATAAATAAAGCTTTGCTATACATGCAGAAGGCCTCAGACACACACATACACAAAGGAAAAATGTATGTATCTAACAAAATGAAAGTTTGCAATTAAGTTTGACCATTTGTAAATTTCCTGTTGCGGTAATATTAGGTTACATTTGTTTGCAATATTATATTTTGTTTTTCCATCGTCATTCCACCTATTTAGTGAATTAACTGTGTGAATAATATCTGTATTGATTTCACTTTGAGAATATTGAGATCAGTGCTATCATATCCTGTTAAATGCCCATAATAATAGCTATTATTTTTAATGAACTGATTACACTTTTTTTTTAAACAAAGAAACAGCTATGTGTTTAACAGTCAAGCATGTTCTGTTAATTTTCTCCAGGTACTCCGAAGAGACTATCAATGGCCTGGAATATATAGATGATGAAAAGGTTGACCTCCATCTGATTTTAGAGCTTATAAAACATATTGTTCTGAAGGGGGAGGTGAGTATTGTGGTTAAGTACAGCGTTTGCACTCTATATTATTAATTAAGAATACATATTAGACAATTAAACACATTTCTATTCAACAACATTTCTGCTGCGGGGTACACTGGGCTCCACAGGGAATGACATTGGGGTGTAGAGTAGGATCTTGATCCGAGGCACCAACAGGCTAAAAGCTTTGACCTGCTTCCCAGAATGCATAGTGCCGCCTCCTCTATAACCCCGCCTCCGTGCACAGGAGCTCAGTTTTGTAGTTGGTGCCATGCAGTGCAGGCATACAACAGGTGGGCTGCTCCAGCAGCCCTCAGAAGAGCTTTTCTAAGTGAATATTGAAGACTTCAACGAAAGCAGCTCCATCACCTCCCCCAGCGGCGCTGTATACTCCCGTGCCCTGGTTGCCGGGTACTTACAGCGGAGGCTCCGGTTTTCATCAGACACACACACCACCGAAGTTCTCCAGGATCGGGTGGCCGCACTTAAGGAGGAGGTAAGAGGGTCCCCCAGGCGGGACCCGCTGGAAACCGCGATCCGGCGCGGCCGGTGGGAGGCGGGCCGCGCGCTGGCTGTGGCAGTACAGGGACCCCACGAGACCACCAGGGCAAGGGCACAGGTCGGATTCTCTCAAAAATCCTTTTGCTAAGGCCAGCAGTACCTGGAGGTGAAGTACAGCAAGGGGATAAGGCTCTGACCTGTAGCCCCTGCTCCAGCCCCAGGGTGCCATTTAGAGTAAATGTTCCCGCCCTGGAGCTGCATCTCTCTCTCTCCCTCACTCCCTGTCAGCGTTTGGGCGCCATTACACAGAGCTGCGCTGATCCTGGGACTGTTTGGGCAAATCCTCCTCTGTAAAGCCACCTGCATGTCAGCGCTGTGCATTTTACAGGACACTTAAGTATTCTACATGTCTGCTGACAGTGTTAGTTAAGAAACAGTGCATCTAGTCAGGGTTATATGGTACAAGTACCCTATGATATACATCCAGTCTTTATTGTGCATTGATATATCTATTGAGTGTATAGCTATACTTAGTCTTGCTTTGTATTGCTAGTCCAGTGCAGTTTTATTGCATGTCATAATTTCTGCATTGTACAATGTGGCTGTGTGTGTGCACATATAGCTGCTGGGTGACTTCCATTTCGTGTATCTCACTCAGAGTGCTATCCCTATATTCTGTAACCTGAGGGGGGCTAAGTGCATCAGGTTTATTAGTTACTATAGGTGTTTCACAGGATATGCTTATTGTGTATTTTTCTCTGTGATTTTTAGTCACCGTATACCTCTTGAATCCTTTGTTTGTGCTGATACACTACACAGGGGGTTCTTGTCAGGTATTTAGCTGCTGATATTGTACTGGGTTGCCTTGAATTGAGCTTTCAGATATGTCAGCTACAAGGGGCAACGGAGCTGAGGCTGATCCCACATTGGGTGGTGGTGATGCTGCAGACACGTTGGAGGAAAACTTAGCAGCAGAGGGTTCAGGTTCTGGGGGTTCCTTACCCCCCAGCGGGACCATAGCAACGGGGGTTCAAAATGACCAACCTTGGGCTACTTTCTCCACGTTGTCAGGTACGCTAGTAACTAAAATTACGCCCCCTATGGGACCTCATGTGCCGGTACAACCGCTTATGGTCCCTGCGGTTAATCCGCCATGGGCAGATCACCTGTCCAATCAGTTACAGCAATTGAACCAATCACTGACCAAACACAAATCTAACCCTCGCCCGCCTAAAACTAAGGGGTCCTCTAAGCGGACCATTACTTCCTCACTATCCATCAACGTCCCAGACACCTCGTCTGATGAGGATGGCGTATATACTGACCTTACAGACACTGACCCAGATACTTCTGATGGGGAATCGGTCTCACAGGTGGATGTTCCTGACTTATTGGAGGCTATCAGGCGTATTCTTCAAATTACTGATGACCCAGAGCCTGACGCTGCTCCTAAGAAATCGGATAGGTTTAAACGTCAGAAAGTAGTTGAACAAGTTTTACCTCATTCTGACCATTTAGTTGACATTCGTGAGGAATCCTGGGAAAGAAATTCACACCTCACAAGAAGATGCTGGCTCGCTATCCCCTCGCTGCGGCGTGAAGTAAGAATTGGGAAACACCCCCGCCAGTGGATTCGCAGGTGGTGCGGCTGGTGGTATCTTCAGCTCTGCCTGTAACTACCATTACGTCTCTGATGGAACTGACGGAAAAGCGTGTGGAGGGTTGCTTAAAGGCGATTTACACCCTGGCAGGTGCTGTGCATCGGCCCACTATTGCAGCGACATGGGCTGCAGAGGCTATTGAAGCTTAGGCTCAGGAGGTGGAAGTGGAGCTGCCTTCCAACTTCTCTGATAATGCTAGACAATGTCTATCGTATATTGGGGGTAATTCCAAGTTGATCGCAGCAGGATTTTTGTTAGCAGTTGGGCAAAACCATGTGCACTGCAGGGGGGGCAGATATAACATGTGCAGAAAGAGTTAGATTTGGGTGGGTTATTTTGTTTCTGTGCAGGGTAAATACTGGCTGCTTTATTTTTACACTGCAAATTAGATTGCAGATTGAACACACCACACCCAAGTCTAACTCTCTCTGCACATGTTATATCTGCCTCCCCTGCAGTGCACACAGTTCTGCCCAACTGCTAACAAAAATCCTGCTGCGATCAACTTGGAATTACCCCCAATGTCACAGCTTCTCATTACATTAAGGAGGCGGTTTCTGATGCCGGTATTCTGGCTGCCAAGGCTTCTACTACATCAATTCTGGCTCGCTGGCTCGCCTGGTCTGTGGATCTGGATTCTAAGAAAACCCTGGAGGTGCTCCCTTTTTTGGAGAGGACCTCAACAAGATAGTGGCTGACTTAGCTTCTGCTAAAACAGCGTGTCTACCTAGTACTGCTCCTTTGATTCCGAAGGCTAAGAGTGCTTCCTTTTGCTCCTTTCGTCCTTCAAGGAAAGCAAATGGTCAGGCGTATCAGAAACAGACTTGCACTTCCAAACCCACTAAGCCCAAACCTAAACAGGCCTGAGCTGCCTGTCAGCCTGCTTCCAAAACTGACAAGCCTGCTGCACGACGGGGCAGGCCTCCCTCTGGGAGATCCAGAGTGGGGGGCCGACTTCTAGGGTTTACCCAGGAATGGTTGAAGACCACTTCCGATGCCTGGGTACGGGAAGTCGTCACTCGAGGTTACGCCGTATCCTTCAGAAATCGTCCCCCTCATCGATTTTGCCTGACAGATGTCCCTTCGCATCAGGTGAAGGCAAAAACTCTTCATTTGGTGGTACAGTCCCTCCTGGACACAGGAGTGATAGTACAGGTGCCACTGGCTCAGAGATGCAAAGGGGTACTATTCATCGCTATTCCTAGTCCCGAAACTGAATGGGTCCTCTCGGCCCATTCTCAACCTCAAGTCCTTGAACAAATGCGTGAGAGTCTCCAAGTTTCGTATGGAAACTCTTCGCTCTATTGTTCTGGCATTGGAACCCGGGGATTATATGGTCTCCCTGGACATACAGGATGCTTACCTGCATATTCCTATTGCAATGTTGCATCAGCAGTACCAGAGATTTGCTGTTGGCAACCTCCATTACCAATTTCTGGGCGTTACCTTTTGGTTTGACCATGGCCCCGCGAGTCTTCACCAAGGTCATGGCGGTAATGATGGCTGTACTCCGCCATCAAGGGGTTAGGATCCTACCGTATCTGGACGACTTGTTGATCCTGGCGAATTCCCCAAAAATTCTCCTATGCCATCTGGAAATGACGCTCCATTTTCTGCAAGCCCACGGGTGGCTCACCAACTGGAAGAAATCTTCCCTGGTCTCTGCTCAGAGCATGGTGCACCTGGGGGCGTTGTTGGACACTCACAGCCAGCGGTTGTTCTTGTCTCAGGAGAAGTTCAGGACAAGATAAGATGCTTCCTGTCTCGTCCACAAGTGTCGATACATTCGGCGATGCAAGTGCTAGGTCTCATGGTGTCGGCTTTCGACATGGTGGCGCACGCTCAATTCCATTCCCGCCCTCTGCAGAAATTGATTCTTGCCAAGTGGGATGGCCTACCTCACCGGATCAGGTCTCGCATGATCTCCTTGTCTCCGGAAGTCCGTCTGTCACTGAGCTGGTGGCTGCAGGACCAACGATTGTGCAGGGGTCGTCCCTTCTGGATCTCCAACTGGGTCCTTCTGACAACGGATGCCAGTCTGAGAGGTTGGGGCGCGGTGTTGGAGCAACGCTCCCTTCAGGGTCGGTGGATCAAGGAGGAGTCTCTCCTATCGATAAACATTCTGGAACTGCAGGCGATGTTCAATGCTCTGAACTTGGCCCAGAATTTAATACAGAACAGACCTGTTCAAGTACAATTGGACAACGTCACCACGGTGGCATACATAAATCATCAAGGCGGCACTTGAAGCCGCATGGCAATGAGGGAAGTATCAAGAATTCTTCAGTGGGCAGAATGCCATCTGCCAGCCATATCGGCAGTGTTCATTCCAGGGGTCCTAAACTGGGAAGCGGACTTCCTCAGTCGTCAGGACGTACACGCCGGAGAGTGGAGCCTCCATCCAGAAGTGTTTCAACTCCTCGTGGGGCCTTCCAGATGTGGACCTGATTGCATCATGACACAATCACAAGGTTCCGGTCTTCGAAGCAATGACAAGGGATCCTCAAGCAGCGTTCGTGGACGCACTGGAAGTTCCATGGAACTTTCGGCTGCCGTACGTGTTCCCTCTGGTGTCACTCCTGCCCAATGTAATAAGGAAGTTCAAGCAAGAAGGAGGAATCCTACTTCTGATCGCTCCCGCGTGGCCCAGGCGGCATTGGTTCTCAGACCTTCAGGGTCTCTCGATAGAGCGTCCCCTTCTACTTTCACAGGGCCCAGATCTCCTCGTTCAGGGCCCCTGTGTATATCAGGATTTAACCCGGTTGGCTTTGACGGCGTGGCTCTTGAAGCTTCCGTCCTGAGTGCCAAAGGATTTTCTGAGGCGGTCATTCAAACCATGTTGAAGTCCCGGAAACCGGCTTCTGCTCGGATTTATCATAGGGTCTGGAATTCTTACTTTGCTTGGTGCGCATCTAACAATCATGACGCTTGCAAGTTTAGTACGGACAAACTTTTGGCCTTTCTACAACAGGGCCTGGACTTGGGCCTTCGTCTGGCCTCCATCAAGGTTTATATTTCTGCCTTGTCGTTTTGGTTCCAGAGAAAAATTGCGACTACCTGATGTTCATACGTCACTCAGGGTGTTTTGCGAATTCAGCCTCCTTATGTCCCGCCTGTGGCTCCTTGGGCCTTGTCGTGGTTCTGGAGGCATTGCAAGGGTCTCCGTTTGAGCCTCTTGAATCTGCAGACCTTAAGTGGCTTTCTCTTAAGGTATTGTTTCTGCTGGCTATTGCCTCTGCTAGACGGGTGTCGGATTTGGGTGCCTTGTCTTGTAGGTCCCCATATCTGATTTTTCACCGTGACCGGGCAGTTCTTAGAACACATCCCGGGTACTTACCTAAGGGGGTGTCTTCTTTCCACCTTAATCAGGAGATTGTGGTTCCAGCCTTTGCCTCTCCTGACTTGTCTTCCAAGGAGCGGTCTTTGGATGTGGTACGGGCTCTCCGTCTCTATGTGAAGAGAACAGCATCCCTTCGGAAGTCTGATTCTCTCTTTTTGTACTGTTTGGTTTTCACAAACGTGGCTGGCCTGCTCACAAGCAGACCCTGGCCAGATGGATTAGAATGGTGATTGCACATGTTTATGTACAGGCTGGCCTTCCAGCTCCTGCTACCATCAAAGCCCATTCTACTCAGTCTGTTGGACCTTGGGCGGCCCGCCGTGGTGCGACCCTTGAACATGATCCTCAGTGAACACGTACATAAGGTTCTGTGCCTTCGATACTTCCGCCTCCCAGGATGCTACCTTTGGACGCCGGGTTCTTGTGCCTGCTACAGTGAGTCCCCTCCCATGATGAACTGCTTTAGGACATCCCCAATGTAATTCCCTGTGGAGCCCAGTGTACCCCGCAGCAGGAAACGAGATTTATGGTAAGAACTTACCGTTGTTAAATCTCTTTCTGCGAGGTACACTGGGCTCCACAGGGCGCCAACCCTGACGCACTTAGCTTCTTTGGGTTGGTATGGCATTAGCCGCTGACACTTTCTCCTGTCGTGAGAATGTGGTGTATGTGGGCTACTAATGGTTGTCATCTCTAGTACCTGCTACTGCATTGGACTGGTTAACAAAAACTGAGCTCCTGTGTACGGAGGCGGGGTCATAGAGGAGGCGGCGCTATGCATTCTGGGAAGGAGGTCAAAGCTTTTAGCCTGTTGGTGCCTCGGATCAAGATCCTACTCTACACCCCAATGCCATTCCCTGTGGAGCCCAGTGTACCTCGCAGAAAGAGATTTAACAACGGTAAGTTCTTACCATAAATATTGTTTTTATATTTAGTGAGTGATGCCAGAAAGTTTCATGTACAGTATAAAGTTGTCTACAAGTTATACCTTTTACTGCAGACTTGGGGAGGGGGGTATCCAATTAGAGGTGAAACTAAATCAGCAGTTTTCACACTTTTCTCTAATGATTCCCGAATTTATTTATTTATTTATTTTTTCTTCATTTTTTTTATTTACAGGCTATCCAATTTGGATCACCTGTAAAAAAAAAAAAAAGCTTTCCTTATGAAAACACACAGGTTCAGTGAAACCTGTGGGTTTTCGTTAGAAACAGCAAATGGGGCTGTTTACGGGGATTTGGTTTTGCCTGCCGTGTCTCATGCTGGCTTATCAGACTAATTAGACAGCTCCTGGCGGGACAATCAGCTGCGGCTACTGATATTGTGGCCATTTATCTTAGCCTTTGTCTGGCGCCTTACTTTTTCCACAATGCTTTTCATTCTTATATTAACATTTCTCTTGCGTCCTAGGGGATACTGGGAATCCATTTAGTACCATGGGGTATAGACTGGTCCAGTTGGAGCCATGATACTATAGAAGTTTGATAACGTGTGCTGGCTCCTCCTTCTATGCCCCTCCTACCAAACTCAGTTTAGAAAATGTGCCTGACAGAGTCTGTCACATCTCTGGCAGCTCCTGAAGAGTTTTCTTCATTTATTTTAAAAGTTTGTTATTTTCAGGCAGGACTGGATGGCCTCAGCCTGCCTGCTTCGTGGGACTTTCGGGGGGGTACGGCCCAATCCCACTAAGGGTTAATGGTCCTGTTCCCCGCTGACAGGACGCTAGCTCTTGTGGAAACTATTCTCAAGCCCCACCATGACGAGCGTACATTCCCGCAGCACGCCACCACCTCTAACAGAACCAGAAGACAGAAGAGTGGTGAGTACTAAGCCGGCGTCCAGGTGAGTGGGTCGCTGGCCATTATGGCGTCATTAGGGTACGGAGACGCATGGCTTCTAACGGGGCGGACTGAGTCTCCAGACTTAGTACACAGTACCCAGTCAGGTATTGCAGCATAAAAGGGGGTTTACTCCATTTTATGCACTTAGACACATAATGCCAGTATAAAGAAGAGTGGGAAGACCGCGTGCCATTGAAGGGGTGGGGCTTCACTATGAGCGGATCCAGCAGCTCACAGGTGCCATTTTACCCTACTGCAGCTAACACTGATGCTGATTGCAGGAACGCGCAGCTCCTCCAGAGAGCCTACAGATTACCTCAGCAGTACCAGGGGGTCATAGCAGGGGGGAGCTTTATACTTGTGTACCGAGTCCCTATCTAGGTACTTAGTCTGCAACCCGGTTAAAATAGGCTTTAGCGATAAGGGCACCGTGTGCTAGTTCTATCCTCTCTCTGTATCTCTCAGGAAGGGCTCTTTGGGATAATTGTGCTTTTAACCTTTTCCTGTGTGTGTGCTGTTACTACTGTAGTATGTCAGGCAAAGAGTGTGTTTCATGCAAGGCACAGTGTTCCTCTTCTCTATGGGGTTCACTAGTGTGTATGCAGTGTAGTATCCCTTCTCAGGCTAGTGGGTCGGAGCCAGCATTGCTGGACTCCATTTGGGGGATGATTTCCACCATCTCTACTAAATTATCTCGTAATGAGAAGGAGACGCAATACTTAAGACAGTCTATGACTGAGTTTATGCAAAAGGACTCAGTACTCAGACCAGCGTCTGGAAGAGGGGGAATTCCTAGTGTCTCTGGATATCAAGGATGCGTACCTTCACATTCCAATCTGTCCGCCCCATCAAGCTTTTCTACGGTTTGCACTGCGCGACTGTCACTACCAGTTCCAGGCACTGCCATTTGGTTCCTCCATGGCACAGCGGGTGTTCACCAAAGTGATGGCAGAGATGATGCTACTACTCCGCAAACAAGGAGTGAACGTAATTCCTTACCTGGACGATCTTCTGATAAAGGCTGTGTCCAGGGAGCAGTTGTTGGAGAACATTGGTCTCACAACCAGATTACTCCTGGATCATGGGTGGATTCTGAACCTATCAAAATCTCACCTAGAACCAACGCAGAAGCTTCATTTCCTGGGAATGATATTGGACACAGAGTCTCAGAGCGTGTTCCTTCCCTTGGAAAAGGCAATGTTAATCCAGTCGATGGTTCGGGCCGTCTTGAAGCATACCCGAATCTCAGTACATCTGTGCATCCGCCTTCTGGGGAAAATGGTGGCTTCTTACGAAGCAATTCAGTGCAGAAGGTTTCATGCGAGGACCTTCCAGCTGGATCTGTTGGACAAATGGTCCGGATCGCATCTTCACATGCATCATAGGATTCGTCGTCGCCAACAGCCAGAATCTCCCTCGTGTGGTCGCTACAAACTTCTCACCTAGTGATGGGTCGAAGGTTCGGGATTGAGAATTGGATCCTTCTAACCACAGACGCAAGCCTCAGAGGTTGGGGGGCAGTGACCCAGAGGTTGGGGGGCAGTGACCCAGGGGTTGCAGTTTCAAGGAAGATGGTCAAGTCAGGAAGTCGTCCTTCCAGTAAACATCCTGGAACTCAGGGCTATCTACTACGCCCTTCTGCGGGCCTCATTTCTTCTTCAGAATCAAGCCATTCAAGTTCAGTCGGACAATGTGATGGCGGTCACATACATAAACCGACAGGGAGGAACGAAAAGCAGAGCTGCAATGTCAGAGGTGTCAAGAATTCTCCTCTGGGTGGAAAAATACGCTGTGGCATTGTCTGCAATCTTCATTCCGGCAGTAGACAGCTGAGAAGCAGATTTCCTCAGTGGACATGACCTGCACCCTGGGGAATGGGGCCTCCAGCCGGAGGTGTTCCAGTGGCTGAAACGTCGGTGGGGTTATCCTCAAATCGACATGATGGCCTCTCGACTCAACAAGAAGCTCAAGCAGTATTGTTCCAGGTCAAGGGACCCACAAGCTGTAGCGGTCGACGCCCTGACAACTCCTTTGGTCTACCGGCTGGTGTACTTGTTCCCTCCTATCCCTCTGATCCCAAGTATTCGCAAAAGAATAAAAAGGGAAAGAGAGTTCAAGCAATTCTCATTGCTCCGGACTGGCCAAGAAGGGCCTGGTATGCGGATCTTCTCGAGATGCTAACCGAAGATCCGTGGCCTCTTCCTTTTCGAGAAAATCTACTGCTACAGGGCCCATTCGTTTATCAAGACTTACCACGGCTACGTTTGACGAAATGGAAGTTGAACGGATGATTCTAGCCAGGAGAGGGATTCCTGACAAGGTCATCCCGACTATGATCCAAGCCAGGAAGGGGGTAACATCAAAACATTGATTAAATATGGTTGAAGGCTGCGCTCACATTGGGGGATGGTGGCTGAGTGTGCAGCTGACCTGGAGGTGTCCCACCTCCTGTTACAATTGCGTATTTCGTGGTGGTCAGCGCGCTCTAAAGGGTGTGCGAGGGATTGGATTGATTGGAGAGGTGGATGGTGGTGTGTGAAGTGATGTGTTCTCTGTGTATCTATTTGTAGGGGATGTGGTAATGATCACTCGATGTAAATGAAATATAGGATTTTATTTGGATGTAATAGGATTAATATTCCATAGTCAATAATGAATGTCCCAGGTTGGTTCACCACTTATCAGGTGTGTCTTGCAGACTACCCTTTCTCTGAGTATACCCTCCTATTGGTATACTGATGGAGCTACAGCTCAGGTAAATGTTAGGTATGCCCTAGGGGCCACCTTTACCATAGGTGTGGATGGTCCTATGTATCCTCTGATGCTGTGTCTATTGTTAGGTTTGTGGTTAAGTTTATGGTGTGACTAGTGCGGCGTCCCGCCTGTCAGACCCTTCCGTGTGTGGCAACGAGTGGCGTGGTCATATACTGTGTAATGAAACTTACCGCCGGGGGCAGGTGCTACCTGCCGCCGGTGACCAGTTCTTAGCCGTCCTCAAGCCTGTGTTCCTCGATGTATCCTCTCTGGGTGTCCTCCGTGTCTCAGAAGCCGCGCACCTTGTCTGTAAATGCCGGTCTCCTAAACTCCCGTCCCGTCCTCTGACTTCCTGGTTCGCGCGTCACGTGCCGGGTCACGTGAGCGCGATGTGTGCGGAAGCGTCTCCTTCTCCAGCCGGAGAGAGGAGAATGTATGTGGCAATGTCGGTAGTAAAGTCTGTGGGTCCCAACGCGTTTCAGCACTGATGCCTTTTTCTAGGGTTACCCATATGGTGTTCAGTGGCTTATTTATGCTGTGATCGCTTTCCTGATTGGTCCTTCCTCGGTGTCCCAATCTCTATTCTGATTGGGAGGCGGACATGTCAATCATCCAGATTAGGTGTCAGTGATTGGATGTGTGACTGTTTTGATTGTGTACATGAATTGGGTGTTAATCGGATATCCTTTACATAGGAAACCTTGTATTTATGTTGATGTGTGTTAACCTGCATGGTGGAAGAAGGTTGTGTACCAAAAAATGTACTGTTGGAGGGGAGATACTGAATGTTTTTTGTTGTGATATAAAGAAATGGTCACCGTTAGTGATACTGTGAATATTTTCTATATTGTGATAGAAGGAATTGTCACAGTTAATGGTACTGTGAACATGAATGGATATTTGTTAATATAATGCATGTGTGTTGTTATTGTGTGGTCGTAATTGTCACAGTTAATGGTACTGTGAACATGGTTGGATATTTGTTAATATATTGCATGTGTGTTGTTATTGTGTGGCCGTATATGTCCTTTACTGATGATTGCGGACCAGGGTGATATGGTGGTATGTGTCGATGACTGGCCCATATTGGGGAGGGAAGTGGTGCAGAAGGTCTCAAATGGGGGGATGTGGGATCAGCTTGTACTAAATGGCTGTTGCTGATTCTAGTAAATTGTTCTGGTGCGTGTATTGTATGCTGCACCAAAAGTGTCAGCAGTACCTAGCTAGATTTTGTTAATATGAACATTGAGGATGAGCGAGTGTGGGGGGGGGGATGAAAGGGCAGGTGGGGATAGGATTGCAGGTACATTATTTTTGCTGTAGCTGTGATTTACATGGCAGTGGTCGTGTTGTACTCTATATTAAGGCCTCGTGGTGCGAGTGTCTTTAGATTGAAGATCCACCTGAGTTCTTCTCTATTGATTTTTTTCACATAATCCCCCCCTCGCCAGTTGTTAGTAACCTGTTGTATTGCTATGAATTGTATTTTGGATGGGTCCTGCATGTGTGTCTCCTTGAAATGTTGTGAGACGCTGTGTTGTTCATAGCCTTTCTTTATGTTGTGGATGTGTTCAGAGATCCTGATCTTAAGTGTTCTAATGGTACGCCCGACATATTGTAGTCCGCACGGGCATGTGATCAGATATATAACCCCTTTTGTGTGGCAGGAGATTTCTTCCCTAATGGTGTATTTCTGACCTGTGGTGTTCGATGTGAACTCAGTGGTTCCTTTAGTTGATCTTGAGTTGGATGTTCTACAACCTAGACATGATCCACAATAATGGAATCCCTGCCTCTTCCCTGTGCCGTGTAATTTTGTCTGTTGTGGTCTGGTTGGTGGAATGTGGTTGTGTACAAGTTTGTCCTTGAGATCTGGGGCTTTCTTGTATACTATTTTGGGTTGTGAGGGTAGTATTCTTGCTAGGGTTTCATCTTGCATAAGGATCGTCCAGTGTTTTAATATACTCTGTTTTATTTGACCTGCTCCAGTGTTGTATTGTGTAACAAAATAGATGTCCTTATTGTTTTGTTTTTCGTCCCTTTCTTTGTATTTAAGAAGATCTTTCCTGTCTGTGTTTTCCAATTTTTTGTAAGCTTTGTGTACAATTTCTTTATCATAATTTTTGTCTATAAATTTTTGTTTGAGGTCTAGTCCCTGTGTACGGTAGTCTTCTATTTGTGTGCAGTTTCTTCTTAGTCGTGTAAATTGTCCTGTCGGGATGCTTTGGAGCCAATTCGGGTGGTGGCCACTTGTGGATAAAATGTAGCTGTTGACGTCCACCTGTTTGTGATGTGTGCGGGTGTGGGTCTGATTGTCCTTGATGTAAATGTCTAAGTCAAGGAAAACTGCTTGTGTCTTGCTGTGCTTAGTGGTGAATTGTAAATTTCTATCGTTGTTGCTGATGTATAGTAGGAATGTATTTAGGTCATGTTCTGTCCCTTTCCATACAAGTATGATATCGTCAATGTATCTGCGCCAGAGGACCAGGTTCGCCCCAGAGTCATGCCCCTTCCAGATGTGATCCTCCTCCCACTTGCTCATGAAAAGATTCGCATAACTTGGTGCGAACCTGGTCCCCATGGCGGTCCCTGTCTGTTGTTTGTAATATTCGTCCTCAAACCATGTATAGTTATGCTCCAATATGAATTGTATTGCCCTGATTATGAAGTCAGTCTGTGCCAATGGTATTGTGGCATCTTGTGACAGAAAGTGTTTGGAACTGTCAGTCCCTTGGTCATGTTTTATGATGGTATAGAGGGATGTTACGTCACTGGTCACTAGTATCATGTCATCTGCCCAGGTTATATCTTGAAGTAATTGAAGTATATGGGTGGTGTCTCTGAGGTATGATTTTTGTCTAACTACATGTGGTTGGAGGAATGAGTCTATATATCTGGATAGGTTGGAGGTAAGGGAATTGATCCCTGATATGATGGGTCTTCCTGGCGGGTGTTCCAAATCTTTGTGTATTTTGGGAAGATAATAAAATACCGGTATTACTGGGTTGGTTGGTGTGAGAAAATCAAATTCCTTTCTGTTGATGATTCCTGTGGATAAACCTTCGTTTAATAGTGATTGTAGCTGCCGTTGATAATCTTGTGTTGGGTCCCCTTTCAGTTTGATGTAGGTATGTGTATCCCCAAGTAAGCGTAATGATTCTAGGATGTAGTCACTTTTGTCAAGTAGCACTATACCTCCCCCCTTGTCTGCTGGTTTGATGATTAATGTTTTTAAGCCCTTTAGTTCTTCCATTGCCTGTATTTCTCCCTTATCTAGGTTGAGACGTTGTTTGTGACACAACAGAATAGAGATTGGGACACCGAGGAAGGACCAATCAGGAAAGCGATCACAGCATAAATAAGCCACTGAACACCATATGGGTAACCCTAGAAAAAGGCATCAGTGCTGAAACGCGTTGGGACCCACAGACTTTACTACCGACATTGCCACATACATTCTCCTCTCTCCGGCTGGAGAAGGAGACGCTTCCGCACACATCGCGCTCACGTGACCCGGCACGTGACGCGCGAACCAGGAAGTCAGAGGACGGGACGGGAGTTTAGGAGACCGGCATTTACAGACAAGGTGCGCGGCTTCTGAGACACGGAGGACACCCAGAGAGGATACATCGAGGAACACAGGCTTGAGGACGGCTAAGAACTGGTCACCGGCGGCAGGTAGCACCTGCCCCCGGCGGTAAGTTTCATTACACAGTATATGACCACGCCACTCGTTGCCACACACGGAAGGGTCTGACAGGCGGGACGCCGCACTAGTCACACCATAAACTTAACCACAAACCTAACAATAGACACAGCATCAGAGGATACATAGGACCATCCACACCTATGGTAAAGGTGGCCCCTAGGGCATACCTAACATTTACCTGAGCTGTAGCTCCATCAGTATACCAATAGGAGGGTATACTCAGAGAAAGGGTAGTCTGCAAGACACACCTGATAAGTGGTGAACCAACCTGGGACATTCATTATTGACTATGGAATATTAATCCTATTACATCCAAATAAAATCCTATATTTCATTTACATCGAGTGATCATTACCACATCCCCTACAAATAGATACACAGAGAACACATCACTTCACACACCACCATCCACCTCTCCAATCAATCCAATCCCTCGCACACCCTTTAGAGCGCGCTGACCACCACGAAATAAACATCAAAACATTACCATCGTATCTGGAAGAAATATGTCTCTTGGTGTGAGAGCAGACAATAGTCTACGGTGGAATTTCATCTGGGACTTTTTCTGCAGTCGGGAGATGATGTGGGCCTAAGCCTAGGCTCCATAATAGTTCAGATTTCGGCCTTATCTGTTTTCTTTCAGAAACAATTGGCTTCTCTCCCTGAGGTCCAGACGTTCTTGAAAGGTGTTCTTCATATCCAACTTCCCTTTGTGCCTCCCACGGCACCTTGGGATCTCAATTTGGTTCTGCAGTTCCTCCAACCGGATTGGTTTGAATCGGTACAGGAGGTAGACGTAACGTATCTTACATGAAAGACTGTCACGCTGTTTGCCTTGGCTTCGACAAGGCGCATATCGGAGCTGGGAGCATTGTCTCATAAGAGCCCCCTACTTGATTTTCCATGAGGTCAGAGCTGAACTCAGAACTCGCCAGCAATTCCTTTCTAAGGTGGTGTCGGCGTTTCACATCAATCAGCCAATTGTGGTTCCGGTTGTTACTGACACCTCTGCTACTTCAAAGTCTTTGGACGTTGTATGGGCTTTGAAGGTATATGTAAAGCGAACTGCTCATCACAGGAAATCGGACTCGCTGTTCGTTCTTTATGATGCCAATAAGATTGGGTTTCCTGCTTGAAAGCGGTCAATTGCACGCTGGATCAGACTCACTATCCAGCATGCTTATTCCACGTCAGGTTTGCCGATTCCGAAATCTGTACAAGCCCACTCTACTAGGTTGGTGGGTTCCTCTTGGGCGTCTGCCCGGGGTGTCTCGGCATTACAACTCTGCCGAGCAGCTACTTGGTCGGGTTCGAATACGTTTGCCAAGTTTTACAAGTTCGATACCTTGGCCTCTGAAGCCCTTCAGTTTGGTCAATCTGTTCAGCAGGAACCTCAGCACTTTCCCACCCGGTTTGGGAGCTATGATACTTCCCCATGGAACTAAAGGGATTCCCAGTATCCCCTCGGACGTAAGAGAAAATATTATTTTAATTACCTACCGGTAAATCCTTTTCTCGTAGTCCGTAGGGGATGCTGGGAGTCCGCCCGGTGCTTTGTTCTTCCTGCATGGTTACTTGTTTACATACTATTGTTTGGTTCAGCTGTTGCTGGCCCTGTTTTCAAGTTTGGTTAGCATGGCTTTCCTCTTGTTCTGGTTGTGCTGGTTCGAAATCTCACCACTTTCCTTATCTATTTCCTTCTCTCAAAGTATGTCCGTCTCCTCGAGTTTCCTAGACTGAGTCTGGTAGGAGGGGCATAGAGGGAGGAGCCAGCACACGTTATCAAACTTCTATAGTGCCCATGGCTCCATGTGGACCCGTCTATACCCCATGGTACTAAATGGATTCCCAGTGTCGCCTACGGACTACGAGAAAAGCATTTAGTCCCCTACGGACTACGAGAAAAGGATTTACCGGTAGGTAATTAATATCCTATTTTCACACAGTACATTCTGTTATTCAGTCATTTACACTTCATGGGGCCCTAGGCAAGTTACTGGCTTGTGGCCCCCCACCAGTACCTGCAATAATAAAAAAAATATATACATAAACTTTAAATATTCTGCAAGACATACACACTGGTGACTGGGCAGGAGGGGCACATGGACGTACTCACTGGTGACTGGGCAGGAGGGGGACATGGAGACGAACACACTGGTGACTGGGCTGGGGGAAGGTTGACATGGGGACGTACTCACTGGTGACTGGGCAGGAGGGGGACATGGAGACGTACACACTGGTGACTGGGGTGAGGAGAGGGGACATGGATACATACATTAGTGACTGGGAGGGATGAGGACATGGAGAAATATACATTAGGGTGGGGGAAGGGGGAGATTAAGACATGTACACTGCTGGTGGTGGGGAGGTGGACATGGAGATGTACACACGTGACACTGGGGTGGGGGAAGAGGGACATGGAGATGTACACACTGGTGACTGGGGTGGGGGAAGGGGGACATGGAGATGTACACACTGGTGACGGGTGGGGGACATGGAGACATGCATACTGCTTGTGGAGGGAGACATGGAGACATACTGCTGGTAGAGGGGGCATGGAGACATACGCACTGCTGATGAGAAGGAGAGTGGGACATGGAGACACGCACTGCTGGTGGGGGAAAATGGAGACACACACTGTTGGTGCAGGGGAAGGTGAGACATGAAGACACATGCACTGCTGGTGGGCGGAAGGGGGACAGGAGTCGCATGCGCACTAAACGGTACATACAGTCAGGGTCAGACATAGACACATGCATACTGTACATACAGTCACGGTCTCACACAAACACAACTATACAGAGATATCTCTTACCTTGATGTAGTAGCCTTCAGCAGCAGCTGTCTCCTTTTTCACGCTGCCAGCTAGAAGAAAGATGAACATGACACTATAGCCCCACCCCCTGCTCAGGTCAGATGAGCAAGTGCTGGGCTTCACCAATCTGGGCTTGGCACATGTTCCACTGACCCCACTGTCAACAGTAAGGATACTCTGCTGCTGCTCACCACCACCTGGCCTTTCCTAATATGGTTCTCCCAACATCGGGAGAACCGCATGACCTCAAGGACTCGGCTAGTGTGAACTCATTGTTCTCCCTACAGTTTGCTAAGAAAATGTAAAAAAAAAAAATCCAGCAGCCGGTGGTCCCCCTTGGGGCCGGCGGGCCCTAGGTGACTGCTTGTACTGCCTTGTGGGAAATCCGCCTCTTGCTGGAGTACAAATTCACACCACATGGTGACAAGTTCTTGTTCTTATGTGAATAGGTAACATAGGAATAATGCTTGGGATTTGACCAATGTTTTTAGAAATGCGCAGGAGCCTCACTGCACATGTGCAGATCTGGTACTGTGTCGCTGAACGCAGTACAGCTGCAGACGTTGGATGATTGAGTCTTCAGCAGTCGGGGAGAGGGATAGTGTAGGTCCTGTTTTCTGGGCAGACCAGAAGCTTACTTTTGCCTGATAACATGAGTAATCTGAGGGTTGCTGCAACTGATGACCCCTGTAACTTTTGTATATTTTCACACAGCCGCCGCATATAAAGATGCGGTGGCGACATTTGGGTCCACCTCTCTATCAGGCCCTTACTCTGTTTTGTTTGATCTCATATATTTTTTCTTCGATTTAAATCACTAAAGGGTTCTAGAATATAGACTAGTTGGCATATCATACATTGTGAAATGATATTACTCACATCTGGTAACGCTTTACAGTAACCATTGTCATTTTGTTTTCGTGTGCAAGGATGGTGCGATCTTGGTGTTCCTTCCAGGCTGGGATAATATTAGCACCTTACATGACTTACTGATGTCACAGGTCATGTTTAAATCAGGTAAGCATCATTTGGCGCTTCTGCACACTGTGTGTAATATGTTCTGTATAAATAGGAAGGATCAGCCATACAGAAATCAACACTTTTTCCTTTTAAAAAAAATAAATAAATCTGAAAATACTATAATGTTGGTTATTGGATGCTATAACGTTATTGTTTGTTCATCGCATAAAATGAAATCTAAAAAGTCTTACTAGTTGAGTGGTTGCAATGTTTCGCAGACAGGCCTGCTTCCTCGGACAGACTAGTAAGACATTTTACATTTTCATTTTATGATTTGTTTTATTGTTCCTAATGTTTTTATATATACATCTACATTATTATGAAGCTGTACAATAGATGAGTGTGGGTTTCCTGGGTCAGGTCTGCTTACCCCCTAAGTGTATACACACAGGAACCAGGCGGCACTCTCCGGATTTCAAATACTTGCCGTATTTAGTACCTTGAAAAAATGCTCTGCGCGGCGTTGAAACGTTGGTACCTGGTATGCACTTTGCACTTTAAAATGTAATTTTGAATACACCATTTTCTAAAATTGGGAAGCAAATTTAATTTATTGTGTGTCCATTATAGGGGGTATATTTACTAAAGTGTGGGTTTTTAGAAGTGGAGGTGTTGCCCATAGCAACCAATTAGATTCTACTTATTTATCACCTTCTATAAGATAATAGCTAGATTTTGGTAGCTGTGGGCAACATCTCTACTTCTGAAACCTTGCCCTTTAGTAAATATACCCCTAGGAGTTAAAATACCTTTAGGACACTGATATAAAAAATAAAAAAAATACCGTATTTGTAGAACCACTTGGTATTTTAGGATACCCATAGGGAATAGACATACTCTTATTTATAGAAAGCTCATTATTGAATAAGAAGTATTGCCTAATACTATATTAGTGGTTTTAAAGCACTCTAGTTAGCACCCAAGAAATAATGTATATCACCAGGTCAACTACTGTATTTCCCTTACTCTCACCCCTATTTTTTCTATACATAACACACATTTTTTACCATCCTATTCTGTTCCTTCCAACTCCTCTTCCCAACTAGTTGGCCAGCACTCCTGAAATGTTTAACCGTGATATGCCTGGGGGGTATATTAGTGTGGGTTGTGTACATTTTAGTGTTTGTATTTTTTTCAGTAGAATGCAGAGGCCAGATATCCCCTAGCTACCTCTATGACTGTTTGTCATTACCCAGTTTTCTTTTTTCATTGTTATTTTAAACTGTAAAGCGCAACGGAATTTGCTGCGCTGTATAAGAAACTGTTAATAAATATCCCTGTATTCTTAGAAGATATAAACTTTTGTTTCCTAATGACTTTTAACCAGTCCCTATAAAAGGAATATATGTTTGTCTGTTGAGACCTTTTACACTTGTATAATTATCTGTATTGTTCTCTTTAGAATGGTTTATTATTATCCCTTTGCATTCATTGATGCCAACTGTAAATCAGACGGAGGTATGTCACTAAACTATTTTTCATCTAGAGAAGCTTTAGCCATAAGGATAATTAAATGTCACCCTGTTTACCTGAAACACTTTTTTTTACATTTGGTTAGCCTGCCTGAAAACACAAGATTATAATCACTGCTGCAGGGATTTTTCTTTGCGTTATATATTCCTATTTACACTTTGCTCTGCTTTGTACATTTTTATACTAGATAGTGTAATACTAGATGCTAGATAGTGTTACCTGTAACGGCAATCACTGTTAAAGCAAAACTATTTATACTCATTATTTTCATATCTTTTCTCTGAGTAATTGTCAGAAATATCTATTTGGACAACTTGGAGTTATTATATAATTTATGTAAATACCATGATTATTTTTATATATTGGTAAATGGAAGGCTATATAGGGCTAGATTTATGAAAGCTTGGAGAGTGATGGGGGCAGATGTTCTTGGAAAGAGAGAAAGTAATAACCAATCAGCTGCTGTCATTTTTCAAACACAGCCTGTTATACAGCAGTTAAGAGCTGATTGGCTGGTAATTTAGCTCTCTTACCTTGTTGTTGGGCCATCTAACAGTTATTGCGCAGAGACTTAGAAAATGTTAATAAGCAGATTTATAGCTCTGCATCCTGCTCTACAGAGATAAACCTGTACAGGTTGTTACGGACGCTTGTGGGGTTGGTTGTGTAGATTTTATATGTATTGTTTTTTTGCTTTATTTATTCTTTCATCCGTCTAAAGACACTGTGTCCTTACCACTGGGTTAGAGTGTGTGGGCTATGGAGATGGCACTAAACCTTATAAAAACTAACTCCTTCCACCTCCAGCAGCACACCAGTCTAGTTTTTGTGTCTTGGAGTGCAGGCTTATGTCTCCTAGGTACCATCTAGGTTTCTTTTCTTTTCTGTTTTACATTCACAGTGCTTAGTCCCTGTTTACAGGAGACTGCATCTGCACACAAAATGATGTGTTAGTGTTTTCCTGGAAATCACTGTAATGTACCATTTTGTATGCAGATACAGCGACAATCAAACACAAAATAAAGGCATGCCGCATATCATTTTAATCAGTACAGGTTGAGTATCCCTTATCCAAAATTCAAAATCACACATTTTTGGTTCCCCTACTGAGATAATGACACATATATATGTATATTATACTATATATCTATATAATATATTTATATATATATATATATATACACACATAATATAATATATATATGTCATTATCTCAGTAGGGGACCCAAAAATGTGGGATTTTAAATTTTGGATAAGGGATATTCAACCTGTATAAGCTTATTGCACGTCCTATCTGCATATCGATGCGAATAAGACACATTTTCAGCAAAAAAAGGCGCCCAAAGTTAGCAGAGGTACCCGGAAACTTCCACGTGTCTTGAGCCAGGCATCTTCTGCTGCATGGCGTATTGACATATCTGTAGCAAGATTTGTGGGACTATTACAGATTTCTGTAGATCGCCCACTCTCAATTTTCTTGTTAGTACATTTCACTATTCTTAGTTGCTGTAGGGGGATTTGGTTAGCATCCCGGTGGTCGGGATGCTGGAAGTCATGTGACCGATGCTTGGATCCACCGACCGATCCAATCCCAAAGGTAAGTATTGGGACGACGGTTAGGGTTAGGGCCCAGGGGTGGCGGGTTGGTTTAATCACTAGAGGGGGAGTTAGTGGTTGCAGGAAATTACCAAATGCGATGCACAGAACCACATACTTTGCACTGCATGCACCGTGATGCCTGCTTAATCTAAGCCACAGGGTTCCGCAGAACCGTCTGCAATGGCGTAGTGGGCCAGGTTTATGGCTGAGGCTATTGCTGAGCTACGCCAATCTCGGACTACAGATTTGTGATCAGCTGCACGGTCTTTACCTACACCTTTTTCTGTTCCATCAGATGAACCACAATGGGCCAGTAATATGGGCAGATGTTTATCTGAAATGACGTCTCTTCTTTATTTAAGATACTTACATAAACTGTGGCCACCGCCACCAAAAAGTGAACTGTCCCTCTTTTGCCGGAATTTCCTTGGGATGATCCGGATTCAGCAGCTTCATCGCCAGAGGAAGGTGAGGTGGACCCTGACTGGGAAGCCGCTGATGCCGTAAGGAGGCAGGGAAATAGGTTAAGCTTTTATTCTACTGAATCTGCACCACATGATCGGAAAACTTTTCACAGCAATCTGCAGCATATTGGCATTGGAACTTCTTACCAGCGGTCCCCCAGAGATGACTGCAACAAAATGTTAAAAGCACCAGCAGCCGGGGAGGATCATGTGCAGCAGAAAAGTGTGGAGAGTGGTGAGACCACCCTTATACATTTTAAAAACTGTCTGGCCAGATTAACAACTAATGCACTAAATTTATTAATTGGACTTCTTATCGGCTGTTGAATATAAAAAGAACTATAACACTTATTTCTCTGACGTCCTAGTGGATGCTGGGGACTCCGAAAGGACCATGGGGAATAGCGGCTCCGCAGGAGACTGGGCACAAAAGTAAAAGCTTTAAGACTACCTGGTGTGCACTGGCTCCTCCCCCTATGACCCTCCTCCAAGCCTCAGTTAGATTTTTGTGCCCGAACGAGAAGGGTGCAGTCTAGGTGGCTCTCCTGAGCTGCTTAGAAAAAAGTTTAGTTTTAGGTTTTTTATTTTCAGTGAGACCTGCTGGCAACAGGCTCACTGCATCGAGGGACTAAGGGGAGAAGAAGCGAACTCACCTGCGTGCAGAGTGGATTGGGCTTCTTAGGCTACTGGACATTAGCTCCAGAGGGACGATCACAGGCCCAGCCATGGATGGGTCCCAGAGCCGCGCCGCCGTCCCCCTTACAGAGCCAGAAGAGCAGAAGAGGTCCGGAAAAATCGGCGGCAGAAGACGTCCTGTCTTCAATAAGGTAGCGCACAGCACCGCAGCTGTGCGCCATTGCTCTCAGCACACTTCACACTCCGGTCACTGAGGGTGCAGGGCGCTGGGTGGGGGCGCCCTGAGACGCAATATAAACACCTTAGGGGGCAAAAAATGCATCACATATAGCTCCTGGGCTATATGGATGCATTTAACTCATGCCTGTTTTTCCATAAAAAAGCGGGAGAACGGCCGCCGAGAAGGGGGCGGAGCCTATCTCCTCAGCACACTGGCGCCATTTTTCCTCACAGCTCCGTTGGAGGGAAGCTCCCTGACTCTCCCCTGCAGTCCTGCACTACAGAAACAGGGTAAAACAAGAGAGGGGGGGGGGGCACTAAATTGGCAGATGAATCTATACAGCAGCTATATAAGGGAAAAACACTTTTATAAGGTTATCCCTGTATATATATATAGCGCTCTGGTGTGTGCTGGCAAACTCTCCCTCTGTCTCCCCAAAGGGCTAGTGGGGTCCTGTCCTCTATCAGAGCATTCCCTGTGTGTGTGCTGTGTGTCGGTACGTTGTGTCGACATGTATGAGGAGGAAAATGGTATGGAGGCGGAGCAATTGCCTGTATTAGTGATGTCACCCCCTAGGGAGTCGACACCTGACTGGATGGTCTTATGGAAGGAATTACGTGATAGTGTCAGCACTTTACAAAAGACTGTTGACGACATGAGACAGCCGGCAAATCAGTTAATACCTGTACAGGCGTCTCAAACACCGTCAGGGGCTCTAAAGCGCCCGTTACCTCAGGTGGTCGACACAGACCCAGACACGGACACTGACTCCAGTGTCGACGGTGAGGAAACAAACGTATTTTCCAGTAGGACCACACGTTACATGATCACGGCAATGGAGGTGGTTTTGAACATTTCTGATACTACAAGTACCACAAAAAAGGGTATTATGTGGGGTGTGAAAAAACTACCCGTAGTTTTTCCTGAATCAGATGAATTAAATGAGGTGTGTGATGAAGCGTGGGTTTCCCCCGATAAAAAACTGCTAATTTCTAAAAAATTATTGGCATTATACCCTTTCCCGCCAGAGGTTAGGGCGCGTTGGGAAACACCCCCTAGGGTGGATAAGGCGCTCACACGCTTATCAAAACAGGTGGCGTTACCGTCTCCCGATACGGCCGCCCTCAAGGAACCAGCTGATAGGAAGCTGGAAAATATCCTAAAAAGTATATACACACATACTGGTATTATACTGCGACCAGCAATCGCCTCAGCCTGGATGTGCAGTGCTGGGGTGGCTTGGTCGGATTCCCTGACTGAAAATATTGATACCCTGGACAGGGACAATATATTATTGACTATAGAGCATTTAAAGGATGCATTTCTATATATGAGAGATGCACAGAGGGATATTTGCACTCTGGCATCAAGAGTAAGTGCGCTGTCCATTTCTGCCAGAAGAGGGTTATAGACGCGACAGTGGTCAGGTGATGCGGATTCCAAACGGCATATGGAAGTATTGCCGTATAAAGGGGAGGAGTTATTTGGGGTCGGTCTATCGGACCTGGTGGCCACGGCAACGGCTGGGAAATCCACCTTTTTACCCCAGGTCACCTCTCCGCAGAAAAAGACGCCGTCTTTTCAGGCTCAGTCCTTTCGTCCCCATAAGGGCAAGCGGGCAAAAGGCCACTCGTATCTGCCCCGGGGCAGAGGAAGGGGAAAAAGACTGCAGCAGACAGCCTCTTCCCAGGAACAGAAGCCCTCCCCCGCTTCTGCCAAGTCCTCAGCATGACGCTGGGGCCTTACAAGCGGACTCAGGCACGGTGGGGGCCCGTCTCAAGAATTTCAGCGCGCAGTGGGCTCACTCGCAAGTGGACCCCTGGATCCTGCAGGTAGTATCTCAGGGGTACAAATTGGAATTCGAGACGTCTCCCCCTCGCCGGTTCCTGAAGTCTGCTTTACCAACGTCTCCCCCCGACAGGGAGGCGGTATTGGAAGCCATTCACAAGCTGTATTCCCAGCAGGTGATAATCAAGGTACCCCTCCTACAACAGGGAAAGGGGTATTATTCCACGCTGTTTGTGGTACCGAAGCCGGACGGCTCGGTGAGACCTATTTTAAATCTGAAATCCTTGAACACTTACATACAAAGGTTCAAATTCAAGATGGAATCACTCAGAGCAGTGATAGCGAACCTGGAAGAAGGGGACTATATGGTGTCTCTGGACATCAAGGATGCTTACCTCCATGTCCCAATTTGCCCTTCTCACCAAGGGTACCTCAGGTTTGTGGTACAGAACTGTCACTATCAGTTTCAGACGCTGCCGTTTGGATTGTCCACGGCACCCCGGGTCTTTACCAAGGTAATGGCCGAAATGATGATTCTTCTTCGAAGAAAAGGCGTCTTAATTATCCCTTACTTGGACGATCTCCTGATAAGGGCGAGGTCCAGAGAACAGTTAGAGGTCGGAGTAGCACTATCTCAAGTAGTACTACGACAGCACGGATGGATTCTAAATATTCCAAAATCGCAGCTGATTCCGACGACACGTCTGCTGTTCCTAGGGATGATTCTGGACACAGTACAGAAAAAGGTGTTTCTCCCGGAGGAGAAAGCCAGGGAGTTATCCGACCTAGTCAGGAACCTCCTAAAACCAGGCCAAGTGTCAGTGCATCAATGCACAAGGGTCCTGGGAAAAATGGTGGCTTCTTACGAAGCGATTCCATTCGGCAGATTCCACGCAAGAACTTTTCAGTGGGATCTGCTGGACAAATGGTCTGGATCGCATCTTCAAATGCATCAGCGGATAACCCTGTCTCCAAGGACAAGGGTGTCTCTCCTGTGGTGGTTGCAGAGTGCTCATCTTCTAGAGGGCCGCAGATTCGGCATTCAGGACTGGGTCCTGGTGACCACGGATGCCAGCCTGAGAGGCTGGGGAGCAGTCACACAGGGAAGAAATTTCCAGGGCTTGTGGTCAAGCATGGAAACGTCACTTCACATAAATATCCTGGAACTAAGGGCCATTTACAATGCCCTAAGTCAGGCAAGGCCTCTGCTTCAGGGTCAGCCGGTGCTGATCCAGTCGGACAACATCACGGCAGTCGCCCACGTAAACAGACAGGGCGGCACAAGAAGCAGGAGGGCAATGACGGAAGTTGCAAGGATTCTTCGCTGGGCGGAAAATCATGTGATAGCACTGTCAGCAGTGTTCATTCCGGGAGTGGACAACTGGGAAGCAGACTTCCTCAGCAGACACGATCTCCACCCGGGGGAGTGGGGACTTCACCCAGAAGTCTTCCACATGATTGTGAACCGTTGGGAAAAACCAAAGGTGGACATGATGGCGTCCCGCCTCAACAAAAAACTGGACAGATATTGCGCCAGGTCAAGGGACCCTCAGGCAATAGCTGTGGACGATCTGGTAACACCGTGGGTGTACCAGTCAGTGTATGTGTTCCCTCCTCTGCCTCTCATACCCAAGGTACTGAGAATCATAAGAAGGAGAGGAGTAAGGACTATACTCGTGGCTCCGGATTGGCCAAGAAGGACTTGGAACCCGGAACTTCAAGAGATGCTCACGGAAGACCCGTGG
Source organism: Pseudophryne corroboree (assembly GCF_028390025.1). Lineage (NCBI taxonomy): Eukaryota > Metazoa > Chordata > Amphibia > Anura > Myobatrachidae > Pseudophryne > Pseudophryne corroboree. The sequence goes on along the minus strand of NC_086447.1, from coordinate 265,252,110 downwards.
CCTCTACCTCTAAGAAAGGACCTGCTCCAGCAGGGACCATGTCTGTTCCAAGACTTACCGCGGCTGCGTTTGACGGCATGGCGGTTGAACGCCGGATCCTGAAGGAAAAAGGCATTCCGGATGAAGTCATCCCTACCCTGATCAAAGCCAGGAAGGATGTAACTGTGCAACATTATCACCGTATTTGGCGTAAATATGTTGCGTGGTGTGAGGCCAGGAAGGCCCCTACAGAGGAATTTCAACTGGGTCGTTTCCTGCATTTCCTGCAAACAGGACTGTCTATGGGCCTAAAATTAGGGTCCATTAAGGTTCAAATTTCGGCCCTGTCAATATTCTTCCAAAAAAAACTAGCTTCAGTTCCTGAAGTCCAGACGTTTGTCAAGGGGGTACTGCATATACAGCCTCCTTTTGTGCCTCCAGTGGCACCTTGGGATCTCAATGTAGTTTTGGGGTTCCTAAAATCACATTGGTTTGAACCACTCACCACTGTGGACTTAAAATATCTCACATGGAAAGTGGTAATGCTGTTAGCCCTGGCCTCAGCTAGGCGTGTCTCAGAATTGGCGGCTTTATCCTATAAAAGCCCTTACCTAATTTTTCATACGGACAGGGCAGAATTGAGGACTCGTCCTCAATTTCTCCCTAAGGTGGTTTCAGCATTTCACTTAAACCAGCCTATTGTGGTGCCTGCGGCTACTAGGGACTTGGAGGATTCCAAGTTGCTGGACGTAGTCAGGGCCCTGAAAATATATGTTTCCAGGACGGCTGGAGTCAGAAAATCTGACTCGCTGTTTATCCTGTATGCACCCAACAAGCTGGGTGCTCCTGCTTCTAAGCAGACTATTGCTCGTTGGATTTGTAGTACAATTCAGCTTGCACATTCTGTGGCAGGCCTGCCACAGCCAAAATCTGTAAAAGCCCATTCCACACGGAAAGTGGGCTCATCTTGGGCGGCTGCCCGAGGGGTCTTGGCTTTACAACTTTGCCGAGCAGCTACTTGGTCAGGGGCAAACACGTTTGCTAAATTCTACAAATTTGATACCCTGGCTGAGGAGGACCTGGAGTTCTCTCATTCGGTGCTGCAGAGTCATCCGCACTCTCTCGCCCGTTTGGGAGCTTTGGTATAATCCCCATGGTCCTTTCGGAGTCCCCAGCATCCACTAGGACGTCAGAGAAAATAAGAATTTACTTACCGATAATTCTATTTCTCATAGTCCGTAGTGGATGCTGGGCGCCCATCCCAAGTGCAGATTGTCTGCAATACTTGTACATAGTTATTGTTACAAAAAATCGGGTTATTATTGTTGTGAGCCATCTTTTCAGAGGCTCCTCTGTTATCATGCTGTTAACTGGGTTCAGATCACAAGTTGTACGGTGTGATTGGTGTGGCTGGTATGAGTCTTACCCGGGATTCAAAATCCTTCCTTATTGTGTACGCTCGTCCGGGCACAGTATCCTAACTGAGGCTTGGAGGAGGGTCATAGGGGGAGGAGCCAGTGCACACCAGGTAGTCTTAAAGCTTTTACTTTTGTGCCCAGTCTCCTGCGGAGCCGCTATTCCCCATGGTCCTTTCGGAGTCCCCAGCATCCACTACGGACTATGAGAAATAGAATTATCGGTAAGTAAATTCTTATTTTCAACAGCTCTGGCTCTGATATGTGAGCAATGCAGTGATTCAGATCAACTTATGTGAAACAAATTGATAGTTACTAATGAGATATATCTGCTACATGCATCCAAACAAGTTACAAATTAGCACACTAAAAGGAAAATAGGGGTTTCTCAACCATATTAGTCTAACCAAGTAAAAAGAAAAAGAATAGTATTACAGTGCACAGGATTTGAATGTATTCAATGTATTTAAAACAATATAAAAAGATCAATGAATCACAACCACCAGCCGGTTTTCAGTTTCATAGCAAAAATTCATGTAAAGCTATTTAATACAGTATAATATCAATCTAGCAACAAGTGCAACAAAATTAGTAAGTTTCCTTGCTGAACAGGATGTAATTTGATAAGCGCTACGTCAGCTTTTGTGTTCCCCCCCCCCCCCCCCCCCCCTGACTGGGAGGACATTTCTAGTTGGAAAGAGGACCACGCATCGGGTTCGGGTGTCAAGCTTTAAATTGGTCAGACCCTACAACTACAGGATTCTGGCATTGCGTAATAAAGTTCCAAGAAGAAACAGATTTCTGGTTTTCTGCCCTTCTCCCAATTTTAAGAGATATTAAAAGAAACTTGGCTTAAGCTGGATACTAAATTCCAGGTCCCCAGAAAGTTCAAATATTGCTAGCCAATTTTGTTTAGCGCATGTCGGAGGTTGCTTCTGGCGTTCAGTCGGATGATCCTTTTCAAGCTCTTTAGTGGCAAAAAATTCTGAATCTCTTACTTTTGTCAGTGATTCCTTACTGGATGCTGTTTCTATCCAGTCTCGTATTTCCACTTTGGCAATAGAAGAAAGATGTTCCATGTGGCTGCGGTCTTAAAAGGCTGATTCGGAATCTAAATACACTTTGGCGGCAGTTCCCTTAGAGGGAGAATTTCTTTTTGACATTGAGCTTACTAAAGTATTCTTTCAAGCCACTGGGGACAAAAGTCCTTATCTTCCTGTCTCTGCTCCAAAACCGAAAACTCCTAGGGTACAGTCCTTTCAGCCCCAAGGTAGAGGAAATTTTAATGCCTTTCCTGTTTGCCCCTCAGAGGTGCTTTCTGAGGCTGTGGGGTCTGAGATACCAGTCGGCCTGGATCCAAACCAGCTGACAAACCTTCTGCATGACTTTCCGCATTCTGCGCTCAGCCCTCAGGTGGTGCGGACCTGCTTGCTCAAATTTCGGAATGTTTGGCTCCAAACATAGTCAGACAGTTGGGTGAGTGGTGTCATCTCCCAAGGGTACATTCTGGACCTCGCACATCATGTCCCAGACCTTTTTTTTTTGTTTTGGTACCCCTCTTCCTCAAGAACCTCTCAGGAAACAGGCTCTTTTCCAGGAAGTTTCGACTTTTTCCATTTCCGGTGTCATTATTCCGCTTCCTTCTCATCAGCATGGGTTTTTATTCCAGTCTTTTTCTGGTGGACAAAGCAGATGAATCATTCTGTCCAATCCTAAATCTCAAACTGTTAAACCCCTTTCTTTTTCTGGAAAAGTTCAAAATGGAGTCCATCCGTTCTGTCATAGGTGCCATGAAGGCCAGAGAATTTTTGTCTTTCATTGGAATAAAAGATGCATACTTCAATGTTCCCATATGGACAGGTCATCACCATCTTTTACATTTTGCCGTGGGACCATGGCATTTTCAGTTTCAGACCTTGCCCTTCGGACTCTCAATAGCTCCCACTGTGTTCATGAAAGTTATTTGCTCACATGGTAGCCTTGCTCAGGCGCAATTGCATCAATGTAATTCCCTATCTGGACGATTTGTTGCTCAAAGTTCCTTCCGACACCCTCCTTCGTCAACATCTGCAGCTCACTGTGGATTTGTGGTCTTTTTCGGTTAGCTGATAAACTATCCCAAGTCAAAGCTCATTCCTATTCCCCCACTGCAAGCTTATTCCACTTGTGCTGTGGGTGCTTCCTGGGTGGCTCACTGTGGTGCCTCCGTGGAACTGCTGTACCAAGGAGCAACCTGGTCGCTTGTGCACACTTTCACAATATGTTACTGCTTTCGGGGAAACAGACGCCACTGTTGCCCGTCAAATTTTGTGTGTGGCTGTGCCGGATCTGAATTTACCCGTTAGCTTGCTTTAGGAATTCCCAGTGGTAATGATGCAGCGTCTCCCAGATGGATGAAAGAGAAAACATTTTTTTAACTCCCTGTAAAATCTCTTCCTCAGAGTCCATCTGGTGGACCCTGCGATCCCTCCCTGCTTGTCTGGTTTCTTGACATTTGTTTTCGCATTTTGGTGTAGACTGAGGTGCTGCTGGAGGTGGAAAGGGTTAGAGGGGAGAGGAGTTAGTTTTCTTAAGTAGCCCACTTATAGTTTTTATAAGTAGCCCATCATAGCCCACACACTCTAACCCAGTGGTAATGACGCAGCGTCCCCTAGTTGGACTCCAAGGATGAGATTTTATGGTGAGTGAAAAATCAAATATTTGCTTTGTTTTGTTGTTTTTCTTAATGGATTACATGAAAATGGTTTCCAAAAAAAGGTACATTTAGGGGTATATTCAATAAGAGTCGGGTCCATTCCGACATGCAGTTGTCGGAATGGACCCGACAACCCCTATTCAAAAGAGCGGCCAAATCCGACTGTCGGATTTGGCCGCTCCCGTGTCCTCCTGCTGCTGTCAGCAGCGGGGGGAGCTGTCAGCGGCGCCGGGGGATGGGAGCTGTCAGTGGCGCCGGCCGCCTGGAGGAGGTGATGTCTTCGGCGCCGGGAGCAGGTGACGTCAGTGGCGCCGGGGGCAGAGCAGCGGAGGAGACGGAGCGGACGGGAGAGCAGACGGGGAAGCAGCGGCTGCAGCAGCGGAGGCTCACGGCAGCATCCACCTGGCTCCAGCAAGCGGGACTTAGCGTCCACCCGGCTCCAGCAAGCGGGACTTCGCTTGCTGGAGCCGGGTGGACGCTGCCGCTGGGTCCCTGCTCTCCCCGCTGCTCCCCCGTCTCCTGCTCTCAACTCACTCATCTCAATCTGACTTTTTTAAAGTCGGATTGAGATTGTCGGAAACGGGGCTAAAACCTGTCGGGTTTGGCCCCGCTTCCGACAATGCATTCCGACAAGTCGGGTTTCCCGACTTGTCGGAATAAATGGGGCCGTAATGAATAGGTCGGAACCCCTTCCGACCTAAAACTGTCGGAAACTGCTGTCTTTCCGACAAGACGGCAGCTTCCGACAGTTATTGAATCTACCCCTTAGTGAAAATGATTTGTGGAGTACTTTTTTTTTTTTATAAAGTAGTAACACTAATAGTAATAACTTTCATTATCAGGTTTTTAAAACACCACCTCCTGGAGTACGGAAAATTATAATTGCCACCAACATTGCAGAGACAAGGTAAGCATGATGGTGCAGGAAAGTAGTGGTGTATATATAAGGAGAGGGACATCACAGAATATATATCCCTACAAGATTCCATATGTAGATTTTTACAGAGAATAGACCAGGGTTTCACAAACTCTGTCCTCAAGGCACCCTACCAGCCCTGGTTTCAAGGGTTTTCATACTTGTGCACAGATTATATAATTAAACAGACTAAAGCAGAGGTTCTCAAACGCAGTCCTCAAGGCACCCCAACGGTCCAGGTTTTGAGTATATCCATGCTTGGCCACAGGTGACTTAATTAGCATCACAGTCAATTTGATTAACCATCTGTGCTGAACCATGGATATGCCTAAAACCTGGACCGTTGGGGTGCCTTGAAGACCGCATTTGAGAACCTCTGGACTAAGGTACTAATTAAGTCACCTGTGCTTATCCATGGATATCCTTCATTGGATTCATCCTTCATTGTTAGGGTCCCTTGAGGGCCGAAGTTTGGGAACCAAGGGAGTAAGCTTGCGAGCAGAGCCTTCTTACCTCTGTCTGTCTGATAAGAAACTGTTAATGAATAGTCTTACATTAGTGAGCTGTTCCTGAAACTGACTTACATAAAGTGCCATGTTCTGTAAGTATAGAGTACAGATAGACATTACATAGGGGTACTTTGAGCCGGTCCTGGTTGTAAAAATACGGGGAAAAAATTGACAGGGGATCCCCCGTATTTTTACAACCAGCACCGGGCTCTGCGTCCGGTCCTGGTGCAAAAAATACGGGGGACAAAAAGCGTAGGGGTCCCCCGTATTTTTAACACCAGCACCGGGCTCCACTAGCTGGAGAGATAATGCCACAGCCGGGGGACACTTTTATACCGGTCCCTGCGGCCGTGGCATTAAATCCCCAACTAGTCACCCCTGGCCGGGGTACCCTGGAGGAGTGGGGACCCCTTAAATCTCCACCCAAGGGCCAGGGGTGGGGTGAAGCCCGAGGCTGTCCCCCCAATCCAAGGGCTGCGGATGGGGGGCTGATAGCCTTGTGTCAAATAAAAGAATATTGTTTTTTTGTAGCAGAACTACAAGTCCCAGCAAGCCTCCCCCGCAAGCTGGTACTTGGAGAACCACAAATACCAGCATGCGGGGGGTGGGGGGGAACGGGCCCGCTGGTACCTGTAGTTCTACTGCAAAAAAAATACCCAAATAAAAACAGTACACGCACACCGTGAAAGTAAAACTTTATTACATACATGCACGCCGACACACACATACTTACCTATGTTCACACGCCGACTCTGTCCACTTCTCCAAGTAGAATCCACGGGGTTCCTGAAAATAAAATTATACTCACCATAATCCAGTGTAAATCTGTCCTCTTCTTTTTTGTAATCCACGTACTTGGCAAAAAAACAAACCGCAAAAGCCGGACCACGCACTTAAAGGGGTCCCATGTTTACACATGGGACCCCTTTCTCCGAATGCCGGGACCCCACGTGACTCCTGTCACAGAGGGTCCCTTCAGCCAATCAGGGAGCGCCACGTCGTGGCACTCTCCTGATTGGCTGTGCGCGTCTGATCTGTCAGACGACACATGCCGCTCCATTATCTTCAATGGTGGGAACTTTGCGGTCAGCGGTGAGGTTACTCTCACCGCTGACCGCAAAGTTCCCACCATTGAAGATAATGGAGCGGCATAGTGCTATGCGCCGTCTGAGCTCAGACGCGCACAGCCAATCAGGAGAGTGCCACGACGGGACCCTCTGTGACAGGAGTCACGCGGGGTCCCGGCATTCGGGGAAAGGGGTCCCATGTGTAAACATGGGACCCCTTTCAGTGCGTGGTCCGGCTTTTGCAGGTTGTTTTTTTTTTTACTTTCACGGTGTGCGTGTACTGTTTTTATTTGGGTATTTTTTTTGCAGTAGAACTACAGGTACCAGCGGGCCCGTTTCCCCCCCTGCATGCTGGTACTTGTGGTTCTCCAAGGACCAGCTTGCGGGGGAGGCTTGCTGGGACTTGTAGTTCTGCTACAAAAAACCAATATTCTTTTATTTGACACAAGGCTATCAGCCCCCCATCCGCAGCCCTTGGATGGGGGGGGGGGGACAGCCTCGGGCTTCACCCCTGGCGCTTGGGTGGCTGGAGGGGGGGGACCCCTTGATTTAAGGGGTCCCCACTCCTCCAGGGTACCCCGGCCAGGGGTGACTAGTTGGGGATTTAATGCCATGGCCGCAGGGACCGGTATAAAAGTGTCCCCCGGCTGTGGCATTATTTCTCCAGCTAGTGGAGCCCGGTGCTGGTGTTAAAAATACGGGTGACCCCTACGCTTTTTGTCCCCCATATTTTTTGCACCAGGACTGGATGCAGAGCCCGGTGCTGGTTGTAAAAATACGGGGGATCCCCTGTCAATTTTTCCCCCGTATTTTTACAACCAGGACCGGCTCAAAGAGCCCGAGGTTGGTTATGCTTAGAAGGGGGGCCCCACACATTTTTTTTTCTGGGTTTTTTTAAACAGTTTTGTGACGTCCAAAAAGTCGAATCCAGGACGCACACTATCCGTCAATTGGTCCGTTTTTTTCGATAGCGGGACTGTCGAATCCGTTTTTTATTGAATTTGTCGAATTCGGGTCCCGGCGGCAGGGTGTCTGACTGTCGAATTGTGTAGAATTAAAAAAGCCGGAATTTGACCGCAATTGCATATACCCCATAATGTTTTAAGTCCAATGTACCATCCCATAGTTCCCCTTGATTGTCTCATGACAAATACCTGTTCTGCATTTCTTAATATATGGCATTTCATATAAAATTAAAAGCAGTGGTAGCCGGATGATAGGTTGACAGTGTCTAGGTTCACACCATGTTGTCGACATTTATTAGGTCGACAGGTGCAAAATAACGACAGATGAAAGGTTGACAGGTACGTAAGGTCAATATGACAATGTTCGACACAAGTTTCTTTTTTTTTACATCTTTTCCCAACTTTTGCTTGATTTACTATCCACTTGGACTAAGATTGAGAATAGTAACCCTTCTTGAAGTGCGGCGGCAAGCAAAGCGAGCCCGCGAGGGTACTCTTTTCCACTGATTGTAGTCACATATGATAAAACAGACAAAGTGAAACCCCAAACACTAAAAAAAAAAAAAAAAAATGTTGGCGACCATTATCATTTTGAACCTTTTGACACTGTCAACCTTTTGTACCTGTAGACCTAGTGCATGTCGACCATATGGGGTCGACCTATTGACTGTCTGTCTAGACATTGTAGATCTTCTATACCACACCCAAGAGGAGTATGTGCTAATTATTGCAGACCTACCTTTCGTTACATTGTGGACGTAGGTGGGGTGATGGGTGCAGTCGTTTCTGTGGGATTTTTGGTTTGGCTGTTACTGTGGACCGGTTAACCTATGTTTAGTTATTCATGTAAAAACAACATACATTGCACTCCTAAGTAAGTGGATGCTCACCTTTTATATAATTGTAGTTTTCTGATGTTTCTTTGTGTTTTAGTATCACCATAGATGACGTGGTTCATGTGATAGATGGCGGCAAAATAAAGGAGACACACTATGACACCCAAAATAATATCAGCACCATGACTGCAGAATGGGTTAGCCATGCTAATGCCAAGCAGAGGAAAGGACGTGCTGGCAGGTGAGGAATAGTGGAGAATTCTGCTCTGTATTGGCCTTCTATAGGCCAAGGTGATGCATAGGTATGTGGTTACATGTACTTAGAACAAAGTTCTGCAGAAGAAATTAAGAAACTGAGAAGAAGGGTGATAGAGCCGTTGGGGGATAAAGCACAACGGGTACTAGGAAGATATGCAGTAAAACCTGCTCCTCTCCTGAGATGATGCTAGATAAATCCGTTTGATACCAAAGCACTAACATAAGCCACATAACACAAAGTTTTATGCAAGTTGACACAAAACAGGAATCAACCATTTGAGCATATACAGTAAAGAGGGGTGGAAATCAGATGTTTTCTCCAATGACTTAGATATGAAAAGTGTTTTGTTTAGGTCCATTTTCTTTGCACCGCCTTTATTATGAGTTTTCTCATTTGGTTACCTGTGTTTCTGTGGGTCTGTTTAAAAAAGAAAATAAACATCTAGTTGCTGTTGACAACACCAGATTTTTTCCTTTGCATTAAGTTTCATAGATGTACGCAGTTTACATGCTATAGTATCTTGTTGGTCACTCGGCTTGAGAGCAGGCTACACGCTGCTATGCTCACATCTGGTGGCTTCTGCCATACGTCAAAGTTCGCGGATCCCACAAGCCATCTGAAGTGACATTATACTTTCTTACAACAATACTGACTTAGATTACAGGGAGTCATGGTTAGACCTATACTAAAATAATGTACTATTTCCTTGCAGAGTAAAGCCAGGGTACTGCTACCACCTCTACAACAGCCTGAGGGATAGTCTGCTAAATGATTACCAGCTACCAGAAATTGTCAGGACACCACTGGAAGAGCTGTGTCTGCATATCAAGGTATCGGCTCTATACAAGGGACTTCTCATGTATTGTCAAATCATTGTACAACAAGAAAAACTTTTAATTTTTTCCTTCTAAAAATAGTCACTTTACTCATTTCAGATCAAGAAAAAATTACTATAACTTCAGAATGTAATTTACTCTCGTTTATGAGCTACACCACTTGTGCTATATGTACTTCAGTATTACAATCATAGTAAAAAGCCGTTTTAAAATAACCTGATACTTTCTTGACAAAATATACATAACAGTTTCAATTCAATCCAATTGCAAATAAGAGCACACAACGAAACAACATGCAGCACCGAATGAACTAACTAAAAAAGTGTCCTGTTCATGAGAGTGGCCTTTGCTTGTCACTAGCACTCCTATTCAGGGACATCACTTGCCATTGTCCAGCGGAAGTCAGCAAGCATAGAAGCGTTCCACCTACCCGGATACCTTTGTTCCATGCTGAATTGTTTTGGTGGAATCGCTCACTGTGCTCCTCTCTCACTGCCCCGTAGTTATCAGGGATAAAGTCCAGATGAAAGTTGAAAGAGATTTTGAATGACATGATGCAGCCTAATTGATTATACTTTTTAGAAGGTTGTTCATAAGCTCAACATAGCTTCCAACTTTCATGTTACTCACTAAGCCAGGCACAACATCTTTAAAGGCTTAAAGTTTTCATACTTAAGAAGTTGACGAATTTGCGGACAAGCAAAGATTCCTTATGATTGGAGTAATTTTGTGTTTCTGGGTGGAAAATGACACATCACCACGCACCTAACAAAAATGGGCAGCAGTGTTAACACAGTCATGGGGCATCCTGGCTTTGGAAGTTAATCGTAACCACAAAACTCAAACAAATGAAAGGGACATCATTTATAAGCTTCACTTGATGCAAGCTATAAGCAGACAGTAAACAAAACATGGCCTACAATGACTTAGCATTCGTATATTCAGCTTTGCCATTCTATATATTCTCTAGACGCCAAAATTCCTTTGTAATTAACAAAATACCCTATCATTAACATAAATGGGCTATAGCTCGGAACCGAGAGCTAACGGAGTGTTATAAATGTCATTTGTTCTTCCCATGCTGAAGTCAATTTCACGTCAGAAACTTTTTCACTGTGATACGTGTTGGCTTACATAAGCTAGTACTGTATTCTCTCTACAGATCTTAAAGCTTGGAGGTATTGCCACTTTCCTTAGGAAGCTAATGGACCCACCATCACGGGAAGCAATAATCCTGGCAATAAATCACCTTATGGAACTGGTATGTACTGATTATTATACAGTCTGTCCTTAAATGTACAGTATGTACATGCACCATGCGAAACATATTTTTACAGTAGTATATCTATGACATTGTATTGGCATGCAATAGTACAGTACATTGCATGTAAATGCTGTAGTGCATTATTATACTGCTATTTTATAAATGTTGGTGCCTATTTGAGAGTAAACATGAAATGCTTTGTTTTGGAAAGTCTACATCACAACATTACATCATTCGTTTTTGGAACTCACAGGAGGATAATGAAGGAGATTTGGGGGTTATTATGTATAAATCTACTTAATAGTTTTGTGTACTTTCAAAAGCATACCTGTTCCACCATTTTAGTTCTTCACGGAGCAGTCCCCCTAAAGTGGAGGTAATCATGTGGACAGGTGTGGTTTTGGTGAATCAAGGCACGGCCCAATTTCTTTGGCAGATACATTTTCACTTCCAAGATGATCGCTACAGTAGGTGGCAGTTGAACAATGAGAAAAATTCCACAAGTAACGATATCCTTTCCATTCACTCACAGAATGCTCTGGACAGGCAAGAAGAACTGACTCCACTTGGCTTCCACTTGGCCCGCTTGCCCGTTGAGCCACACATTGGCAAAATGATTCTGTTTGGGGCCCTTTTCTGTTGTTTAGATCCAGTCTTAACAATTGCTTCAAGTCTCAGCTTTAAAGATCCATTTATCATTCCTTTGGTAAGTTGTCACTTAAAAATATTTGAGCCTGATGTTTCCATTGCCTGCTGCTTGTGGTTATAACGAGAAGATAAAACCTAGGCTGATGTACACAACACACAAATTGCAGCCATTACACAACCCTTACATAAGGCAGTGGGCAGCAACATTGATAGGTTCTGGTGTCTCTCTTTCAGCAGCCTTATTGGATACTAATGAAATAAAGGAAACATATCGCTGTGTAAGTTATCCATTATGAGTTTGTATAGGGTGGAGATAGCATGTGGAGTGGGTATATGGTGACATGTATAGCTTCTCAGAAAGATTGAGTTTGCTGTTGGACAGTAACTTCCTGCTGTAGGATGTCTAAAAACTGTCAAACTTGGAGGTATCTCCAAAATTCAGAATTGGAGATATCCCAAGTGGCTTGAATCTCTGAGAAGTGACGGATCCCTTACGTAGACACCAGCTGGCCTGCCCTAAAGATACTTGCCCAAAAGGAGAAGCTAGCCATGTGTAATTCTGGGAGGAAATTAAGGTTTTGGAGGAAAGATGTAAGTGGGCCAAAATCAGATGCTTTTGTGAGTAAGGTGTGAGTTTTTCCAGCATAAGAGAGTGGGGGTAGTGATTGGGTGTGAATGCGTAACAACTAAGGAGTAATTTCAGTTAATGTCAAGTCAAAATACTATACTATTCTAGTGTTCACTCTAGGAGTGAAAAGGGGCAGGGCGCCGGACTCCGGGGGCACTCTAGCGCGAGCGCGCCCGAAATGGGGGCGTGGCCACGCAAATTAGGGGGCGTGGCCACACCTCCGTCATTTTAGGGGGCGGTGCGGCACACAGACGCTACTATAGAGAGCGTCTGTGGCCGGCGACGTCACTGTTGGGGGCGTGCCCAGCACCTCAGTCGGTGCTGGGCTTCCCCCAGCCCTCTCCCAATGCGTGAATGGATGCCGCGCGCATGCGCACGGCATCTATACACGCCGGGAGGGCAGGGAGCGGGCGGCTGTTCTAGCAGGGCGCCGCAAAAGGGGCAGGGCGGGTTTTGCCTGCTAAAAAACGGGCAGGGCGCGGCGCCCTGCTAAAACAGCCTAGAGTGAACACTACTGTTCTGTGGAAATCTATTGGTTCATGGCTTTCACTCAGGTTCATTCCAGTATTTTATTTAACATACAGTATTGTGATGTGATAATAACTAATAAGATGTGTCAATTGAGACCTCCCATAAGTTTTTGCCGGCACAAAATATCCTGTTTTAGGCAAGTTGGTTTCCCTGCCCATACAGTGTCTTGTATAGCTGAAATCATGTGTATTTAACATGTATGGGCAAAGCCTGTAAGATATAGAGGCTCTTGGAAATTGCGGTCTGGCAGGTAAGCTGTTGCGCATAATAGGACAAGATCTGCAGCTGTCTACCTGCATGATACCAGGAGGACATCCACTACCTACCTTCAATATTTGTCTTATTATCAACCCATGGAAACTACAGTACTAAAGCAAAAGGGGGACAAACTATTCATCCACAATTTATATAATCTGTTTCCTCAAATAGTTTAATTCTTGTGCAGTGGTCGACTCCTTCTATGAATAGCAATTGTGCTCACTTTTACTTTATTTTCTCTACCAAGGGTAAGGAGAAATTGGCAGATGCAAGAAGAAAGGCATTGTCGCGGGACACTAAAAGTGACCATCTGACGGTTGTCAATGCACTCTCGGTGAGAAATGGCACACCTCTTATTGATATGTTGCTGGGCAGTTTATTTTTTGTCCATTTAATCGTTTTTGTGACCAACTCAGTTTGTTAATATAATACTTAACTGACCTGCTGCTCTTTTATGTGTTATAGAGCATTTTATCTTTTCTTTAATGTGCTGCTTTCATAGGGCTGGGAGGATTCGAAGCGGTGCGGAGTTAGAGCAGAGAGGGACTACTGTTGGGACAACTTTCTGTCTGCTAATACACTAAAGGTAATGTCTCCAGTAAAAGTGTGTTCTTTCTGGTCATACCTTGTCATCCACAGAACTTCAAAGATCAGATAAACATCATCCATGAAGAAATCTCTTCTTGACATTCTTTGCCCCACAACCACCTTCTCCTCCACTCATAGTCATACCCATCCTCAGATGAGTTTTCACACTCTTCTCCTCCTACTACCCATTCCTCCTGTCTTTGTGATTCAGGTTCATCCCACCTCTTACACATACGTCATCCAATACTTGCTGTCATCTATCTCATCTCTTTATTGTGTCCCTATCACCTTCTCTTTCATCTTCACACATCCTATTCTCTAGTAAACCATCCCTTGACCCAATCTCTACCTCGGGCTACTATTAATCTCTTTTCTCTAACGTCCTAGTGGATGCTGGGGACTCCGTCAGGACCATGGGGAATAGCGGGCTCCGCAGGAGACAGGGCACATCTAAAAAAGCTTTAAGGTCACATGGTGCGTACTGGCTCCTCCCCCTATGACCCTCCTCCAAGCCTAAGTTAGGTTTTTGTGCCCGTCCGAGAGGGTGCAATCTAGGTGGCTCTCCTAAAGAGCTGTTTAGAAAAGTTTTTTTTTAGGTTTCAATCTCAGTGATTCCTGCTGGCAACAGGATCACTGCATCGAGGGACTTAGGGGAGAGATTTCCAACTCACCTGCGTGCAGGATGGATTGGAGTCTTAGGCTACTGGACACTTAGCTCCAGAGGGAGTCGGAACACAGGTCAGCCTGGGGTTCGTCCCGGAGCCGCGCCGCCGATCCCCCTTACAGACGCTGAAGAGACGGCAGAACGGAGGTCCGGAAAACAGGCGGCAGAAGACTCCACAGTCTTCATGAAGGTAGCGCACAGCACTGCAGCTGTGCGCCATTGTTGTCACACGGCTCACTGACTCAGTCACGGAGGGTGCAGGGCGCTGCTGGGGGCGCCCTGGGCAGCAATATAATTACCTTTAGTGGCAAAATAAATACATCACATATAGCCATTAAGGCTATATGTATGTATTTTAACCCAGGCCAGTTTCTTAAAAACCGGGAGAAAAAGCCAGCCGAAAAAGGGGCGGAGCTTATTCTCCTCAGCACTCAGCGCCATTTTCCTGCTCAGCTCCGCTGGTGAGGAAGGCTCCCAGGACTCTCCCCTGCACTGCACTGCAGAAACAGGGTAACAAAGAGAAGGGGGGCATAAATTGGCGATATTTATATATTAAGAGCGCATATATAGTAAACAACACCTTCTAGGGTTGTTTATATACATTTATAGCGCTTTTGGTGTGTGCTGGCAAACTCTCCCTCTGTCTCCCCAAAGGGCTAAGGGGTCCTGTCTTCGATTAGAGCATTCCCTGTGTGGCTGCTGTGTGTCGGTACGTGTGTGTCGACATGTATGAGGACGATGTTGGTGTGGAGGCAGAGCAATTGCCGATGATGGTAATGTCACCCCCTAGGGAGTCGACACCGGAATGGATGGCTTTAGTTATGGAATTACGTGATAATGTCAGCACACTACAAAAGTCAGTTGACGAAATAAGACGCCCGGCAAACCAGTTAGTACCGGTTCAGGCGTCTCAGACACCGTCAGGGGCTGTAAAACGTCCTTTACCTCAGTCAGTCGACACGGGTACCGACACAGATGAATCTAGTGTCGACGGTGAAGAAACAAACGTATTTTCCAATAGGGCCACACGTTATATGATCACGGCAATGAAGGAGGCGTTGCAGATCTCTGATACTGCTGGTACCTCAAAAAGGGGTATTATGTGGGGGGTGAAAAAACTACCTGTATTTTTCCCAGAATCAGAGGAATTGAATGATGTGTGTGATGAAGCGTGGGTTACCCCCGATAGAAAATTGCTAATTTCAAAGAAGTTATTGGCATTATACCCTTTCCCACCAGAGGTTAGGGCGCGCTGGGAAACACCCCCTAGGGTGGATAAGGCGCTCACACGTTTATCAAAGCAAGTGGCGTTGCCGTCCCCTGATACGGCCGCCCTCAAGGATCCAGCAGATAGGAGGCTGGAAACTACACTGAAGAGTATATACACACATACTGGTGTTATACTGCGACCGGCAATAGCCTCAGCCTGGATGTGCAGTGCTGGGGTAGTGTGGTTGGATTCTCTGACTGAAAATATTGAGACCCTGGATAGGGACAGTATTTTATTGACTCTAGAGCAATTAAAGGATGCTTTTCTTTATATGCGAGATGCTCAGAGGGATGTTTGTACTCTAGCATCAAGAGTAAGCGCGATGTCCATATCTGCCAGAAGAAGTTTATGGACGCGACAGTGGTCAGGTGATGCGGATTCCAAGAGGCATATGGAAGTATTGCCATATAAAGGAGAGGAATTGTTTGGGGTCGGTCTTTCGGACCTGGTGACCACGGCAACTGCCGGCAAATCCACCTTTTTACCTCAGACCCCTTCACAACAGAAAAAGACACCGTCTTTTCAGCCGCAGTCCTTTCGCTCCTATAAAAAGCGACCAAAAGGACAGTCTTATCTGCCGAGAGGCAGAGGAAAGGGTAAGAAAGGGCAGCACGCAGCCCCTGCCCAGGAACAGAAGCCCGCCCCGGCTTCTACAAAGCCATCAGCATGACGCTGGGGCTTTACAAGCGGACTCAGGAACGGTGGGGGGTCGACTCAAGATTTTCAGCAATCAATGGGCTCACTCACAAGTGGACCCGTGGGTCCTGCAGATAATATCTCAGGGTTACATGCTGGAGTTCGAAAGGTTTCCCCCTCGCCGGTTCCTAAAGTCTGCTTTACCAACGTCTCCCTCAGAAAGGACGTCGGTTTTGGAAGCCATTCACAAGCTGTATTCTCAGCAGGTGATAGTCAAGGTACCCCTCCTACAACAGGGAAAGGGGTATTATTCCACTCTATTTGTGGTACCGAAACCGGACGGTTCGGTAAGGCCTATTCTAAATCTGAAATCCTTGAACCTGTACATACAGAAATTCAAGTTCAAGATGGAGTCACTCAGGGCAGTGATAGCGAATCTGGAAGAAGGAGACTTCATGGTGTCCTTGGACATAAAAGATGCTTATCTACATGTCCCGATTTACCCCTCACACCAAGGGTATCTCAGGTTCGTGATACAAGACTGTCATTATCAGTTTCAAACGCTGCCGTTTGGTTTGTCCACGGCCCCTCGGGTCTTTACCAAGGTAATGACCGAAATGATGGTTCTTCTACGAAGAAAAGGCGTATTAATTATCCCTTACTTGGACGATCTCCTGATAAGGGCAAAGTCCAGAGAACAGCTGGAAGTCGGTGTGGTGCTAACACAAGTAGTGCTTCAGCAACACGGGTGGATTCTAAATCTTCCAAAATCTCAATTGACCCCGACAACGCATCTGCTGTTCCTGGGTATGATTCTGGACACGGTTCAGAAAAAGGTATTTCTCCCGGAAGAGAAAGCAAGGGAGTTATCCGAACTTGTCAGGAACCTCCTAAAACCAGGAACTGTGTCAGTACATCAATGCACAAGAGTCCTGGGAAAGATGGTGGCTTCGTACGAAGCGATTCCATTCGGCAGATTCCATGCACGGACATTTCAGTGGGATCTGCTGGACAAATGGTCCGGATCGCATCTGCACATGCATCAGCGGATAACACTGTCACCGAGAACAAGGTTGTCTCTCCTGTGGTGGTTGCAGACTGCCCATCTGTTAGTGGGCCGCAGATTCGGCATACAGGACTGGGTCCTGGTGACTACGGATGCCAGCCTACGAGGTTGGGGAGCAGTCACAAAGGGAAGAAACTTCCAGGGCGTGTGGTCAAACCTGGAGACGTCTCTTCACATAAATATACTGGAGCTAAGAGCGATCTACAATGCTCTAAGTCTGGCAAAACCGCTGCTTCAGGGTCAGCCGGTGTTGATCCAGTCCGACAACATCACGGCAGTCGCCCACGTAAACCGACAAGGCGGCACGAGAAGCAGGAGTGCAATGGCAGAAGCTGCAAGGATTCTGCGCTGGGCGGAGAATCATGTCATAGCACTGTCAGCAGTGTTCATCCCGGGAGTGGACAACTGGGAAGCAGATTTCCTCAGCAGACACGACCTTCACCCGGGAGAGTGGGGACTTCATCCAGAAGTTTTCCACATGATTGTGAACCGTTGGGAAAAACCAAAGGTGGACATGATGGCGTCTCGCCTCAACAAAAAATTGGACAGGTATTGCGCCAGGTCAAGAGACCCTCAGGCAATAGCTGTGGACGCTCTGGTAACACCGTGGGTGTACCAGTCAGTGTATGTGTTCCCTCCTCTGCCTCTCATACCAAAGGTACTGAGAATTATACGGAAAAGAGGAGTGAGAACAATACTGGTGGCTCCGGACTGGCCAAGAAGAACTTGGTATCCGGAACTTCAAGAGATGCTCACGGAGGATCCGTGGCCTCTACCTCTAAGAAGGGATCTGCTTCAGCAGGGACCTTGTATGTTCCAAGACTTACCGCGTCTGCGTTTGACGGCAGGGCGGTTGAACGCCGGATTCTAAAAGAAAAGGGCATTCCAGAGGAAGT
The DNA here is from genome assembly GCF_028390025.1 of Pseudophryne corroboree. NCBI lineage: Eukaryota > Metazoa > Chordata > Amphibia > Anura > Myobatrachidae > Pseudophryne > Pseudophryne corroboree. The sequence goes on along the minus strand of NC_086447.1, from coordinate 265,234,184 downwards.
TATTCCTACCTTGATTAAGGCTAGAAAGGAAGTGACTGTACAACATTATCACCGCATTTGGCGGAAATATGTTGCGTGGTGTGAGGCCAAGAAGGCTCCAACGGAAGAATTTCAATTGGGTCGATTCTTGCATTTCCTGCAAGCAGGATTGTCTATGGGCCTAAAATTGGGGTCCATTAAAGTTCAAATTTCGGCCTTATCAATTTTCTTCCAGAAGGAATTGGCGTCAGTGCCTGAAGTACAAACTTTTGTCAAAGGTGTACTACATATACAACCCCCAATAGTGCCTCCAGTGGCACCGTGGGATTTGAACGTGGTTCTAAATTTTCTCAAATCTCATTGGTTTGAGCCGTTAAAATCGGTAGAATTAAAATACCTTACATGGAAGGTAACCATGCTGTTGGCCCTGGCTTCAGCCAGGAGAGTTTCAGAGTTGGCAGCTTTGTCATACAAGAGCCCATATCTGATATTCCATTCGGACAGGGCAGAATTGAGGACACGTCCTCAATTTCTCCCTAAGGTGGTTTCGGCATTTCACTTGAACCAGCCTATTGTGGTGCCTGCGGCTACTAGCGACTTGGAGGACTCCAAGTTACTGGACGTTGTCAGAGCATTAAAAATATATATTTCAAGGACAGCTGGAGTCAGAAAAACTGACTCGTTGTTTACATTGTATGCACCCAACAAGATGGGTGCTCCTGCGTCTAAACAGACGATTGCACGTTGGATCTGTAGCACAATCCAACTTGCACATTCTGTGGCAGGCGTGCCACAGCCTAAATCTGTAAAGGCCCACTCCACAAGGAAGGTGGGCTCATCTTGGGCGGCTGCCCGAGGGGTCTCGGCATTACAACTTTGCCGAGCAGCTACGTGGTCAGGGGAGAACACGTTTGTAAAATTTTACAAATTTGATACTCTGGCTAAAGAGGACCTGGAGTTTTCTCATTCGGTGCTGCAGAGTCATCCGCACTCTCCCGCCCGTTTGGGAGCTTTGGTATAATCCCCATGGTCCTGACGGAGTCCCCAGCATCCACTAGGACGTTAGAGAAAATAAGAATTTACTTACCGATAATTCTATTTCTCATAGTCCGTAGTGGATGCTGGGCGCCCATCCCAAGTGCGGATTGTCTGCAATGCTTGTACATAGTTATTGTTACAAAATCGGGTTATTACTGTTGTTGTGAGCCATCTTTTCAGAGGCTACTTCGTTTTGTTATCATACTGTTAACTGGGTTCAGATCACAAGTTGTACGGTGTGATTGGTGTGGCTGGTATGAGTCTTACCCGGGATTCAAGATCCTTCCTTATTGTGTACGCTCGTCTGGGCACAGTACCTAACTGAGGCTTGGAGGAGGGTCATAGGGGGAGGAGCCAGTACGCACCATGTGACCTAAAAGCTTTTTTAGATGTGCCCTGTCTCCTGCGGAGCCCGCTATTCCCCATGGTCCTGACAGAGTCCCCAGCATCCACTACGGACTATGAGAAATAGAATTATCGGTAAGTAAATTCTTATTATTCTTTGCTTTCAAACAATTTGAGCTGCTTGTATACATCCCCATGTCTCTCTCTCTCTCTCTCTCTTAACCCTTTGCAGTCGTGCTTACACACATTACATTTTGCTAAAACTGCCCTCCCTAAGGTTGGCAGTGTATCTACTCAAGGCTACGTTCAAGGTTCATTTCTCTCCCCCTTTCTCCAAGTCTGAGGGCAGAGTCGAGGAATGATAGCAAGTCAGCAGCTTCACTGCACAGATCCAGTCCCTAGTCTTAATTCACTCCACCTCACCCAACTTGTTACTAAACCCCTATCCAATCTCTTATCTACTGCCTTAGCTACAGAAGCCAATTGTCTAAGCATTTCCCTGTTCCTCTACACTAGGGGTGAGCAATAAGCGGCCCCTCAACTGTTGTACTACACATACTAGTGTGACCTGCCACAGTTTTAGCATACCCTGATAGCAAAACTGAGGTAGGGCTTGCTGGGGTATGTAGTTCTATTGCAGCTGTAGGATTGCTTATAGCTCAACCTTACTCTAAACTGTAAGCTCTCACGCCTACTCCTCATCAATGTCATCTGTACTGTTTTATATGATTTGTAACTACCTATGGGGTCTATTCATGAAGCAGTGAAAAGAGTAGAGAAGTGAGACACTGGACAAGTTGCCCATGGCAACCAATCAGCTGCTCCGTACAATTGTACTTCAGTGCTGATTGGTTGCCATGGGCAACTTCTCCACTGGTTCACTTCTCCACAATTTTCACTGCTTCATGACTAGACCCCTATATGGTGATGTTGAGTTTTATGGTGCTTACAAATAAATGCCGAAGACTTTCTGGCAGACACATGATTCATTACACATAGCTCCAGCTGTAGGCACCTTTCCTTTTCTTATATTTGCCATTTACTCTAACAGTTCCTTTGTTCCTCAGATGTTGAGTAACATGAAAGGGCAGTTTGCGGAGCATCTGCTAGGAACAGGCTTTGTGAGCAGCAAGAACCCAAAAGACCCCAAATCTAATATTAATTCAGGTAAATGTGAATGCCATATGGTAACTTGTTTAATTGTTCTTACTGTTATTGTGTTGAAATATTTGTTCTGTTTCTAGATAATGAAAAGCTAATTAAGGCTGTCATTTGTGCTGGATTATATCCAAAAGTGGCGAAAATTCGACCTAGCTTCAGTAAAAGAAGACAGACGTAAGTGGTGTAGCTTTACTGCAGTTTCTTGTGTATGCGTCCATTTCACAACTCAGTTTTACATTTTCTGGTCTTTAATCCTGTGTGACATAAGTATTTTTTTTTTTCAAAAAGGTTTTATTAGTCGATTTACAGTTATACACAAGATCTTAAATGTTGCACCAGAACAGTAAAAATTACGGTACATACAATAACCCAGAAAAGGAATTATCTAGCGAGATGGCGAGTAAATCTTTTTTTGTCTAAGTAAGCAAGATGACAGAACTAGTGTATGAAGAGAGAGAGTCCCTCAGGCTTATGGTGTGGCCGACCAGCCTAGGGGGGTGAGAGAGTGGAAAAGAAAAGAGACAGGAAGAAAAGAGAACGAGATCGAGAGCAAAGAGAGAAAGGAGGAGGAGAGGGGTCCAGGTGGCGGGGTCTGGGCAGTCAACACAAAAAGTAGGGAAGGTAACTTAGTTAGCTACAGAATGGGGAGGGGGCATTTTGAGAAGCTAGCCAAGGTAACCAGACTTCGTCAAATGCCCCGGTAGACTGCCTAATGATACTGGTCATATATTCCATCTTATACACGTACCAAACGTAAGAGATGACGGATTGCAAGGATGGTGAAGTGTGAGATTTCCAGGCTTTTGCTATTTGGCATGTCGTAGCGGTAGCCACATGGCGCAATAGCTTCTTCTGGTGTTTAGTTAAGGTCGGGGAGTCTAGAGGCAGTAGGAAGTATTTAGGGTCCAGGGGGATTGGGACAGCGAATAGGCACGAGAGAAGTCGAATAACTTCTTTCCATAAAGATACTAATTTCGGACAAGTCCACCATATATGCATGTATGTCCCTTCAGCAGCGCAACCCCTCCAACAACTGTCTGTAACATCGGGATACATCGCCTTTAAACGAGAGGGTACATAATACCAATGGTATAACAGTTTATACACATTTTCCTTTATCCGAACACAGATAGAACTGGAGGACACGTTACTCCATATTTCTCCCCTTTCTTCTTCATCCAAAGTGACACCCAAATCCCTCTCCCAGGCCAGCTCTCTGCTATCCTTTGGAGCTGCGGCGCCCTGCAATAGCAAAGCATAGAGGTCAGATATAAGACCTTTCGTGGAAGAGCGTCTCAGACATATATTTTCAAGAGTGGTGAGAGGCCTAGAAGAGAGAGTGGTATGAACCCCAGAGTGGAAGTGTCTAAGTTGAAGGTATCTAAAAAAATCACTATGGGGGAAAGAGTATTGAGTCTGAATCTGGGTGTACAAAGGAAAAGGTGTGCCAGATGTGATGTCATTGAGGAAGTAGACGTTCCCCTGTTTTCAGAGTGAAAAAGCAGATTTAACCATACCCGGCGGGAAGGCAGGGTTATGGAACAGGGGTATAAGGGGAGATGGGTTAGGGGCCAATTGTAAATTCCTTAGCACGAGATCCCAAATGCACAGAGAGCGGGCCACCACTGGGTGGAGTGAGGTGGCACGAGGACGGGCGGTTCTCGGAAGCCATAAGAGGGAAGAAAGTGTGGAGAGTCCCAGCTCACCGGCCTCAATAGTTATCCAAACCTTGTCCGTCCCAAAACCACACCACTGAACACAGGAGGCTATTTGAGCTGCATAATAATAGTATTTAAAATTGGGTATGCCTAAGCCTCCGCACCTAGAAGGCTGTTGTAACAACGAGAGTTTAATTCGGGGGTGTTTATTGGCCCAGACGAATCGGGAAGTTTGGTGCTGCAAGAATTTAAAGACGTAGGAGGGAATATAGATCGGGAGCGTTTGGAAAAGGTATGGATATTCATCTTTACAGAATTGGCACAACCAATCCATGAAATGAAATAGGAGGACCAGGTTTGGAGATCCGAACGAATTTGGTCTAAAAGTCGCGGAAAGTTTGCCTGAAAAAGTTGGTGGTGTCTGTGGGTAAGGTAAATTCCTAGATATTTAATTTTACGATTATGCCAGGAGAATGGGAATGTCGATTCAAGTTGTTTCCTAGATGCAGGGGTAATATAAAAATCAAGTACTTCTGTTTTAGTAGTATTAATCTTATAACCAGAGTATTGTGAATATAGGTCTAGCTCAGAGAGGAGAGGAGGAAGTGAGGATGTTGGGTTAGTAAGAGAAACCAATACATCGTCAGTATAAAGTGCAATTTTATATTCCGCCTGGCCGATTTGAACTCCCTTGATATTCGGGTTGAGACGAACCCTGGCCGCTAGAGGCTCCATGACGAGGGCAAAAATCAGGGGTGAGAGCGTGCATCCTTGTCTGGTCCCATTAAATATCCCAAAGCTTGGGGAAGTGACCCCATTGACAGAGACCCGCTCTGAGGAGTTGCGATACAATGCCGAGACACCATCATAAAACTTACCGGAAAAGCCCATGCGTTGAAGAACGGGGAAGGCGAAAGGCCACGAAATGCGATCAAACGCCTTCTCTGCGTCCAAAGCTAATAACAGGGAAGAGGACTTATGCCGATGGATAGAGTGGATAATATAGAAAGAAGGGGGTCCAATCTCAAAGCTAGGATTTTTGCGTAAATTTTCAAATCGACATTAAGCAGTGAAATAGGCCTATAATTGCCGCACTGGGTGGGGTCTCTGTCAGGTTTCGGGATCACAACAATATCAGCTTGGGTGGTTGCCGGAGCGAAGGATGCGCCCCCCAAGATCTGGTTAAAGAGGGCGGTAAGGTGAGGGGTCAAAACTTTAGCGAAGTGTTTGTAATAGTGCGCAGTGAAACCGTCAGGGCCAGGGGCAGCTGAGGGCCGCATAGACTTCACGGCTGTTAACGTCTCCTCTACTGAGATATCCTAATTCAGTTTATCTAATTGGGCTGTGGAGATGCTCGGGAGAGGGGTCGAGGACAGGTAGGAGTGTAGTCTCCCTGGGTCGAGGGAAGGGAAGTGCGTTGGGGTTGGCAAATTATAGAGAGAGCTGTAGTAATCCTTAAACTCTTCGACCTTTTGTTTAGGATCATAGGTGAGACCACCCAAGGTTCGGGAATACAGTTTGTCAATTGCGCCACCCGCGTGTTTATGTCGAAGTTTATTCGCCAGTAGAGAATCAAATTTGTCCGCTTTATCATAGAACTTCTGATTCAATCTACGAAGAATAAAAGCTGCACGACGGGACAAAGGCGTGTTCAATTGGCCTTGTAAGTTAGTCAGTTGTGCAAGTAAAGCGGGGCAGGGATTTGACTTATGTTGGGTGGTTAGGGTAGCGATTTGCGCTTCTAGCAAGTGTATCTCCTGCGTCGCCTTTTTGCGAAGCGAGGAGGTCCGTGCCATGAGAAGACCCCTCAAGGTGGCCTTATGAACTTCCCAAATAATACCAGAAGAGATGTCAGGTGTGATATTTTCAGCGAAGTATTGTTCTATCACCAGTTGTATTTCTGCGGAGACTGATGGGTTAAGCAACAGAGATTCATCGAATCGCCATTTGCGAACCGTGTGTGCGGAGTGATATAGGTCCATGAGAATATAAACACCCGAATGGTCAGTCCAAGTGAAAGGGGTTATTCCCGCATCAATAATTCTAGAGGCAATGGAGGAAGAGATGTGTAGCATATCAATCCGGGTGTAGTGTTGGTGCGGGGCCGAGTAGTGGGTATAGTCTCTGGGGACCGAGTGGCATAGACGCCACGAGTCTCGGAGGTCGTGAAATTTAAGGGAGGCTGTGAGCGTGCGTGAGGCTCTAGAGGCGAGGGGGGGGGGGCAGTCCTATCTAACATGGGGTCAAGAATAGTATTAAAATCCTCACCCAATACGATGTGACCCTGTGCAACTTTGCCAATGTGACGGAAAAGGGAGTGGAAAAACTGAGGTTGATCTTGGTTAGGAGCGTATACAGTAATAAGTGTCAGGATTTCAGAACGGAGTGTACCAATAACCATCAAGTATCGACCGTCTGGATCCGCCACCATTTTGCTATGTGTAAATGGAATGTGACGATTAATTAAAATTGCAACCCCACGATTTTTACAGTCCGCTGAGGCGAAGAAAGTTTGTGTAAATTGTTTACCACGGAGTTGAGTATGGGAGCCCGTAAGGTGAGTTTCTTGGAGAAAAACTACGTCAGCCTTCTCACGTCTACAGGCACTCAGGAGCACCGTTCGTTTTTTATGGGAATTGAGGCCGTTTACATTAACAGATAATATCTTTAGGGGCGTGGTGGCCTGGGGAACAATATCTCATTTGGAATCATAAAAAAGGGGGTACAAAAACAAAGGCCTCCTGGGGTCAAGCTACCCATAAAAGAGCGATGGCCAGTAAAATGGATACCCGGAACCCACCACAAGGACAATGGGAGAAAAAGGATTTGGGGGAAAAGAAGGCCACAGAAAGAAAGCAAGGAGGAGCAAGAAGAGAGAAGATAAAGCCCACTCGGGCAGAAACCCTGTAACAACGGGGCCCGTAACAGGACCGCCAAACAAAGGAAAAATACAATCAATAAAATATTCAAATAAGGGAGCATGGGGGTAGTAGCACGCACCAACACAGCAGGTTGGCGGCCTGACCTAGAACAAAAATGGCCGAGGCCAAAAAAGTATGCGACATGAAGACAACCTGTGTCATGAAGGAAGGGAAGGGAGAGGGGAGAGAGAGAGAGAGAGAGAGAGAGGGGGGGGGGAAGGTTGAGAAGGAGGGGAAGGGGGCAGTGAAGCAGCAAAATGTGGTCAGAACAATAGGCTACGTAACCATGGACCAAACCACAAAACGACCAACTTTTGACCAGGAACCTAAAGGCAAAGTAAACAGTTAGAAACGTAATGGGTGAAGCATCCGCAGGACCATCATATAGAATGCCTGAGATAAACCAAGGGGGTCCACGGAGCAGAGACCAAGTCAGCCTGCTCCGAGGGGGCCCTCAGCGTCCAAAACAATCTGTTATCAGTGAATATATAACATTAACAGCATTATACCAAGTCAACAAAGAAAAAAAAAAAAACACCACATCCACAAGGAAGTCCTGAGAATAAAGGACAAACAGTCTAGTCCAGGGGGGGCCTCCAGCAGGTAGATGTAATGGCACAATGAAAACAATGGGAGAGGAAAGTGTGGGAGATCAGGGGGGAGCACCATCTTCGTCCTCATGACGAGACACTCTCGTCCAGTCCGGCTGGGGCGGACGTGGTCGTTGTGATTTCGGAGAAGCTGATGGGTCGACAGAAGAGGACAATGATTCTGGGAGAAGGCCGAGCTTGTGAAGCAGTTCCTGCCCTTGAGGCAGGGTTTTAATTGCATAATTGGTGCCTTTAAGAGAGAACTGTAATTGGAAGGGGAATCCCCAGCGATATCGGATCTGGTGCTGGCGTAGAAGCCTAGTGATCGGCTTGAGGTCCCGCCGCTTCTGGATGGTCGAGGGCGCCAGGTCTTGGTAAATCTGCAACTGCATGCCTCGGAAGACTATGTCAGAGGAGTCCCGGACGGAGGCAATTATCTTTTCTTTCGAGCGATAATAATGGAGACGGGCTATAATGTCCCGGGGAGGCTGGGATGTTGAAGGTTTGGCCCGCAAGGCTCTGTGTGCTCAAAGAGGCAATCCTCATCAGACAAATCCGGGACCAAATGCTGGAAAAGGTCTTTCAAGAAGGAGGGCAACGTGGAGCTCTGAACTGATTCCGCCACATTACGTATCCACAAATTATTGAGACGGGACCGGTTCTCTTGGTCTTCCTGGTGCTCCTTCAGGGTCTCCATTTCAGCGTGGAGCCTTGAGAGCTCGTGGTCCAGACGCAGTTGCGAGCGGCATAAATCGTTGGTCTTAAGGCCCATGCACATTAGACGATGTCGCTCTGTGAGCGACATCGTCTAACGTTTCCCCCTCCCGGGCCGGCCGATCGGCGGCCGCCTGTACGCACTGAGCGATATGACCGCTCATATCGCTCAGTGACGTCACGCCCCCGCCAGCCCTGCATGAAGGTCGTGGACGACAGTCCACATCCTTCATGCATGCCCTACCGACAGCGACGATCATTGCTGACCCGCGGGGCCGCGCATCGGTCGTCGCTGGCGGCATACACACTTAACGATAAAATGAGCGACGTCGCTCAAGGAGGGGGAAAATGAGCGACGTCGCTCATTATATCGTTAAGTGTGTATGGACCTTTAGTCTCCAAGGCGTCTGTACGATTTCCAAGCGAGGCAATCTCTGATTTGAAGTCCAGGACCGCCTTGGACAGTTCCTGTTTGAAGGCTGTTTGCACCCCCTCCAAGAGGCCAGACATCACTGCCTGTATCTGAGGGTCAATACCCAACTCCGAAGATCGCGGGGATGAAGGAGACTCCGGAGAGTGTGCCAGGTTCTGGGGACCCTTAGTCTTGCCGCCAAAAAAAATTGTGGGTGCTTGGGGAGTCTTCTTGTTTTTTTGTGACATAATGAAAGTGGGTGGGGGAGGGGTCTATCCTCTCCGGTAAAGATGTAAAAAAAAGGGGAAAGGAGCAGGGAGGTAAAGAGTAGTAGTTGACACAGGAGAGCTATGAGGGGGTCAGGCCGACCGTGGGGTGCTATTCATCCAGATACCATTGTGGCCACGAGGAGCACCAGGGCCGGGACGTGGAGGTGGCAAAGACGGGAAGAATATATTGCTGCCGTAGCGGCTTTAATACAGAGTTGGAGCTGCCGCGTCTACTTTCCAACGCACCCCTGTAGTAAAGTGGATCGGGGATCCCCAGGAATTGCCCAATAGGGGGCAGGAGGTAGTGGGCCCCGGTCACGGATCAGCCAGAGACCAGGGTACCCCGCAGCAACCCCCGGGGACAAGCAACCTACCCAGGGGCTCAGGCAGGGATATAATGCGGGCCAGGACAGAGGGTGGTGCAATAAACCATATGCGTGGGGTACGCACCCCAGGATAAATATAGAGGGTTGCAGGCAGTCCAGTGTATCCCCTAATACCCCTGATGGCATACAGCCCCAGTCAGCCTAGAAACATATGATAAAATACAGCCAGGGACAGTGAAGAAATAGTCTGTCACAGCCCTGCACCTTCAGATTGCTCCACGCTCCTGTCCACAACCCGGCAGCTGGTGTAGAGAGCCCCGGCTCCCGTGCGGGTGCGCTGTGCTTCGGAGACCCGCCAGCCACGGCGACCAGCAGGAGGGATGCAGCAGATGGAACTCCCGTCCGAGCGCCGAGCCGAGGCCGTCAGCGGGTCTTTCCCTCACTCGCGGGCAGCGGCGGGAGTCTCTGGGAGGGACGGAGTTGCCAGCCGCACTCACCTTCTCTAGCGGCAGCAGGGCAGGAGATCCCCGCAGTGACGTCAGTGCGGGGAAGGAGGAAGGGATGTCTGCGGCCCGGGTCCCGGTCACCGAAGGAGGCAGTCAAGGTCCCGGCTTCCTCTGGGCTGCCAGGCCGCAACCCGCACAGACGCAGGAGGCGTCTGACGGCTCCGCGGACAACAGCACCCAGTGCGGGGGACCCCAGTAGGTAAGGAGGGCACCCCAGGTCAAGATAAAGGCAGTAGGAGAGGGGCTTTGAGGCAATCAAGGCAGGAGCCCCAGTTCCACACGTCTGCCTGGATTCGTTGGCAAGCCACGCCCCTGTGTGACATAAGTATTAAATACACTGTATGCTGTTGGTTTGGTGACCAGGGCTAACTATGCCTTATAATTGTGGTCACTGTATTCTGGCAGTAGATCATGTAACTCGTACAGATGTAGCCACGTTTGCCCAGCCTGCAGGTTGGCGTAGTTATGGCAGTCCAGATGCGGCAAGTGTTGTACGCGCGCCCATAGGAATACATGGGCAGTGTACTAAATCGCACCCGCACGTGTGTCTGAGCCGCAGGATGAATGAGTGTGGCTACATCTGGATTTGAAAACTAGATTTAAAACAAACCCTCACGTTGTGTAGTATTATTCATAGCCTTGGGGCTGGATGTAATTACGCCTGAGTTCAGCGGCCATGCGGGATGCCAGCCGAACTCAGATTATTTTATTTTATTTTTTAAAGGGGCAATCACTAACAAGGCATGGTTTTTCCTTGCAGGTTATTTCCCCTTTAAACAAACGTCCGAGTTCAGCCGGCATCCCGCATGGCTGCCGAACTCGGGCATAATTACATCTGGCACTTGGTCTGTATTGGCATGAATTCAGTAGAGGCAATGAAACTAGTGGTTATAGGGTGCGTGATGCCGGGGTTCCGACTGTTTCTCCAACACCCTGTGACATAACAGATTCTTCCTCACACTGACCTTCATAATGTCAAATTAGTATTATAAATAAGGCATAACATTTACAGTCGATGCCTCAGTGTACACATGCTCTACACAGATAGGGTTAAAAAATGCTTTGGTATATATGGTTTAATTTTATAAACAAATGATCAGGATCCCTATACTTGACAGGATAAGCATACATTGTGTATTTATTAGCATTTCTACTAAACGGGACACTTGGCTGAGGTAAGATATACGCATGCTGAGTGTATTACTGGTTACATATACGTACATTATGCTGTTTCTGCCTGAGGAGTGACGTTCTGTCCTACACACTTCATACACACAATCAGCTTGAAAAATATGTGTCGTAAGTTCTTTTATGCCAATTCCTGATATGTTTTCATTAGAGCAAAGGTTTATACAAAACCGGATGGCAAGGTCAGCATTCACCCCAAGTCAGTCAATGTGGAAGAGTCGGAATTTCACTACACCTGGCTCGTCTACCACCTGAAGATGAAAACCAGCAGCGTAAGAGCTTCTTCTTCTTTCAAGCAGGGTTTATTATGGCATTTTTGTTAAAGAACCTTACGCAGATATGGGGTTTACTTCTTTAATAATTTACTTCTGAAGATGTACATCTGTTAGAATTTCAATTAATGTGTTTGTTAGCAGTTATTTTTTCACACTAGACAGAATGATGCCTGCAAAGATGATGATCTCATCTAGAGGGATTTTGACAACCTGTTTTGTGGCTTATAATTGTACAGATTTACCTATACGACTGTACAGAAGTCTCTCCATACTCGCTCCTTTTCTTTGGGGGAGATATTTCCATCCAGAAAGATAAAGAACAGGACACTATTGCTGTGGATGAATGGATTGTATTCCAGTCGCCTGAGCGGATTGCACACTTAGTTAAGGTAATACCGCAGCAAACATAATTGTATAATAAATATGTATTAATATCTCCCAACATGGTATCGCGCACATGGCTTGTGGTATTCTTCACTGAACAGCAACATAACATATATAATCTCTAATCCTCTTCTGTTATGTTCCATATCTTTGTTCTTACCAGTCCTTCTGAGTACATTAAGCATCTTCCCTTCTTTCATATGGGAACCTTCTTCTTTTTTTTTTTTTTTTTAAATCTCTTTATTGTTTTATTGAAAGAAAAACATACTTGGTAATACATACATACAAACCTTGTCCATTTTTAAGCAAAAAAAGTGGAGTAAACGACAGATAACAAGACTCAGGCAGTAAAGCATTCTTCAAATTCCAGAAGCAAAAATAATGTATATATGTACAGTATGATTGAAGTCGTAAAAACTAACATTAAACTATTATACTGTATGTATGATACGTACAGTATTATGCTTAAAAATCCCAAGTGAGGTAAGAAGAAATAAAGGAGATGTAAAGGGAATAGAAAGAAGTAAAAGCAAGGAAAGGAAAGAATTTTGAGTGGGGGTAGAAGGAGAAGAGAGGCGGATGAAGAAGGGCGTAGGGGAGATAAGCGTGTTTCCTGGAAATCTCATTTGAATATAATAATAAATGCATAACCCATATATTGGTGATTAAAATTTAAAGTATCTGTCCAAAAATTGATCAGAGCATAAGCGGAAAGAATAATGTATAAAAAAAAAAAAAAACAGTACGGATCATTGAGAATTATAGCTAGTCTAACTATTTTGCCTCTGCGACCAGAAGTCTTTATGAAACTACCATTCTGCTGAACCAAAAGACTTGAAAAAGTTGTCTTTACTGGTAGGGTGCACAGAATTTATATACAGCCCCCATTTATAGTAAAATTTGGAGAGACTGTTGGTAGAAGTGGGGTGTGTCAGTTTCCTTTCAAAATATAGAATTTGATAAAGTTTACAATTGATTTCCCGAATAGTAGGGGAGGAAGGAGAGGTCCAATGAATCAATATATTTTGCAATCGTTAAAAAATATGATCGACGATATGATCGTTAAAAAAGGTATTACATCAGTTTTATGTGGACCTAATTGCCAGTTGTGAAAATTCGAGAAAAGACATGCCAAACAGTCTGGTTGCAGTTGGAGAGAGAGAACGGAATTGATGAATAGAATAATTTTATTCCAGAACTTTTTAATTTTGTAGCGTTCCCAAAAGCAATGTAGAAATTCAGCATTTGACATATGACAATTTATACAGCCCATATGGGACCCTTCTTAAACTAAATTTAGCGCTTGTCCACAGGAGTCAGTATAGTAACATTGTAAACTAAACACAATAGAAGTATATCACTGGTGCTGTGAGAATATACGTTATACAGAAGAAGTCATAAGAAATTGTTCCCAACGTCTTTCTCCAGGCCTATACTGTGCTGCATACAATATGTCCCCAGAGCAGTCAGATGTATCAGTGGCACTCTGGTCTAGTTTTTCTAATCAAAGTGTACCCATTGTCCACACACTGGAGGCCCCACCTGTTTTTGGTCTCACCTTTATACATGAGAATACAAACCTGCATTGTCACTGTGATTACTTCGCATTCAAACTCTTCCATCATGTGGTAAGCTATTTGAATCCATTATTATGGTTTCATAATTTTTCTCTTGCGTCCTAGAGGATGCTGGGGTCCACATTAGTACCATGGGGTATAGACGGGTCCACCAGGAGCCATTGGCACTTTAAGAGTCGAGAGTGTGGGCTGGCTCCTCCCTCTATGCCCCTCCTACCAGACTCAGTTTAGAAAATGTGCCCGGAGGAGCCGGTCACAGCTAGGGGAGCTCTACAAACTTTCTCTAATAAAGTTTATCTTAGAGTTTATTATTTTACAGGGAGGCTGCTGGCAACAGCCTCCCTGTTTCGTGGGATTAAGGGGGTAGTAGTGTCCGCCCTGCGGGGTCTGAGCCACTATCTCCACTGACAGGACACTGAATTCCTGAGGGGATACATCGTTCCCCTCCACAGGGGATCGCTCACCCCGCAGCATGCCGCCACCCCCTTACAGAGCTGAAGATCAGTGACGAGTGAGTCACCGACCCCCCTAGCAAGCAGGGGGCCGGTGTGAAGATGGCGGTATTAACTGTGCTCCGGAGGCTCAGCGGTACATAGTGCGTCGCTGTGAGGGGCCAGCGCCTACACCCTACACTGGTCACACAGCCTGTCGGGGTCCCCGGATCTCAGCCAGCATAAATCCTCAGGCCAGTATAATCCTATGAAAAGCGGGAAGACAGCGCCATTTTTGGGGCGGAGCTTCTCAGAGCGGACCCAGCAGCGTTCAGCGCTATTTTCCTGCCTGCACAACGATGTCAGTGAAGAGCAAGTCCCTGTGTAACCTATTAAGGTGCACAGTCAGCGCTGATAGGGGTCTCCCTTTATATTAAAAGCGCTGTGTGTGGGTTGGCTCCAATCTCTGTGTCTCTCTTGCCATTCTTGGGGGTGAAACTCTGTCTGCCCTCCCCTGTGTGTGTATGTGGAGTGTCTGTGGTCTCCATTAAGCAATGTCCAGGGACTCTGTGTCATATGCTGCAGAGGATAATAATAATAATAATTTTATTTATATAGCGCTCTTTCTCCAACAGGACTCAAGGCGCTTTACAGACATCAAAAACAATACACATGATACAGAGGATTTGAGTAATACAACAATAGATAAGCCACACAGACATAAAAGAAAACCTTAAGCACACAGAAAGCATAATGCAGGATTGGTGTAGGCATTTTGGGTAATAACTTCCAAGGGTTGTGTATTCCACCCTCACAAGGTACCAAGTGCGGCAGCCATCTTGGTACCTTGTGAGGATATGTCCTCTCAGGATGATCCCATTCCATGTAATTAGGATTGCACTGGTTTAGCACAGATTCCTGCAAGGGAGCATGAGTGGTTATCCTCTATCAAATCTATGATTTCTCAGATTTCAAATAGGGTTGCATAAAATGAATCTGCAACTCAGGCTTTATGACAGTCTGGCCCAGTTCTGGTACATCAGGGCTCCCCGCTGTATATTCACATAAACGTGCTCTTGCGCAGATCATGCAGGATGATACCGATTCTGATACTGCAGACGGTGATGGGGATGTGTTGCGGGGGGCTGCATCTCTTGTAAAAGGGGTGCAGTTGATGATAGATTCTATTAGGGATGTGTTGTATATTGCTGATACAACACCCGAGCAGGTTGAGGAGGCTTACGTCACTGAAAATAAGAAAGCCTCGCTAACCTTCCCTGCGTCAAAGGAATTAAATGCTATTTCTCTATCGTCCTAGTGGATGCTGGGGTTCCTGAAAGGACCATGGGGGGATAGCGGCTCCGCAGGAGACAGGGCACAAAAAGTAAAGCTTTAGGATCAGGTGGTGTGCACTGGCTCCTCCCCCTATGACCCTCCTCCAAGCCAGTTAGATTTTTGTGCCCGGCCGAGAAGGGTGCAATCTAGGTGGCTCTCCTAAAGAGCTGCTTAGGAAAGTTTAGCTTAGGTTTTTTATTTTACAGTGAGTCCTGCTGGCAACAGGATCACTGCAACGAGGGACAGAGGGGAGAAGAAGTGAACTTACCTGCGTGCAGGATGGATTGGCTTCTTGGCTACTGGACATCAGCTCCAGAGGGACGATCACAGGTACAGCCTGGATGGTCACCGGAGCCTTGCCGCCGGCCCCCTTGCAGATGCTGAAGTAAGAAGAGGTCCAGAATCGGCGGCAGAAGACTCTCTCAGCACACTTCACACGGCAGTCACTGAGGGTGCAGGGTGCTGGGAGGGGGGGCGCCCTGGGAGGCAAATGAATACCTATTTTGGCTAAAAATACCTCACATATAGCCTCCGGAGGCTATATGGAGATATTTAACCCCTGCCAGAATCCGTTAAGAGCGGGAGACGAGGCCGCCGAAAAAGGGGCGGGGCCTATCTCCTCAGCACACAGCGCCATTTTCCCTCACAGAAAGGCTGGAGGGAAGGCTCCCAGGCTCTCCCCTGCACTGCACTACAGAAACAGGGTTAAAACAGAGAGGGGGGGCACTAATTTGGCGATATGCTTATATTATAAGGGCACGGTCGTGCCCTTATATTAAGGCTGAATCGAACAAACGGAATTCTCCCATAGGGAACTTCTGAGATGGGGGCATGGTGTTTGAGGGGCTACACCTCAAAACTGATTGGACGTACCGAGCTGAAATTTGGCATGGACGTGTAGAATCGTCACCCGCTGCTGCATGCCAAATTTCAGGGCAAAATAATAAAAAATTAGGAATTGAGAGTAAGCTAAAGTTCCAACTGTCAGTTTTTTTCTGCCACTCCCTCAGTGGCTTTTTGACACCGTTTTCCTATAGAGTGAATGAAGATTTTTTTGGGAAGGCATAACTCAGGATAGAGGACAAATTAAGACCTGGGGTTTGTTTTATTAGATAGAGTATGTCCCAGTGTAGTGCCTTTTGGGGTTGTGGTTTTTCAAAAAGTTATAGTTTTTTTTTAATTAAGTAAAATATGCCCCATTTTAAAGATAGGGCTTTTCAATTTGTTGCGCCTGCGCAGTGGCCGCCAGCAGGGGGTGAACATAGATGAGCTTGTCAAGTTGTGCATGAGGAGAACGCGGGAAGCAGTGTCTCGTGCATGACGAGGACAGCTGCAGGCGGCGGGAGGACGAGAAGGAGGGAGCCTCTACAAGACCCGGAGGAGATCGCGGGACGTGAGCGATGGAGGGAGCCTTACTGGGAGAGGAGAACGACGGAGCAGTCACACGGAGAGAGCCGGAGGAAGCCGGGTCCCCTTCAGGAGTGTCAGCGGGAGGAGATAGCCGCAGCTCGGAGGAAGCCGGGCCCACTTAACTCAGCGTCGGCAGGATGTATGCCATCCTTTCTTATTTTTCTTATACTTCTCCCGCCCGCCCTGCTGTGTCCGCCCGGCCGCCCTGCTGTGTCCGCCCGGCCGCACTGCTGTGTCCGCCCAGCCAACCTGCTGTGTCCGCCCGGCCTGCTGTGTCCGTCCCCCGCCCGCCCTGCTGTGTCCGCCCGGCCTGCTGTGTCCGTCCTCCGATGCTGTGTCCGTCCTTCGATGCTGTGTCCGTCCTCCGATGCTGTGTCCGTCCTCCGATGCTGTGTCCGTCCTCCGATGCTGTGCCCCGCCCGCCCTGCTGTGTCCGCCCTCCGCCCTCCCTGCTGTGTATGCCCACCCCCCCCACCCTCCCTGCTGTGTATGCCCACCCCCCCCACCCTCCCTGCTGTGTATGCCCACCCCCCCCCACCCTCCCTGCTGTGTATGCCCACCCCCCCCACCCTCCCTGCTGTGTATGCCCACCCCCCCCCACCCTCCCTGCTGTGTATGCCCTCCCCCCCACCCTCCCTGCTGTGTATGCCCACCCCCCCCACCCTCCCTGCTGTGTATGCCCACCCCCCCACCCTCCCTGCTGTGTATGCCCACCCCCCCACCCTCCCTGCTGTGTATGCCCATCCCCCCCACCCTCCCTGCTGTGTATGCCCATCCCCCCCCCCACCCTCCCTGCTGTGTATGCCCATCCCCCCCCACCCTCCCTGCTGTGTATGCCCATCCCCCCCCACCCTCCCTGCTGTGTATGCCCATCCCCCCCCACCCTCCCTGCTGTGTATGCCCATCCCCCCCCACCCTCCCTGCTGTGTATGCCCATCCCCCCCCACCCTCCCTGCTGTGTATGCCCATCCCCCCCCACCCTCCCTGCTGTGTATGCCCATCCCCCCCCACCCTCCCTGCTGTGTATGCCCATCCCCCCCCCACCCTCCCTGCTGTGTATGCCCATCCCCCCCCACCCTCCCTGCTGTGTATGCCCATCCCCCCCGCCCTCCCTGCTGTGTACGCCCATTCCCCCCCGCCCTCCCTGCTGTGTACGCCCATTCCCCCCCCCGCCCTCCCTGCTGTGTACGTCCATCCCCCCCCCCCTCCCTGCTGTGTACGCCCATCCCCCCCCACCCTCCCTGCTGTGTACGCCCACCCCCCCCACCCTCCTTGCTGTGTACGCCCATCCCTCCCTGCTGTGTACGCCCATCCCCCCCTGCTCTCCCTGCTGTGCACGCCCATCCCCCCCGCCCTCCCTGCTGTGTATGCCCATCCCCCCCCGCCCTCCCTGCTGTGTATGCCCATCCCCCCCACCCTCCCTGCTGTGTACGCCCCCCCCACCCTCCCTGCTGTGTACGCCACCCCCCCCACCCTCCCTGCTGTGTACGCCCACCCCCCCCACCCTCCCTGCTGTGTACGCCCACCCCCCCCACCCTCCCTGCTGTGTACGCCCATCCCCCCCACCCTCCCTGCTGTGTACGCCCATCCCCCCCCACCCTCCCTGCTGTGTACGCCCATCCCCCCCCCGCCCTCCCTGCTGTGTACGCCCATCCCCCCCCGCCCTCCCTGCTGTGTACGCCCATCCCCCCCCCGCCCTCCCTGCTGTGTACGCCCCCCCCCACCCTGCTGTGTACGCCCCCCACCCTGCTGTGTACGCCCACCCCCCCCCACCCTGCTGTGTACGCCCCCCACCCTGCTGTGTACGCCCATCCCCCCCGCCCTCCCTGCTGTGTACGCCCATCCCCCCCGCCCTCCCTGCTGTGTACGCCCATCCCCCTCGCCCTCCCTGCTGTGTACGCCCATTCCCCCCCCGCCATCCCTGCTGTGTACGCCCATTCCCCCCCCGCCCTCCCTGCTGTGTACGTCCATCCCCCCCCCGCCCTCCCTGCTGTGTCCGTCCATCCCCCCCTGCCCTCCCTGCTGTGTACGTCCATCCCCCCCCGCCCTCCCTGCTGTGTCCGTCCATCCCCCCCCCGCCCTCCCTGCTGTGTCCGTCCATCCCCCCGCCCCGCCCTCCCTGCTGTGTCCGTCCATCCCCCCCCGCCCTCCCTGCTGTGTCCGTCCATCCCCCCCCGCCCTCCCTGCTGTGTCCGTCCATCCCCCCCCGCCCTCCCTGCTGTGTCCGTCCATCCCCCCCCGCCCTCCCTGCTGTGTCCGTCCATCCCCCCCCGCCCTCCCTGCTGTGTCCGTCCATCCCCCCCCGCCCTCCCTGCTGTGTCCGTCCATCCCCCCCCGCCCTCCCTGCTGTGTCCGTCCATCCCCCCCACCCTCCTGCTGTGTCCGTCCATCCCCCCCACCCTCCCTGCTGTGTCCGTCCATCCCCCCCCACCCTCCCTGCTGTGTCCGCCCATCCCCCCCCGCCCTCCCTGCTGTGTACGCCCATCCCCCCCCGCCCTCCCTGCTGTGTACGCCCATCCCCCCCGCCCTCCCTGCTGTGTACGCCCATCCCCCCCGCCCTCCCTGCTGTGTACGCCCATCCCCCCCCGCCCTCCCTGCTGTGTACGCCCCCCCCCACCCTGCTGTGTACGCCCCCCACCCTGCTGTGTACGCCCACCCCCCCACCCTGCTGTGTACGCCCATCCCCCCCGCCCTCCCTGCTGTGTACGCCCATTCCCCCCCCCGCCCTCCCTGCTGTGTACGTCCATCCCCCCCTGACCTCCCTGCTGTGTCCGTCCATCCCCCCCGCCCTCCCTGCTGTGTCCGTCCATCCCCCCCCACCCTCCCTGCTGTGTCCGTCCATCCCCCCCACCCGCCCTCCCTGCTGTGTCCGTCCATCCCCCCCCGCCCTCCCTGCTGTGTCCGTCCATCCCCCCCCGCCCTCCCTGCTGTGTCCGTCCATCCCCCCCCGCCCTCCCTGCTGTGTCCGTCCATCCCCCCCCCACCCTCCCTGCTGTGTCCGCCCGGCCGTGTCCGCCCGTCCTGCTGTGTCCGTCCTCCGATGCTGTGTCCGTCCTCCGCCCGCCCGTCCTGCTGTGTCCGTCCTCCGCCCTCCCTGCTGTGTACGCCCATCCCCCCCCACCCTCCCTGCTGTGTACGCCCACCCCCCCCACCCTCCTTGCTGTGTACGCCCATCCCTCCCTGCTGTGTACGCCCATCCCCCCCTGCTCTCCCTGCTGTGCACGCCCATCCCCCCGCCCTCCCTGCTGTGTACGCCCACCCCCCCGCCCTCCCTGCTGTGTACGCCCACCCCCCCGCCCTCCCTGCTGTGTACGCCCACCCCCCCGCCCTCCCTGCTGTGTACGCCCATCCCCCCCCCGCCCTCCCTGCTGTGTACGCCCATCCCCCCCCACCCTCCCTGCTGTGTACGCCCATCCCCCCCCCACCCTCCCTGCTGTGTACGCCCATCCCCCCCCCGCCCTCCCTGCTGTGTACGCCCATCCCCCCCCGCCCTCCCTGCTGTGTACGCCCATCCCCCCCCACCCTCCCTGCTGTGTACGCCCATCCCCCCCCGCCCTCCCTGCTGTGTACGCCCATCCCCCCCCGCCCTCCCTGCTGTGTACGCCCATCCCCCCCCGCCCTCCCTGCTGTGTACGCCCCCCCCCACCCTGCTGTGTACGCCCCCCACCCTGCTGTGTACGCCCACCCCCCCCACCCTGCTGTGTACGCCCCCCACCCTGCTGTGTACGCCCATCCCCCCCCGCCCTCCCTGCTGTGTACGCCCATCCCCCCCCGCCCTCCCTGCTGTGTACGCCCCCCCCCACCCTGCTGTGTACGCCCCCCACCCTGCTGTGTACGCCCACCCCCCCCCACCCTGCTGTGTACGCCCCCCACCCTGCTGTGTACGCCCATCCCCCCCGCCCTCCCTGCTGTGTACGCCCATCCCCCCCGCCCTCCCTGCTGTGTACGCCCATCCCCCTCGCCCTCCCTGCTGTGTACGCCCATTCCCCCCCCGCCATCCCTGCTGTGTACGCCCATTCCCCCCCCGCCCTCCCTGCTGTGTACGTCCATCCCCCCCCCGCCCTCCCTGCTGTGTCCGTCCATCCCCCCCTGCCCTCCCTGCTGTGTACGTCCATCCCCCCCGCCCTCCCTGCTGTGTCCGTCCATCCCCCCCCGCCCTCCCTGCTGTGTCCGTCCATCCCCCCCCGCCCTCCCTGCTGTGTCCGTCCATCCCCCCCCGCCCTCCCTGCTGTGTCCGTCCATCCCCCCCCGCCCTCCCTGCTGTGTCCGTCCATCCCCCCCCGCCCTCCCTGCTGTGTCCGTCCATCCCCCCCCGCCCTCCCTGCTGTGTCCGTCCATCCCCCCCCGCCCTCCCTGCTGTGTCCGTCCATCCCCCCCCGCCCTCCCTGCTGTGTCCGTCCATCCCCCCCCGCCCTCCCTGCTGTGTCCGTCCATCCCCCCCACCCTCCCTGCTGTGTCCGTCCATCCCCCCCACCCTCCCTGCTGTGTCCGTCCATCCCCCCCCACCCTCCCTGCTGTGTCCGCCCATCCCCCCCCGCCCTCCCTGCTGTGTACGCCCATCCCCCCCGCCCTCCCTGCTGTGTACGCCCATCCCCCCCGCCCTCCCTGCTGTGTACGCCCATCCCCCCCGCCCTCCCTGCTGTGTACGCCCATCCCCCCCCGCCCTCCCTGCTGTGTACGCCCCCCCCCACCCTGCTGTGTACGCCCCCCACCCTGCTGTGTACGCCCACCCCCCCACCCTGCTGTGTACGCCCATCCCCCCCGCCCTCCCTGCTGTGTACGCCCATTCCCCCCCCCGCCCTCCCTGCTGTGTACGTCCATCCCCCCCTGACCTCCCTGCTGTGTCCGTCCATCCCCCCCGCCCTCCCTGCTGTGTCCGTCCATCCCCCCCCACCCTCCCTGCTGTGTCCGTCCATCCCCCCCACCCGCCCTCCCTGCTGTGTCCGTCCATCCCCCCCCGCCCTCCCTGCTGTGTCCGTCCATCCCCCCCCGCCCTCCCTGCTGTGTCCGTCCATCCCCCCCCGCCCTCCCTGCTGTGTCCGTCCATCCCCCCCCCACCCTCCCTGCTGTGTCCGCCCGGCCGTGTCCGCCCGTCCTGCTGTGTCCGTCCTCCGATGCTGTGTCCGTCCTCCGCCCGCCCGTCCTGCTGTGTCCGTCCTCCGCCCTCCCTGCTGTGTACGCCCATCCCCCCCCACCCTCCCTGCTGTGTACGCCCACCCCCCCCACCCTCCTTGCTGTGTACGCCCATCCCTCCCTGCTGTGTACGCCCATCCCCCCCTGCTCTCCCTGCTGTGCACGCCCATCCCCCCGCCCTCCCTGCTGTGTACGCCCACCCCCCCGCCCTCCCTGCTGTGTACGCCCACCCCCCCGCCCTCCCTGCTGTGTACGCCCACCCCCCCGCCCTCCCTGCTGTGTACGCCCATCCCCCCCCGCCCTCCCTGCTGTGTACGCCCATCCCGCCCGCTCTCCCTGCTGTGTACGCCCATCCCCCCCGCCCTCCCTGCTGTGTACGCCCACCCCCCCGCCCTCCCTGCTGTGTACGCCCACCCCCCCGCCCTCCCTGCTGTGTACGCCCACCCCCCCCGCCCTCCCTGCTGTGTACGCCCACCCCCCCCGCCCTCCCTGCTGTGTACGCCCATCCCCCCCCGCCCTCCCTGCTGTGTACGCCCATCCCCCCCCGCCCTCCCTGCTGTGTACGCCCCCCCCCCGCCCTCCCTGCTGTGTACGCCCATCCCCCCCGCCCTCCCTGCTGTGTACGCCCATCCCCCCCGCCCTCCCTGCTGTGTCCGCCCATCCCCCCCCGCCCTCCCTGCTGTGTCCGCCCATCCCCCCCGCCCTCCCTGCTGTGTCCGCCCATCCCCCCCCGCCCTCCCTGCTGTGTCCGCCCATCCCCCCCCGCCCTCCCTGCTGTGTCCGCCCATCCCCCCCGCCCTCCCTGCTGTGTACGCCCATTCCCCCCCCGCCCTCCCTGCTGTGTACGCCCATTCCCCCCCGCCCTCCCTGCTGTGTACGTCCATCCCCCCCGCCCTCCCTGCTGTGTCCGTCCACCCCCCCCGCCCTCCCTGCTGTGTCCGTCCATCCCCCCCCACCCTCCCTGCTGTGTCCGTCCATCCCCCCCCGCCCTCCCTGCTGTGTCCGTCCATCCCCCCCGCCCTCCCTGCTGTGTCCGTCCATCCCCCCCGCCCTCCCTGCTGTGTCCGTCCATCCCCCCCGCCCTCCCTGCTGTGTCCGTCCATCCCCCCCCCGCCCTCCCTGCTGTGTCCGTCCAACCCCCCCCGCCCTCCCTGCTGTGTCCGTCCATCCCCCCCGCCCTCCCTGCTGTGTCCGTCCATCCCCCCCGCCCTCCCTGCTGTGTCCGTCCATCCCTCCCCGCCGTCCCCAGACGCAGCACCTGACACTCACACGGACCTGACACACACGCACACATTCACACGCAGCGCCTGACACACACAGTCGCGCAGCGCCTGACACACACAGACGCGCAGCGCCTGACACACACAGACGCGCAGCGCCTGACACACAGACGCGCAGCGCCTGACACACACAGACGCGCAGCGCCTGACACACACAGACGCGCAGCGCCTGACACACACAGACGCGCAGCGCCTGACACACACAGACGCGCAGCGCCTGACACACAGACGCGCAGCGCCTGACACACACAGACGCGCAGCGCCTGACACACACAGACGCGCAGCGCCTGACACACACAGACGCGCAGCGCCTGACACAGACGCGCAGCGCCTGACACACACAGACGCGCAGCGCCTGACACACACAGACGCGCAGCGCCTGACACACACAGACGCGCAGCGCCTGACACACACAGACGCGCAGCGCCTGACACACACGCAGCACCTGACACACACACACACACACGCAGCACCTGACACACACACACGCAGCACCTGACACACACGCAGACACGCAGCACCTGACGCAGACACGCAGCACCTGACACACACATGCAGCACCTGACACACACGCACACATTCACACGCAGCGCCTGACACACACAGTCGCGCAGCGCCTGACACACACAGACGCGCAGCGCCTGACACACACAGACGCGCAGCGCCTGACACACAGACGCGCAGCGCCTGACACACACAGACGCGCAGCGCCTGACACACACAGACGCGCAGCGCCTGACACACAGACGCGCAGCGCCTGACACACACAGACGCGCAGCGCCTGACACACACAGACGCGCAGCGCCTGACACACACAGACGCGCAGCGCCTGACACACACGCAGCACCTGACACACACGCAGCACCTGACACACACACACACACACACGCAGCACCTGACACACACACACGCAGCACCTGACACACACGCAGACACGCAGCACCTGACGCAGACACGCAGCACCTGACACACACATGCAGCACCTGACACACACACGCAGCACCTGACACACGCAGCACCTGACACACGCAGACACGCAGCACCTGACACACGCAGACACGCAGCACTTGACATGCAGCACCTGACACACACACACACGCAGCACTTGACAGACACACACACACACACACACACACAGCACCTGACATTCAGACATGCAGCGCCTGACACACACACACACGCAGACATGCAGCGCCTGACATGCAGCACCTGACAGACACACACACACCCACACACACAGACATGCAGCACCTGACACACACACACACACACATACACACACAAATATGCAGCACTTGACACACCCACACACATACAGACATGCAGCACCTGACAAACACACACACACAGACGCAGCACATGACACTCACACGGACCTGACACATGCACACACTCACACGCAGCACCTGACACACACACACAGACGCACAGCGCCTGACACACACAGACGCGCAGCGCATGACACACACACACAGACGCGCAGCACCTGACACACACACACAGACGCGCAGCAGCTGACACACACACACAGACGCGCAGCACCTGACACACACACACACAGACGCGCAGCGCCTGACACACACACACAGACGTGCAGCGCCTGACACACAGACACGCAGCGCCTGACACACGCAGCACCTGACAGACACGCGCACTCACACGCAGCGCCTGACAGACACGCGCGCACGCACTCACACGCAGCACCTGACAGGCACACGCACTCACACGCAGCGCCTGACAGACACGCGCACTCACAGGCAGCGCCTGACACACACGCGCACTCACAGGCAGCGCCTGACACGCACACACACTCACACGCAGCGCCTGACACGCACACACACTCACATGCAGCGCCTGACACGCACACGCACATACTAGTGATGAGTGGGTTCGGTTCGTCGGAATCCGGACCCCCCGAACTTCACCCATTTTACACGAGGCAGGCTCGAACCTTCCCGTCTTGCTCGGCTAACCCAAGCGCGCCCGAACGTCATCATCCCGCTGTCGGATTCTCACGAGATTCGGATGTCTGCATTCGTGGAAAGGGGTCCCATGTGTAAACATGGGACCCCTTTCAGTCCGTCTGGTCCGGGTGTTCGGTTTTATTGTTTTGCCAAGTACGTGGATTTAATCTGGAACCTGGATCAGGTGAGTATAATTATCTTTTATTTTCAGGTACCCGTGGATTCTACTTGGAGAAGAGGACCGACTGCTTCGTGTCGACATAGGTAAGTATGTGTGTGTCGGCAGGTGTGAAATAAAGTTATACTTTCACGGTGTCTGTGTCCTGTTTTTATTTGGGTATTTTTTTTCCAGTAGAACTACAGGTACCAGCGGGCCCGTTTTTCTCCCGCATGCTGGTACTTCTGGTTCTCAAAGTACCAGCTTGCGGGGGAGGCTTGCTGGGACTTGTAGTACTACTGGAAAAAACTATATTATTTCAATTTTCTCAAGGCTATCAGCCTCCCATCCGCAGCCCTTGGATGGGGGGGACAGCCTCGGGCTTCACCCCTGGCCCTTGGGTGGCTGGGGGGGGGACCCCTTGATTGAAGGGGTCCCCACTCCCCCAGGGTACCCCGGCCAGGGGTGACTAGTTGGATATTTAATGCCACGGCTGCAGGGCACTGTATAAAAGTGACCCCCGGCTGTGGCATTATCTGTCCAGCTAGTGGAGCCCGATGCTGGTGTAAAAAATACGGGGGACCCCTACTCTTTTTGTCCCCCGTATTTTTTGCACCAGCACCAGGCGCAGAGCCCGGTGCTGGTTTTAAAAATACGGGGGATCCCCTGTCCGTTTTTCCCCCGGATTTTTAGAACCAGGACCGGCTCGAAGAGCCCGAGGCTGGTTATGCTTTGGAGGGGGGACCCCACGCAATTTTTTTTTCCGGGTTTTTTACATTCCATTTAAAAAAAAAAATCTTTTAAAAAATATATAAATAATACTTGTGCCTCCAAAAAAGACAAACCAAGTACCTAATCCCTTCTAATATAGATATGCTATTACCAAAAAAAACAACAACTTTTATTTATTAGATTCCGCCTGCAAAGTGTGGCGGATTGAAAATGACGAATTTACTGTTTAAAAGCACTGTTGTCGAATTTACAAACTTCAATTGAATATACTTTTGTCGAATTGCTGCATTTGTACCATTGCAGAAAAGTCGAATTTGTCAAATGTCGAATTTTAAAAAGTCGAATTTTGAAAGCCTGTAAGAATAGGCCCCGTCCCCTTCTTCACATCAGCCGTCCTCTTCTACCCCTGTACCTTGCTCTCTCCTGTCTGTGTTCTCTCCCGTCTGTAGGACTAGGCCCCGCCCCCTTCTTACCCTCCAGTGACTGCTCTCTCCTGACAAGTGGACCAGGCCTGCCCCCTACACGCTGCTGGTGTCTTCATTGTTATTTGGTCTGGAGCTCCGTTGGGGAGAGAACTCACGTGAGCTCATTAAGAATGAGGAACTGGGATGTTTTAATTTTATTGTGAGTAGTGTAGTGTGGTGATGTAGTATGTTGTATGGGGGGTATAGTGTAATTATGAAGTGCAGCATATGGGAGGGCTATAGCATAGTGATGTAGTGTGGCATATGGGGGGTGGTAGCGCATAGGCATGCGTACAGGGGGTGCCTGGTGCGCACAGGCACTCCCTAATGTCCAGCACCGCTACACGCCACGCTTGCTGTAGCACAGTGATCGCTGAGTGTGTGATCGGTGGAGCCTAGCCTGCAGCCGGCCACCCCCCTCCCTGCCGTGTGTCCGGCCACCCTCCCCTCCCTGCCGTGTGTCCGGCCACCCTCCCCTCCCTGCCGTGTGTCCGGCCACCCTCCCCTCCCTGCCGTGTGTCCGGCCACCCTCCCCTTCCTGCCGTGTGTCCGGCCACCCTCCCCTCCCTGCCGTGTGTCCGGCCACCCTCCCCTCCCTGCCGTGTGTCCGGCCTACCCCCCTCCTCCCTGCTGTGTGTCCGGTCACCCTCCCCTCCCCTGCTGTGTATTCGCCCAGCCCCACTCCTCCCGCTATGTCCGCCCCTCCCCTCCCTGCTGTGTGTCCGGCCACCCTCTCCTCCCCTGCTGTGTGTCCGGCCACCTCCCCTGCTGTGTGTCCGGCCACCTCCCCTGCTGAGTGTCCGGCCACCTCCCCTGCTGAGTGTCCGGCCACCTCCCCTGCTGAGTGTCCGGCCACCTCCCCTGCTGAGTGTCCGGCCACCTCCCCTGCTGTGTGTCCGGCCACCCTCCCCTCCCCTGCTGTGTGTTAGGCCACCCTCCCTCCTCCCTGCTGTTTGTCCGGCCACCCTCCCCTGCTGTTTGTCCGGCCACCCTCCCCTCCCCTGCTGTGTGTTCGGCCACCCCCCCCCTCTTCCCGCTGTGTCTGGACACTCCCTACCCCCTCCCCTCCCTGCTGTGTGTCCGGTCACCCTCCCCTCCCTGCTGTGTGTCCAGCCGCCCCCCCTTCCCTCCCTGTTGTGTGTCCGGCCACCCCCTCCTCCCTGTTGTGTGTCCGGCCACCCCCTCCTCCCTGTTGTGTGTCCGGCCACCCCCTCCTCCCTGTTGTGTGTCCGGCCACCCCCCCCCCCTCCCTGCTGTGTGTCCGGCCACCCCCCCCCTCCCTGCTGTGTGTCCGGCCACCCCCCCCCTCCCTGCTGTGTTTCCGGCCACCCCCCCAGACATGCAGCGCCTGACACACACGCAGCACCTGACACACAGACACAGCACCTGACACTCACACGGACCTGACACACACGCACACGCAGCACCTGATGCACTCACATGCACCTGACACTCACACGCAGTACCTGACACACGCAGCACCTGACATAATCACACGCAGCACATGACACGCAGACACGCAGCACCTGACACACACGCAGCACCTGACACACACGCAGCACCTGACACACACGCAGCACCTGACACACACGCAGTACCTGACACACACGCAGCACCTGACACACACACACACACACGCTGCACCTGACAGACACGCAGCACCTGACACACACGCAGACACGCAACACCTGACACACACACACACACGCAGCACCTGACACACACGCAGCACCTGACACACACGCAGCACCTGACACACACGCAGCACCTGACACACACGCAGACACGCAGCACCTGACACACGCACACACGCAGCACCTGACACACACACGCAGCACCTGACACACACGCACACACGCAGCACCTGACACACACGCACACACACACACACACAGCACCTGACACACAGACATGCAGCGCCTGACACACACACGCAGACATTCAGCGCCTGACACACACATGCAGCACCTGACAGACACACGCACACAGACACCTAGCACCTGACACACACACACAGCACCTGACACACACACGCAGACATGCAGCACCTGACACACACATGCAGCACCTGACAGACACACCCACACAGACATGCAGCACCTGACTCACCCACACACACAGACATGCAGCACCTGACACACCCACACACATACAGACATGCAGCACCTGACACACACACACAGGCAGCACCTGACATATATACATGTGGCATTTAACGCACACAAGCACAGCACCTGACACACAATCATATACACACGCAGCACCTGCTACTCACACATATATACACATGCAGCACCTGCCACTCCCACATACATGAACAGCACCTAACACACACATATATACATGCAGCACCTGACACACACACACACGCGCAGCACCTGACAGTCGCACACATACAGATGCGACACCTGACACAAACACATACACGCTCAACACCTGACACCCACGTGGCAGCTGACGCATACAAATGCAGCACCTGAGATACACACATATACACGTGCAGCACCTGAGACACACACACACACATGTATGTACACGCGCGGCTCCATGCACACACACACGTACGTACGTACGTACACACGTGGCACTTGATACACACACGTACACGCGCGGCACCTGACACTCACACACACACACGTATGCACACGCGTGGCTCCTGACACACATACACACATGTACGTACACGCGCGGCTCCTGACACACACACATATATGTACGTATACGCGCGGCACCTGACACCTACACGTATGTACGTACACGCGCGGCTCCTGACACCCACACACATGTACATGCGCGGCTCCTGGCACACACACACACGTGCGGCACCTGACACATACTCGCGTGTACGTACACACATGCACAGCACCTGACATACACACATGTAGGTACGCGCCACCTGACACACACACGCATGACACCTGACACACGTACGTACACGCACGGCACCTGACACACACACGTACATGCATGCACGGCACCTGACGCACACGTACATACTAGTGATGAGTGGGTTCGGTTCGTTGGAATCCGAACCCCTCGAACTTCACCCATTTTACACGGGTCCGAGGCAGGTTCGAACCTTCTCGCCTTGCTCGGCTAACCCGAGCGCGCCCGAACATTGTCATCCCGCTGTCGGATTCTCGCGAGATTCGGATGTCTGCATTCGTGGACATGGGACCCCTTTCAGTCCGTCTGGTCCGGGTGTTCGGTTTGTTGTTTTGCCAAGTACGTGGATTTAATCTGGAACCTGGATCAGGTGAGTATAATTATCTGGATTCTACTTGGAGAAGAGGACCGACTGCTTCGTGTCAACATAGGTAAGTATGTGTGTGTCGGCAGGTGTGAAATAAAGTTATACTTTCACGGTGTCTGTGTCCTGTTTTTATTTGGGTATTTTTTTTCCAGTAGAACTACAGGTACCAGCGGGCCCGTTTTTCTCCAGCATGCTGGTACTTGTGGTTCTCAAAGTACCAGCTTGCGGGGGAGGCTTGCTGGGACTTGTAGTACTACTGGAAAAACCAATATTCTTTCCATTTTCTCAAGGCTATCAGCCTCCCATACGCAGCCCTTGGATGGGGGGGACAGCCTCGGGCTTCACCCCTGGCCCTTGGGTGGCTGGGGGGGGGACCCCTTGATTGAAGGGGTCCCCACTCCCCCAGGGTACCCCGGCCAGGTGTGACTAGTTGGATATTTAATGCCACGGCCGCAGGGCACTGTATAAAAGTGACCCCCGGCTGTGGCATTATCTGTCCAGCTAGTGGAGCCCGATGCTGGTGTAAAAAATACGGAGGACCCCTACTCTTTTTGTCCCCCGTATTTTTTGCACCAGGCGCAGAGCCCGGTGCTGGTTTTAAAAATACGGGGGATCCCCTGTCCGTTTTTCCCCCGGATTTTTAGAACCAGGACCGGCTCGAAGAGCCCGAGGCTGGTTATGCTTTAAGGGGGGACCCCACGCAATTTTTTTTCCGGGTTTTTCACATTCCATTTAAAAAATAATAATAATCTTTTAAAAAATATATAAATAATACTTGTGCCTCAAAAAAGACAAACCAAGTACCTAATCCCTTCTAATATAAATAGATATGCTATTACCAAAAAAGAAAACTGCAAAAAAAACATGTTTTTAAATTTTTTTATTAGATTCCGCCAGCAAAGTGTGGCGGATTGAAAATGACGAATTTACTGTTTAAAAGCACTGATGTCGAATTTACAAACTTCAATTGAATATACTTTTGTCGAATTGCCGCATTTGTACCATTGCAGAAAAGTCGAATTTGTCAAATGTCGAATTTATAAAAAAATCGAATTTTGAAAGCCTGTAAGAATAGGCCCCGCCCCCTTCTACCCCTGTACCTTGCTCTCTCCTGTCTGTGCTCTCTCCCGTCTGTAGGACTAGGCCCCGCCCCCTTCTTATCCTCCAGTGACTGCTCTCTCCTGACAAGTGGACCAGGCCTGCCCCCTACACGCTGCTGGTGTCTTCATTGTTACTTGGTCTGGAGCTCCGTTGGGGAGAGAACTCACGTGAGCTCATTAAGAATGAGGAACTGGGATGTTTTAATTTTATTGTGAGTAGTGTAGTGTGGTGATGTAGTATGTTGTATGGGGGGTATAGTGTAATTATGAAGTGCAGCATATGGGAGGGCTATAGCATAGTGATGTAGTGTGGCATATGGGGGGTGGTAGCGCATAGGCGTGCGTACAGGGGGTGCCTGGTGCGCACAGGCACTCCCTAATGTCCAGCACCGCTGCACGCCACGATTGCTGTAGCACAGTGATCGCTGAGTGTGTGATCGGTGGAGCCTAGCCTGCAGCTCATTTCCGTACCTCCCACCACCGATGCACCCGCCCCCCCTCTGCCTGCTGCTAATACTATGCTGAGTGCATTCGTCGGCGGCCTCACTGGGGGGACTGGCGTCACCTTGCAATGTGACGTGGTGATGTCCGCCCATGCTCTCCTCCCGCCCACCTGTGCTTTCCTCCCGCTGCGGTCTCTCAGTCCTAGTGTGCCGCGGCCGCCACACCACTGGGGACTGGGAGCCGCCGGCAGACACATTCTGCTGAGACTTACTTGTCAGTGCGGGTTCCGGACGGCAGGCGGCGGGTGGGAGGGCAGACGGGGAGCAGGTGTCACAAGGAGTGTGTGGGTAACTAATTCTCAATACTTCCGCTCAACTTGGCACTGCTGGTCCTTCATCTCCCATGTCTCTTCACCAGATGGCGGGCGGCCCGGAAATTAAGTGATGTGTTGTGCAGCAGTCAGTGTGAAGTGACTGTGAGTAACACTGGTGGTGCTGATGATGCTGCTGCAGAATCGGGAAGCAATTAATTCATAAATATAATGTACTCTATCAATGTATTATACATACATAAACATGGACATTCGTGTATTTGTGTATACATGTATATACATGAGTGTGTGTGTGTATATATAGATATATATGTATATGACTTGGGGTTTGTTTTATTAGATAGAGCATGTCCCAGTGAAGTGCCTTTTGGGGTTGTGGTTTTCCAGAAAGTTACAGGTTTTTAAAAAAAAAGAGAAATATGCCCCATTATAGAGATCGGGCATTTCAAATTGTTGCGCCTGCACAGTGGCCGCCAGCAGGGGGTGTATTAGAGTGCCTTCACTTGAGAGCCGCAATATGGCCCCCTTATCCCCGGTTATTCTGTAAATAGGAAAATAACCTCACAGGTTAACATAGGGCAGAGTTGCCACCACTAGTGCAGGGCTGTAACGTACAGTACTAAGGAAAAGCCATATACTAAAGCGGCACGGTGACCTCACCCCTCTCAGAGACACCAGGGCGCAGCACACTGTACGGGGTAGACTTGGTACACACACCTGTTAGCTCAGGGCAGCACTATAGGACCCTCCTGTAATGCTGTGCTGGCGGCGTGTAGTGATCAGGGCACTGGGAGACTGGCTGGCTGGTCTCAGTCTCTGCTCCTGGCTGGCTGGTCTCAGTCTCTGCTGCCTATAGAACTTCCACCTCGTTATATATCAGGGCTGCTCTCCTGTGTGTTCTCTTCCTCTCCTACCTCACACTGGAACTGGCCGCCCAGAGAACGAGAGGGCAGCGGCTGACATCAGAGAGGGTGCAGCAATCTATGTGGGCAGAGCCCCTCACAGCAAGGTGTCCTTATGCTGTGCCCCATGTAATCACTGTGATCGATACAGACTCTCACCCTGGTATGCTCTCTATTTATTATTTATTTTTGTACACTGCAGCATGCTCGAGGGAAGGGAGCAGGCACCCCCCCCCCCACCCCACCGCCACTACTCCTCCGTCAGCATCACTGCCGAGCCGGTCAGTGTTCCGGTGGCAATGAGCAGTGGGCAGCCACCAGCAACAACAGCCAGGAAGCTGTTACTCCTGGCAGCAGTAGCGTCAAGCTGCAATTCAGCCAGCGGCACGATGATCCGGGAGACAGTGGCAGCACAGGGAAGCAGTACCCCCTCCAATCGCAGCACCAACCTGGAGACTGAGGCAGCAACCCACCCCCAGCAGCAGCACCACCCTGATGATAGGTAAGATGCATTTTTGGTGTCAAAAGAAGGTGGCCGGAGTAGTGGCTGGCTGTGGTCACACCCCGGGCAAAAGTGATAGTGATTTCAGTGTTCCCTTGCGCGGGGATTGGATGCGTAGATGTATGGAGGCTATGTTTGTATAGATGTGAGCGGCAGTGTGCGGATGTATGAGAGCGGCAATGTACGGCTGTAAGAGTGCGATGGTGTGCGGCTGTAAGAGTGCGATGGTGTGCGGCTGTAAGTGCAATGGTGTGCGGCTGGAAGTGCGATGGTGTGCGGCTGTAAGAGTGCGATGGTGTGCGGCTGTAAGAGCGATGGTGTGCGCCTGTATGAGAGCGGGGTTGTACGGATGTATGAGAGCGGCAGTGTATGGATGTATGAGAGCAGCAGTGTACAGTTGTGTGAGAGCGGCAGTGTATGGATGTATGAGAGCGGCAGTGTACAGTTGTGTGAGAGCGGCAGTGTATGGATGTATGAGAGCAGCAGTGTACAGTTGTGTGAGAGCGGCAGTGTGCGGATGTATGAGAGCGGCAGTGTGCGGATGTATGAGAGCGGCAGTGTGCGGATGTATGAGAGCGGCAGTGTGCGGATGTATGAGAGCGGCAGTGTATGGATGGCAGCGTCATAGGGAGGGATGTCGGAATGCTGTTATAGGGTTCCTAATACAAAATGGAATCCGTATAGTGGGCGGGGCTGGCACCATGGCACCACGTTGGGCTTGATGGGCAGGTAGTGCGGCAAGCACACCCAAATTGGCGTCTGACGTTGCCTGCAGTCCACACTGTTGTGAGGAGTCAGAGTTAATTTTGACTGTGTAGTGCACTCACAGAGGACCTACCGCCCGTCCCCTCCTCGCATCTGAGCAGCAGGTCAGTCTCTTATTTTCTTTTTAATCAGGAGAGGCAGAGTGAACTGTGAGCAGGGGGGCAGAGCTACATGGGACCCAGAGGGGCTGCTGTGCTGTCAGAGAGGAAGAGAGAGATGAAGCTACTGCAGATCCCCAGCTGATTGTGAGGTGCCGGGTTGAAGGGTGATGTGATCACCCTTCTCCCTCGCTGCCGCTGGGGACCGCATCTAGGCTTCCTCCATCGAGGGCATGCGGCGCAGCAGTGGGCAGCGTGTAATGAGTTTGTCTGACTCATTATACTGCTGCCTGTTGTGGACACCTCCGTCCGTACGGACTGGTGTACTTGCCCAGCACAGAGGTGACAGTGTTGGTAGAAGTGCTGCCCAGCTCTGACCCTGCAGGCCTCCCTGATCTGGCTGCGGCCGCTGCTGCTGTGGCCTGAAACCCCTGCCGGTCCCCTCCATAGACTTCCGCCTGGCCAGCGCTGAGGTGCTAGGGGTAGCCCAGATGCGGGAAGGGTATGTCTCTTGCTTTCTCTCCGGCAGGGGAAGGTGACAGCGGCGGAGGAAGTGCTGCCCAACTCAGACACTACAGGCCTCCCCGATCCAGCTGCGGCCACAGCTGATGCTGCCAGAACCCCCTGCTGGTCTCCTTTGTTGACTGCCGCATGGCCAGTGCTGAAGTACTGGGGGTAGGCCAGCTACGGGAAGAGTGTCTCTGCCTCAGGCTCTCTCTCTCTGGCTGGGGAAGGAAGGGCTGATTCTCTGGCACAACAGGGAGGGCTGGGCTGCAGGAACACAGCACTGGAAGAAACAGGAGGCCGAACTCATGACCAAAAAGTGAGCAGTGCAGTGATCAGCCCCCTGGTCTTTCCCTCTCTCTGGGTGCAGAGCTGTATTCTATAGAGAGAGCTGGGATGGGAAGAAGGGGAACGGCACCTGACACACACATACACGCGCAGCACCTGACACACACACATATACACGTGCGGCACCTGACACACACACACGTAGCATCAGACACAATAAAATAAACATGCAGCACCTGACACATGCATATACACGCAGCACCTGACACATACATATACACGCACACCATCAGACACACACATACACATGCAGCACCTTACTCACACACACATAGACACGTGTAGCACCTGACGCACACACATGTACACGCGCAGCACCTGACGCACACTCATGTACACACGCAGCACCTGACGCACACTCATGTACACGCGCAGCACCTGACGCACACTCATGTACACGCGCAGCACCTAATGCACACTCATGTACACACGCAGCACCCGACGCACACTCATGTACACGCGCAGCACCTAATGCACACTCATGTACACGCGCAGCACCTGATGCACACATGTACACGCGCAGCACCTGACACAGACATACGTATTCATGCACAGCACCAGACCTACACTTGTACACACGCGGAGCACCTGATACTCACACACATATACACCCGCAACACCTGACACACACATACGTGCGGCAGCTGACGCATACACACGCACCATCAGACACACTCATATATACACGCAGCACCTGACACACACATACACACACACACACAGGAGCTGATACACAGGCAGCACCTGACACACACATACACACGCAGCACCTGACACCACGCACTCACACGTACAAGCAATGCATTTCACGCCTACCTCCAGCCTCAGTCACAGGCTGCTGCCACCTACCCCCCTCCCTGCATCATCTGCAAAGGCAGCAAAATATTTTGACCAAAGTCTAAAGGCCCATACACATTAAACGATGTCGCTCTGTGAGCGACATCGTCTAATGTTTCCCCCTCCCGGGCCGGCCGGCGGCCGACTGTACACACTGAGCGATATGACCGCTCATATCGCTCAGTGACGTCACGCCCCCGCCAGCCCTGCATGAAGGTCGTGGACGACAGTCCACATCCTTCATGCATGACCTACCGACAGCGACGATTGTTGCCGACCCGCGGGGCCGCGCATCGTTCGTCGCTGGCGGCATACACACTTAACGATAAAACGAGCGACGTCACTCAAGGAGGGGGAAAATGCTCATTAAATCGTTAAGTGTGTATGGACCTTAAACAATTCGGTTTGGTTAATAAAATAATTTTGCACAGAATAGTAATTTTATACGAACATTTTCATTAAACATTTAAAAAATCAAATGTTTATTCTTACAGTGAAATTTTAAATTTCTGAATAAAAAAAATAAATTAAAAAAAAGCGATGAAATTCCATAGACAAAAAACCTTACGGTTTCACATGTCCCATTAAGGCTTCTTAGACATGATCGAAATTTCAGAAACCTGTTGTAACTCTTCCACTCAAACTCCAAAAGCAATGAAATTCCGATCATTAAGGCTGACGCCTTAATGGACGTGTCCCTTGCGCAATACAGATATGGTATGCCATCACAGCCTGTGGGTAAGTGCAGATTCAGCACTCTCACAGAGTGAGATTGCTGTCACTCACACAATGGTGGAGCTGCTAATTCACAGATTTGTGTGCTCATTGGAATACACACATGCAGTCTATGCAACTGAAGGTCTGAGCGGAAGACAAAGCTGCTCAGATGAGGTAAGAGTGTTGTTGATTGGAGGGAGGAGAGCGGTGTGGATGGGGGAACAGAAGTGTGTGGATAGAGTTGAACACTAAGCAGCACTGATGGGGGGGTCAAAGAAACACAGGGGGTAATTCAGACCGCAGCAGCAGCAATCGCAGTCTGAATTAGTTTGTGAGGTGCGCACGTGCAATGGCCGCACTGCGCGTGCGTACCCCAGGAGCCCAGAGAGATGCTATCAGCATCTCACTGGCTGCGATCACCCTGCCTGATTGATAGGCAGAGGTGGTTGCGGGGAAGGAGGGGGGCGTGCAAACAGCGTTAGCATGCCATTGGCAGGGCATGGTCTGCACAACGGAGGCGTTTCCGGACCACTGGGGGGTGGGCTGTAGCGGTTATCCCCCTGCCAAGAGTGCATGATCCACAAAATTTACCTTCAGGATGTCAGCTACATGAATGGGGTAAGAGTGGTGTGGATAGGGGGTAGATTAAGTAGCAAGTATGGGAAGGGAGACAGAGCGGTGCAGATTGGTTGAAAACACTGGCATGGATGGGTAGAAAACTGGTGCAGATGGGAGAGAAGATAGTGTGCCATGTACTGAAGGAGGCAGAGTGACGTTGAACACTGAGCAGCACAGAGAGAAGTAAACGGTGGTACAGACAAGGCACAGGTGGGGAAAGACAGATGGTGCAGATAAGTTAGTACAGACTAGCACAGATGGGAGAACACAGAAGTAGGGATTGGGGAAGACAGGGCAGCATGGGGGTGTATAGGGGAAGTAAGTGTAGATGCATAGACCGTAGATAGGGTATTATAGTTTTAGCAATTAACCAAGATGTTTGAGGGAGCTAAATGTGTATACTATGTGAGATGGATGTATGGAGTCAGAAGGATGTTGTAACAAGGTGGGATGGTTGTGGTGACCGAATGGGATGGTTGTAGGCACTGTGTGGGATGGGAGCACCACAAAACTGCTCAGACCTTCAGTTGCATAGACTGCATGTGTGTATTCCAATGAGCACACAAATCTGTGAATTAGCAGCTCCACCATTGTGTGAGTGACAGCAATCTCACTCTGTGAGAGTGCTGAATCTGCACTTACCCACAGGCTGTGATGGCATACCATATCTGTATTGCGCAAGGGACACGTCCATTAAGGCGTCAGCCTTAATGATCGGAATTTCATTGCTTTTTGGAGTTTGAGTGGAAGAGTTACAACAGGTTTCTGAAATTTCGATCATGTCTAAGAAGCCTTAATGGGACATGTGAAACCGTAAGGTTTTTTGTCTATGGAATATATATTAAGATGCTATAAGGGAAAACACTTATATAAGGTTGTCCCTATATAATTATAGCGTTTTTGGTGTGTGCTGGCAAACTCTCCCTCTGTCTCTCCAAAGGGCTAGTGGGTCCTGTCCTCTATCAGAGCATTCCCTGTGTGTGTGCTGTGTGTCGGTACGTGTGTGTCGACAGGTAGGAGGACGATGTTGGTGAGGAGGCGGAGCAATTGCCTGTAATGGTGATGTCACTCTCTAGGGAGTCGACACCGGAATGGATGGCTTATTTAGGAAATTACGTGATAATGTCAACACGCTGCAAAGTCGGTTGACGACATGAGACGGCCGACAAACAATTAGTACGGTCCAGACGTCTCAAAAACACCGTCAAGGGTTTTAAAACGCCCGTTTACTTTAGTCGGTCGACACAGACACAGACAGGGACACTGAATCCAGTGTCGACGGTGAATAAACAAACGTATTCCTTATTAGGGCCACACGTTAAAGGCAATGAAGGAGGTGTTACGTATTTCTGATACTACAAGTACCACAAAAGAGGGTATTATGTGGGATGTGAAAAAACTACCATAGTTTTTCCTGAATCAGATAAATTAAATAAAGTGTGTGATGATGCGTGGGTTCCCCCCGATAGAAAATTATGGGCGGTATACCCTTTCCCGCCAGAAGTTAGGGCGCGTTGGGAAACACCCCTTAAGGTGGATAAGGCGCTCACACGCTTATCAAAACAAGTGGCGGTACCGTCTATAGATAGGGCCGTCCTCAAGGACCAGCTGACAAGGCTGGAAAATATAATAAAAAGTATATACACACATACTGGTGTTATACTGCGGCCAGCGATCGCCTCAGCCTGGATGTGCAGAGCTAGGGTGGCTTGGTCGGATTCCCTGACTAAAAATATTGATACCCTTGACAGGGACAGTATTTTATTGACTATAGAGCATTTCTATATATGCGAGATGCACAGAGGGATAATTGCACTCTGGCATCATGAATAAACGTGATGTCCATAACTGCCAGAAGATGTTATGGACACGACAGTGGTCAGGTGATGCAGATTCCAAACGGCACAGTATGGCCGTATAAAGGAAGAGGACTTGTTTGGGGTCGGTCCATCGGACCTGGTGGTCACGGCAACTGCTGGAAAATCCACCGTTTTTTACCCTAAGTCACATCTCTGCAGAAAAAGACACCGTCTTTTCAGCCTCAGTCCTCTCGTCCCTATAAGATCATATCTGCCCAGGGATAGAGGAAAGGGAAGAAGACTGCAGCAGGCAGCCCATTCCCAGGAACAGAAGCGTTCCACCGCGTCTGACAAGTTCTCAGCATGGCGCTGAGACCGTACAGGACCCCTGGATCCTACAAGTAGTATCCCGGGGGTACAGATGGGAATGTCGAGACGTTTCCCCTTCGCAGGCTCCTGAAGTCTGCTTTACCAAGTCTCCCTCCGACAAGGAGGTAGTATGGGAAAAAATTCACAAGCTGTATTCCCAGCAGGTGATAATTAAATTACCCCTCCTACTACAGAAAAGGGGTATTATTCCACACTATATTGTGGTACTGAAGCCAGAAGGCTAGGTGAGACTTATTCTAAAAAATTTTTTTTTGAACACTTACAAAGGTTCAAATTAAGATGAAGTCACTCAGAGCAGTGATAACGAACCAGGAAGAAGGGGACTATATAGTGTCCCGGGACATCAGGGATGCTTACCTCTATGTCCCAAATTTGCCCTTCTCACTAAGGGTACCTCAGGTTCGTGGTGCAGAACTGTCACTATCAGTTTCAGACGCTGCCGTTTGGATTGTCCACGGCACCCCGGGGTCTTTACCAAGGTAATGGCCGAATTGATGATTCTTCTTCGAAGAAAAGGCGTCTTAATTATCCCTTACTTGGACGATCTCCTGATAGGGGCATAGTCCAGGGAACAGTTGGAGGTCGGAGTAGCACTATCTCGGATACTGCTACAATCAGCACGGGTGGATTCTAAATATTCCAAAATCGCAGCTGATCCCGACGACACGTCTGCTGTGCCTAGGGATGATTCTGGACACAGTCCAGAAAAAGGTGTTTCTCCCGGAAGAGAAAGCCAGGGAGTTATCCGAGCAAGTCAGGAACCTCCTAAAAACAGTGCATCATTGCACAAGGGTCCTGGTAAAGATGGTGGCTTCCTACGAAGCAATTCCATTCGGCAGATTTCACGTAAGAACTTTTCAGTGGGATCTGCTGGACAAATGGTCCGGATCGCATCTTCAGATGCATCAGCGGATAACCCAATATCCAAGGACAAGGGTGTCTCTCCTGTGGTGGTTATAGAGTGCTCATCTTCTAGAGGGCCGCAGATTCGGCATTCAGGATTGGATGCTGGTAACCACGGAGCCCAGCCTGAGAGGCTGGGGAGCAGTCACACAAGGGAAAAATTTCCAGGGAGTGTGATCAAGTATGGAGACTTTTCTCCACATAAATATACTGGAGCTAAGGGTAAATTTATAATGCTCTAAGCTTAGCAAGACCTCTGCTTCAAGGTCAGCCGGTATTGATCCAGTGGGAAAAACATCACGGCAGTCGCCCACGTAAACAGACAGGGCGACACAAGAAGCAGGAGGGCAATGGCAGAAACTGCAAGGATTTTTCGCTGGGCGGAAAATCATGTGATAACACTGTCAGCAGTTTTTCATCCCGGGAATGGAAACTGGGAAGCAGACTTCCTCAGCACGACCTCCACCCGGGAGAGTGGAAACTTCATTGAGAAGTTTTTTCCACATGATTGTAAACCGTTGGGAAATACCAAAGGTGGACATGATGGCGTCCCGTCTGAACAAAAAACGGGACAGGTATTGCGCCAGGTCAAGAGACCCTCAGGCAATAGATGTGGACGTTCTGGTAACACCGTGGGTGTACCAGTCGGTGTATGTGTTCCCTCCTCTGCTTCTCATACCTAAGGTGCTGAGAATTATAAGACGTAGAGGAGTAAGAACTATACTCATGGCTCCGGATTGGCCAAGAAGGACTTGGTACCCGGAACTTCAAGAGATGCTTACAGAGGTCTTATGGCCTCTGCCGCTAAGAAGGGACTTGCTTCAGCAAGTACCATGTCTGTTCCAAGACTTACCGCAGCTGCGTTTGTCGGCATGGCGATGGAAAGCCGGATCCTAAGGGAAAAAAGGCATTCCGGAAGAGGTCATTCCTACCCTGGTCAAAGCCAGAAAGGAGGTGACCGCACAACATTATCACCACGTGTGGCGAAAATATGTTGCGTGGTGTGAGGCCAGGAAGGCCCCACAAAGAAATTTCAACTCGGTCGTTTCCTGCATTTCCTGCAAACAGGAGTGTCTATGGGCCTCAAATTGGGGTCCATTAAGGTTCAAATTCGGCCCTGTAAATTTTCTTCCAGAAAGAATTGGCTTCAGTTCCTGAAGTCCAGAAGTTTGTCAAGGGAGTATTGCATATACAAACCCCTTTTTTGTGCCTCCAGTGGCACTGTGGGATCTCAACGTAGTTCTGGGATTCCTCAAATCACATTGGTTTAAAACCAGTCAAATATGTGGATTTGAAGCATCTCACATAAAAAGTGACCATGCTCTTGGCCCTGGCCTGGACCAGGCGAGTGTCAAATTGGTGGTTTTTTCTCAAAAAAGCCCATATCTGTTTGTCCATTCGGACAGGGCAGAGCTGCGGACTCGTCCCCAGTTCTCTCCCTAAGGTGGTGTCAGTGTTTCACCTGAACCAGCTTATTGTGGTGCCTTGCACCTACTAGGGACTTGGAGGACTCCAAGTTGCTAGAAGTTGTCAGGGCCCTGAAAATATGTTCCAGGACAGCTGGAGTCAGAAAATCTGACTCGCTGTTTATACTGTATGCACCCAACAAGTTGGGTGCGCCTGCTTCTAAGCAGTCGATTGCTCGTTGGATTTGTAACACAATTCAACTTGCACATTCTGAGGCAGGCCTGCCACAGCCTAAATCGGTTAAGGCCCATTCCACAAGGAAGGTGGGCTCATCTTGGGCGGCTGCCCGAGAGGTCTCGGCATTACAACTCTGCCGAGCAGCTACGTGGTCAGGGGAGAACACGTTTGTAAAATTCTACAAATTTGATATCCTGGCAAAAGAGGACCTGGAGTTCTCTCATTCGGTGCTGCAGAGTCATCCGCACTCTCCCGCCCGTTTGGGAGCTTTGGTATAATCCCCATGGTCCTTTCAGGAACCCCAGCATCCACTAGGACGATAGAGAAAATAAGAATTTACTTACCGATAATTCTATTTCTCGGAGTCCGTAGTGGATGCTGGGCGCCCATCCCAAGTGCGGATTATCTGCAATACTTGTACATAGTTACAAAAATCTGGTTATTATTGTTGTGAGCCATCTTTTCAGAGGCTCCGCTGTTATCATACTGTTAACTGGGTTTAGATCACAAGTTGTACGGTGTGATTGGTGTGGCTGGTATGAGTCTTACCCGGGATTCAAAATTCCTCCCTTATTGTGTACGCTCGTCCGGGCACAGTACCTAACTGGCTTGGAGGAGGGTCATAGGGGGAGGAGCCAGTGCACACCACCTGATCCTAAAGCTTTACTTTTTGTGCCCTGTCTCCTGCGGAGCCGCTATCCCCCCATGGTCCTTTCAGGAACCCCAGCATCCACTACGGACTCCGAGAAATAGAATTATCGGTAAGTAAATTCTTATTATTTGAAAAAGCTTGGGAAAACCCGGGTAAAAAACTTCAGATACCTAAAAGGGTTCTGGTAGCGTTTCCTTTCCCAGTAGAAGATAGGAAAAAATGGGAAAACCCGCCTATTGTTGACGCGTCAGTATCCAGACTCTCAATAAAGGTGGTTTTACCTGTTCCAGGATCTACCGCCTTGAAAGAGCCGGCTGATCGTAAAATTGATAATATGCTCAAATCCATGTACACGGCTTCTGGGGCAATACTACGTCCCACTATTGCCAGTGCTTGGATTGCTAAATCTATAGTAAAGTGGTCAGGCAAGTTACTTGAGGACTTGGATACTATGGAGAAATGTGATGTTGAATTGTTTTTACGTAACATTCAGGATTCGGCAGGTTTTCTGGTAGAATCCATGAAAGACCTGGGTTCCATGGCTGCGGGGATTTCCACCCTGTCAGTATCAGCTCGTCGAGGACTGTGGTTGCGCCAGTGGTCTGCCGACACGGAATCCAGGAGAAGTGTGGAGACCTTACCCTACACAGGTCAGGCTCTCTTTGGGGAAGCGTTAGATGCGTGGATCGCTACGGCTGGTAAGTCGCCCTTTCTTCCCTCAGTGATAGTCAAATATTAC
Organism: Pseudophryne corroboree; assembly: GCF_028390025.1. Taxonomy (NCBI): domain Eukaryota; kingdom Metazoa; phylum Chordata; class Amphibia; order Anura; family Myobatrachidae; genus Pseudophryne; species Pseudophryne corroboree. The sequence continues at coordinate 265,191,389 of NC_086447.1, read as the reverse complement.
CTTTGAACATAAGCTATGTACTAATACCGTGAAGCCGTTATGGCCGCTAAACCACGTGCACGTGCTACGCACTTTGTACGCTATTTGCGTACAAAGACTTCGCACGTGGTACGCAAATTACGTACACGCTGCGCTGGGTGTACGGAATACACACAGCGAGCGCACACACAGTCAATAACCTTTTAAACCTTAAACACAGAATATGCTTATACTGTAAACCTTAGTACCGAGATACTGCAATGATGTAACACTGGTTAACCTTGTTATTAAGCAAGCTGTTTGAGCGATTGAGATGCTCAGAAACCCTTAGTAATAAATGGTGAAACACACAATACTTGGTAAGGTTCCAACACCTTCTTAGAAGATTTTAGTATGTAAAAGGGGAAAAACAGTTACAGCTTATACACTACAAACCTAACATTAACAACTAAACAGAATAACATAACACAAATATAAACAATAGCGAACGATCGCAAACACAAGTACACAGAATGAGAATGAATGGTATACACAAAGGGAAGAAATGGCTACAGTGAACTTACACACATGGGAATGATTCGCAAGCGCTCCTGGACCAGGCCTCCAGCCTTCAGTGTGAAAACCTTGCAGAGAGTGAGTGAGTGTCCCAGCAATGGTGGTCCTTATATTTACAGCATACATTCACAATACAATGGTCCCTACAATCTCATTGTTCATTGGACACAGGAATGTGTCTCCACATTATAGTAAAGGTCATAGGTGGGGTTAAACAGGTGGGCTGTGTCCTTCTCCAACTGCCCAGGTGGGAGGTATCCTCTGGATTCCCCCCTGCATGTGTGATTATCAGCAAATACATTTAATGCTCCAAACATACTTTTGTGCGTAACTATACGCAGCAGCGAACAATCTCTTCCTAACCAACACTGAAATGTTACTATTAAAATACTCTACAGCTGGATACTAAACACCACCTTCCAACCTTTGCCTGACCCTTCATATCATGCAAAGAGGGATCCCCATGTCCACGAACCATTTAAACTAAACATTCTTGCTGACATTGCTAAGGGAAATATTATCTACAAAACGCACTATATGAGTTAACTATGCTATAAACGAGTCGCCCGCTACAAGCTCACAAACTCTACCGTAAATACGCATATCACGCGCGTAATCGCCGGAGCGAGTTTACGCAATTTGCGGACATGTACACACACGGCAGACTGAATGCACGAGCAGCGGGCATGTGCATTGGGGTTAGTACAAGGCATTGTAAACTACGATATTTTTCGACTTTGACATCAGCTACACCTGCTCCAAAGAAACCCTTTTCTCCAGTTACATCTGCTCTGAAGAAACCCTTTTCTTCAGTTACATCACAGCCCTTTTGGTTTAACAAGCCCAGAAAGGCCAAGCCGTCCAACACCTTCTTTCTGGGAGGTCGGCCCAAGTTCAAGAAACCTGCGGCTGCAGGTTCCCAGAAACAGAAACCTGCTTCAGGTACACCAAAGTCCTCCGCATGACGGTGGACTGCACGCCCCGGAGGTGGGGCCGGTGGGAGCGAGACTCAGACATTTCAGTCATGTCTAGGTGTCCTCCGGCTTGGACCCTTGGGTGCAAGATATTGTGTCCCAGGTGTACAGGCTGGAATTTCAAAATCTCCCTCCGCACCAATTTTTCAGATCAGGCTTGCCAGCTCTGCTGGCAGACAGGACTGTCCTGCAAGAAGCCGTACAGAAGTTGGTGGAGGCACAGGTTATTGTACCAGTACATCCTCATATGCAAAACAAAGGTTACTATTCAAACCTTTTCGTGGTACCGAAACCGGATAGTTCGGTAAGGCCCATTCTGAACTTAAAATCACTAAACCCCTTTCTGAGGGAGTTCAAGTTCAAAATGGAGTCTCTAAGCGCAGTTATATCAGGTCTGGAAGTGGGGGAATTCCTAGTATCCCTGGATATCAAGGATGCGTACCTCCACATTCCGATTTGGCTGCCGCATCAAGCTTATCTTCGATTCGCATTGGTGGACTGTCACTTTCAGTTCCAGGCCCTCCCATTGGTGCTCTCCACAGCACCGAGGGTATTCACCAAGGGGGTGAACATAATTCCATATCTGGACGATCTGCTGATGAAGGCATCGTCCAAGGAGAACGACCCAGCTTCTCGGGGAACATGGTTGGATCCTGAATCTTCCAAAATCACAATTGGAACCAACCAGGAGGTTGTCCTTTCTGGGAATGATCCTCGACATGGAGGTGTAGAGGGTGTTTCTCCCAAAGTAAAAAGCATTGGTGATTCAAACGATGGTCCGGGATGTCCTGAAGCCAGCCCGGGTGTCAGTTCATCAGTGCATTCGCCTTCTGGGGAAGATGGTGGCCTCTTACGAGGCTCTGCAGTACAGGAGGTTTCACGCTCTGTCCTTCCTACTGGATCTCATGGACAAGTGGTCGGGATCCCATCAAACATGCACCAGAAAATATGTCTGTCGCCAAAGGCCAGGATTTCACTCCTCTGGTGGCTGCAATTACCTCACCTTCTGGAAGGCCGCAGGTTCAGGATTCAGGACTGGATCCTTCTAACCACGGATGCAAGTCTCCGGGCCTGGGGCGCAGTCACTCAAGAGGAATCCTTCCAAGGAAGGTGGTCAAGTCTGGAAGCCGGCCTGCCGATCAACATTCTGAAACTAAGCCGTTTACAACGGTCTTCTCCAAGCGGCCCATCTTCTGAGAAATCGGGCCATTCAATGCAGTCGGACAATGTGACACGGTGACTTTCATAAACCGACAGGGCGGAACGAAGAGCAGAGCTGCAATGGCAGAGGTAACAAGAATCAACCTCTGGGCAGAAAAGCACGCGTTGGCGCTGTCAGCAATCTTCATTCCGGGAGTAGACAACTGGGAAGCGGACTTCCTCAGCAGACACGATCTCCATCCAGGGAAGTGGGGTCACCATCCGGAGGTGTTCAAGGAGGTAACAGATCTTTGGGGCGTACTCCAGATCGACATGATGGCCTCTCGTCTCAACAAGAAGCTTTCGGAGGTACTGTTCCAGGTCGAGGGAACCGCAAGCAGTGGCGGTGGACACCCTAGTGACTCTGTGAGTGTTCCAGTCGGTGTACGTCTTTCCTCCACTTCCACTCATCCCAAGAGTTCTAAAGCTCATAAGGAGAACAAGGGTTCAAGCGATCCTCGTTGCTCCAGACTGGCCAAGAAGGACTTGGTACGCAGATCTTTTGGATCTACTGCAAGAAGAGCCAAGGCCTCTTCCTCTTCGGGAGGACCTGCTGCAGCAGGGGCCGTTCGCCTATCAAGACTTACCGCGGCTACGTTTGACAGCATGGAGGTTGAACGCCTGATGCTACCTCGGAAGGGCATTCCGCACAAGGTTATTCCTACCCTGATACAGGCTAGGAAAGGAGTAACGTCTAAACATTACCATCGAATTTGGAAAAAATACTGTATGTATCTTGGTGTGAGTCCAGAAAATTTCCTGCGGTGGAGTTTCAGATCTTTGTTTTTTAAGGGCATTTGAGTTGGTCATATTGAAGTGAAATTTGGCTTTGGTTACTTTTGGTTTATTTCTGTTTATTCCGACTAATGCGACACTGGTAATAATTTCCCTTATTAACAGATTTGGATCTTTTGCGGTTATAAAATGAACTTTGATAAATCTGAGATATTACCTCTTACTGGCGAGGTCTCCCAATTTAGCTCCCATGCTTTTTATCCCCAATTTCTTGTTTTTTGCTCTGCACTTACTGTATGTATCTCTTGAGTTTGTATTCCATCCCAAGCACTGGCAAAGGGATGACGCAACAATAACCTGGGTCTAGCCTGCAGTGTGAACACTGTTTCAGGCAGCTGTGACGTGTTCAAAAACCCAGGTTGGACCTAGGTTATTGGTGTGAAAGTATTATGAGATATCTTTATGGTGACCTACTTAGACCTCAGCGGGAAACACTGTGTCATCGTGCCCATTCTAGCTGGTGTGCGCATGTGCAGTACGGGGCCTGTGTCGTCGGACGTAGTAAGGCTGCTGATGTCAAGTGATTGACAGTCTGCGGCTGTTTGGAGACCGGGAAGGGGCGGATAAGGGCTAACATTTCACAAAACGGAAGTGTGTTGCCTCCATTTTGTGGGAGTGCCAAGGTCAGGGTCTGCTTCTGGCCCCAGGGACGGAGCTGCTGCAGCAGCCGGCCAGCATGACCTCAGGGGGGTTCAGTCAGCTGGCTGATGGTGTCGCGGGTAATCTGATGCTGCGTCCTTGGATGTAGTACTGGATCACACATACATGAAGGAGGCGGTGGGCAGGCTCATATATTGGCCAATGTATGCCAAGAACCTTGGATATGATGGTTATTATAATTTAATGGAGTATGGTGCACCCGCACCCTTGTTCCTATATTGTAGTACTAAGTCCCAGCAAGGTAGCACATCCCATTATAAGAAGCTAGGGTGTGCCGTCCAGGCCCCCTCTCCACAATACATGCAGGAGGCGGCTATGTAGTCCAGACATTTCTAGCTGCATTACCATATCTGTGCATTGCTGCTGCTAGTGACGCACCTGAATCACTAAGTAAGGGGTTGAGTGCAACAAACTGGGAAAAAGATCTTCTGTGATATGTCCGATCTCAGTTAGTGTATGGGGATTACACAAGACTAGATGGTATGGAGTATTCAGCAAAGCTGTGTTATCCCACGGCAGATGTTATAAAGATTTTATAACGCTTCATAAAAATGTTGGAAAATCTAACTTTGACTGGGATCATTATGCAGTTTGCTTTGCTGATCTCCTTAGCAATTTTATGTTTTACGATTTCAATATGAGCCCACAGTAAATTAATATCACGTCTTCTGTGGTAGGTAGCAAAGTTTTGCATCTAATTGAGGTATAGAATTTAGATTGTTTGGAAAAAGACTTGTGTTATTTGTAATGAATAATTGAAAGGGAAGTTTTAAATAAATGAAATGTAGTCTGCAACTGGTGAAGGCCATAACCATAGAGTGGTTGTACTGTACCAAGTTCTTACAGCGGTCACCAGCCTGAGAAGAAGGCTTGGATGGAGTGGTTACTTCTCATGACCAAATACATTTCAGAGTTGTAATGGTGTATATGCAAGTGAAAACTAATCCCTTGAAGCAATTAGGGGTATCAAATAGACCATCCTCTGCCAGGTTTTAAATCCTCAATTTAAAGTTTGAGTGAGAGAACTCATGCATTTGTTCTGTCCTTTATATTGTAGGATTTAAAGGCAGAACTTGATGTCCTCTTGCAACATAAGATTGAAAATCCTCAACCTGTGGACTGGAATGAAACCAAATCACAAGACTGTGCTGTTCTCTCTGCTATCATTGATCTGATAACCACACAAGAGAGCGGAGAAGCCAAGAACTTTGCCCCTCGATTCCAGGGTGGATATTATAGGTGACACTGACCGGTTTATTGCTACAAAAAATAAAAAGACTGACGTGCATACCTAGCTCTCATTCACATGATCCATTAGACAAGCATCTCCGGAGAAATGCTCTCTGTTTAGCAGAATGGGAGCACTGTGTATGCCGCTACTGAGACCACAAATCTGTTGTATTGTGGCAGTTACTGTAACACATTTCCAGGCTGTACCGTTGTTGGTTTGTGTGATGCTTTCCTTGATTATTTTGTACTACACTCTGACATGGCATTACTTTGCGAAAAAGTATGTCTGACTGTAATCTAAGTGCCAGTATAAATGCATTAAGCGGATGTTAAATAGAAAAGATTTTTTTTTTTTTTTTATGTTTTTGTTTGGATAGCAGCTGTAAGCCTGACCAAAGGATTGTTTGATGGGTACTATATACGTGTAAAGGGATATTATTTATGTTTAAATGAAATGTATTACCTATAAGGCACTTCCTGATCACTAAAGTTGCCAGTAAATGTATCTAACCACTAGATACAAATGTAACCCCTACCCTATATCTAACTATTGGTTAGATACTCTCTAGTGAAATACACCTAACAAAGAACCTTTTGCATTCGATTCTCTAAATGGTGGACTGAAGTAATTTGCGGCCTACCTCCATTGCCACCATGTTTCATAAGGTCAACACACACAAACCAGTCAGTTCAGACCACTGCCAGCCAGTGGACACCATGAATAAGGGTGGGTGCAGAATGCCACTCAAACTATTCTGTTCACGCCACATAGTACATAGGCTATATCTGCATGTTCAACCCCTAAAAAAAAAAATCCACAAAGTTAAAATTTATCCTTTTACGTGTTTTTGAAAAAGTTATACGGAACAATGAAATTTTACTGTAAGGAAAATCTATAGCAGATATCAAACTGGGGCTTACAGTATGTAATAGACTGTGTGCGGGAATTCCAACAATCTGCTCATATTTTTAAAGCGCCAGTTATTACAAGACAAAACCAATTCTTGCTCATCCTGCAGCTCACAGGCTAATACATAAGCCCCTTTCTCTTTTTCATGATATGTGTTAATACGGTGAATATCTTGCTTTCTGTAACCAATAAACAAAACATTTTCAAATTTGTATGAATATGATCATTAACATTTTAAGCCAGTTTGTACATTTTGTGTTTGCTTTTAAATGATCATTTAACTCTGGTATATCTACTGAGGTATTTTGCTCCTCTTTTTAAACAGACTCAGAGGGCGGTATTCAATTGTTTGAAAAGTCAGTTGGGTGTCTGTTTTTTCCTATCTAATAGACAGGAGAGGTTTCAGCTTCGTCCGCAGTGTCCTCAGATTCTGAAACGTGTAGATTGTGAGGGAAATACCTCATGTCTACCTGCATTTATATCCCTGGGCCTGTCTGCCGATAACATTTGAAAGGCAGCCAAGGTCTGAGCCAAATCTTGACCTGAGAGGGGCATCCCATTCACCCATGGTGAATGCTGCATAAATGCATTAGGGTTTAGTGAATATCCCATAACAGGCGATATAAGCAGAACGGACAAGCGATCCGCTATGTTTGAGAGAACCTTTGCAAATGAAGCCCAAGGGGTTCCGTTTGCACTGATTCCTGGCCTGAAGTCGATTGCTCAACCTGTTTGAGGCTTTGAATGAACCCAAACGGGTTGCACATAACCCATCCTGCACATGCTCAAAGCCTAACCCTAACTTCCCTGTGATACTTACATTTGTGATCCTGCTTGTCTGGATGCCGGTGTCGGTATTCTGACAGGTGTTGGGATTCCTGTGCCGGTATTCTGTCTGTCGGGATCCCGAGCGCAGGGATCCCAATTACATCCCATTGAAACTACCGGGTTGCACAGGATAGCCAATAAATTGTCTGCAAACAGTGACAACTCACAACTCTTATTGAGATCATGAGATAATTAAATCTCACTTGTAGAGGAAATGCATTTAGCAATCCAGAATATATGTAAATGTATTTCTGCAGCGGGGTACACTGGTATTCCACAGGTAATAACAACGGGGTGTAGAGTTGGATCTTGATCCGAGGCACCAACAGGCTAAAGCTTTGACTGTTCCCAGGATGCACTGCACCACCTCCTCTATAGCCCTGCCTCCAGGCACTGGAGCTCAGTTTGTAAGTTAGTGCCTGCAGTGCAGGTCACTTAACAGGTGGGGCTGGGCTAGGCAGCCCTGAAAAGAGCTTTTTTAGAAGACTTCAATGGCCGCAGCACTTTCTATGTCTTTATGACATGCTGTGTTGCGGCTCCATCACCTCCCTCAGCGGCGCTGCATACTCCCGCGGCCTGGTTCCCGGGTACTTCCAGCGGAGACACACCGGTTTTCTTCAGGCACACCACCACTGTTATTCACCAGGATCGCGTGGCTGCACTAAAAGGGAGGAGGTAAGGTAAATCGCGTCTGGTCGCAGTCCCAGGAGAAGGACCGCGCCGCTGGCGTGGACACTGTGTTGCACAGGGACCCCACTATATCAACCAGGGCAAGTAGCACATGTCGTATCTATTAAAATCCATTTGCAAAAGGCTCCACAGTACCCGGTGGTGAAGTCCAGCAGAGGGGATAAGGCGCTGACCTGTAGCCCCTCCCCAAGCTCCGGGTGCCATCTACTGCTGGTGTTCCCGCCCTGGACCTGCATTTCTCTCTCCCTCACTCCCTGCTGAGATTTTTGCGCCATCTTCTCTACTAGCTGTGCTAATCTCTGGGACTTCTAGGCACTGTCTCCTCGGTAAAATCGCCTGTCTTGTCAGTGCTGTGTATTTACAGACACTTAAGTATTCTACATGTCATTTTAGTTAAGAACAAGTGTACTGCTATATGAATATTTAGTACAAGTATTCTGTGCTATACATCCAGTGTTTACTGTGCATTGTTATATCTGTATACATACAGTACATACCTATATGTAATTACTAGTCCAGTGCAGTTTTGTTGTTATATGTGATAATTCCTGCATTGTACCTGTGACTGAGTGTGCCTATAGCTGCTGTGTGGATTCCATTCTTGTGTATCACACGTTTGCTATCACTATGGGGGTCATTCCGAGTTGATCGCTAGCTGCCGTTGTTCGCTGCGTAGCGATCAGTGAAAAAACGGCTAATCTGCGCATGCACCGCAATGCGCATGCGCGTCGTACGGGTACGAAGTCCATTGTGGTTTTGCACTGGTTCTAGCGACGATTCCATTCGCACAGCCGATTGCAAGGAGATTGACAAATAGAGGGCGTTTATGGGTGTCAACAGACCGTTTTCTGGGAGTGGCTGGGAAAACGCAGGCGTGGCCGGGTGGGTAACTGACGTCATTACCGTGTCACTCGTCGCAGCAATCATCGCACAGGATAAGTAACTACAGGGCTGGTCTTGTTTTGCACGAAATGTGTTTGCAGGCGCTCTGCTGCACAGGCGTTCGCACTCCTGCAAAGCGAAAATAAACTCCCCCGTGGGCGGCGACTATGCGTTTGCACGGCTGCTAAAAACTGCTAGCAAACGATCAACTCTAAATGACCCCCTATAGTCTGTATCCTAGGGAACTAGGTGCGTCAGGGTCTCATATAATATATAGTGCTACACAGGGTATACTGTTTGGATTTCTCACTGTTTTTTTCAGTCACCCCACACCACTTATATCCTCTGTTTGTGCTCTGTATTTACTGTCACAAAACACAGGGGATTTCTCATACGTCCTAGAGGATGCTGGGGATGCTTCAAGAACCATGGGGTATAGATGGGATCCGCAGGAGACATGGGCACACTTTAAGACTTTGAATGGGTGTGAACTGGCTCCTCCCTCTATGCCCCTCCTCCAGACTCCAGTTTAGATTCTATGCCCAGTGAGACTGGTCAAACACAGGGGAGCTCTACTGAGTTTCTCTGAAAAGACTTTGTTAGGTTTATTATTTTCAGGGAGCACTGCTGGCAACAGTCTCCCTGCATCGTGGGACTGAGGGGAGAGAAGCAGACCTACTTCTGTGAGTTTCAAGGCTCTGCTTCTTAGGCTACTGGACACCATTAGCTCCAGAGGGTCTGATCGCTAGGTACGCCTAGATGCTCGTTCCCGGAGCTGCGCCGTCACTCCCCTTGCAGAGCCAGAAGTCAGAAGACAGGTGAGTAGAGGAAGATCAGAAGACTTCAGTGACGGCTTTGAGGTACCGCATAGCGGCCGCGCTGTGCACCATGCTCCCACACACACAGGCAGATCAGAGTGAAAAAAGAGGGGGGGCACAGTTGTTGGGTGCAATATAAGTTAAAAATAAAGCACACTATATAATGAGCGCTGTGGAAATGAGCTGGTAAACTCCTTCTGTGTTTCCATGACAGAATGTACTGGGGTCTATCCCTTATAGTGTAATGTCGGTGGGTGTTTGGTATACGTGTGTCGGCATATCTGAGGCTGAGTGCTCTGCCACAAAGGGAATGACTATGTCGGCGCTGTCGACTTCTAATAATACTTGGTACATGTAAACAAATGTCAACATGTCAGTAGAGGTATATTTTTCCCAAGGGAAAACTATATGGGAGAGACAGATGTGGGGGGTGACCCTGTCGGCACCACCAATATCTGACTGGGTGGATATTGACATGATAATGTGATGCATATCAAAAAGAGCTATACCTATATGTATATGTATGTATAGTAAGGTTACATAGGTCTGTGGCACGATGACAGATGCAATAATATTTATGGAGGGAGTCATATTCCTAGAATAGATTTCTATCAGACTCAGAAATGTTATTTTGCCCACTTACTACTCCCTGAGATCGACTCGAATAATATTTCTTATGTCGACCATAATGTTTCCTGATCAGATCCACAAAATCGGCATTTTGTACCTGTTCATACACATGGGAACGTATTAATGTCACTAGGGACCCTGCTGTTCCTGACAAAAGGTTATATGTATACATATTAGATATAGATATATATATATATATATATATATATATATATATATATATATATAAAATCCTCCACACGACCGGCACTCAGCTTGAGTATTCAACTGCCCCGGTGCCTTCCCTGGCTGTGTGCCGAAATATGTATGCAAATGGGAGGCACTCCTGGGGACCTTCTACAATATACAATGTACAAAGTACAGACATTTATACCCCAACGCTGCACGAGGTGAGGAATGGGGTATAAATGTCTGTATTTTGTACATTGTTCATTAGGTCTGACGAAAGCTGTAATACAGCTGAAACGTTACCTGCAATTCAGGGCGCAGTCTCTGTCATTATTTCGATTGTAGAAGGTCCCCAGGAGTGCCTCCCATTTGCATAGATAGATAGATAGATATATGTGTGTTTAGGTGCATTTGAAAATATATGTATAAATATTTATAATGAATGCTGAGGTAAAGTTATTCCTTCTCATGGATAGAATAATGTGAGAGTCACCCCTATTCTGCACGGGGCCCTGTCACAAAGGATCGTATGCAGGAAGATATGTGATACTCTAATTATGTGTCCGCATGTACGTTGATTATACTAGCATTACATGCGCATGGGGGAGTAGTTGTATGCAGGGTACTCCTGAAGTTGAGTCATGTCTATATCATTGCAGCATAATGCTGTGCGACTACAAGGGATATAGGACTCTTGGGGTCGCGAGCCACTTCCATGGCGGTCTCGACTAGGAGGACGTTGTGGATTCACTAATGGAATGCTGAGGCTGACTTCGAGAAGTACTGGAGTATCTTCCCTATGAAGGTGAAACTTGGTTTGGGGATGGCTTTGTTAAGTTGATCTCGGCAGATACCACTGGTAAGTCTACCTTCTTGACCTATGTTCCCTCACGAAGGTTGGTGACGCATTTTTGGAGGATGCAGTCATTTCGACCGAATGGATACAGTTTTCCCTTTCTTTGCAGGTAGAGGAAGGTGAAAAGGTAAGAGGTCAGCAGCCTTTTCAAGTTCGCAGAAGCAGAAATCATCCTCTGCTTCGCCACATCCACCGCAGGTCGCTGTGTCTATCTTGCGGGAGCCCACACCGGTGGGACCACGTCTAATACTCTTCAGTCAGTCCTAGAATGGACATGGACCAGTGAGTTTAAGAATAGAGTCCCAAGGGGGACATACTGGAGTTTCCAGACGATTCCCCTCACTGATTTTTCAAATAGACCTTACCGATTCTACTCTGGACGGGAAGGTAGTATGCGACGCCATACAGGAGTTGGGCCAGGATCAGATCATTGTCCTGCTGTCCCGGTCTCACACACAACAAAAAGCTGTAATTCAAGCTTTTTCGTGCTTCTGAGGCCGGACGGCTCGGTCAGAACAATCCCAAAAATTTCTACTTAAGAAGTTGAACTACAAGATGGAATCTCTCAGGGCAGGGATCTCCAATCTGTGAAAGGAGAAAGAGGGTCTAAGTACGGTTTCTTCCACATTAGGCTTACCTGGGTTTGCTACTCAGGATTGTCATTGCCAATTCACCAGAGTGATGGCGGTATGATGGTTTTCCTTCAATAGTAAGAGTCATTATTATTCTGTACTGGGACGCTCTCCTGAGTACGGCGAGGTAAAGAAACAAGTGGTGCAAAACGTTGTTTTCTCCCTGACAGTTCTTCAACAAAGTGCTTGGCTCCTGAACTTGCCAGAATCACTGTTGATCCCAACGACGCGGTGGTCGGAGTTGGGAATAATGTTAGATACAGAACTGTTGAGAGTTTGTTTCTTGTAGTGGAAAGAGCTCTGAAGGTCCAGAGTCGGATCAGATCTGCAACAGTGTCAATCCATCAATACGTTCCGGTGATGAAGAAGATGGTTGCGGCCTACAAAGCCATTCAGTGAGCAGGGTAAATGCCAGAGTGGTTTTAGCGGGACCAGTTGGACATGTGGTCCGGGTCTCTCCTGCACATGCACCGGAAAATAATCCTATCTTCCAGGACCAGAATCTCTCTCCTGTGGTGGCTGCACAGTTCTCACCTCCTAGAGGGACGAAGGTTCGGGATCCAGGATTGGACCCTGGTGTCCATGGATGCAAGTCTCCGAGGCTGGGGAGCAGTCTTTCAGGGGGAAGAATTTCCAGGGAAAATGGTCAAGCCAGGAAGCTTGTCTGCAATAAACATTCTGGAATTAAGGGCTATTTACAATGGCCTTCTGCAAGCGGAACATCTTCTTCGCGATCTACCCGTCTTAATTCAGTCGGAAAACTTAACAGCAGTGGCGTACGTAAACCGCCAGGGAGGAACGAAGAGCAGAGCGGCGATGGCGGAGGCCACAAGAGTTCTCCGCTGGGCGGAAAGACATGTAAGCGCTCTGTCAGCGGTCTTCATTCCGAGTGTAGACAACTGGGAAGCAGACTTCCTCAGCAGACACGATCTCCATCCAGGAGAGTGGGGTCTTCATCAAGAGGTCTTTGCAGAAGTGACAAGTCGTTGGGGAATTCCTCAAATAAACATGCTGGCGTCTCGCCTCAACAAAAACCTTCAGAGATATTGTTCCAGGTCGAGGGACCCTCAAGCAATAGCGGTGGACACCCTGGTGACACCGTGGGTGTTTCAGTCGGTCTATGTGTTCCCTCCACTTCCACTCATTCCGAAGATGATAAAGATCATATGAAGAACAAAGGTTCAGGCAATCCTCATTGTTCCGGACTGGCCAAGGAGGGCTTAGTATCCCGATCTTCAAGGATTACTCATAGAAGATCCCTGGCCTCTTCCTCTACGAGAGGACCTGTTACAACAAGGACCATGCGTGTATCAAGACTTACCGCGGCTGCGTTTGACGGCATGGCGGATGAACGCCAAATCCTAGCCCGAAAGGGTATTCCCAGTGAAGTCATTCCCACACTTCTTCAGGCTAGAAAAGAAGTAATGGCAAAACATTACCACCGTATTTAGAGAAAATATGTGTCTTGGTTTGAATCCCTGAAGGCTCCTATGGAGGACTTTCTGCTGGGGCATTTGCTCCATTTTTTGCAAGCAGGTGTGGATGCGGGCATAAAGTTAGGCTTCATTAAAGTACAAATTTCGGCCTTATCAATTTTCTTTCAGAAAGAATTGGCCTCCCTTCCAGAAGTTCAGACCTTCGTGAAAGGCGTACTGCACATCCAACCTCCCTTTGTGCCCCCAGTGGCACCTAGGGATCTTAATGTGGTGTTGCAGTTCCTGCAATCTCATTGGTTTGAACCTTTACATAAAGTTGAGTTAAAATTCCTTACTTGGAAAGTAGTCATGTTGTTCGCTTTGGCATCCACAAGGCGGGTATCTGAATTGGCAGCTTTGTCTCACAAAAGCCCCTATTTAATCTTCCATGCTGATAGAGCGGAGTTGAGAACTCGTCAGCAATTTCTGCCAAAAGTGGTTTCATCGTTTCACGTAAACCAGCCTATTGTGGTGCCAGTGGCTACTGACGCCTTGGCGGATTCAAAGTTTCTCGATGTGGTCAGAGCTTTGAAAATCTATGTCGCCAGAACGGCTGAAATTAGGAAAACAGATGCTCTGTTTGTCCTATGGGCTCCCAACAAGATTGGGGCTCCTGCTTCCAAGAGACTATTGCACGCTGGATCTGTAATACGATTCAGCAGGCTCATTCTACGGCAGGATTGCCGTTACCGAAATCGGTGAAGGCCCATTCTACCAGAAAGGTGGGCTCATCTTGGGCGGCTGCCCGAGGGGTCTCGGCATTACAGCTTTGCCGAGTTGCTACTTGGTCGGGATCAAACACCTTTGCGAAGTTTTACAAGTTTGATGTCCTGGCTGATGAGGACCTCTTGTTTGGTCAATAGGTCCTGCAGAGTCATCCGCACTCTCCCGCCTGTTCTAGAGCTTTGGTATAAAACCCATGGTTCTTGAAGCATCCCCAGCATCCTCTAGGACGTATGAGAAAATAGGATTTTAATACCTACCGGTAAATCCTTTTCTCTTAGTCCGTAGAGGATGCTGGGCGCCCGCCCCAGTGCATACTGTATCTGCAGTTATTGGGTCGGTTTACACACATGGTTAGCCTGTTGCTGACGATATTCATGCCATGGCATGCGTTATGCTGTCATTGGTTGTGTTTACACACACAGGTTGTGTTACGCTTTATGTCAGCGTATTGCTGCATATTCTTCATGCCGGCGGCTGGTTTTCTATTGAATGCCACGTTCTGCAGCATACTGGAGGTGTGAGCTGGTAAAATGCTCACCGTGGTTTATCAATAAATTCTTTCCTCGAAATGTCCGTCTCCCTGGGCACAGTTACTTAAACTGAAGTCTGGAGGAGGGGCATAGAGGGAGGAGCCAGTTCACACCCATTCAAAGTCTTAAAGTGTGCCCATGTCTCCTGCGGATCCCGTCTATACCCCATGGTTCTTGAAGCATCCCCAGCATCCTCTACGGACTAAGAGAAAAGGATTTACCGGTAGGTATTAAAATCCTATTTATTTGCTGGTCTTTTTGTGTTTGGGTATGTTGTACTATTACATCCTAAGGCTGCTTCCCACATGATGTCTGCTATACAGGGTGGGACATCTGCGGACACTCCTGCATCATGCAGTGCTGTCGTCACGGATTCACCAGTGGGGGAAGTGTTAGCTGCTGGTTTAGGCGCTGAGGGTCATACATCTCCCAGTCTGTCTGTGGCACCTGTGGTCATTCATGACCCACCTTGGGCAGCTTTTTCAAATATGCTGACTACGCTTGTAACGCGTCTCATGCCCCCTGTGGGGCCTCCTGTGCCATTACAGCCACATATTGTCCCTGTAGTTAATCCGCCATGGGTGGATACTTTGTCTACCCAGTTACAGCAATTAAATCAGACTTTGGTTAGACAAAAGCCCACCCCACGTCCCTCTGGGGCGAAGGGGTCATCTAAGCGGGCCATTTCTTCTTCACAATTCACTAACATTTCGGATAATTCGTCCGATGAAGATGGGGAATATACTGATCCATCAGACACTGATACAGTGGCTTCTGATGAGGAATCTGCAACCCAGGTTGATGTTCCTGACCTTGTGAAGGTTATCAAGCTGATTCTCCAAATTGATGATATTGAGCCCCCTGTTCCATCTAAGAAACCTGATGAGTTTAAACGTCAGAAAGTTGCTAAAATAGTTTTACCACACTCTGACCTCTTAATTGACGTACGTCAGGAATCCTGGTCATCTCCAGGAAATAAGTTTTCCCTGTCTAAAAAGATGCTAGCTCGTTATCCTATCCCTGCGGAGTTGAGCAGTAAATGGGAAACTCCACCGCCGGTGGACTCTCATGTCACCCGTCTTGTGGTGTCATCTACTCAGCCTGTCACCACTGTCACCTCACTGAAGGAACTAACAGATAAGCGTGTGGAGGGATGCCTGAAGTCTATTTACACTCTTACCGGTGCTGGACATAGACCAACTATGGCTGCCTGTTGGGCAGCAAAAGGAATTAAAGCATGGGTTCAGGCAATTGAGGAGGAGCTACCACAGGATTTTTCTGACACTGCCAGACAATATCTGTCGTATATATTACCAGAGCCTCTTACTATATTCAGGAGGTGGCCTCTGATGCAGGGGTAATGGCGGCCAAGGCTTCTACTACGTCTATCCTGGCTCGCCGGATTCTGTGGTTAAGGTCCTGGAAGGTGGACCTGGACTCTAAAAAAAAACCTGGGAGGTACTCCCTTTCAAGGGAAACATCCTGTTTGGATCTGAATAAGATTGTGACTCACTTGGCAACGCCCAAGACTGCGTTTCTCCCAAGTACTAATCTTTCTACCCAGAAGGCTAAGAGTACCACTTTTCGTTCCTATCGACCTCCAAGTAAAGCAAAAGGTCAGGCATACCAAAGACAGGCCCGTACTTCCAAAACCACTAAGCCCAAATCTAAACAATCCTGGGCCACCCGTCAGCCTGCTCCATGATGGGGTGGGCCTCCCCCTGGGGGACCCCAGAGTGGGAGGCTGACTTCTGCAGTTCACCAAAGCCTGTTTAAAGACCACTTCAGACGCCTGGGTACTGAAAGTTTTCTCTCACGGGTACGCAATCTCTTTCTAGATACGTCACCCTCGCCAGCTCTGTTCAACGGTTATCCCCTCGGATCCATTGAAAGCGCAAGCTCTACACCTGGTTGTACAATCCCTCCTGGAAACAGGAGTGGTAGTGCCGGTACCTCTGTCCCAGAGAGGCAGGGGATACTATTAGACCCTGTTTCTAGTGCTGAAACGGAATGGGTCTTTCCGGCTTATCCTCAACCTCAAATCATTGAGCAAGTTTGTAAAAATTTCCAAATTCCGTATGGAAACTCTCTGCACTTTATTGTGCTAGCCATGGAACACGAGGACTATATGGTATCCCTGGACATACAGGATGCTTACCTGCACATACCTATTGCCATTTCGCATCAGCAGTATTTGCGGTTTGCTATTGGCAACCTTCATTTTCAGTTCCAGGCTCTGCCATTTGGACTGGCCACGGCACCTCAGATTTTCACCAAGCTCATAGCCGTGATGATGGCTCTCCTCCGTCGTCAGGGAATCAGGATCCTACCGTATCTGGACGACTTGCTGATTCTGGCGAACTCCCAAGATGTCCTCCTCAGTCAACTGGAGATGTCAGTCCAATTCCTAAAAGCCCATGTGTGGCTCATCAATTGGAAGAAGTCCTCGCTGGTCCCTGCTAGGAGCATGGTGCACCTGGGGGCGCTGCTGGACACACACAGCTAAAGACTGTTTCTGTCTCCGGAGAAGGTCCTGGAACTTCAGGAAAAGATCATATGCCTCCTCTCTCGCCAGAGAGTGTCGATACACTTGGCGATAGAAGTACTAGGCCTCATGGTGTCGGCTTTCGACATGGTAGAGTACGCTCAATTTCATTCCCGCCCTCTGCAGAGCTTAATCCTCTCCAAATGGGACGGTCTGCCTTATTAGATCAGGTCTCAAATGATCTCCTTGACTACGGAGTTTCGTCTGTCGCTGAGCTGCTGGCTACAGAACCAACAGTTGAGCAGGGACCTCCCCTCTGGATCTCCAACTGGGTCCTCCTGACAACGGAAGCCAGTCTGCGAGGTTGGGGCGCGGTGTTGGAGCAACACACTCCAGGGTCGGTGGACCAGGGAGGAATCTCTCCTCCCGATAAACATTCTAGAATTGCGGGCGGTGGTCAATGCGTTGACACTGGCCCTGCCTCTGGTACAGAACAGGCCTGTTCAAGTACAGTCAGACAACGCCACCACGGTGGCATACAGAAATTATCAATGCGACACTCGAAGCCGCGTGGCAATGATGGAAGTGTCAAAAATCCTCCAATGGGCGGAACGCCATCTGCCAGCCATATCGGCAGTGTTCATTACGGGAGTCCTCAACCGGGAAGCGGACTTCCTCAGTCGTCAGGACGTGCACGCTGGAGAGTGGAGTCTTCATCCCAAAGTCTTTCAACTCCTCGTGGACAAGTGGGGCCTACCAGATGTAGACCTGATGGTATCACGACACAATCACAAGGTTCCGGTCTTCGGAGCAAGGACAAAGGATCCTCAAGCAGTGTTCGTGGACGCACTGGCAGTTCCATGGAATCTTCGGCTGTCATACATGTGCCTCCAGTGTCACTCCTGCCCAGGGTAGTACGGAAGTTCAAGTAAGAAGGAGGAAAACTACTTCTAGTAGCTCCTGCGTAGCCCAGACGGCATTGGTTCTCAGACCTACAGGGTCTCTTGATAGAGGGTCCTCTTCTAATTCCTCAACGCCTAGACCTCGTTTAGGGCCCTTGTGTCTACTCGGACCTGGCCAGACTAGCTTTGATGGCGTGGCTCTTGAAGCATCACTCCTGAGATCAAGAGGTGGTCATTTTAAACTATCTTGAAAGCCCGTAAACCAGCTTCGGCTCAGATTTATCGGTATTACAGAGTCTGGAATTCTTACTTCACCTGGTGTGCTGCTAAGAATTATGATGCATGTACTTTCAAAACTTCCAGACTGTTGGCTTTTCTGCAGCAAGGCCTAGATTTGGGCCTTTGTCTGGCCTCCCTCAAGGTTCATACACTGCTCAAAAAAATAAAGGGAACACTTCAACAATACAATGTAACTCCAAGTCAATCACACTTCTGTGAAATCAAACTGTCCACTTAGGAAGCAACACTGATTGACAATCAATTTCACATGCTGTTGTGCAAATGGAATAGACAACAGGTGGAAATTATAGCAAGACACCCCCAATAAAAGAGTTGTTCTGCAGGTGGTGACCACAGACCACTTCTCAGCTCCTATGCTTTCTGGTTGATGTTTTGGTCACTTTTGATAGCTGGCGGTGCTTTCACTCTAGTGGTAGCATGAGACAGAGTCTACAACCCACACAAGTGGCTCAGGTAGTGCAGCTCATCCAGGATGGCACATCAAAGCGAGCTGTGGCAAGAAGGTTTGCTGTGTCTGTCAGCGTAGTGTCCAGGGCATGGAGGCGCTACCAGGAGACAGGCCAGTACATCATGAGACGTGGAGGAGGCTGTAGGAGGGCAACAACCCAGCAGCAGGACCGCTACCTCTGCCTTTGTGCAAGGAGGAGCAGGAGGAGCACTTCCAGAGCCCTGCAAAATGACAACCAGCAAGCCACAAATGTGCATGTGTCTACTCAAACGATCAGAAACAGACTCCATGAGAATGGTATGAGGGCCCGAAGTCCACAGGTGGGGATTGTGCTTACAGCCCAACACCGTGCAGGACGTTTGGCATTTTCCAGAGAACACCAAGATTGGCAAATTCGCCACTGGCGCCCTGTGCTCTTCACAGATGAAAGCAGGTTCTCACTTAGCACATGTGACAGAGTCTGGAGACGCCAAGGAGAACGTTCTGCTGCCTGCAACATCCTCCAGCATGACCGGTTTGGCAGTGGGTCAGTAATGGTGTGGGGTGGCATTTCTTTGTGGGGCCGCACATCCCTCCATGTGCTCGCCAGAGGTAGACTGACTGCCATTAGGTACCGAGATGAGATCCTCAGACCCCTTGTGAGACCATATGCTGGTGCAGTTTGTTCCTCCTAATGCAGGACAATGCTAGACCTCATGTGGCTGGAGTGTGTCAGCAGTTCCTGCAAGACGAAGGCATTGATGCTATGGACTGGCCCGCCCGTTCCCCAGACCTGAATCCAATTGAGCACATCTGGGACATAATGTCTCGCTCCATCCACCAACGCCACGTTGCACGACAGACTGTCCAGGAGTTGGCGGATACTTTAGTCCAGGTCTGGGAGGAGATCCCTCAGGAGACCATCCGCCACCTCATCAGGAGCATGCCCAGGCATTGTAGGGAGGTGATACAGGCACGTGGAGGCCACACACACTACTGAGCCTCATTTTGACTTGTTTTAAGGACATTACATCAAAGTTGGATCAGCCTGTAGTGTGTTTTTCCACTTTAATTTTGAGTGTGACTCCAAATCCAGACTTCCATGGGTTAATAAATTTGATTTCCATTGATAATTTTTATGTGATTTTGTTGTCGGCACATTCAACTATGTAAAAAACAAAGTAAAGAATATTTCATTCATTCAGATCTAGGATGTGTTATTTTAGTGTTCCCTTTATTTTTTTGAGCAGTGTATTTCTGCCTTGTCGGTGTGGTTTCAGAGAAAAATTGCGTCTCTTCCTGACGTTCACACTTTCACTCAGGGTGTTCTACGGATTCAGCCTCCCTATGTTCCTCCTGTGGCTCCATGGAATCTGTCTGTAGCCTTGAATGCCCTGCAAGAGTCTCCATTTGAACCTCTTGAGTCTGTGGACCTTAAATGCCTTACGCTTAAGGTCCTATTTCTGTTGGCTATTGCCTCTACTAGGAGGGTGTCGGACTTAGGCGCTTTGTCCTGTTGTCCACCCTTTCTGATTTTTCACCGTGATCGCCATGTTTATTTGCCTAAGGTGGCATCATCTTTTCACCGTAACCAGGAGATTGTGGTTCCGGCCTTCACCTCTTCAGGTCTGTCTTCCAAAGAAAAATCTTTGGATGTGGTACGGGCTCACCGTGTTTATGTGGAGAGGTCTGCCACCATCAGGAGGTCAGATTCCCTTTTTGTACTTTTTGGTTTTCACAAATGTGGCTGGCCTGCGAATAAGCAAACCTTTGCCAGATGGATTAGAATGGTGATTGTACAAGCTTATGTGCAGGCTGGGCTCCCAGCTCCTGCTGTTATCCAGACCCATTCTACTCGGTCGGTTGGACCTTCTTGGGCGGCCTGCCGTGCGCGTCCGCAGAACAATTGTGCAAGGCAGCTACGTCGTCCTCTGTGAACACGTTCATCAGGTTCTATGCCTTTGATACTTCCGCCTCCCAGGATGCTTCCTTTGGACGCCGGGTTCTTGTGCCCGCTACAGTGCATCCCCTCCCAT
Organism: Pseudophryne corroboree; assembly: GCF_028390025.1. NCBI lineage: Eukaryota > Metazoa > Chordata > Amphibia > Anura > Myobatrachidae > Pseudophryne > Pseudophryne corroboree. Next base: position 265,170,701 of record NC_086447.1, on the reverse strand, counting down.
GAGGAACTGCTTTAGGACATCCCCGAAGTTATTACCTGTAGAATACCAGTGTACCCCGCTGCAGAAAAGGAGATTTATGGTAGACTTACCATTGTTAACTCTCTTTCTGCGAGGTACACTGGATTCCACGGTTCCGGTATGAATGGTCGACCATGTTATGGTCGACAGTCATTAGGTCGACCACTATTGGTCGACATTGACATGGTCGACATGGACACATGGTCGACACATGAAAGGTCGACATATGAAAAGGTCGACATGAGATTTTTAACTTTTTTTGGTGTCGTTTTTTGCGTAAAGTGACTGGGAACCCCAATTAGTGCACCGCGTCCCCTCGCATAGCTCGCTTCGCTCGCCATGCTTCGGGCATGGTGCCTTCGCTCCGCTACCGCTTCGCTCGGCACACTTTACCGTTCCAATCGTAGTCCATGTGGATCGTAAAGTATGGAAATGTTCCCCAAAAGAAAAAAAACTTAGGTAAAATAAAGCCAGTTTGTGCAAGGGCCTCCAAATTGCCTCTTTTTCCAGCCAGTATACGCACGGACTGTCTGACGTGCCTACTTAGATGCGGTCACTCATATAATCCTCTACCATTCTTTCAATGGTGACAGAATCATATGCAGTGACAGTAGACGACATATCAGTAATCGTTGGCAGGTCCTTCAGTCCGGACCAGATGTCAGCACTCGCTCCAGACTGCCCTGCATCACCGCCAGCGGGTGGGCTCGGAATTCTTAGCCTTTTCCTCGCAGCCCCAGTTGCGGGAGAATGTGAAGGAGGAGCTGTTGACGGGTCACGTTCCGCTTGACTTGACAAGTGTCTCACCAGCAGGTCTTTGCACCTCTGCACACTTGTGTCTGCCGGAAAGAGAGATACAACGTAGGCTTTAAACCTAGGATCGAGCACGGTGGCCAAAATGTAGTGCTCTGATTTCAACAGATTGACCACCCGTGAATCCTGGTTAAGCGAATTAAGGGCTCCATCCACAAGTCCCTCATGCCTAGCGGAATCGCTCCGTTTTAGCTCCTCCTTCAATCTCTCCAGCTTCTTCTGCAAAAGCTTGATGTGGGGAATGACCTGACTCAGGCTGGCAGTGTCTGAACTGACTTCACGTGTGGCAAGTTCAAAGGGTTGCAGAACCTTGCACAACGTTGAAATCATTCTCCACTGTGCTTGAGTCAGGTGCATTCCCCCTCCTTTGCCTATATCGTAGGCAGATGTATAGGCTTGAATGGCCTTTTGCTGCTCCTCCATCCTCTGAAGCATATAGAGGGTTGAATTCCACCTCGTTACCACCTCTTGCTTCAGATGATGGCGGGGCAGGTTCAGGAGTGTTTGCTGGTGCTCCAGTCTTCGGCACGCGGTGGCTGAATGTCGAAAGTGGCCCGCAATTCTTCGGGCCACCGACAGCATCTCTTGCACGCCCCTGTCGTTTTTTAAAAAATTCTGCACCACCAAATTCAATGTATGTGCAAAACATGGGACGTGCTGGAATTTGCCCACATGTTATGCACGCACAATATTGGTTTGTTGTCCGATGTCACAAATCCCCAGGAGAGTCCAATTGGGGTAAGCCATTCTGCGATGATGTTCCTCAGTTTCCGTAAGAGGTTGTCAGCTGTGTGCTTCTTATGGAAAGCGGTGATACAAAGCATAGCCTGCCTAGGAACGAGTTGGCGTTTGCGAGATGCTGCTACTGGTGCCGCCGCTGCTGTTCTTGCTGCGGGAGGCAATACATCTACCCAGTGGGCTGTCACAGTCATATAGTCCTGAGTCTGCCCTGCTCCACTTGTCCACATGTCCGTGGTTAAGTGGACATTGGGTACAACTGCATTTTTTAGGACAATGGTGATTCTTTTCTGACGTCTGTGTATATTCTCGGTATCGCCTGCCTAGAGAAATGGAACCTAGATGGTATTGGTACCGGGGACACAGTACCTCAAGCAATTCTCTAATTCCCTGTGAATTAACGGTGGATACCGGACACACGTTTAATACCACCGCAGCTGCCAAGACCTGAGTAATCCGCTTTGCAGCAGGATGACTGCTGTGATATTTCATCTTCCTCGCAAAGGACTGTTGGACAGTCAATTGCTTACTGGAAGTAGTACAAGTGGTCTTCCGACTTCCCCTCTGGGATGACGATCGACTCCCAGCAGCAACAACAGCAGCACCAGCAGCGGTAGGCGTTACACTCAAGGATCCATCGGAGGAATCCCAGTTAGGAGAGGACTCGTCAGACTTGCCAGTGACATGGCCTGCAGGACTATTGGCGTTCCTGTCTAAGGAGGAAATTGACACTGAGGGAGTTGGTGGTGTGGTTTGCAGGAGCTTGGGTACAAGAGGAAGAAGGGATTTAGTTGTCAGTGGACTGCTTCTGCTGTCACCCAAAGTTTTTGAACTTGTCAGTGACTTCTGATGAATGCGCTCCAGGTGACGTATAAGGGAGGATGTTCCGAGGTGGTTAACGTCCTTACCCCTACTTATTACAGCTTGACAAAGGCAACACACGGCTTGACACCTGTTGTCCGCATTTCTGTTGAAATAATTCCACACCGAAGAGGTGATTTTTTTTGTAATTTGACCAGGCATGTCAATGGCCATATTCGTCCCACGGACAACAGGTGTCTCCCCGGGTGCCTGACTTAAACAAACCACCTCACCATCAGAATCCTCCTTGTCAATTTCCTCCTCAGCGCCAGCAACACCCATATCCTCATCCTGGTGTACTTCAACAGTGACATCTTCAATTTGACTATCAGTAACTGGACTGCGGGTGCTCCTTCCAGCACTTGCAGGGGGCGTGCAAATGGTGGAAGGCGCCACCTCTTCCCGTCCAGTGTTGGGAACGTCAGGCATTGCAACCTACACAATTGGACTCTCCTTGGGGATTTGTGATTTAGAAGAACGTACAGTTCTTTGCTGTGCTTTTGCCAGCTTAAGTCTTTTCATTTTTCTAGCGGGAAGATGAGTGCTTCCATCCACATGTGAAGCTGAACCACTAGCCATGAACATAGGACAGGGTCTCAGACGTTCCTTGCCACTCCGTGTCGTAAATGGCATATTGGCAAGTTTACGCTGCTCATCAGACGCTTTTAATTTTGATTTTTGGGTAATTTTACTGAACTTTTGTTTTTTGGATTTTACATGCTCTCTACTATAACATTGGGCATCGGCCTTGGCAGACGACGCTGATGGCATTTCATCGTCTCGGCCATGACTAGTGGCAGCAGCTTCAGCACGAAGTGGAAGTGGATCTTGATCTTTCCCTATTTTACCCTCCACATTTTTGTTCTCCATTTTTTAAAGTGTGGAATTATATGCCAGTAATATATCAATAGCAATGGCCTACTGTACTGTACTATATATGTATACTGTTGGTCACCAAAAATGCTGCACTATAATACTAGAAGCTATAGAAAAGTATATATATTATTGTATATATCAGTACAGAGCAGTGTAACTGTGTCACGTGTCCTGACAAGAAGTATAGAAGCTATAGAAAATAAGATTTTAAACCTACCGGTAAATCTTTTTTTCCTAGTCTGTAGAGGATGCTGGGGACTCCGTAAGGACCATGGGGTAGAGACGGGCTCCGCAGGAGACATGGGCACTACAAAGAACTTTAGAATGGGTGTGCACTGGCTCCTCCCTCTATGCCCCTCCTCCAGACCTCAGTTAGAGAAACTGTGCCCAGAGGAGACATATAGTACAAGGAAAGGATTTTTGTTAATCTAAGGGCAAGATTCATACCAGCCCACACCATCCACACCGTATAACATGGAATATACGCAACCAGTTAACAGTATGAATAAAACAGTATCAGCCAAAGACTGATCTTAACTGTAACATAACCCTTATGAAAGCAACAACTATATACAAGCCTTGCAGAAATATGTCCGCACTGGGACGGGCGCCCAGCATCCTCTACGGACCAGGAGAAAAAGATTTACCGGTAGGTTTAAAATCTTATTTTCTCTTACGTCCTAGAGGATGCTGGGGACTCCGTAAGGACCATGGGGTTTATACCAAAGCTCCAGACCGGGCGGGAGAGTGCAGCACCTATTGAGCAAACGCAAGGTCCTCATCAGCCAGGGTATCAAACTTATAGAACTTTGCAAAAGTGTTTGAACCCGACCAAGTCGCCGCTCGGCAAAGCTGTAATGCCGAGACACCTCGGGCAGCCGCCCAAGAAGAGCCCACCTTCCTAGTGGAATGGGCCTTTACTGAATTTGGTAACGGCAAGCCAGCCGTAGAATGAGCCTGCTGAATCGTGTTACAGATCCAGCGAGCAATAGTCTGCTTCGAAGCAGGAGTGCCAACTTTGTTGGCTGCATACAGGATAAACAGTGCTTCTGTTTTCCTAAACCGAGCTGTCCTGGCTACATACACTTTTAAGGCCCTGACTACATCCAGGGACTTGGAGTCCTCCAAGTCACCCGTAGCCACAGGCACCACAATAGGTTGGTTCATATGAAATGAAGAAACCACCTTAGGCAAAAATTGAGGACGAGTCCTCAACTCTGCTCTATCCACATGGAAAATCAAATAGGGACTCTTGTAAGACAAGGCCACCAATTCTGACACCCGCCTTGCAGATGCCAAGGCCAACAACATGACCACCTTCCAAGTGAGAAATTTTAATTCAACCGTTTGAAGAGGTTCAAACCAGAGATTTTAGGAACCGTAATACCACGTTAAGGTCCCGCGGTGCCACTGGGGGCACAAAAGGAGGCTGGATGTGCAGCACTCCCTTTACAAACGTCTGGACTTCTGGGAGAGAAGCCAATTCCTTCTGAAAGAAAATAGATAGGGCCGAAATCTGTACCTTAATGGAGCCTAACTTTAGGCCCATATCCACTCCTGTCTGTAGAAAGTGGGGAAAACGGCCCAGATGGAAATCTTCCGTAGGAGCATTCTTGGCTTCACACCAAGATACATACTTCCTCCAGATACGGTGATAATTTTTCGCCGTCACCTCCTTCCTAGCCTTTATCAGAGTAGGAATGACTTCCTCCGGAATACCTTTCCCAGCTAGGATTCGGTGTTCAACCGCCATGCCGTCAAACGTAACTGCGGTAAGTCTTGGAACATGCAGGGCCCCTGCTGCAACAGGTCCTCCCTGAGAGGAAGAGGCCACGAATCTTCTGTGAGCATTTCCTGAAGATCTGAATACCAGGCCCTTCAAGGCCAATCTGGAACAATGAGCATTGTCTGCACTCTTTTCCGTCTTATGATTCTCAATATTTTTGAGATGAGAGGAAGAAGAGGAACACATAGACCGACTGAAACACCTATGGAGTCACCAGGGCGTCTACCGCTACTGCCTGAGGGTCCCTTGACCTGGCACAATACCTCCGAAGCTTCTTGTTGAGGCGTGACGCCATCATGTCTATTTGAGGAAGTCCCCAAAGACTTGTTATCTCTGCAAAAACTTCTTGATGAAGTCCCCACTCTCCTGGATGGAGATCGTGTCTGCTGAGGAAGTCTGCTTCCCAGTTGTCCACTCCCGGAATGAAGACTGCTGACAGAGCGCTTTCGTGATTTTCCGCCCAGCGAAGAATCCTGGTGGTTTCCGCCATTGCCACTCTGCTCCTTGTCCCGCCTTGGCGGTTTACATGAGCCACGGCTGTGACGTTGTCTGATTGAATCATAACCAGTAGGTTGCGAAGAAGATTCTCCGCATGTCATAGGCCGTTGATGTGTAGACAAGCCTCCTGGCTTGACCATAGTCCCTGAAAATGTCTTCCTTGTGTGACTGCTCCCCATCCTCGGAGGCTCGCGTCCGTGGTCACCAGAACCCAGTCTTGAATGCCGAACCTGCGACCCTCTAGAAGGTAAGCACTCTGCAGCCACCACAGGAGAGACACCCTGGCCCTGGAGACAGGCTTATTTTCTGATGTAATTGTAGATGGGACCCGGACCACTTGTCCAGAAGGTCCCACTGAAATGTCCTCGCATGGAACCTGCCGAAGGGGATGGCCTCGTAGGCTGCCACCATTTTCCCCAGAACTCGAGTGCATTGATGAACTGACACTCTTTTTGGTTTTAGCAGGTCTCTGACCATGTTCTGGAGTTCCTGGGCTTTTTCCATTGGGAGAAAAACCCTCTTCTGTTCCGTGTCCAGAATCATGCCTAGGAATGATAGCCGAGTCGTTGGAATCAATTGTGACTTTGGTAGATTTAGAATCCAACCGTGCTGCTGCAGCAATCTCAGGGAGAGCGACACGCTTTTCAGCAATTGATCTCTCGATCTCGCTTTTATCAGGAGATCGTCCAAGTATGGGATAATTGTGACTCCCTGCCTGCGCAGGAGCACCATCATTTCCGCCATTACCTTGGTGAAAATCCTCGGGGCCGTGGAAAGCCCAAACGGCAACGTCTGAAACTGGTAATGACAGTCCTGAACAGCGAATCTCAGGTACTCCTGATGAGGAGGATATATGGGGACATGAAGGTATGCATCCTTTATGTCTAGCGACACCATAAAATCCCCCCCTTCCAGGCTGGAGATCACTGCCCGGAGTGATTCCATCTTGAATTTGAACTTTTTCAAGTACAGGTTTAGGGATTTTAGATTTAGAATGGGTCTGACCGAGCCATCCGGTTTTGGGACCACAAACAGGGTTGAATAGTACCTGTGACAGGACGGTTCCGTACGAAAGCACTCACCGCTTTCGCGTCCCGTCCCCTGTGCACAGAATGGAAGGTTAGGTCACACGAGGCCTGACCACATAGGGGATTCCCGCTTACCATCAGTAACCGCCTGTTACTGACTCCACCCACTGCGCTGTGGGCGGGTTTATGCTGCCACCACCAAACTCCTAACCTGCCATGGCGTTTGGAACCACGGTTCTGCTCTTTATGTGCCGACGCACTGCCTTACCACACCTGTGTGGTGTTGACGAATCCCCACTAGCCACTTGCTAGGCCTCTACCGGTAGCTGGTGAAAGGCGGGACTTGGAGACGTTAGGTGCTTCCCTGGACAGCCGGAGGACGGGGCTATGTTTGGCATAACCCTGTAGGTCACAAGATGAAGCAATCTTCTTGAGGCAGATGTTTATTTGCTCAATAATAGCCTTAAAAAAGACTCATCCCTATTGCTAGGGGCAACAGCATACAGCAAGATGTTCCAGCAGAATAAGATGGTACAATACAATCTGGAGGCACGCAGGCCTCCTTTTTATGTCAATTTTCCACACAGTACCACAGGGGGGTAAGCCCTCCCTGTCTTCTCCAACCAATCAGGTTATCACACAAAATATAAATAATTTTTTTTACAAGGATGTCAGTAAGTGCAAAAAAACAATATCCTCCTTCCTGTCACCCAGACAAAGTTTGGTATCAGAATAACATTCACTATTGATAAATTTATCACATAGCTTCAAAATACAAATGTTTCGGTCTCATTCACATCTCCAGGCAAACCCAGTGTTTGAGATTACAACAGGAAAGGCTACAATACAAACAAACAGTCTTCCTTCCTGCATCTGCCATTCAGGGTTCGTATATCAATTAAATCAGGTACATGAAACAGGTTCCAAGCCCATAGACCCCGTGATTAGCATCTCTCTCTAAGGAACTTACACATCAAAAGGTTTTGTCATTCACACCTCTCTGCTAGGACAGGGCCATTAGCATGCCACTTCCTACTGACAGGAGATGATTATTCAGACATTGATAAGAGTAAGTGCATTTTCCCCTTTAAAATACAGGTGACCATATCTTGAATATAAAATAAATACAGTTAAACATGCAATCCTACAATTGTGCACAGAGCACTACATATGACATGTTAAAACACATCATTAAACAAATTTTTAAACAGTCCGCGCCCAGCGCCGTAAGTACGTTTAACAGTGACGCCAAGCGCCCATTGTCCCTTAATATGGTCCCGGGCACGAGGGTTAACCCCTTCAGTGCCGCAGCGGCCATTGTCCACGTGGGCTGGGAGTCTCTCCGGCCACACTCCCCCCCCCCCCCCCCCCCCATTCAAGCGGGTCAACCAGGGACCCATGTCCCAACGATTTGGTCCCGCAGTCCTTAATGGGGTTACCGGGAGTTCTTTGGGGGTTCAGGCTCCTCCTGACGTGACAGTCCATCCGCATTGCTATGAGCCTTGCCTTGCTTGTGGATAATATGAAAGTCATAAACCTGAAGAGCAAGGATCCACCGCAGCAGTCTGCCGTTTTCCCCCGTGGTGTGCTGGAGCCACCGTAATGGATTGTGGTCCGTTACCACCGTAAAATGGCGGCCATACAAATAGGGATGAAGCTTCTTCACAGCCCAAACAATAGCTAAACACTCCTTTTCAATTGTGGCATCCCCCACCTCCCGCGGTAGCAGCTTTCTGCTCAAATAGGCCACAGGGTGCTCCTGTCCATCTGGCTCTTTCTGGCTCGGTACTGCTCCCAGTCCGTGCAGTGGTGCAGTAGTTCGTAACACACAGTCCTAGTCAAGAATGTGCGCCATCAGCACTGGAGCGGGTACCAGAGCCTCCTTCATTGACTGGAATGCCAAGTCGCAAGCGGGTGCAAAGTCCACTGACTTGGGAATGCCCTTCCTAGCCATCTCGGTAAGGGGGTTCACTACAGGACTAAAGTCAATGACAACGTATCCGTAGGGCCTTACAGATTCTAAGGTCAGTACCGATCTGGGTGATGTGGGCCGGGGACAGCCTCTGGTTGCCTCCACTCACTCTGGTTTGGGCCTACCCCTGTCTCCTCCCACATGGTGCCCCAGGCACTGCACCTCCCATCATACCTATCTGGCAACTGTCTGCCCTAACTGTCAGACCTGCCCTCCAATCCTCCTCCGTCGACCTATGACTCGGGAAACCTACCCTGTCACCTAGGCCTACTCCTTCCTCCTCGTCCACTACCTGTGCCACAGTGATGGCAGCCAGACCACCAGCCTCTGGATCCTGTGTGGCATCCACTACAGGGAGGCTGCGTGTTTTCCCCGATCTACTGCGCACAGGCAGGGGAACTGCTATGTCCACAGCAACTTGCTGCAAGGGTTCCCCTATGGGCAGAGGCCCAGAGACAACACAACCGCTGGAGTGCCCCAGATGCCAACGCATGGCACCAGCCTTACAGTTGGTCTGGGCGTCATCCGACATTCCAGACCAGGGTAAGCACTGTGTCTGGCACTTCAGGGTACGGTCTATCTCAGGGTTACTGTCCAAAGGGGTTTCGCTGGCAACCGACACCGGTTGCGCAGGAAAGTTCCCTGGGGGGACCAGTTGGACACATTCCCTATCTGGTCTATCCCCTCCCACTTTCCTGTCTACCCTGTACCTTAACCCTTCCCGCCAGGTCAAACTTCCTGCCCCAACCCTGTCAAGGCCGCTGCCAGAGTGGCGCCTCATGCCTTTCGGGGATGGGTCAGAGTGTTGAGCCTCCCTAAACTCCTGCCTGTGGCCCTCAATCTCTCCTAAACTGGGACACTCTACAGGGGGATCTAGGTGGGGACTACTAGGGTCAGTCTGGTAGGGGTCAGTCATGGAAAAGTCAGTGTGGTTTCTCATACTCACCGCCGGAGTTGGCAAACCACTTGGGTCAGGAGCATCATTGGGCACCCCCACAGGATCAAACGAGCTGGAACCAACATCCTCTGCGTTGCTAGGGGACGTAGGCATACCAGAGGCAAAAGGCATGCGGGGTCGATGTGCCGATCTAGCCCCTGTAATCTTTTCCTCTGGGCTGGTTGATGCTGTGGTTGGCTGTGCTGGCAGTTGTCTAGCAGCTGTAGTCTTTTCCTCTGGGCTGGGCTGGGCTGGAGTAGCTGATGTCAACGAACGGTGGTTGTGGAACTTGACTCCGGGAAATGGCGCCAGCAAACGTGGTGACGATCCCACCACCCAGATCATTTCCTAGGACCACATCAGTTGGGAGACCATCCATGACGGCAACTTCTCGCAACTCTGGTCCGGTTTCCCTGTCCAAGTAGACTCTTGCCATGGGAACCTCTTTCTCTGTTCCATCTGCCAGGGTGACCTTGGCAGTGCGACCCTGCAATACTGCAGCAGGATCTATAAGGAGGGGACTCACCACAGTGATTGAGGCCCCAGAGTCTCTTAGGCCTTCTCCCTGCAGGGGTCCCACGTGGACCGGCTGCAGGTGCCTCCACATGTTGTGTAGGGGCTGTTTGGCCATGCAGGTGACTCTCTCCGCAGAGTGCACCTGTCTCTCGCCACACTCCATCGGACTGACTGGAGGGGGAACAGTCTCTGTAGGCTCATCTCTTCTCGTCAAACAAGCGAGCCGGGCTCCAGCACTCGGATTTGGGGCACGAGTCTGGGGTGCTTGGGATGCAGGACAGTTCATCCTCAGATGTCCGATTTTCCCACAGCCATAGCACTTCTTCTCCAGTCGTGGCACCAATGATCTCTGATCAGTTGCAGGGACGCTGCGGTGCGGTGGCTGGCCAAGAGCACCCGGGTTGGAAGATGCTTGTCTTTGGGGGTGATGAGCTGAAGAGGGGTGTCCCCCTGGTGGTACAGTCTTTTGGAGCTGGCTGCTGGCTGGGCGCTTCTGCCCCCGTGGCCGAATTGCCACATATTTGTCGGCTAATTGGGCAGCCATTTTTAACCTGGGTGGATCCCGATCTAGCACCCACTCCGTCACTTCTGGGGCGCACCTGCGGTAGGACTGCTCCCTGCAGATCAGGTCAATCAGTGCGTCCCATGTAGTGGCTTCAGAATCCTTCACCCACTTCACCACATACTGCCGCAGCTGGGTGGCGAACTGCTCATGGGTGCTGCTAGGATTCTCGGGCAAGTCTCTGAACTTCTTCCTGTAAGACTCTGGAGTGATGAAGAATTGCTGGAGGAGGGCCCGTGAGACTTCGTCGTAGTCCCCACAGTCCTCCGTGGCCACTCCTCGATAGGCCTCCAAGGCCTCTCCATGGAGAGTGGGCACAAGGTGTCTCACCCACTCCGACTTGGGTAAATCGTGTAGTTTACAAGTCCTTTCAAAAACTTGTAAATGTCCATCAATGTCCCCATCACTGTCTGCAAACTTGGCAAACTGAATGCGTCCTGATCTGTGTACAACAGCTGACAACGGCTCCCGGGGTACCACGGCCTGTGGTGCCCGCTCATCACGCCACATCTGGATGATGATCAAGCGCTCTTGCTCCGTTGCCCTTTCCCCCAATTCCGCTTGCCGATCTGCTAGGGTATCCGGGCCGCCCCCCCCCTGGGACGTTGGGATCCTGGCCCTGCTAGGGATTGCTGGGAAACATTGCTGCTGTGAGAGAGGGCGGGGCTTGTGGGTCTCACCGGTTCCTTACGAAGGTCCACTGTTGGGCCGTCCTCTGCGATGCTGACGCCGTCAGTGCTTTCCACCTCCGCCCGATGGGACTCCTCCACGCTCATGAGCGCCGCCTTCATGACGCTTCTGGACGCGTTGAAAGGCATATCCACACCCTTATCCTGGCACACGATCTCCATATCGCCCTTAGACGTTCCGCTGAAGTCCGTCATCTTGTGCGTTCTCCTGCGCTGCAGTTACTCCTCTCCTGAGTAACTCGGCTTCTCCAATCGGGTGACCGAAAAGCCGCCTGGGATTATCCCACCGCTATGCCACCAATTTCTGTGACAGTACGGTTCCGTACGAAAGCACTCACCGCTTTCGCGTCCCGTCCCCTGTGCACAGAATGGAAGGTTAGGTCACACGAGGCCTGACCACATAGGGGATTCCCGCTTACCATCAGTAACCGCCTGTTACTGACTCCACCCACTGCGCTGTGGGCGGGTTTATGCTGCCACCACCAAACTCCTAACCTGCCGTGGCATTTGGAACCACGGTTCTGCTCTTTATGTGCCGACGCACTGCCTTACCACACCTGTGTGGTGTTGACGAATCCCCACTAGCCACTTGCTAGGCCTCTACCGGTAGCTGGCGGAAGGCGGAACTTGGAGACGTTAGGTGCTTCCCTGGACAGCCGGAGGACGGGGCTATGTTTGGCATAACCCTGTAGGTCACAAGATGAAGCAATCTTCTTGAGGCAGATGTTTATTTGCTCAATAATAGCCTTAAAAAAGACTCGTCCCTATTGCTAGGGGCAACAGCATACAGCAAGATGTTCCAGTAGAATAAGATGGTACAATACAATCTGGAGGCACGCAGGCCTCCTTTTTATGTCAATTTTCCACACAGTACCACAGGGGGGTAAGCCCTCCCTGTCTTCTCCAACCAATCAGGTTATCGCACAAAATATAAATAAATTACATTTTACAAGGATGTCAGTAAGTGCAAAAAACAATATCCTCCTTCCTGTCACCCAGACAACGTTTGGTATCAGATTAACATTCACTATTGATAAATTTATCACATAGCTTCAAAATACAAATGTTTCGGTCTCATTCACATCTCCAGGCAAACCCAATGTTTGAGATTACAACAGGAAAGGCTACAATACAAACAAACAGTCTTCCTTCCTGCATCTGCCATTCAGGGTTCGTATATCGATTAAATCAGGTACATGAAACAGGTTCCAAGCGCATAGACCCCGTGATTAGCATCTCTCTCTAAGGAACTTACACATCAAAAGGTTTTGTCATTCACACCTCTCTGCTAGGACAGGGCCATTAGCATGCCACTTCCTACTGACAGGAGATGATTATTCAGACATTGATAAGAGTAAGTGCATTTTCTCCTTTAAAATACAGCTGACCATATCTTGAATATAAAATAAATACAGTTAAACATGCAATCCTACAATTGTACACAGAGCACTACATATGACATGTTAAAACACATCATTAAACAAACTTTTAAACAGTCCGCGCCCAGAGCCGTAAATACGTTTAACAGTGACGCCAAGCGCCCATTGTCCCTTAATATGGCGTCGGGCACGAGGGTTAACCCCTTCAGTGCCGCAGCGGCCATTGTCCACGTGGGCTGGGGGTCTCTCCGGCCACAAGTACCCTTTTCCCTGTTGGACTAGGGGAACCTTGATAATCACTTGCTGTTGACACAGCTTTTGAATTGCAGCTAACACTATTTCCCTCTCTGGGGGAGAAGCTGGCAAGGCCGACTTGAAAAATCGTCGTGGAGGCACCTCTTCGAATTCCAGTTTGTAGCCTTGAGATACAATTTCCATCGCCCAAGGATCCACGTCTAAGAGAACCCAGACCTGGCTGCAGAGTCGAAGATGTGCCCCCACCGGTGCGGACTCCTTCAGTGGAGCCCCAGCGTCATGCGGTGGATTTAGTAGAAGCCGGGGAGGACTTCTGCTCCTGGGAACTAGCCGTAGCCGGCATTCTTTTCCCTCTACCCTTACCTCTGGCGAGGAAGGAAAAGCCCCGACCTCTTCTGGTTGTATGCGACAGATAGGACTGAATCTGATATTGTGGAGTTTTCTTTTGCTGTGGGGGAACATAAGGCAAAAAAGTAGATTTATCCGCGGTAGCTGGGGAAACCAGGTTTGCGAGACCATCCCAGAATAAAACCTCACCCTTGTAAAGTAAAACTTCCATATGCCTCTTTGAGTCGGCATCACCCGTCCACTGGCGGGTCCACAGGGCTCACCTAGCCGCAATCGCCATGGCGTTGGCTCTCGAACCTAGCAGCCCAACGTCTCTCTGAGCGTCTCTCATATATAAGACAGCGTCTTTAATGTGGCCTAAGGTCAACACAATGGTATCCCTATCTAGGGTATCAATGTCAGCTGACAAGGTATCTGTCCAAGCTGCTACAGCGCTGCAAACCCAAGCCGATGCTATTGCCGGTCTGAGTAAAGCACCCGTATGTGTATAAATAGATTTTAAGGTAGTTTCCTGTCTGCGATCAGCAGGATCCTTGAGGGCTGCCATGTCCGGAGACGGTAGCGCCACCTTCTTGGACAAGCGCGTTAAAGCCTTGTCCACCTTGGGTGAGGATTCCCACCGTACCCTATCCTGTGCAGGGAAAGGATATGCCACAAGAATCCTCTCGGGAATCTGCAGTTTTTTGTCTGGAGTTTCCCAAGCCTTTTCAAATAAAGCGTTCAGCTCATGAGATGGGGGAAAGGTTACCTCAGGTTTCTTTTCCTTAAACATGTGTACCTTCGTGTCAGGGACAGAGGGGTCATCAGTGATATGCAAAACATCTTTTATTGCAATAATCATATAATGAATACTTTTTGCCACCCTTGGGTGTAACCTTGCATCATCGTAGTCGACACTTGAGTCAGAATCCGTGTCAGTATCAGTGTCTGCTATTTGGGATAGGGGACGTTTTTGAGACCCTGAAGGGCCCTGTGACACAGTCAAAGCCATGGATTGACTCCCTGCTTTTTCCCTGGACTCTGCTTTGTCCATCCTTTTATGTAATAAGGTCACATTTGCATTTAAAACATTCCACATGTCCAAGCAATCAGGTGTCGGCGTTGCCGACGGAGACACCACAATCATCTGCTTGACCTCCTCCTTAGAAGAGCCTTCCGCTTCAGACATGCCGACACACTCGTACCGACACCCCCACACACACAGGGATATTTATATGGAGACAGATCCCCAATAAGGCCCTTTGGAGAGACAGAGAGAGAGTATGCCAGCACACACCCAGCGCCAACTGACACTGGAAACACAATTCCCAGATAAATAGCACTTTTATATAATTATATGTATATAATACACTCACTGCGCCTTACAAGTGCCTCCCCCCCCCCCTCTTTTCTGCCCTGTGTCACCGTGTTCAGCAGGGGAGAGTCCGGGGAGCCAGCTTCTCTGCAGTGCTGTGGAGAAAATGGCACTGGTTAGTGCTGTGGGATCAAGCTCCGCCCCCTCAGCGGCGGGCTTCGGTCCCGCTCAATTTTTTCAATACTGGCGGGGGATTTACTATATACAGCCATCGCAGCCTATATATTCATTTTAGCCAGTCCTAGAGGTTTAAAATTGCTGCCCAGGGCGCCCCCCCTGTGCCCTGCACCCATCAGTGCCTGCCGTGTGTGTTGTGTGTGGGGGCAATGGCGCGCAGCATTACCTCAGAGAAGATCTGAAGTCTTCTGCCGCCTTTGAAGTCTTCTTTCTTCTTATACTCACCCGGCTTCTTTCTTCCGGCTCTGTGAGGAGGACGGCGGCGCGGCTCTGGGACGAACGGCGAGGGGAGACCTGCGTTTTCCGACTCCCTCTGGAGCTAATGGTGTCCAGTAGCCTAAGAAGCAGAGCCTATCATTTAAGTAGGTGTGCTTCTCTCTCCTCAGTCCCACGATGCAGGGAGCCTGTTGCCAGCAGTGCTCCCTGAAAATAAAAAACCTAACAAAATTCTTTTTTCAGAGAAACTCAGGAGAGCTCCCTGTAATGCACCCAGTCTCCTCTGGGCACAGGGTCTAACTGAGGTCTGGAGGAGGGGCATAGAGGGAGGAGCCAGTGCACACCCATTCTAAAGTTCTTTGTAGTGCCCATGTCTCCTGCGGAGCCCGTCTATACCCCATGGTCCTTACGGAGTCCCCAGCATCCTCTAGGACGTAAGAGAAAAGTATATATATTATTGTATATATCAGTACAGAGCAGTGTAACTGTGACCATGTGTCCTGACAAGCAGTATAGAAGCTATAGAAAAGTATATATATTATTGTATATATCAGTACAGAGCGGTGTAACTGTGACACATGTGTGTCCTGACAAGCCGTATAGAAGCTATAGAAAAGTATATATATTACTGTATATCAGTACAGAGCAGTGTAACTGTGACACATGTGTCCTGACAAGCAGTATAGAAGCTATAGAAAAGTATATATATTATTGTATATATCAGTACAGAGCGGTGTAACTGTGACCATGTGTCCTGACAAGCAGTATAGAAGCTATAGAAAAGTATATATATTACTGTATATCAGTACAGAGCAGTGTAACTGTGACACATGTGTCCTGACAAGCCGTATAGAAGCTATAGAAAAGTATATATATTACTGTATATCAGTACAGAGCAGTGTAACTGTGACACGTGTCCTGACAAGCAGTATAGAAGCTATAGAAAAGTATATATATTATTGTATATATCAGTACAGAGCGGTGTAACTGTGACCATGTGTCCTGACAAGCAGTACAGAAGCTATAGAAAAGTATATATATTATTGTATATATCAGTACAGAGCAGTGTAACTGTGACCCATGTGTCCTGACAAGCAGTATAGAAGCTATAGAAAAGTATATATTATATACTGGTGGTCCCCAGTCCCCACAATGCAGCACACTGATCAGATATTTGCAGCACACTGAGCACAGATATGGAGCGTTTTCAGGCAGAGAACGTAGATATTTTCAGCACACTGAGCACAGATTTTGCTGCACACTGAGCACAGATATTTTCAGCACACTGAGCACAGAGTACGGAGCTTTTCAGGGAGAGAACGCAGCCACGTCCTCTCCGTTCAATCTCCAAAGCACGAGTGAAAATGGCGGCAATGCGCGACTCCTTATATAGAATACGAATCTCGCGAGAATCCGACAGCGGGATGATGACGTTCGGGCGAGTTCTGGTTAACCGAGCAAGGCGGGAAGATCCGAGGCTGCCTCGGAACCGTGTAAAATAGGTGAAGTTCGGGGGGGTTCGGATCCCGAGGAACCGAACCCGCTCATCTCTAATTGAAATATAAAAAATGACTGTTGCAGAACCATTATGTTATATCTTCTGATCATATTTCTAAGGCACAACTTTTTATTTTATGATTTATACTTTAACCCCATACCAGGATTCCCTATAGGGTTGGTTCTATATCGGAGGGGCTGAAGGGACCTTGTGACGTATTGAGGGGAGGAGCTACGTCACCAGGGGGAGGAGCTACGGGCGAACAGGGTACACGAAAAGTACCCTCGCGGGCTCGCTTCGCTCGCCACGCTTCAGGCACGGTGGCTCGCTCCGCTTCGCTCACCACCTAATTACTAAAGGTAATAGTTGGTGGCGTGGATAGTAGAGGAACTATCCCGCTGGCCTAGCTCCTCCCCCTTGCGGCGGAACTCCTCCCCTTTACGGAAAAGGTCCCTTAGCCCACTTGATTCTAGCATCTACCTTCCCTATAGATAGAAAAAGACATTTCTCCTTCAAGGTCCACAGTAGTATCCACAGGATATACATTGGGTTGTAGGTGGCGTCAGAGGATCTGGCACCTAATGGAGAAAGCTCTTGGGGCTGCCAGCATACATTGGTCCAGCCTCTCTATAACCCCACCTCCTGGCCCACGGAACTCTGGAGGTCATTCCGAGTTGTTCGCTCGCAAGGCGATTTTAGCAGAGTTGCTCACGCTAAGCCGCCGCCTACTGGGAGTGAATCTTAGCATCTTAAAATTGCGAACGAAGTAATCGCAATATTGCGATTACACACCTCGTAGCAGTTTCTTGGTAGCTTCAGACTTACTCGGCATCTGCGATCAGTTCAGTGCTTGTCGTCCCTGGTTTGACGTCACAAACACACCCAGCGTTCGCCCAGACACTCCTCCGTTTCTCCGGCCACTCCTGCGTTTTTTCCGGAAACGGTAGCGTTTTTTCCCACACGCCCATAAAACGGCCTGTTTCCGCCCAGTAACACCCATTTCCTGTCAATCACATTACGATCGCCAGACCGATGAAAAAGCCATGAGTAAAATTACTAAGTGCATAGCAAATTTACTTGGCGCAGTCGCAGTGCGAACATTGCGCATGCGCATTAAGCGGAAAATCGCTGCGATGCGAAGATTTTTACCGAGCGAACAACTCGGAATGAGGGCCTCTGTTTTTTGTTTGGTGTGCAGGAGCCGTACCACTGTAAAAACAATGTGGCTGTTTTTCAGCCAAAAAGCTTTTTGGCTGATACTTTTATTGTTTTATATAGGTTTATTTAATTTTTTAAGTGACTTTAATATGCATCTTGTACGCATTGACCGAGCCGCTCCAACAACTTCCTGCTGGTGTTGCAACAACAGTTACCCTAGTGTAAATACTAGTGTTATGGCAGTCACCAGCTGGATGTACTAGCAGGTCCACGATCCCAGGCAGCGACCGGAGCCCGGGGAGAAGGTAAAGCGCCTCTTCAGCTTGCGGTTTGAGACGCATGTAATGCAGTCTTACGGTCTCGGGTTGGAGACTACCGGACAGTCGCTGACGTGGTCACCCACCTCAGGTGCACCAGCGCTAGACTTCAGGGAATGCAGGCTCCGGGATACATTTGTAGGTTGCAGAACTCGGAGGTGGATGTCAGCAGTGGGGAGTAAAGGCCTTCCCCCCCCAAGTTCATGGCCAGTGTTCTCCAAGTTTCCCGCCATCAACTGCATTTACCCACTTCCGTCTGAGACGCAATGAGACTTAGTACACTGAAAGAAGTCGCTATGCGGCTGTGTTCACTGGAGCGTCTCTTACTGGTAGCCGTTTTTAGCGGGTTTTGTCGAGTTGAGGAAGCTGGGTTTTAGTCTCCCTGTATCCCGTGGCAGGTGATATAGCACTGATTTCCTACCTACCTCTGTGGTATTGTGTAGTTGAACAAGTGCCTAATACAAATGAATGACTGTACAAATATTGCTGTATTATTCACTGTGCAGGTTCTTATTGTACTTCATGTTGAATATACATAAGTGAAGGCTGTCGCCTCACTGTGTATTATTACACTAATGGGTGAATAATACTGTTGCCATGTCCTCACGAGGCAATGGTAACGATCCAGCACCTACACCCATTTTAATATGTTGTCCTGTAAAGGGTTAAGCCCCCAGGACTCAGTGCTGGACGGGTTGTGTGCAAACTGTTTTAGGTTCACTCAAAGCCTCAAACAGCTTGATCAACCGGCGTCAGGCCAAGAACCTGCGCAAGCACAAGAACCCCCTTGGGCTGCTTTTTGCTCAGGTTCTGTTGAATATAGCAGATCGCTTGGCTGTATCGGCTATATCTCTGGTTATGGGGTACCCACAAAATCCTGCTGCATTTATGCAACAACCCCCATGAATGAATGTGCTGTCACACTCAGTCCAAGATTTGGCCCAGACCTCGGCTGACTTTCAGCAATTGTTACTGGCAGACAGGCCCAGGGATTTGAAAATGGGTAGACATGAGGTACCACCCTCACAATCTACGCATGTTTTAGAATCCGAGGATACTGCAGATGAAGCTGAATCTTCTATCTCCGAGTCTGCCTCGGGAGAAGAGGAGCACCGCACCTCAGTGGATATACCTGAGTTAATTCATGCAGTGAAATCCATATTGTCAATGGATGAAGTAGCAGACCCTATACTAAAGTCTAAAGCGCCAATCTTTAAACATCCAAAAACAGTAAAAACTTAATTTCCAAACTCAGATCAGTTGATGCAAATTATACAAGAGGCATGGATAACACCTAGTAAGAAGTTTAAGTACCAAAAAAATTGGTCTCTTACTATCCTCTTTCACCTGTGGACTGTTTGTTTTAGAAGGGAAGTTCCTCCGAAGGTAGATGCTCACGTAGCTCGACTGTTATGCAAATCTACATTACCTCTGCCTTCAACATCATTAAATGATGCAACGGACAGAAAAAGTGATGGCTATCTTAAGACTGTGTTTTCCCTAACGGGGGCATGTACAAGACCAGCTATTACATCGTTTCTAAGGTTAAAAAAGACAATTTGTCCATCAAATTCAACCTGTTAGTGATCTCCTACACTGTAATATTTTCAAGACTAATTTAACTGTGGTAAATGTTTAGCTGTTATGTAAATTCCTTTTTTTATTTTAATACTATATTGCATGATTTATCCACCATAACTCTCAGTGGCGCACTCAGGGGGGTTTCCAAGTACCTGGAAACCCCCCCTGATGAGCTGAATCTTTCATTTTTGAGACAGAGACACAGATGTCTCCGTTTCAGTTAAAAGCCGCGATCGCGACCGTGGAGCTGCTGCACTGATGCAGCATCAGAGAGCTACAGTAGCTCTCTGCTTGTAGAATGTCCGGAGGGGGGATGCTGCTGGCTGAGCATACTCAGCCACAGTAGCTCCCTCCATCCTCACATTGCTGCCCGTCTGCTCCCAGCCCCTGATGGAACCCTATGTATGTACTTATTTGTAGTTATGTATGTATGTATGTGTGTGTGTTTGTGTCTGCTTGTGTATATATGTATGAATGTGTGTGTGCGCGTGCAGCGGTCTTTGTGAGTAGATTAATGTATTAAAGTACAAAAGGCATAGTGTACCGATGTTTCAACGCGCAGGGCATTTCTTTCTTTCTTGCTATGCTGTAGGCTTGAAAAAAACGCCCTGCTCGGGGTTGACACGGTACAATATGCTTTTTGTACTTTTATACATTAATTTACTCACAAAAAATGCTGAGTGCCTCCTGGTTTCTACTGCACGGAGGGTGTGTGTGTGTATGTATGTATATATATATATATATATATATATATATATATACACACACACACACACACACACACACACCCAAGCACCCACCCTCCCACGGAAACCACCCTTACTAAATCCTGCGTTTGCCCCTGACCCTGTATATTCTTATCTATTATGAATTTATCTAGCCCATTCTTAAAAGCGACAATCGAGTCCGCCATTACTACTCTTTCTGGCAGGGAATTCCAAATACGCATGTCCTTACTGTGAAGAAACCTTTCGGTCTTTGTGTACGAAATCTCTCCTCTAACCTAAGCGGTTGTCCACGTGTCCTTTGTGATGATCTTACCATAAACAATCCCCCCACCAGCTCTGTGTATTGACCCCTTATATAGTTGCAAATGTTAATTATGTCCCCTCTTAATCTCCCTTTTTCCAGTGTAAACATGCCTAGCCTAACAAGCCTTTCCTTGAATTCTAGCATCTCTATCCCCTTAATCAATTTGGTCGCCCGTCTCTGAACCTTTTGTAGTTCCAGGATATCCTTTTTGTAGTATGGTGCCCATAATTGTGCACAGTCTTCGAGATGTGGCCTCACTAGTGATGTATATAATGGGAGTATAATACTCTCATCCCTTGCATCAATTCCCTGCTTTATGCATGCTAATACCTTGTTTACCTTTTTTGCTGCATTCCTATTTTGGGTTCTACTGTTCAGTTTGTTATCCATGTGAACACCTAAATCTTTTTCCAGTACAGAATCCTCTAGTTTTTCCCCATTTAGTATGTAGGTAGTATTTTAGTTCTTGCTACCAAAGTGCATTATTTTACATTTGTCTATATTGAACCTCATTCTCCATTTTGCCGCCCCGTCTTTCCAGTTTAAATAAGTAGTTCTGAAGAGACTAAGCATCCCCCTCCAAATGTATGACCTTACACAGTTTTGTATCGTCTGCAAAATTTGACACTGTGCTCTCTATAACTACTACCAGATTGTTTATGAAAATGTTGAACAATAGTGATCCAAGTACATACCCCTGTGGCACACCACTCAGTAGTTCAGTCCAATTTGAAAAAGTTCCATTTACCACTACTCGCTGCTCCCTTTTATCCAACCAGTTTCTAACCCAAGTGCATATTATGCTCCCTAGCCCAAGTTCTCTTAATTTGTAGATAAGTCTCATGTGAGGTACTGTATCAACAGCTTTAGCAAAGTCTAAAAAGATTACGTCCACCTCTTTGCACTGATCTAGGTTCGCACTAACTGTTTCATAAAAGCCTATTAAGTTAGTTTGACATGATCTATCCTTCAAAAATACATGTTGGTTCCTATTAATAACCTTATTGATATCAAGGAACTCCTGTATTCTAGCTCTTAAAATACATCCATAGTGAGGAAAGTACTGGAAGGTAAGACTTACTGGTCTATAATTACCTGGTTCAGATTTACTTCCCTTTTTAAATATCGGCACTACTTCCGCTATACGCCAGTCTTTGGGGCTAAAGACTGGCATATAGCGGAAGTAGTGCAGAAGGGAAGTAAAACTGAACCACATGGGTGACTAAAGCCGTGAAAGGCTGGGCGCAAGCTTTGGAAAATTATTTCTCAGTTCTAGGAACAAGGGAACTATTATCCCATGTAGCAAATATAAAGCAAGCAGCTGCCTCTATGGAAGAAGCAGCCCTGGATATGGGTATATTTGCTTCTCAAGCCTCAGCTTCCTCAGTAGCAGCTCGCAGAGCACTATGGCTACATTCATGGAAGGCTGATACGGAATGCAAGAAGGTATCCCTAACCTTTGTTGGAAATATTCTGTTTGGAACCGAATTGGACAACATTCTAATGTCTGAAGCAAACGTTTAATCAACAGGGTTGATCTAAACCTAGATTCCCTGCCTTTCGGTATTTCGGCCCCAAGTATCCGAGGAAGCTGAATCTTCTCTCCGAGTCTGCTTCGAGAGAAGAGGAACACCGCACCTTAGTGGATATACCTGAGTTAATTCATGCAGTGAAATCCAAATTGTTAATCAGTGGATGAAGTAGCAGAGCCTATACTAAAGTCTAAATCAAATAAAACTGTTAAGACTAAGGCCAAATAGGCTTGGTCAACCAGATGCCCTACTGCTAATCCAGAAGACAAGTCTCCTGCCTGATGGCACGGGCCTCCACCTGGGGGACTCCAAGGTGGGAGGCAGACTTCTTCAATTTGCACAGGTTTGACAGCAGTCCACCACAGAACCTGGGTGCAAGTAGTTGTGTCCCACGGGTACGCCTTCTCCTTGAAGAAACGCCCTCCTCAATAGTTATTTTGTACCAGCCTACCGCCAGGGGCGACAGAGGCCAGGGCTCTACAAGATGCAATACAGAAATTGCTACAATCAGGAGTGATAGTACCAGTTCCTTCAGCACAACGAGGACTAGGTATCTATTCAACCCTGTTCGTGGTTCAGAAACCAAATGGGTCTCACTGACCCATTCTCAATCTCAAAACTCTGAACAAATATATCTGGGTGCCTCGATCCCATATGGAAACATCATGGACAATTATCCTGGCAATGGAGCTGGGAGATTTCATGGTGTCCCTGGACATTCAAGAAGTTTACCTACATGTACCAATAGCACCTTCTCATCAGTGCTATCTCAGGTTTGCAATCCTGCAGCAACCTTTTCAGTTTCAGGCACTACCCTTTGGCCTTGCTACGGCTTCAAGGGTGTTTACCAAAACTGTGATGATGACAGCTCACCTACATTGTCAGGGAATAAGGATTTTCCTATACCTGGATGACCTTCTAATCCTGTCACAATCCAAGGTTACACTCAACTGCCATCTACAAATGACAATAGCCTGCTTGCAGGCTCACGGCTGGCTCATAAATTGGGCAAAGTCCACCCTAGTTTCATCCCAACGGCTGGTGCACCTAGGGGCTGTATTGGATACCAGTCGTCAGAAAATCTTTCTGCTGCGGGGTACACTGGGCTCCACAAGGAATGGACAATGGGGTGTAGAGTAGGATCTTGATCCGAAGCACCAACAGGCTTAAAAGCTTTGACCTTCTTCCCAAGATGCATAGCACCGCCTTCTATATCACCCCGCCTCCGTGCACAGGAGCTCAGTTTGTAGTTGGTGCTTGCAGTGCAAGCAGGTGACAGGAAGAGCTGCTCACAGCAGCTCTAGAAAAAGCTTTTTCTGAGGAAAAAAGAAGACTACAAGGGCTGCAGCAGAGGCACAGATTGTGCTGGATGTCAGTAGACATTGCCTGCTGCAGCTCCATCTCTCCCCAGCGGCGCTGTACACTCCCGAGCCCTGGTTGCCGGGTACCTTCAGCGGAGGGTCTGGTTTTCTTCACGTTCGACACACACGTCTGGGGCTCTCCAGGATCACGTGGCCGCGCTTCGGGAGGTGGTAAGTGGGTCCCGCTTGCGAGACCCGGTCTTTATCGTGATCCGGCGAGGTCAGTGGGAGGCGGGCCGCGCGCGCTGGCGGTGGACACTGTGGCAGTACAGGCGATCCCACTAGATCACCAGGGCATGGGCGCAGGTCAGGTTTTCTCTCTAAACCAATTCTTATATCGCCCACAGTACCCGGTGGTTTTGCCAGCAGAGGGGATAAGGCTTAGACCTGAAGCCCCTCCCCCCAGCCCCAGGGCGCCATTTCTAGCAAGTGTTACCGCCCTGGAGCTGCATATCTGTCTTTTCCTCACTCCCTGTCAGTGTCTGCGGCGCCATTATACCTCAGCTCACTGTTCCTGGGACTGCTTGGGCAAATCCTCCTATGTAAAGCCGCCTGGTTGTCAGCGCTGTGCCTTTACATGACACTTAAGTATTCTACCTGCCTTTTTAGACAGTGATCGTTAAGAAAGAGTGCACTTAGTCAGGGTTTTATAGTACAATTACCCTGTGATATACATCAAGTTCTTACTGTGTACTGTTATATCTATTGTTATATAGCTGTGTAAGCTAGTCCAGTGCAGTATTATTGTCAGTAATAACCTCTGCATTGTACAAACTGTGACTTTCTGTGTGTGCATTTGATAGCTGAGTGGTGTCCATTTCGTGTCTCTCACTCAACCTGCTATCCCTATATTCCATAACCTGAGGGGGCTTGGTGCGTCAGGTGTTATCTAATATAGGATTTTCACAAAGATATACTGTATTACGTATTTTTCTCTGTGATTTAGTCACCATATCTCTCCTTTATCTCTGCTAGTGCTGACTACACTGCGCAGGGGTTTGGGTTCATAGGTAAAGTGCTGCTGATAATTGTACTGTGTAAACCTCATACTGCAAGTTATATCATGTCTGCTTCTGAGGGTAACGGTTCTGGGGCTGAACACACTGCCGGTGTTGCTGACCCCACGGGGCCATATGAGGAGAATATAGCAGCTGTGGGCTCTGGTTCTGGGGGCTCCTTGCCCCCCAGTGGGACTGTGGCAACGGAGGCACATACTGACCCACCGTGGGCCGCTTTTTCCACGCTTCTGCATACGCTAGTTCATAAACTAACTCCCCCTATGGGACCCCCAATGCCGGTACAACTGTATGTGGTCCCTGCAGCTAACCCGCCATGGGCGGACGATTTATCTGCTCAGTTGAAGAAGTTGAACCAGTCCTTGACTACTAAAAAGTCTGACCAACACTCGCCTAAGTCCAAGAGGTCCTCTAAGCGAGCGTTTATCTCCTCACAATCCACTGCTGTCACTGATACCTCGTCTGATGAAGACGGCACATTTACTGACCCCTCAGGTTCTGACTCAGATACGGCTGATGGGGAGGGTAGTTCACATGTGGATGTTCCTGATCTTTTGGAGGCTATTAAATTAATTCTGCAGATTACAGATGATCCCGAGCCATCCGTCCCTCCTAAAAAACCAGATAGGTTCAAGCGTCAGAAGGTGGTTAAGAAAGTTTTACCTCACTAGTGGATATACGTCAGGAACCCTGGGAAAACCCGGGTACGAAGTTTGTGCCTCAAAAGAAGATGCTGGCTCGCTATCCCCTCGCGCCAGAGCTGTCTAAAAATTGGGAAACGCCTCCTCCAGTAGACTCACATGTGGCTAGGATGGTGGTTTCCTCAGCTCTACCTGTCAGTACCGTCACGTCTCTAAAAGAGCCTACGGATAAACGTGTGGAGGGTTATCTGAAAGCAATTTACACCCTCACGGGTGCTGCACAAAGGCCCACTATTGCAGCTACATGGGCTGCCGAGGCTATTGAAGCATGGGCCTTGGAGTTAGAAGCTAAAATCTCTTCTGACCATGCTAGACAATGCTTGTCATATATTGTCACAGCTTCTCGATATATTAAAGAGGTGGCTTCTGATGCCGGTATCCTAGCAGCCAAGGCCTCTACTACGTCAGTCCTGGCTCGCCGGATATTGTGGCTGGGATCCTGGTCTGTGGATCTGGACTCTAGAAAAACCCTGGAGGTACTCCCTTTCAAGGGAGATATTCTGTTTGTGGAGGACTTAAATAAGATTGTGGCTGACTTGGCTACTGCCAAAACTGCCTGTCTGCTTAATACCGCTCCTTCTGTGTCGAAGGCTAGAGGTACGTCCTTTCGCCCCTTTCGTCCTTCAGGTAAAACAAAAGGTCAGGCGTACCATCAGCAGGCCCGCACTTCCAAACCTGGTAAGCCGAAGCCCAAAAGAGCCTGGGCTGCCCGTCAGCCAGCTGCCAAGACCGATAAGCCTGCCGCATGACGGGGCGGGCCTCCCCCTGGGGGATCCCAGGGTGGGGGGCCAGCTTCTAGGGTATACCCAGGAATGGTTGAAGACCACTTCAGATGCCTGGATACGGGAAGTCGTCACTCGAGGTTACGCCATAGCCTTCAAATACCGACCCCCTCATCAATTTTGCCAGACGTCTCTTTGGAGCAGACAAAGGCAAAAACTCTACACTCAGTGGTACAGACCCTCCTGGATACATGAGTCGTAGTACAGGTGCCTCTTGCTCAGAGGGGCCGGGGGTACTATTCTCCGCTGTTTCTAGTCCCGAAACCGAATGGGTTCTCCCGGCCCATTCTCAACCTCAAGGCATTGAACAGGTTTGTGAAGGTTTCCAAGTTCCGTATGGAAACCCTTCGCTCTATAGTTCTGGCCTTGGAACCTGGGGACTACATGATCTCCTTGGATATACAGGATGCTTACCTGCATATTCCCATAGCAGTGTCACATCAACAATACATGAGGTTCGCTATTGGCAACCTCCATTATTAGTTTTGGGGTTACCTTTTGGTTTAACAACGGCTTCGCGAGTCTTCGCCAAAATTATGGCGGTGATGACGGTGGTACTCCGCCGTCAAGGGGTCAGGATACTGCCGTATCTGGATGACTTGTTAATCCTGGCAAATTCCCCAGATCTTCTCCTGCGTCATCTGGATATGACGGTCCGGTTTCTACAAGCCCACGGGTGGCTCATCAACTGGAAGAAATCCTCCCTGGTCCCTGCTCAGAGCATGGTGCACCTGGGAGCGTTGTTGGACACTCACAACCAGAGGTTGTTCTTGTCTCAGGTGAAAGTCCTGAAGATTCAGGACAGGGGTGGTCATTCCGAGTTGTTCGCTCTGTAAAAATCTTCGCATCGCAGCGATTTTCCGCTTAATGCGCATGCGCAATGTCCGCACTGCGACTGCGCCAAGTAAATTTGCTATGCAGTTAGGAATTTTACTCACGACTTTTTCATCGTTCTGGCGATCGTAATGTGATTGACAGGAAATGGGTGTTACTGGGCGGAAACAGGCCGTTTTATGGGCGTGTGGGAAAAAACGCTACCGTTTCCGTAAAAAACGCAGGAGTGGCCGGAGAAACGGAGGAGTGTCTGGCCGAACGCTGGGTGTGTTTGTGACGTCAAACCAGGAACGACAAGCAGTGAAATGATCGCAGATGCCGAGTAAGTCTGGAGCTACTCAGAAACTGCTACGAGGTGTGTAATCGCAATATTGCGAATACATCGTTCGCAATTTTAAGATGCTAAGATTCACTCCCAGTAGGCGGCGGCTTAGCATGAGCAAATCTGCTAAAATCCGCTTGCGAGCGAACAACTCGGAATGACCACCAGGATTCGTTGCTTCCTTTCTCGTCCGCAAGTGTTGATACATTCGGCAATGCAGGTGCTGGGCCTAATGGTATCAGCATTCGACATGGTGGAGTATGCTCAATTACATTCTCGCCCCCTCCAGAGGCTGATTCTGGTCAAGTGGGATGGCCTGCCTCACCGGATCAGATCTCAAATGATCTTCTTGACTCCGGGGGTCCGTCTGTCGCTACACTGGTGGCTCCGGGACCAACAATTGTGCAGGGGTCATCCCTTCTGGATATCCAACTGGGTCCTGTTGACGACAGATGCCAGTCTGAGAGGTTGGGTTGCGGTGCTGGAGCAACACTCCCTTCAGGGTCGGTGGACCAAGGAGTAATCTCTCCTCTCGATCAACATTCTGGAATTGCGGGCGGTCTTCAATGCGCTGAACCTGGCCCAGCATTTAATTCAGAACCGTCCTGTTCAAGTACAGTCGGACAACGCCACCACAGTGGCTTACATAAATCATCACTCGAAGCCGTTTGGCAATAAAGGAAGTCTCACGGATTCTACAGTGGGCAGAACGCCATCTGCCGGCCATATCGGCAATATTCATTCCAGGAGTCCTGAATTGGGAAGCGGACTTTCTCAGTCGTCAGGACGTGCATGCCGGCGAGTGGGGCCTCCATCCAGAAGTGTTTCAACTCATAGTGGAAAGGTGGGGCCTTCCAGACGTAGATCTGATGGCGTCTCGACACAATCACAAAGTTCCGGTCTTCGGAGCAAGGACAAGGGATCCTCAAGCAGCATTCGTGGATGCGCTGGCGGTACCGTGGAGGTTTCAGATCCCGTACGTGTTCCCTCCGGTGTCACTCCTGCCCAGGGTAATTCGGAAGTTCAAGCAAGAAAAAGGGAATTCTGCTTCTCATAGCTCCAGCGTGGCCCAGACGGCACTGGTTCTCAGACCTGCAAGGCCTATCGTCAGAGCGTCCAATTTTACTTCCACAACGCCAAGACCTCCTCGTTTAGGGCCCCTGTATCTACCAGGACCTAGCCCGGCTGTCTTTGACGGCGTGGCTCTTGAAGCTTCCGTCTTAAGAGCTAAAGGTTTTCTGAGGCAGTCATTCAAACTATGTTGCGGGCTCGGAAACCGGCTTCGGCTCGGATTTACTGTAGGGTCTGGCATTCTTACTTTGTTTGGTGCGCATCTAACAATTATAACGCTTCCAAGTTTAGTAGAGCCAAGTTGTTGGTTTTTCTTCAGCAGGGCCTGGACTTAGGCCTGCGTCTGGCCTCCCTCAAGGTTCAAATATCTGCCTTGTCGGTGTGGTTTCAGAGAAAAATTGCGACCTTACCTGATGTGCATACCTTTACTCAGGGCGTGTTGCGTATCCAACCTCCCTATGTCCCGCCTGTGGCTCCTTGGGACTTGTCGGTGGTTTTGGAGGCATTACACGACTCTCCGTTTGAACCTCTTGGTTCAGCTGACCTTAAGTGGCTTTCCCTTATGGTGGTGTTTCTGCTGGCTATTGCTTCAGCCAGAAGAGTGTCGGATTTGGGTGCCTTGTCCTGTAGTTCGCCATATCTGATATTTCACAGTGACCGGACGGTTCTTAGTACTCGTCCCGGCTATCTACCTAAGGTGGTTTCTTCGTTCCACCTTAATCAGGAGATTGTAGTTCCGGCACTTGTTTCTCCTGATCTGTCTCCCAAAGAGAGGTCTTTGGATGTGGTACGGGCTCTAAGTATCAATGTGAAGAGAACTGCTCCTATTAGGAAACCTGATTCTCTTTTTGTTGTGTTTGGGTTTCTCAAACGGGGCTGGCCTGCTCACAAGCAAACTCTGGCCAGCTGGATTAGAATGGTTAAACAAGAATAAATACACAGATAGAGTGCGCTGTCAACGGCAGCCCGTACTGGGAAGGTCAATTCTTATCTGGAATCCAGTCTGGTAAATTACCTTACACCTAATTGAACTTGTGGGCAAATGTGGAATAGCGTCCTAGCCAGGAATTGTGGACATTATACTTGAAAGGGTTAACCCTGTGGGATCCTACTAATTGTACTTTTTATCGTTAAGCAATTGCTTATGTTTCTCTAACATCCTAAGTGGATGCTGGGGACTCCGTAAGGACCATGGGGAATAGCGGCTCCGCAGGAGACTGGGCACATCTAAAGAAAGCTTTAGGACTAACTGGTGTGCACTGGCTCCTCCCCCTATGACCCTCCTCCAAGCCTCAGTTAGATTTCTGTGCCCGACGAGAAGGGTGCACACTAGGGGCTCTCCTGAGCTTCTTAGTGAAAGTTTTAGTTTAGGTTTGTTATTTTCAGTGAGACCTGCTGGCAACAGGCTCACTGCATCGAGGGACTAAGGGGAGAAGAAGCGAACTCACCTGAGTGCAGAGTGGATTGGGCTTCTTGGCTACTGGACATTAGCTCCAGAGGGACGATCACAGGCCCAGCCTGGATGGGTCCCGGAGCCGCGCCGCTGGCCCCCTTACAGAGCCAGAAGAGCGAAGAGGTCCGGAAAAATCGGCGGCAGAAGACGTTCCTGTCTTCAATAAGGTATCGCACAGCACTGCAGCTGTGCGCCATTGCTCTCAGCACACTTCATACTCCGGTCACTGAGGGTGCAGGGCGCTGGGGGGGGCGCCCTGAGACGCAATAAAACAGGATACCTTACATGGCAAAAAAAATACATCACATATAGCTCCTGGGCTATATGGATGCATTTAACCCCTGCCAGAATATACAGAAAAACGGGTGATAAGGCCGCCGAAAAGGGGGCGGAGCCTATCTCAGCACACTGGCGCCATTTTCCCTCACAGCTCAGTTGGAGGGAAACTCCCGGTCTCTTCCCTGCAGTCACTACACTACAGAAAGGGTTAAAAAAAGAGAGGGGGGCACTAATTAGGCGCAGTATTAAAACATACAGCAGCTATAAGGGGAAAAACACTTATATAAGGTTATCCCTGTATATATATATATAGCGCTCTGGTGTGTGCTGGCATACTCTCCCTCTGTCTCCCCAAAGGGCTAGGTCCTGTCCTCTATCAGAGCATTCCCTGTGTGTGTGCTGTGTGTCGGTACGTTTGTGTCGACATGTATGAGGAGAAAAATGATGTGGAGACAGAGCAGAGTGTCTGTAACAGTGATGTCACCACCTAGGGGGTCGACACCTGAGTGGATGTACTGTTGAAAATTACGTGACAGTGTCAGCTCTGTATAAAAAAACAGTGGTTGACATGAGACAGCCGGCTACTCAGCTTGTGCCTGTCCAGACGTCTCATAGGCCGTCAGGGGCTCTAAAGCGCCCGTTACCTCAGATGGCAGATACAGACGCCGACACGGATACTGACTCCTGTGTCGACGGTGAAGAGACAACCGTGATTTCCAGTAGGGCCACACGTTACATGATTGAGACAATGAAAAATGTTTTATACATTTCTGATAATACGAGTACCACCAAAAAGGGGTATTATGTTCGGTGAGGGAAAAACTACCTGTAGTTTTCCTGAATCTGAGAAATAAAATGAGGTGTGTGATGATGCGTGGGTTTCCCCCCGATAACAATTGATAATTTCTTAAAAAGTATTGGCTGTATACCCTTTCCCGCCAGAGGTTAGGGTGCGTTGGGAAACACCCCCTAGGGGGGATAAGGCGCTCACACGCTTGTAAAAACAAGGGCTCTACCCTCTCATGAGATGGCCACCCTTAAGGATCCTGCTGATAGAAAGCAGGAGGGTATCCAAAAATGTATTCACACACATACTGGTGTTATACTGCGACCAGCAATCGCCTCAGCCTGGAGGTGCAGTGCTGGGTTGGCATGGTCGGATTCCCTGACTGGAAATATTGATATCCTAGATAAGGATAGTATATTATTGCCTATAGAGCATTTAAAAGATGCATTTCTATATATGCATGATGCACAGCGGAATATTTGCCGACTGGCATCAAGTATAAGTGCGTTGTCCAATTCTACCAGTAAAATGGTCAGGTGATGCGGATTCCAAACGGCATTTGGAAGTATTGCCTTTGAAAGGGGACATTTGGGGTCGGTCTTTTAGACCTGGTGGCCACGGCAACAACTGGGAAATCCACGTTTGTACCCCAGGTCGCCTCTCAAAATAAGACGCCGTATTATCAGGCGCAGTCCTTTGTTGGCAAGCGGACAAAAGGTTCCTCTTTTCTGCTCGTGACAGAGGGAGAGGAAAAAGGCTGAAGAGATTACCCAGTTCCCAGGAACAGAAACCCTTTCCCGCCTCTGCAAAGCCCTCAGTATGACGCTAGGGCCTTACAAGCTCAGGCACGGTGGGGGCCCGTTCTCAATGAATTTCAGTGCGCAGTGGGCTCACTCGCAAGTAGACCCCTGGATCCTTCAGGTAATATCTCAAGGGTACATATTGAAATTCGAGACGTCTCCCCCTCGCCGTTTCCAAAAGTCGGCTTTACCGACGTCTCCCTCTGACAGGGAGGTAGTTTTGGAAGCCATTTACAAGCTGTATTCCCAGCAGGTGATAATCAAGGTACCCCTCCTGCAACAGGGAACGGGGTATTATTCCACACTATTGTGGTACCGAAGCCAGACGGCTCGGTGAGACCGATTCTAAAATCTTTGAACACTTACATACAGAGGTTCAAATTCAAGATTGAGTCACTCAGAGCAGTGATTGCGAACCTGGAAGAAGGGGACTACATGATGTCTCGGGACATCAAGGATGCTTACCTTCATGTCAAAATGTACCCTTCTCACCAAGGGTACCTCAGGTTATGGTACAAGAACTGTCACTATCAGTTCAGACGCTGCCGTAGGGATGGTCCACGGCACCCCGGGTCTTTACCAAGGTAATGGCCGAAATGATATCCCTTCGAAGGAAGGGAATTTTAGTTATCCCTTACTTGGACGATTCCCTGATAAGGGTAAGATCCAGGGAACAGTTGGAAGTCGGTGTAGCACTATCTCAGGTAGTGTTGCGGCAGCACGATTGGATTCTCAATATTCCAAAATCGCAGCTGGTTCCGACGACTTGTCTTCTGTTTCCTAGGGATGTTCCTGGACACAGTCCAGAAAAAAGGTGTTTCTCCCGGAAGAGAAAGCCAGGGAGTTATCCGAGCTAGCAGGAACCTCCTAAAACCGAACCAAGTCTCAGTGCATCAATGCACAAGGGTTCTGGGTAAAAATGGTGGCTTCCTACGAAGCAATCCCATTCGTTAGATTCCACGCAAGAACTTTCCAGTGGAACCTACTGGACAAATGGTCCGGGTCGCATTTTCAGATGCATCAGTGGATAACCCTGTCACCAAGGACAAGGGTATCCATCCTGTGGTGGTTGCAGAGTGCTCATCTTCTAGAGGGCCGCAGATTCGGCATTCAGGACTGGGTCCTGGTGACCGCGGATGCCTGCCTGCGAGGCTGGGGAGCAGTCACACAGGGAAGGAATATCCAGGGCTTAGGGTCAAGCCTGGATACATCACTTCACATAAATATCCTGAAGCTAAGGGCCATTTACAATGCTCTAAGCTTAGCAAGACCTCTGCTTCAAGGTCAGCCGGTGTTGATCCAGTCGGACAACATCATGGCAGTCACCCACGTAAACAGACAGGGTGGCACAAGAAGCAGGAGGGCAATGGCAGAAGCTGCGGGGATTCTTCGCTGGGCGGAAAATCATGTGATAGCACTGTCAACAGTATTCATTCCGGGAGTGGACAACTGGGAAGCAGACTTCCTCAGCACGACCTCCACCCGGGAGAGTGGGGACTTCACCCAGAAGTCGTCCACATGATTAAAAAACTCGACAGGTATTGCGCCAGGTCAAGAGACCCTCAGGCAATAGTTGTAGACGCTCTGGTAACACCGTGGGTGTACCAGTCAGTGTATGTGTTCCCTCCTCTGCCTCTCATACCCAAGGTACTGAGATTGATAAGATGGAGAGGAGAAAGCACTATATTCGTGGCTCCGGATTGGCCAAGAAGGACTTGGTAACCGGAACTTCAAGAGATGCTCACGGAGGATCCGTGGCCTCTACCTCTAAGAAGGGACCTGCTCCAGCAAGGACCCTGTCTGTTCCAAGACTTACCGCGGCTGCGTTTGACGGCATGCCGGTTGAACACCGGATCCTGAAGGAAAAAAGGCATTCCGGATGAAGTCATCCATATCCTGATCTAAAGCCAGGAAGGATGTAACCGCAAAATCATTATCACCGCAATTGGCGAAAATATGTTGCGTAGTGCGAGGCCAGTAAGGCCCGACGGAGGAAATTCAACTGGGTCGATTCCTACATTTCCTGCAAACAGGAGTGTCTATGGGCCTGAAATTGGGGTCCATTAAGGTTCAGATTTCGGCCCTGTCAATTTTCTTCCAAAAAAGAACTAGCTTCAGTCCCTGAAGTTTAGACGTTTGTAAAAGGGGTACTGCATATACAGCCTCCTTTTGTGCCTCCAGTGGCATTTTGGGATCTCAATGTAGTTTGGGTTCCAAAAGTCACATTGGTTTGAACCACTTAAATCTGTGGAGTTAAAATATCTCACATGGAAAGTGGTCATGCTGTTGACCCTGGCCTGGGCCAGGCGCGTGTCAGAATTGGCGGCTTTATCCTGTAAAAGCCCTTATCTGATTTTCCATTCGGACAGGGCGGAATTGAGGACTCGTCCTCAGTTTCTCCCTAAGGTGGTTCCAGCGTTTTCACCTGAACCAACCTATTGTGGTGCCTGCGGCTACTAGGGACTTGGAGGAATCCAAGTTGCTGGATGTTGTCAGGGTCCTGAAAATATGTTTCCAGGACGGCTGGAGTCAGGAAATCTGACTCGCTGTTTATCCTGTATGCACCCAACAAGCTGGGTGCTCCTGCTTCTAAGCAGACTATTGCTCGTTGGATTTGTAGTACAATTCAGCTTGCACATTCTGTGGCAGGCCTGCCACAGCTAAAATCTGTAAAAGCCCGTTCCACAAGGAAAGTGGGCTCATCTTGGGCGGCTGCCCGAGGGGTCTCGGCTTTACAACTTTGCCGAGCAGCTACTTGGTCAGGGGCAAACACGTTTGCTAAATTCTACAAATTTGATACCCTGGCTGAGGAGGACCTGGAGTTCTCTCATTCGGTGCTGCAGAGTCATCCGCACTCTCCCGCCCGTTTGGGAGCTTTGGTATAATCCCCATGGTCCTTACGGAGTCCCCAGCATCCACTTAGGACGTTAGAGAAAATAAGAATTTACTTACCGATAATTCTATTTCTCATAGTCCGTAGTGGATGCTGGGCGCCCATCCCAAGTGCGGATTGTCTGCAATACTTGTACATAGTTATTGTTACAAAAATCGGGTTATTATTGTTGGGAGCCATCTTTTCAGAGGCTCCTCTGTTATCATACTGTTAACTGGGTTCAGATCACAAGTTATACGGTGTGATTGGTGTGGCTGGTATGAGTCTTACCCGGGATTCAAAATCCTTCCTTATTGTGTACGCTCGTCCGGGCGCAGTATCCTAACTGAGGCTTGGAGGAGGGTCATAGGGGGAGGAGCCAGTGCACACCAGTTAGTCCTAAAGCTTTCTTTAGATGTGCCCAGTCTCCTGCGGAGCCGCTATTCCCCATGGTCCTTACGGAGTCCCCAGCATCCACTACGGACTATGAGAAATAGAATTATCGGTAAGTAAATTCTTATTTTTACCTTTGAGGGGTAGGATAACCTCTCCTTTATGAATGTTCATTAAATGTACCTTTTTACTTAATTATTTATTTATTGAGTCGTTCATCCTATTTTGAATTTCAGACGGCGCCAGTATCTATTTCTTTCTTTTTTGGATTAGAATGGTGATTGCACATGCTTATGTGAAGGCTGGTCTCTCTGCTCCTGATCACATTATGATCCATTCTACTCGGTCTGTTGGACCTTCTTGGGCGGCTCAACATGGTGCGACCCTTGAACAAATGTGAAAGGCGGCTACGTGGTCCTCTGTGAACACGTTCATAAGGTTCTATGCCTTCGATACTTGCCGCTTCCCAGGATGCTTCCTTTGTGTGTCCCCTCCCATAAGGAACTGCTTTAGGACATCCCCATTGTCCATTCCTTGTGGCGCTCAGTGTACCCCGCAGCAGAAAATGAGTTTTATGGTAAGAACTTACCTTTGTTAAAACTCTTTCTGCGAGGTACACTGGGCTCCACAAGGCGCCCACCCTGACGCACTTAGCTTCTTTGGGTTGGTATGGCATTAGCCGCTGACACTTCTCCTGTCGGGAGAGTGTGGTGTTTGTGGCAACTGGCAGTTGTCGTCTCTTTTACTTGCTACTGCATTGGGCTGGTTAACAAAACTGAGCTCCTGTGCACGGAGGCGGGGTGATATAGGAGGCGGCACTATGAATCTTGGGAAGAAGGTCAAAGCTTTTGAGCCTGTTGGTGCTTCGGATCAAGATCCTACTCTACACCCCATTATCCATTCCTTGTGGAGCCCAGTGTACCTCGCAGAAAGAGTTTTAACAAAGGTAATTTCTTACCATAAAACTCATTATCTCTGGACAAAATATCTACGATACAAATGAGAATCTGTGGATTGCTACACAGTCGAAGAGTATCCATACATGCAGCAATGCGGATAGTGGGATCAATGGTCTCGGCATTCGACATGGTAGAGTATGTCCAGTTCCTTTCAAGAACCCTTCAACATCTGATTCTCTCGAAATGGAATGGATAGCATGAAACGATAAGTTAAAAAAAAATAGCTCTTCTTTAAGAAGTATGTCAGTCATTAGCCTGATTTCTACAGACGTCCCACTTAGACAAAGGTCAGCCCTTTTGGATCTCAGACTGGGTACTTCTGACAACGGATCCAGTCTCTGAGGCTGGGGAGCTGTAACAAGGCAGTACTCTCTCCAGGGCCGTTGGACCAAGGAAGAAAGTTGTCTGCCAATCAATGTCCTGGAACTTCAGGCCAACTACATGGCACTCACCCAGGCAAAGGAAATGCTTCACAGCAAGCCGATTCAGATTCAGTCAGACAATGCCACTGCAGTAGCATACCTCAATCACCAAGGAGGCACTCACAGTTGGATGGCAACGAGGGAAGTAAGTTGCACATTAAAATGGTCAGAACTTCATCATCCAGCCATGTCCGCAGTATTTATAACCGGAGTCCTAAATTGGGAAGCAGACTTTCTCAGCCGGCATGATATTCATGCAGGCGAATGGGCCTTGCACCCAGAAGTATTTCAGATTCGGGTAAACAAATGAGAACTGCCATAAGTGGACCTGAAGGTACCAGTATACGGGTTAAGAACAAGGGATCCCAAAGCAATCCTAGTGGCTGCCCTGTGAGTGTGATGGAAATTTCATCTGGCATATGTCTTCCCACTAAGCTCCCTGTTGCCCAGGGTGATCCGAAAATAAAACAGGAAGGAGGCACAATGCTATTAATAGCTCCAGCGTGGCCCAGACGAAATTGGTACACGGATCTGTGGACACTCCGTTCCTACTACCTCAACGACCAGATTTACTGATTCAAGGTCCCTGTCTCAATGCACACCTTGATCGTCTGTCTTTGACGGCGTGGCACTTGAAACATCCATCCTAAAAGCTAAAGGCTTTTCACAGGCAGTAATTTAAACGATGCTTAAGGCAAGGAAACCATCCTGAGCTCGCATCTATTACCGAATATGGCAGGCTTTTTTTCAATGGTGCCCTGCCAGAAACTATGACCCAAGATCTTTCAGAGCTTCAAGATTCTTAGCATTCCTTCAAGATGGAATGGACAGAGGTCTCCGCCTAACCACCATGAAGGTACAAGTGTTAGCATTAACTATATGGTTCCAAAGGAAAATTGCAAATCTACACGATGTTCGCATTTTTTTCCAGGGAATGCTTTACATTCAGCCTCCGTTTGTACCTCCAACTGCTCCTTGGGACCTTGGATTAGTACTCAAAGCTCTTCAAGGTGCTCCATATAAACCTTTGAAAAAGGTGGCCCACAAATGGTTGACAGCAAAATTTCTCTTTCTACTGGCAATTGCTTCAGCTAGAAGATTATAAGATTTAGGGGCACTATTATATCACCCGCTATTTCTGGTATTCCATCCAGACAGAGTGGTTCTCTAAACCAAATCTGGATATCTTCCTAAGGTGGTCTCAAAGTTCCATCTTAAAGAAGGAATAGTAGTTCTGGCCTTTCAATCACCGGATCTGTCTGTGGGAGATGCATCATTGGACGTAGTTCGTACACTAAGGATCTACATGGATAGTACCAGTGCCATCAGGAGAACAGACTCACCCTTTGTTCTATACGGATTTCACAAGAAAGGATGGACTGCCAATAAGCAAAAATTGGCTAGATGGCTTTGGATGACTATCTCAGAGGTATACTCTCAAGCTGATCTCCCTATCCCGGATAATTGGAATAATCCAGACCTGATCACTAGGCTGCGTTTTCGCACAGAGGGCGTTCAGGTCCAACCCGCATGTAACGCAATGCGCACAGGTACAAAGCGGATCGCAGCTCAGCGATGGGTTTGTGCGAAGAATCCATTTGCACGGGCAAATGCAAGGAGATTGATAGGCTGAAGTGATCGGAAAGGGCTGAGTAAGTCCTAGGCTGCACAGAGACTGCACAAGATCTGTTTGTACAGCTCTGCTACACATGCGTTCTCACACTTGCACAGCTAAAATACCCTCCCCCTGTAGGCGGCGACTATCTGATCATAGCAGTGCAAAAATCGCTTGCTAGCGATCAGGTCTGAATTACTCCCAATGTCTCTGCCCATTCTACCCGTTCAGTAGGTCCTTCATGGGCAGCTCACCGTGGTACCTCAGCTGAGCAACTCTGTAAAGGCAGCCACATGGTCATCAATAAATACATTCATTAGACATTATGCCTTTGATACCTTTGCCCCTCAGGATGCTGCGTGGGGCGTAGGATTATCCTGTCCAATCAGGAGCGTCTCCTCCCTTAATTATTGCCTTGAGACATCCCAATGTATATCCTGTGGATACTACTGTGGACCCTGTAGGAGAAAACAGAAGTTATGGTAGACTTACCGTTGACAACTCTGTTTCTCTGAAGTCCACAGTATCCACAGGGAACCCACCCTGACGCACTTGATTTGAGAATCTATACACTTAATTATCCCTTCCTTCCTTCTAGTATGGAAGCGAATAGGTCTTCCTTCTCGATCTAATCCTGCTCCTACCTGGGCTTTGTAACAAACTGACTTCCCTGGGCCAGGAGGCAGGGTCATAGGGAGGCTGGACCGATGCATGCTGGGAGGTCCAAAAGCTTTAACCATTTGGTGCCCGAACCTCTGACGCCAACTACAACCCAATGTGGATACTGTGGAGTTCGGAGAAACAGAGTTATCAACGGTAAATCTACCATAACTCCTATTTTTTTTATTGTAAACAATACTAATGATTGTATATTTTAAACTATATATATATATATATATATATATATATATATAGATAAATATATATATATCTATATATATATATCTATATATATATATATATATATATATATATAGACAACGGAAGGTGCGGCACTCCAAGCGACGGGGACACAGTTACAATACGTTCCAAGTTAGAGACAACGTTTCAATGCATTTTAATGGTGCATTTTCATCAGGTCAAAACAATATATATATATATATATATATATGTTCTGTAGTAGTAAATCAGCTGCGCCTTCAGTGTCGAACACTGAAGGCGCAGCCGATTTACTACTATAGAACATTTTTTATTGTCTTGGGGATTGGACAAACCTGAAATCTGGCTGCTGCCACTGTATATATTTGGAGTGTTTCACGTATTCTTTGGTTAGCCACAACGAAGTGGCTACTGTTTATTGTACACTGATTTGTATTTTTTATTGAATTATTATCACATGGTAGTAGCGCTAATTGCACCCCACATACAATAAACAAATATATATATATATTCCTCCAAAGAAAGCAGCAGCACTCCAAATTGATTAAATAACTCTTATATTAGATACATCAGACATGTAAATTACTTTACAAATGTATGGGAGTTTCTGCTCTGAGAAGAAAAAAAATATATTCAAAATTGTATTTAATTTAATTTTAAAATAGCAATACCACAGTATATGTTTAACAATTTTACACCTTGAATAGACGATTTTAAGGAAATCCATTTGCCATTTTGCACATTTACACTAAATTACTGTTTATGAGGGGTAAAAAGTAGTCTGTTCTCAAACTGTGATTAGCTAAATAATATATACACCAAAAAATCTATTTACGGTTTAAAAAGTGAATAGTGATGAATAGTGAATAGTGCATGGTGATGAGGGGGAAAATGGGGGGCGCTGACATAATAAATGCACAACACAAATATTTACATACTTAAAATCTTTTATATACAGTGGTAAATGATAAAACATAACATTCTGTATTAGTACTTGAATACAAGGTCATTAATCTAACATGGATATTAAACAGTGACAGGCCTCCAGTTTACAACTCACAATGATACTACCTACGTTCAACAATAGAAATAAGGCATGTAGTGCTTGGCCACAAAACAGTTGCTAGTGTTAAGACCCTCACTGAAAATACAATGAGTCACTGCGAAACATTTTGCACAGTGAGGGAAGGTCATAATTATCATATAGATACAAAATGTTGTAAACAATGTCCCTTATAAGAATAACACAGATGATGGCGCATTGGGTCTCACCAACTATAGTGAGCCACGCGGTGTCAGTATCTGCTGTAACCTGTAATGCATGTTATTGCAGATGCACAATCACAGTGGCATTCTGTACCCACTGACATAGAACAAAATTGCCATTATCTAAAGTGTTATGTTTAATAAGCAGACTACTTATTCCAATATGAGGTTGTTTTGAAAATCCTCCTTCCTATTTTCTAACAGTAATAAATAATCCTATCCAGTGGTTTTAAGATTGTTCCATTTAGTCATAGTTCAGGTTGATTTACAGCATCCTTCTTTCTTAGGATATATGTGCAGTAACTCATAGCAGGTTGTCATCTCTGTGATTCGTCCTCCTTAGCTGCAGGGGCAAGACGGAGGGAATCAGGGAGCACAACCCTAAGTCACATTAATCAAAGAGAGTGGGCAGCTTGCAATGGAAGCTTTGTCCTCATGCTGGCACCAGCAGCCTCTGTTCTTCCAGACAGGCAGTGTGCTATTGGTTGGAAGTCAGGCTTACATGTCCCAGACCCACATAGGGGAAGAACGGTAAAATGTGTGTGCGTGAGACACACACACATATGAAGGAAACAAGCCAAACTATGCATACAAGTAAAATTCATAATTCTCTAACAAAAAAAACTGAGTAGCAATTCATGTTTGTTTCTCAACCAGCAAAGAACTTATAGGTAACAGTGCTAAAAACAATAAACAAACACATGGCACTATGTTGGACATATTAGAATACATTCTGCAGATTGTTCTACAAATAGTCACTAAATGTATACAAAAGTATGTATAATTGAATCCAACATCTCCAACAGAGTGCCAAGTTTACTACACTCTCAGAGCTTCCTTGTCCCCCCTCTCTCTCTCACTCTCTCTCTCTGTGTGTATATATATATATATATACACAAAACAGATACTCTCCCTTTTGCGCTATTAAACAGAAAGTGAGAAAGGATTGGGTTAAGGCTGCCAAATTCCACTAAGTCCCTTGTTAGGAGGGACTAAAAAGATACAAATATGTGCCAGTAGAGGAATGGGCGCACTTGGGTTGTTTTTTTACTTACTTATTATTACACTGGTTGTGACTTGAAGCTATTGTAGCTACTGGTAAGGTTACACACGCATATGAAATTGTGGTAGACCTGTGTATTTGAACTTGTTATCCAAATCCCTGAATCATAAGGTCACATACCTATTTGAACTTGCGTTCAGGCCTATGCGTTTGAACTTGTTATTCAAGCACTTAACCATAAGGCTTAATCTAACTTTCACCTGTGTACCCCACCGGTGTGTGGTTTTTTCAAGTATCCAGAATACGTAATTGCCATTTCATTGATGCACTAACAGTATTTATCAAGCACTAGAGACATACCCCTGATGAAGTCTTAGAGTAAGACGAAACGCGTCGGGTTATTTGTTCATAAACATCAAATCTCCGAATTGTCAAAGGAGAAGGAGGAATCTATCAAAGTTATTTCAACTGGTCCTCTGTACTATATGGTGTTATCTGCAAGAAGAGATACTATACCGTTTTGTATCATTGCTTTTATGTTGTAATAAATTTTACATGGAACATGTTAAATGTGGTTTTATGCTCACGAATTAGGAGTAAATATCTTAGGGAGACTGCTGTTTTTCCCCATTGAATATTGGGTGGAAAAACAACCCAAGTGCGCCCATTCCTCTACTGGCACATATATATATATATATATATATATATATATATATAGATAGATAGATAGATAGATAAAGAAAGAATCCACTTTGATTCCCTTTTTAAGAATGTAAATTTAAATTGTATTTATTTTCTAATCCATCCATGTAAATATCAAAATAAAATATCCTAGGTCCCTTTTCTGCAAGCTCTGGAATGTGCTGTTTGCACTCACATCGCTGTGTGACTGGAATGGTGACTGATTCAGTCGTACTATGCTCAATGCTGTTTGTATTGTGAAGTACATAACATTACATATGAGACCGTGTAACTGGGCAATCTTATTTCTTTAAACCAAAGCAAATGACCTTAAACATGGATGTCTTGCTTGCCAGAGTCATCCTACTATTGCCTTGATACATCTTCTCAATCATTCATGGGACATTTTAATATCCTAATTACTATTATGCTGTTAAAATGTACCTTCTCCATATATGCATTCCCATTTGTCATACCCTTTGGAACTCTAAGCAAGAACATTCGGTGCACCTATGTAACCAAGGGGGAGGTCTGTGGCCGTCCTCTCTCAGAGCACAGAAGGTGCTGGCCGATGTAAGACATCCTCTTGTGCTCAGCGCTCAGTTTAGACATTTCCTGCCTTGCAGCATTAGAGAATAAAGCATAAACTTTCTCTTGTAAATTCCAGAAACAAAAGGGGTAAACAGTGAGATCTGATAAGTAGGGAACAGTGTGATGTCTTCAGTCCAAACACAGAACGAAGTTCACTTGTCTGCGGCTATTTGTGCTTTCCCAGTTCAGCACTGAAGCATATGGTAACTCATTCCATCCACACAGTGCTGCTACTATAGTGCAAATCGTGCAGTAAAGAAATGATCAATAACATGACCTCGGGGGCTACACGTTGGTTTCCAGTGCAAGCAAACGTCCCATTCGTTCCATGTTCTTCTCTATTGTAGCCCGACATGTTATCTCCTTTGCACATTCAACGGGAAACCAGCCTCTTTCTCCGTCCCTTAGTCTTTCCCCTTCATACCATCCTGGAGAGCCAAGGCAATGAACAAGGATTACTACTATCTACTGCAAGTATTATGTGTAAGCTGCATCTAGGCACATATTGCACAGTATCAGGATATTGCAATGCTGAATATGATATATTTACTGGACTACTTTAATATTAACTCATAATCAATATATGAAATAAAAGGAATTATACTAGGAAAATAAGGACAAATCCTTAAAACCTGGGACTGTTCCAACAATGCAAAGACAACTGCCAGCTATCTGTTTGCATGTGTTGTGACTAGAATGTCTTCATGTGAATTTGTGAAGTGTGACATCAGTTATTATGAGGATTTGGCATCATTGTTATGGAGTGAGAAATCCATCTCCCAGGTATGGTCACCCTATGGGAGGCAATCATATTGCCGGCTGTAGGGATCCTGATGCTGGGATACCGGCTCACAGGGGCTATTCCCACTCGTGGTTGTCCACGACACCCAGAGTGGCAATAGAGCCAGCGAGCACGCAGCGTGGCGAGTGCAGCAAACCTGCAAGGGGACTCGTAGCGCACACCCCGCTGTCAACATTCTGGCGGGTGGGATGCCCCTGTACAGCCGGCATCCCGCCCGCCGGGATCAGGACAACCCTCTCGGGCCCCGAGCTTCAGGGGGGCCCCATCACTTGCTTGGTCTGGTTGGTCTTCGCTTTGTTGCCTTCATTATGCTTGCGGCATGCCTCTCTGCCGCCCCGTCCCTGTCTGACGATCTGCTGCCGCTGCCGCTGAAGAGCCGGGCAGCAGAGCAGCAAACACAGGCTACACTGACTGTGTGAGTCAGGGCTCCTTATAGCAGCTGCCCGCAGCACTACCTCTGTCCAACCCTGCTCCCTACGTGCCTGGATGGCACCCTCACAGCCTGTCATACTGTATACTATGTCAAGGTACTGCCATATTATGCTATATAATTGTGTATATGGTGAGTTCTATGTGTGTGTGTGTGTGTGTGTGTGTGTGTGTGTGTGTGTATATATATATATATACAAAAAATGTCCCTGGCACTCCGGACTTCCGTTCACCTTGCTCCGGCGCCCTCCCCTCAGATCTGCATCTGTGTATATGGTCCTTGTATGCCACCCATACAAGGACCATATATATAAAAAGGAGAGTGCCCCCCAGGAAACTGGAACTACTACTATATATATATATATATATATATATATGTATAAATTATAATATATATACTGTATATTTTATATATATATATATATATATATATACAGTATATGTGTGTGTGTGTGTGTGTGTGTGTGTGTATATATATATATAATTTTTTTACAGCGACTTTGTGCTTTATAAGGGGGCGGGGGGGAGTCAAGGCAGGGTGGGGGGCCCCGGAGAAATTGGTGTACCGGGCCCCAAGATTTCTCTTGCCGGCCCTGGCCGGGATTACATATGTATTCCCACCCTAGTGAGAGGTCTGTGGCCCATACAACAGAATTAGTATGATGCAGTATGAAGACTTCTACCTTAGAGTGTACGCTCTCTTTTGTGTTCTTGTTACTGCTGGCCTAGAAGTTCAATGATGTCAATACAAAGCAGTGAAACAAACGACAATATTATTAAGATACTGCACCCACCGTCATTTATTTTCTGATAAACCAGAACAACATCTGCGACTTGAAGGGATAACTCATCCGGCTGCTTTGCTGTGTAGGTCCGAATAATCTCAACTTGTGTCAAAGCTATGAAAACAAATGATCCACATCTTTAATAAGACAATAGTACGTCTGACCATCTGTACTCTGCTGAATACAGCTGCAGTGTGCGCAGCATTTATCATGTTTCTTCTGTAATAGAGATCTCAATTCAGTTTATTTATTTGTTAATCCTTCATAAAATGATGTTCAATCTCCATTATTGTCATTGGAATTATCTAGTCTTTATTTTTTAGATCATACCATTTCCACTATGATACATGTAAAAACAGCCCCCAAATATTGTTTTGAAGTTAACGTAATTAAAGGGATTAATAACACCAACAAATGATTTAAGTGATGTGGTTATAATTGATGTGGTTAGAGGGAGAG
This sequence comes from Pseudophryne corroboree, assembly GCF_028390025.1. Classification (NCBI taxonomy): domain Eukaryota; kingdom Metazoa; phylum Chordata; class Amphibia; order Anura; family Myobatrachidae; genus Pseudophryne; species Pseudophryne corroboree. Next base: position 265,125,998 of record NC_086447.1, on the reverse strand, counting down.
GTGGAGCTGTCATCCAAGTAATTTAGCTGCAGAGTTTTACGATCATTGAGGCCAAGTTCTAACGTTTCCTCTTAGGAGACATGAGACAGAAGGGCAGATTTATTAAGCCTGGTGAAGTGATAAAGTGGAAGGTGATAACACACCAACCAATCAGCTTCTAACTTCCATGTTACAGGCTGGGTTTGAAAAATGACAGGAGCTGACTGGCTGGTGCGTTATCACCTTCCACTTTATCACTTCACCAGGCTTAATAAATCAGCCCCAGAGTTACGTAACAGTTTTCAGGCAATGGGGTAAATGTATAAAGCAGTGATAAGCGTGGTAGACGTGAACCAGTAGAGAAGTTGCCCTTGGCAACTAATCAGCAGTGAAGTAACATTTATAATTTGTATACTATACAATTATACAGAGCGGCTGCTTGGTTGCCATGGGCAACTTCTCCACTGGCTCACTTCTCCACTCTTATCACTGCTTCATACATTTACCACAGAGGAAAGATAGAGATATCTTAGTAACTCTAATGGTTTAAATTCATAAAAGTTGTGATTGTAAAAACAAAAATCTGCAAAAATACTGTAGGGTTTTTAAAATGTTAAATGTCAATATGGACTACGTCTCTGTTGAGTTTGTAAAACTTGCTTGAAAAGTGGACCAAATGATTGATCAAGAATCTTACATTTATCAGTTTCTTTTTAAGGTGAGAACATTTTTTTTAAATGTTTGTTTAGATTTTAAATAGACACAATCCTTGATTCCACAGTACAAAAACTCATCACTCCACCAAGTCAATTTGTACAAAAATATTAAAACATGACAAGGAAATCATGTAAATCCCTGTGCTGGGGGCTGCATTCACTCTACCGCCGCGCTGTAAAATACAAAGAACAACCCGTACTAATATATTCATTTAAAAATGTGTTTTAAGTGCCTAACATTCTATTGTGTGGATGAGCCCCCCTTTTCTCCTGCACACGCTGTGGGGAATGTTTGTATGTACACTGAATGTATGTAAGAGCGACAGTGCAGCAAGCCTATGTGTAATGAGATTAACAATTGTTTTAATGTATGAAATGTGTGTAAAGGCGGGTGCACACTACGCAACGGGGAACTGCCGGCGGTGAACGACTATATCATTCAACGATATAGCGTTCAACGATATAGTGCGTACACACTGAACGTTATCGATCAACGATAACGTTCAGTAACGTCACCGCCGGCATTCCCGAACATGCAGCTCAGCCCGACATTAATAGGTTGAGCTGAATGTCAGCTTAATAATGGTTATCGCTGAACGGTGTGCGGGAGCACGCATCGTTCATCGGTTATGACTTTTATGTCGCAATCGTTTATTTTTTAAGCTAAAATCGCCTAGTGTGTACTTTAAGTGATAAAGACAGCTAAGGTGGTCTAGGATGGATCTAGCAGGTCCTGGCTGGATGTGAGCCCCCTTTTTTCTCCTAACTGCTGGATATGAATAAAGGCTGTGCTGTTGGCCTTACAGTAGCTCCATGATGAAAAGGGACAGGCAGCATTTGGGTTTCTGCAACCAAATTCTCTACTTTGGGCCTATAAGTGCCAAGTCCGTTTCCAGTTGGCAGGCATTGTAGGCGTGAGACCATGGGGGGCAAGCCCCCACCTCAAAAAAATAATAATAAAAAAAATAAATAAGATTTTACTCACCGGTAAATCTATTTCTCGTAGTCCGTAGTGGATGCTGGGAACTCCGTAAGGACCATGGGGAATAGACGGGCTCCGCGGGAGACTGGGCACTCTAAAAGAAAGATTAGGTACTATCTGGTGTGCACTGGCTCCTCCCTCTATGCCCCTCCTCCAGACTTCAGTTAGGATACTGTGCCCGGAAGAGCTGACACAATAAGGAAGGATTTTGAATCCCGGGTAAGACTCATACCAGCCACACCAATCACACCGTATAACTCGTGATACTATACCCAGTTAACAGTATGAATATAACTGAGCCTCTCAACAGATGGCTCAACAATAACCCTTTAGTTAGGCAATAACTATATACAAGTATTGCAGACAATCCGCACTTGGGATGGGCGCCCAGCATCCACTACGGACTACGAGAAATAGATTTACCGGTGAGTAAAATCTTAGTTTCTCTGACGTCCTAGTGGATGCTGGGAACTCCGTAAGGACCATGGGGATTATACCAAAGCTCCCAAACGGGCGGGAGAGTGCAGATGACTCTGCAGCACCGAATGCGAGAACTCAAGGTCCTCCTCAGCCAGGGTATCAAATTTGTAGAATTTAGCAAATGTGTTTGCCCCTGACCAAGTTGCAGCTAGGCAAAGTTGTAAAGCCGAGACCCCTCGGGCAGCCGCCCAAGATGAGCCCACTTTCCTCGTGGAATGGGCTGTTACTGATTTAGGATGCGGCAATCCAGCCGCAGAATGCTCCAGCTGAATTGTGCTACAAATTCAGCGAGCAATAGTCTGCTTAGAAGCAGGAGCACCTATTTTGTTGGGTGCCTACAGGATAAAAAGCGAGTCAGTTTTCCTGACTCCAGCCGTCCTGGAAATATAAATTTTTAAGGCCCTAACTACGTCCAGTAACTTGGAATCTTCCAAGTCCCTAGTAGCCGCAGACACTACAATAGGTTGGTTCAAGTGAAAAGCTGATACCACCTTAGGGAGAAACTGGGGACGAGTCCTCAATTCTGCCCTATCCATATGGAAAATCAGATAAGGGCTTTTACATGACAAAGCCGCCAATTCTGACACACGCCTGGCCGAAGCCAATAACATGACCACTTTCCACGTGAGATATTTCAAATCCACAGTTTTAAGTGGCTCAAACCAATGTGATTTTAAGAAACTCAACACCACGTTGAGATCCCAAGGTGCCACAGAAGGCACAAAAAAGGGTCTGAATATGTAGCACTCCCTTTACAAATGTCTGAACTCCAGGCAGTGAATCCAGTTCTTTCTGGAAGAAAATCGACAGAGCCGAAATCTGGACCTTAATGGAACCCAATTTTAGGCCCATAGTCCCTCCTGACTGTAGGAAGTGCAGAAAACGACCCAGCTGAAATTCCTCTGTTGGGGCCTTCCTGGCCTCACACCACGCAACATATTTTCGCCAAATATGGTGATAATGGTTTGCGGTTACTTCTTTCCTGGCTTTTATCAGCGTAGGAATGACTTCCTCCGGAATGCCCTTTTGCTTTAGGATCCGGAATTCAACCGCCATGCCGTCCAACGCAGCCGCGGTAAGTCTTGGAACAGACAGGGCCCCTGCTGTAGCAGATCCTGTCTGAGCGGTAGAGGCCATGGGTCCTCTGATATTATTTCTTGAAGTTCTGGGTACCAAGCTCTTCTTGGCCCATCCGGAACCACGAGTATCGTTCTTACTCCTCGTATTCTTATTATTCTCAGTACCCTTGGTATGAGAGGCAGAGGAGGGAATACATAAACCGACTGGTACACCCACGGTGTCACTAGAGCGTCCACAGCTATTGCCTGATGGTCCCTTGACCTGGCGCAATATCTAGTTTTTTGTTTAGGCGGGACGCCATCATGTCCACCTGTGGCCTTTCCCAACGGTTTACCAACAGTTGGAAGACTTCTGGATGAAGTCCCCACTCTCCCGGGTGTCGGTCGTGTCTGCTGAGGAAGTCTACTTCCCAGTTGTCCACTCCCGGAATGAACACTGCTGACAGTGCTAAGACGTGATTTTCCGCCCATCGGAGAATCCTTGTGGCTTCTGCCATCGCCATCCTGCTTCTTGTGCCGCCCTGTCGGTTTACATGGGCGACTGCCGTGATGTTGTCTGATTGGATCAGTACCGGCTGGTTTTGAAGCAGAGGCCTTGCCAGACTTAGGGCATTGTAAATGGCCCTCAGTTCCAGAATATTTATGTGTAGGGACGACTCCTGACTTGACCAAAGTCCTTGGAAATTTCTTCCCTGTGTGACTGCCCCCCAGCCTCGAAGGCTGGCATCCATGGTTACCAGGACCCAGTCCTGTATGCCGAATCTGCGGCCCTCTTGAAGATGAGCACTCTGCAGCCACCACAGTAGAGATACCCTGGTCCTTGGAGACAGGGTTATCAGCCGATGCATCTGAAGATGCGATTCCGACCACTTGTCCAAGAGGTCCCACTGAAAGGTTCTTGCATGGAACCTGCCGAATGGAATTTTGCTTTGTAAGAAGCTACCATTTTTCCCAGGACTCGTGTGCAGTGATGCACCGATACCTGTTTTGGTTTCAGGAGGTCTCTGACTAGAGATGACAGCTCCTTGGCTTTCTCCTGCGGGAGAAACACTTTTTTTCTGTTCTGTGTCCAGAACCATCCCCAGGAACATCAGGCGTGTGGTAGGAACCAGCTGTGACTTTGGAATGTATAGAATCCATCCGTGCTGTTGTAGCACTTCCCGAGATAGTGCTACTCCGACCAACAACTGCTCCATGGACCTTGCCTTTATAAGGAGATCGTCCAAGTACGGGATAATTAAAAACTCCCTTTTTTTGAAGGAGTATCATCATTTCTGCCATTACCTTGGTAAAGACCCTCGGTGCCATGGACAGTCCAAACGGCAGTGTTTGGAATTGGTAATGGCAATCCTGTACCACAAATCTGAGGTACTCCTGGTGAGGATGGTAAATGGGGACATGTAGGTAAGCATCCTTGATGTCCAGGGATACCATGTAATCCCCCTCCTCCAGGCTTGCAATAACTGCCCTGAGCGATTCCATCTTGAACTTGAATTTTTTTATGTATGTGTTCAATGACTTCAAATTTAAAATGGGTCTCACCGAACCGTCCGGTTTCGGTACCACAAACAGTGTGGAATAGTAACCCCGTCCTTGTTGAAGTAGGGGCACCTTGACTATCACCTGCTGGGAATACAGCTTGTGAATTGCCTCTAGCACAGCCTCCCTGCCTGAGGGAGTTGTCGGCAAGGCAGATTTGAGGAAACGGCGGGGGGGGGGAGACGCCTCGAATTCCAGCCTGTACCCCTGAGATACTACTTGAAGGATCCAGGGATCCACCTGTGAGCGAGCCCACTGATCGCTGAAATTTTTGAGGCGGCCCCCCACCGTACCTGGCTACGCCTGTGGAGCCCCCGCGTCATGCGGTGGACTCAGAGGAAGCGGGGGAAGAATTTTGATTCTGGAGACTGGCTGACTGGTGCAGCTTTTTCCCTCTTCCCTCGTCTCTGTGCCGAAAGGAAGCGCCTTTGACCCGCTTGCTTTTCTGAAGCCGAAAGGACTGTACCTGATAATACAGTGCTTTCTTAGGCTGTGAGGAAACCTGAGGTAAAAATTTTTCTTCACAGCTGTTGCTGTGGATACGAGGTCCCAGAGACCATCCCCAAACAATTCCTCACCCTTATAAGGCTCTATGTGCCTTTTAAAGTCAGCATCACCTGTCCAGTGTCGGGTCTCTAATACCCTCCTGACAGAATGGCCATTGCATTAATTCTGGATGCCAGCTGGCAAAATATCCCTCTGTGCATCCCTCATATATAAGACGACGACTTATGTTCGCAAAATAGTATCCCTGTTTGACAGGGTTACAGACCACGCTGCAGCAGCACTATCTGCAGGTCTCAGTCTAGTACCTGAGTGTGTAAATACAGACTTCAGGATAGCCTCCTGCTTTTTATCAGCAGGTACCTTCAAAGTGGCTGTATCCTAAGACGGCATTGCCACCTTTTTTGACAAACGTGTGAGCGCCTTATCCACCCTAGGGGATATCTCCCAGCGTAACTTATCCTCTGGCGGGAAAAGGTACGCCATCAGTAACTTTTTAGAAATTACCAGTTTCTTATCGGGGGAACCCACGCTTTTTCACACTTCATTCACTCATTTGATGGGGGAACAAAACACTGCCTGCTTTTTCTCCCCAAACATAAAACCCTTTTTTAGTGGTACTTGGGTTAATGTCAGAAATGTGTAACACATTTTTTATTGCCGGGATCATGTAACGGATGTTCCTAGTGGATTGTGTATATGTCTCAACCTCGTCGACACTGGAGTCAGACTCCGTGTCGACATCTGTGTCTGCCATCTGAGGGAGCGGGCGTTTTTGAGCCCCTGATGGCCTTTGAGTCGCCTGGGCAGGCGCGGGCTGAGAAGCCGGCTGTCCCATAGCTGTTACGTCATCCAGCCTTTTATGTAAGGAGTTGACTCTGTCGGTTAATACCTTCCACCTATCCATCCACTCTGGTGTCGGCCCACAGGGGGCGACATCCCATTTATCGGCATCTGCTCCGCCTCCACATAAGCCTCCTCATCAAACATGTCGACACAGCCGTACCGACACACCGCACACACACAGGGAATGCTCTGACTGAGGACAGGACCCCACACAGCCCTTTGGGGAGACAGAGAGAGAGTATGCCAGCACACACCAGAGCGCTATATAATGTAGGGATAAACACTATCACTGAGTGAATTTTCCCCAATAGCTGCTTGTATAAACAATATTGCGCCTAAATTTAGTGCCCCCCCTCTCTTTTTAACCCTTTGAGCCTGAAAACTACAGGGGAGAGCCTGGGGAGCTGTCTTCTAGCTACACTGTGAAGAGAAAATGGCGCCAGTGTGCCGAGGGAGATAGCTCCGCCCCTTTTTCGCTGACTTTTCTCCCGCTTTTTTATGGATTCTGGCAGGGGTAATTATCACATATATAGCCTCTGGGGCTATATATTGTGATTATTTTGCCAGCCAAGGTGTTTTTATTGCTGCTCAGGGCGCCCCCCCCCCCAGCGCCCTGCACCCTCAGTGACCGGAGTGTGAAGTGTGTATGAGGAGCAATGGCGCACAGCTGCAGTGCTGTGCGCTACCTTGGTGAAGACTGAAGTCTTCTGCCGCCGATTTTCCGGACCATCTTCATGCTTCTGGCTCTGTAAGGGGGACGGCGGCGCGGCTCCGGGAACGAACACCAAGGACGGGTCCTGCGGTCGATCCCTCTGGAGCTAATGGTGTCCAGTAGCCTAAGAAGCCCAAGCTAGCTGCAAGCAGGTAGGTTCGCTTCTTCTCCCCTTAGTCCCTCGTTGCAGTGAGCCTGTTGCCAGCAGGTCTCACTGTAAAATAAAAAACCTAACATATACTTTCTTTCTAGGAGCTCAGGAGAGCCCCTAGTGTGCATCCAGCTCGGCCGGGCACAGAAATCTAACTGAGGTCTGGAGGAGGGGCATAGAGGGAGGAGCCAGTGCACACCAGATAGTACCTAATCTTTCTTTTAGAGTGCCCAGTCTCCTGCGGAGCCCGTCTATTCCCCATGGTCCTTACGGAGTTCCCAGCATCCACTAGGACGTCAGAGAAATATATATATATATATATATATGTCAATAAAAAAGCTGCGCATTAGACACACTTTCCTTTTTCACGTATCCAGTAGATTTTTTGAAAGTCCTGTGTCCCGTTTTTTATATATGATGTATGCTGCCGCTTCCTCCGTTTAGGAATTAGAGCCACTAATTCCAATGCACATGTAACGAAAGAAGAATGGAGGGCGCAGGTGTAAGTAAAAGGTTTACAATTCCATTTATTAAAAACAAATGCTCACATACATCTCAGGTTAAAATGGTGCGTTCCGTCCTCCATATAGCAATCGAGCCCCGGAACCGCTCTCTCCCATAACCAATCCTCCGTCTCTCTGTTAGGAATCACGGGCAATTAATCCTTCTTTCACCGGGACCAAGACTATGGCTATGAACTATCTCGCACTTAATTTATACCACATAACATTATATATGTATATAGAATATGTTAGCTCAAATGCTTTCAATCCTTGTAGATTGCACAGGTTTATAGGATAATGAAGTACAGGTGTTTTATGTGGTATAAATGAAGTGCGAGATAGTTCATAGCCACACCCCCTGACGAAGTCCATTGACGAAACGCGTTGGGCGTGGCCTGTGGAGCTGGTGACAGACTGTCATAACCTGGTCTTGGTCCCGGTGAAAGAAGGATTAATTGCCCGTGATTCCTAACAGAGAGACGGAGGATCGGTTATGGGAGAGAGCGGTTCCGGGGCTCGATTGCTATATGGAGGACGGAACGCACCATTTTAAACTGAGATGTATGTGAGCATTTGTTTTTAATAAATGGAATTGTAAACCTTTTACTTACACCTGCGCCCTCCATTCTTCTTTCGATATATATTTGAGAGGCGCCAGTCAAATACTGTGCTGCGGGGCGTAGTGTGGCCACCATCTACAGTTAATACAGGATGGACATAATCCCTGCTCCATCACCTCCCTCCCCACAGCCCTTTTCCATCTGCCTCCAGGGCCCTACTCCTCCCTGCACCCAGCTACAATACCTACAGTGTGTGGCTAGTTACTGTGATGCACCCCCCCTCCCCCCCCATTCTGAGACCAGCCCTACACCTTTCACACCTCCCATGTCACATGTTCCTCACCTCTTCCCCCTCAGCTCCCCAATGTCCTCCCACCCCCTGACCTCACAGCACACCCTGACCTCCCCCCATTTTCTACTGGATCCAGCTGAAAATGTACCCTGTAAAGTCTCATTAATTTCCATGCACAGCCTCAGCCAGGGTGTGAGCTATGAGTGGATCCTGTCTCTTCATCCTCTATATAGTCACTCACATGTTACAGTTATATTTTTGGGGCCTATTTATTATACACATTTTGTGAGAAAACAGCCAAAAAAATCGAGATACCCTTAAAATGTAAGTATCCCCTGAAAGTATTCCAGATATCACTTTCCCTGTTTCCGATCTCCATCATCAGCTAGGTGGTGTGGCGGGTTAAGTCCATCTGCTCTTGAGGGGTGACATTCAGGGATTTAGGAGCACCAAAATGCAATTATAGCTTGCCCCCCTCAACCAAAAAGGTTGTGGCACCCCTGATGGCATAATTATAATTAAGCCTGCCAGTGAGCTGCGCCCTGGAGGCGCAAGGCACAGTGAGTGTGTCCAAGGATCTGGCTACCATTCCTCTGGGTATGCACCACCTCCGCACAGCTAGTCACTGGAGGATACTTTTGGTGGGAGCATTAAATAAGAAACTCACAGTCCAGACTTAGTGGCATGGAGGTTGCTGAGGGAATACTGAGCCTCTCTCACTTTGGCAATGCATGGTGGAGGGGAAACACATGCCGCTGACTAGAGATGTATTGATAGCAATGGCAGGCTATATTAGAATTGTGCCTACTAACCACACCCAAGCTGTTTCATATGAAAGATTAGTGATTCAATCGTGACTTCAAAAGAGGGACAGGGACTGTATTACCTACTGTCCAGCTGTGTATACAAGCTGTATATTCTAGGCAGCAAAGTCCCATATAAAATGGGTCCATCTGTGCTTCGTCTATACCCTTTAGTAGTGTTCAACATCTCTTTTAACAGCTACAAATTAGCAATGAACACGGCTTAAATACCATGCTTTGTTCCTGAAGGTGCCTATTATCTGCTAAAGTACTGTATCCTACAAATATGCCTTTTAACACATCTTGGAAAAGCCACAACATGAAACAGGATGGGAGTCACTGTGCTATGTTTTAACACTTTAATAAAGTCTTCCAATAAAATACATAGAGCTTACTCTACTACTTATCACTGTTATACAACCCCTATAACTGGCACCTACAGGGGTCTGGTGGGCCAGTAGCACCAATACGAGTAATAGAGTGTAAGCGTAAATCCAAGGCAAAGCTGTAAGAGCTTCTCACCAGAAAAGGTCTATTCGAGTATACATTATTATATCTGTATTAAAACATAGCACTGTGGCTCCCATCTTTTTTCATATTGTGGCTTCTTTAAGACGGGATGTAGTTATGTGACCGGCAATCAGGAGACCGACGGTCACATAACCTCCCGCTACATCCAGACCCCTCACAATCCTGACGGTCGGCATGCCGACCAACAGGGACTTTTCCCACTCGTAGGTGTCCGCGACACCCATAAAGTAGGAATAGAGCCCATGGCGACCGTAGGTCGCCACCGAGCCTGCAGCGTGGCGAGCGCAGTGAGTCCGCAAGGGGCTTGCTGCACTCGCCACCCCCCACGGGATTCCGCTGCCGGGATCCCGGCATCGGTATGCTGCCGCCGGTCACGCATACCACACCCCTTTAAGACGTGTCAAAATATTGTGATGAATAAAACGGGAGTCATGAAACAAATAGCAGCTGTATAGTTACACATGCAGTTTCAGTTACACATATTTCACATAACTCTCCCAGTCAATAACATTAAATAAAAAAGTAATAAAAGAAAAATTAATCTACCACACCCAAGTTTCCATGATACAGATCAACATGGTTAGAACATTACATATAAAAATCTATGACAACTAAGATATAATCAATTTGGGGCATTACAAGAATAAAAATAAGTATCCTTGGCCTAAATGCTATTAGTTTTTAAGCAAATGGTCTAGTATATCAGGGGGATAAAAAGTTTCCTTGCCAAATTTCAGTCACTAACGGTGCAAGATATCTAATGAACCCAGCTGTTTGTGTTAGAACTCTGCTGATTTACTGCACATTGGTCAGAGATCTCAGAGGTGCAACTTTACAGTATATAAACCATTGCATATATAGCACCTTGAGTCCTATTGGAGAAAGAGTACTAAATAACATGTTATATACATTTTTTTTTTTTAGAACATACAACACAGTTCCCCAATTGAACAGCAGGGGGTAGTATGAGAGAGTAAAAGACCCTGTTAGTTGCTGCTTACTTGTTCTGTCTGTGCATGGCTCTTCTGTGCTCTGGCCCAGTGCAGTGATCCAACGTGCTCGGTCACTTCTGTAAGACACATTTCTGATGAATAAATTATTCACATCATGACTACAACCTTATCAGAACAGGAATAAACAAAAAAAACAAGATGGGATCATAAATAACACATCCTAACACATAATCATTGCTAGACAGGTATAGCAAGTAAATACCTTAAAGCGGGCATGTCAAACTCGTGGCCCTCCAGCTGTTGTGAAACAACAAGTCCCAGCATGCTTTGCCAGCATACCCTCCACTGATTAGCTGGTAAAGCATGCTGGGACTTGTAGTTTCACAACAGGTGGATGACCATGAGTTTGACATGTCTGCCTTAAAGCAATGCTTAGTGGAACAGCTATTACAGTAAATAACTGAACACGCAGCATTCCAAAATAGCACAAACTGGTTAAACAAATGCATGACCATAATACTTATCTGAAAATGAAATGAAATACAATGTACTGGAACTTTAAAAGGATAAACTGGAATGGAATAATACAGACCAGTGGCGTAACTAGAAATTTTTGTCCCCCAAGCCAAAAAATTATTCGGGAGGCCAGTTAGGAGGAGATTACAGTAGTCCAGTCTGGAAATAATCAGTGAGTGAATAATGATCTTAGTGGCATCCTGGGTGAGAAAAGATCTCATCCTGGAAATGTTTTTGAGATGAAAATGACAGGTTTGTGAGAGGTGCTGAATGTGTGATTTGAAGGAGAGGGAGGAGTCAAGGATTACACCAAGACAGCGTACTTGGGGGCTAGAGGAGATAGTCGTGCCATCAATGGATAATGAGATTGTGGGAGGGGAGGTTGTGCAGGAGGGTGGGAAGATGATCAGCTCAGTCTTGACATGTTAATTTTAAGAAAGCGCTGGGACATCCAAGAAGAGATAGCAGAAAGACAGTTAGAGGTACGAGTGAGGAGAGGTAGATTTGACTGTCATCAGCATAGAGGTGATACTGGAAGTTAAAAGAACTAATGAGTTCACCTAAAGAGGACGTATAGAGAGAGAAAAGGAGAGGACCAAGAACAGAACATTGGGGGACACCAACAGTTAGTGGAAGTGGGGGCGAGGTAGCATCATGACAGGAGACAGAGAAGGAACGATCAGAGAGGTAGGAGGACAGCCAGAAGAGGGCAGTATCGCGTAGACCAAGAGAGTGAAGAATTTGCAGAAGGACAGGGTGGTCCACAGTGTCAAAAGCAGCAGAGAGGTCAAGAAGAACCCATCTTCACAAGCGAATCATTTCACCCTCAACTCCTGTGATTGCTTGTATGATCCTATCATTTAATCTCAATTTTAATTCTAAAAACCCTCATTGGTGCACAAGACGGCCATAACTGCTCCTTGCTGAGTGCATGGAACTAAATGCATACACTTTACATCCGTATTTAGTCACTAAGGGGCCTATTCATCATCAGGCTCTATTCAGCAACAAGAATGACACCCAGAGCATGAAACCACTGGCAACGAAAATGGAACCTAGAGCATGGCACCCCTGGCAATGAGAAGGTAATTTAAATGTGATTAGAAGCCTTACTGTGAGGCATAATGTGTCAGAGACATTGTGGTGTGTGGCATAATGTGTCAGGAGCATTGTGGTATGTGGCATAATGTATAACGGGCATTACGGTGTGTTGCATAATGTGTCCCAGGCATTACAGTGTGTGGCATAATGTATCACGGGCATTGCGGTTTGGCATAATGTATCAAGGGCATTACGGTATGTGGCATATTGTGTAATGGGTATTACGGTGTGTGGCAAAATGTGTAAGGGGCATTATGATGTGTGGTATAATGTGTAAGGGGCATTACGATGTGTGGTATAATGTGTCATGGGCATTATGGTGTGTGGTATAATGTGTAATGGGCATTGTAGTGTGTGGCATAATGTGTAAGGGGCATTACTATAAGGAGGAAAAATGACAAATAATGTAAGGGACATGAATCAGGATTTTTTTTCCTGTGGTGGCCAAAGTCTGGGCATGCAGGATACAAAACTGGGGTATACGTTAGTCTTTTCCTGCAATGCCTTGACCCTTGCCGTGAGGCCATGCCCCCTTTTTGAGGCACGCACACAGAATGTTTACTTTTCAAATGGCAATGGGGGGGGGGGTTATGCCACTGTAACGTAATAAGATATATAAAGCACACCAACCTTTATATGGAATAACAATTTACCATCTAGCTTATTCTATTTGGTTTTACATCTGGCATGTTGTTTAGCAGAAACAAATTCTATTTGTATTACACACTAAAAAAAGTAGAAAATAATATCCAGATATAACAAAAGAGAAAACAAGGCAAAAGAGAAAATTTATGTTGATTTCTTTTCAACAACCTGACAGATGAAAGAGAGGCCTAGAGTTGCAGGTAATTCTGCTGATCCAGTGCTCCAAATCCATACCTATCATTACTGTATTAGACTGAGCTGAGACACGTAACCACAGCAGGAACCTGCTGCCCAAGTACATTTCACATGTATAATATACAGTAGGTTATAATCATGTGGGAAGAAATATGAGGACAATGAAAACAAAAACCTGGGAAATATAGGAGCTGACATGGATACGGTTATACTATATAGACCTCAGATACTGTAGCAAGGGTTCTAGCTGGTAATCCCATCAAGACATGATATGAGGTTGTAACTCTGCAACACTTAGCATTTACTGACATTGTCATTGCAATCCTCCAGGACTATGGATCATCAGGGTTAAGTGTAGGAAGTGAGATGATGGAAAATGGATACATTTAGCAACCAATGGAAAAGCACAAGGCTCCATGAAATAAGATGCAGAAAGAGAAGCTGGATTTGTAGTGAAGGCTACAAAATGGATCCGGTATGAAATACCGGCAGACGGGATGCCGGCTGTCAGTATAGCGACAGCGGCATCCCATCTGCCGAAACCCTCATGGGCTCGCTATGCTAACCACGCTTCTGGCCAAGTGGGATCTTTGCTCGCCAAAGTTTCTATTCCCACTCGGTTGGTGGCGTGGACCCACCAAGAGAGTGGGAAATCTAGGTGGGTGTCGAGATTCTGGGCGCCGGTATAATGTCGGCTGTCGGGTTTTCGGTGTCAGTACAAAATAATTGCTGCTGGTTATCGATCATGTCATACACACAGGTATGCACCCCAAGGGGCATTTACCGCTGGATTTGCTCCCTAAATGCAAGCAAATAAAACCGCATTTACGTAACATATTCAGTCTCATCCCTAGATATTATCTATATAGTGCGGATGAAATTATGCAGAACAGTGCAGAGAGACTTTGTTAAAAAATCTAATGATTAATATTTCTCTGTCTTTCAAAGAGCACACAGCTTATATAGAAATGTTCACAGCAGTGGCGTAACTATCATGGAGGAGGATGCATATATAAGAGGATGCAATTGCTATGGGGCACCTACTGCACAGAGTCACACAGTACGCTCCCTAATAGATGGGCTGACAAGCTCACAGAAGGCTGAGCAGGGGGAAAATACGTCTCCCAGGGTCATTCAGGGGACATATTCATTGGTTTAGAGGCATTTGGGACAATGGAGCAGATGTATTAACCTGGATAAGGCATAAGGAAGTGATAATCCAGTGATAAGTGGAAGGTGATAAACGCACCAGTTTATCAGCTCCAATAAGTAAATTAATAGGAGCTGATTGGCTGGTGTGTTTATCACCTTGCACTTATCACTGCTTTATCAGTTCCTTATGCCGTCTCCAGGCTTAATACATCTGTCCCAATATTTGTCAGCCTGGAAGCACTTACCGCGACCAGGGGCTGCCAATCTGTGACCTGTGTGCCATGGCCAGCAAGGAAAAGGGATGTTTTTTTAATTCTTCCAGCAGTGTCCAGAACTGGCCCAGTGAGCAGCCTCAATCACTGAGGACCCCGCCCTCTACATGCAAGGGGATAACCCAGGATGAATACGACTATGGGCGGATTATACCAGAGTTGGTGTCGGGGTGCGAAAGCAGTGGCCCATGTCCCCAAGCCACTGCACTAATCGGGGCTGACTAAGGCAATTAGGGACCAGTCACCACGACATTGCGGTTCAACTTCCTGCTTTTCACTTCCATCCCGAATCACCCCCTTGATGTGAGCTGCTATAACCATCCCTTCCATCCTCCCCAATGTGAGAGCAACTGTAGCAAGTCTCCAGCTCCCCAACCCGCAGTTTGCACTCCAACTCCCACATTAGGCACTGCTGTAGCCAACCCCCAACCCCCAGTAGTGTGCCCCGCTGTAGCCAGTCTCCAGTCATCCCCTAGAGCAGCGGTTCCCAAACTTTCTTGAATTATGGCAAACTAGAGTATCTGCACACCTAGGCCAATTGTTTTTTAATGCTATATTTAGAAAATAAGTAAATTGTACCTACCTGTCATACTTAGGTTCAGTTATGTGTTCGTGTATACACGTGTTATGACTGGCAGGCACTAGCACTGGTTGTGCCTACAACTTTGATCATAAATAATTTGATTTGGTCCTGGACCACCAGCCAAAGGCACCCCTGCAAGAGCCTCACGGCACACACAGATTGGGTAAAGGGGTGAACATTATAGGGCACTGGTTCCCAGTCTCAAACCCCCTTCCGCATAATGTGGTTCTCTGTAGCCAACCTCCAGCCACCCCCGTAGTGTGCACCCATGTAGCCAGTAACCACCTGTAGCGTGCACCCCTATAACCAGCCTCCATCCGCCCTCTCCGACACACTGCAGCTCACCCCGAGGTGGATTGGAGTACAGAACGGTAAGTGCACGGACCCATGCTCTACCCCTGTGTTTGTGTGTGTGTGTACCCTCCTACCCCCTTGTGTATGAAACAGTATTCACCACCTAACCCTGTACCCATCTATATCTGTGTGTATGAAACCCTGTACCCCCCCAACTCCTGTGTGTATGACAGCCTATACCCCCTAACCCCGTGTCTGACACACTGTACCCCCCGTGTATGACCGTGAACACCCCCTACTCCTCTATGAGACACCCTGTACCCCCCTACACCTCTGTGATATGTGTGATACCCGGTAACACCTGCCCCTGAATGTGACACCCTGTACCCCCCCACCCCTGTGTGATGTGTAAAACCCTTCCCCTGTGTGTGTTTGTGACAACTTGTACCCTCACTCTACCCATGTGTGCGTCACCCTGTGCACCCTCTTTGTAGAAGGGGGGGGCCTTTCAAAATTTTGCTATTGGGCCCAAAAAGTTCTATTTGTGTCCCTGGTTCACAGTAAGTATAAAGGGGGTAATTCAGAGTTGATCGAAGCAGCAAATTTGTTAGCAGTTGGGCAAAACCATGTGCACTGCAGGGGGGGGGGCAGATATAACATGTGCAGAGAGAGATAGATTTGGGTGGGGTATGTTCAAACTGAAATCTAAATTGCAGTGTAAAAATAAAGCAGCCAGTATTTACCCTGCACAGTAATAAAATACCCCACCCAAATCTAACTCTCTCTGCAAATGTTATATCTGCCCCCCCTGCAGTACACATGGGGGGTTATTCCGACCCGATTGCAGTGTGCTTTTGCTCGCACAGCTGCGACCGGGTCACTACTGCGCATGTGCGGGGGCTGTAATGCGCACGCACGTCGTTGCCCGGCGAGCAACAATGAAGGGAACGAAGAAAGCGATAGCAGCGGTGATCGCTTGAAGATAGACAGGCGGTGGGCGTTCCTGGGCGGCAACACATCGTTCGGACCCGTTTTCTGGGAGTGGTAAGAAAAACACAGGCGTGTTTGAAGAAACGCAGGCGTGTCCAGGGCGGGTGTTTGACGTAGGAGCCAGGACCGAACAGGCTGAAAACGTCACAGCTGGTAAGTATGTCTAGACCTACTTAGAAACTGCACAATTTTTTTTCCCATAGCAGGGCTGCACAAGCGAACAAAGCCTTGCTATGGGAAAAAACCCACCCCCATAGGCGGAGTATAGTTGATCGCAAGGGCCTCAAAAAGCAGCTACGTGCGATCAATTCGGAATGACCCCCATGGTTTTGCCCAACCGCTAACAAATTTGCTGCTTCGATTAACTCTGAATTACCCCCAAAGTTCGATAAGCACACCACTGAAGCATGTTCTATTTGTGAGCACTGTGATAGATAGCTACTTACAGGTTCTCAGTTCCAAGCAGCATCTCCACCTCCTCTCCAGCGTAATTACTATGGATGGTGAGTGTGAACAGGTAGCTTGCCGAACACTGCCGTGAATAGAGGATGGGTGTGTTATTTTTTAATGGAGAAGATGGCTCTTCACTGTCATACTGCTCAACATGCAGTTGGTCCAGCATTGAATAGTCTGTGACATTATAGCTCTCGTCACTGCAAGAACAGAAAGTTTAGTATATGAGTTAGGGTTTTACACTAGAACACGTATAAAACAGATATGAATGCACTAAATATAAGAGAGACATCTGTGGTTGCAGTTTAGCAGAGATCTTTAAATAGAGATTCTATTTTTTATAAAAAAAATAATAATAATAATAATAATAATCATAAATCACATTCAAATGCATGTCAGGAGGTATTTAAAATAATAGCATGAGTAAGATATTGTCATTAGCAAGCAATAACTTAAGCATGTGACAAATACATCAACTTCTTTGTCTCCAAACATTTCTGTGAAACCAAATCAATACACAACAGAGGCACACATAAGTTACAGTCCAGTAATAAAAAGGACTGCACTGAAAATTGTGTACAGTAAATTACAAATAAATGAGTTATTCCTTCACGCACATTTAAAATTTGATCTGGCAGTGCACAGACATTTGCGCGGCATGCACAATGGTAATATACAATAATAAACACATACAATATAGACTGTATGCACAATACACTGGATTTAAAGCAGCCCACACATCACTAATAAGGACAATTTCCCAAATCAATGAAAGTTTAAGCGAAGGTGATTGGCGCTATAAAAAAATAATAATGGATATTCCAATAATACAGTAATTACCTCAATAACCGGGAACATGTGTTTAAAAATATGGATTTTTTTAAATTTCATCTCAATAACAAAGATAAAACATACAGTCACATATTTCAAATAAATACAATGGACAAATTAAGGGGTGATCCCTCAGCCCCTCACCATACATGGGTGCTGCGGTGGGTTAATGCCAGCAGAGCAAAATGATCCCAGGCTAATTAGCTCAGCACCACTGCAGACAGTGGGAGTCTTATAGGCTGTAGATGAAAAAGTCCCCCCCAGGTGTAGGCAGGAAGCAGTCCGTGCAATGCATTTCGGGTTCCCATGAGGACAAATACTGTATAGTGCAGTTGTCACACTTGGCATGAAAATAAAATGCATGCTTGCGTATAAGGAACTGAGGATGTTATCTTGACAATTACTTTCTTTTGTTAAGGTTACTGGCCCTAACAGTAGAACTGGTGAAAGAGGATGACCAGGGGCCATATAGGGAGGTGGTTATTGTTGAGGAGGTCAGGAGAGAAGTGAATAAAGTGATAAAGGTAAAGATGTAAAAGACAATGTGGTTGCGGGTTTTGCAGGTAAGAATGCTATGTCTGAATTAGATTGTGGAGGAAATGGGGAGCCAGAGTAGAGGTTGGTGAGGAGTCATAAGTGTAGCAGCAAGGGAGGAAAACCAGCCATTCTGTAGCATTGACGATGGACTGATGCAGAATGCCAGGCAGGAGGTTGCTCCAGTATGTAAAGTGGGAGAAGATGAGAGTTTTGGTTGCATCAAGAGTGATAAAGTGGCAAGTTTGCCTAGGTGAAAAGGACCATTCGAATATGGATTTATTGTCATCAGCAAAAACAGAAACTAATTTGAGAAAGAGAGTAGATATGATAATTGAAGGAGAAAGCAGAATCAATGCTGACCAATATACCAGACATGAAAGATGATAATTGAAGGAGAAATCAGAATCAAAGCTGACCAATATACCAGACATGAAAGATGAAAAGTACGTTGTTGTTAATAGTGATAATAGAAAACAGGGGAAGATACCATCAAAGGCAAGTATTAAAGTATCAGTTTGGGTTTTGAGTATGTGGATGAGCAGTTAACAAGGTAGTAGTTGAATAAGAAGAGAACAATGGCCGACAATGTTTAACGAGGCAGAGACAATAGGGAGGATCATTATAGATAAGGGTCACTATGATTTAGCTGGAAGATGATCATTGGTCACATTCATGAGAGCAGCTTTGAAAGTCTTGAGTCCTGCAGAAAGTCAAGGAAGTAGTAGGTAAAGGGAAGATGAATAAGGTTGATGTATAAAGCCCATCCAGCAGTTTGCAGACATATAGGGTGCTATATAGATGCAAAGAGAGACCTGGTATATAGATATTTTATGAGCCTTGGTGATATGAGAGATTGTTTAAAAGAAGATGGGTAAATTTAAAGAGATTGGCAAGAAGTGGACAAGAGTTGTGGAGCAAAAAGACAAAAAACTGAGGTGGAATGAAGCTGAAGGGGCAAGGTTGAATAATGAGAGGAGAGGATAAACCTCAACCTTAGTTATACAGTAGGAAACAATTAACAGTGGACTGTGGAGTGAAAGAATTGGCTGTGGCAAACATCAGCTGTCAGAAGGATGTATCTAATAGGATATGATGACTGTGCTGGTCATGGGTGGCAGAGAAGGAAGCTGAAGCTGACAAAGAGGTACAGTATAAGGCAGTGGTTCCCAAACTCGGTTCTAAAGAAACACTAACAGTTCACGTTTTCCAGGTTACCGGACGGTGCACTGTGTATCACCAACTGTCACATGATGACCTCACAAACATGAACTGTTAGTCCTTATTGAGGACCGAGTTTTGGAACCACTGGTATAAGGTATTGGATGCCTGGCAGGAAATAATTTAAAACTGAGAGAGCAGGGCTGCATGAGTAGAGAATTCCATTAAGTTGTTGTAGTGAAAGCTCCATTTATAGCAATCAGACCTGCAGGAACATTTCTTTGGGTTCAGCATGATATACCGGCAGCTGGGATGTTGGGCGTCAGTATACCGACAGTGGCATCCCGGCCACCACTATGCCGGCAGCGGGGCGAGCGCTAGAAAGCCCCTTGCGGGCGCGCTGCACTCGCCATGCTGCTGGCATGGTGGCTCACTGCGCTCACCACAGGTTATATTCTCCCTCGATGGGGGTCGTGGACACCCACAGAGAGAGGATAACCTGTGTTGTCTGCATTTGTGGATTCCGGCGCCTGTATTGTGATCGCCGGGATCCCAACTGGTGATATGTTAACCGCTTCCCTATTTCTTTCTGCCTCCAGTACTAAGTATTGAAATGCTAGAAGCTGTGAAGGGTTGAGGTGAAAAAAAAGGTTACCACAGAAAGCCAAATTAGGACAGGACAGTTTGGAAATACAGATGTGTCCTCATACATCATTACTATAGACACACCAAACAGCCCTTTACAGTGCGCCAGGTGGGACTCTGCTAGTGTCGGGAGTCTTTTTTTGACAAAAAAATGTATCTTAGTTGCAATGAGCTGTGACTGGGATGTATCAGGAGACTGTGCTCATTCATTTGATATATGACACTTGTACATCTGTGTGCAACTGAGTCTCTGGATCTGTATGCAAAGTGCTACAATGTACAGTAGCAGTTTTTCTCCAAGTTCCGTTGTGCTCCGTATACAGACTCAGTCACACACAATATACAAGTGTCGCACATCAAATTAATCAGCATAGTCTCCAGGTGTATCCTAGTCACATCACATCGGACAGCAGCACACCCTGAGCCAGATTCTTGGAAACACAAGTATGAAAAGTAAAAATGGGGTAATGATATTAATGTGCAGATGAGACGTACACGTACAGTTGTAAAGCCATTGATTTGGCCAAAGAGACATAATAAACATATTATTGATTAATCTGCAATGTGTATAATTTAAATGGTTACATGATATGAGATAAGGTGCATAAACACGGTGCAATGTAACCATACGATTTTGACTATATAGTCAAAATCATAAGGAAAGTTAGTGCAAACCGCACAGTGGGGGTCATTCCGACCCGTTCACACGCAGCGTTTTTTCGCTGCGGTGCGAACGGGTGCGGAATGCGCATGCGCGGCGGCCTCTGTGCGCGACGTTGCCCGGTGACAGAGGTCGCCGGGTTACGTCACAGCTACTGACGGAAGCGGTCCCAGAGGCGACCGCTAAGAAGACTGACAGGAAGGAGGCGTGGCAGGGCGGATCCGGACCGTTGGAGACCGTTTTCGGGGAGTGGTGAGTACAACGCAGGCGTGTCCAGGACAACGGAGGGCGGAGGTGTGACGTCAAAGCCGGGCCCATCATCGCTGGATCCATCGCACAGGGTATGTCCAGGGCTAGTTTTGTTCTGCTTGAAATTTTTTTTAGCTTAGCAGGGCTGCACAAGCGATCGCATCCCTGCTAAGCTAAAATACACTCACCAATAGGCGTGGACTATTGATTGCAGCAGCAGCTAAAAGTTGCTGGCTGCGATCAACTCGGAATGACCACCAGTGTGTACACAGCTTGCGATAACAGTGCGTGCTCCTGTGGGGTTGGTATCGCAAGAAAAGATAGACTGTGCAGGCAAGCCAATTTTGAATATAATGTGTACAATCTACTACATAGGGGTATATTCAATTGCAGTTGAAAGCTGCTGTCTGTCGGAAAGATGGCAATTTTCGACTTTTTTTTAGGTCGGAAGGGGTTCCGACCTATTCAATACACCCCAAAATTGTCCGACAAGTCAGAAAGCACGTGGATCGGTGGTATAGCTGCCAATCCGTGTGCTTCTTTCGGAAACAGGGCCAAATCCGACAGGTTTTGGCCCCCTTTCCAACCATCTCAATCCGACTTTAAAAAAAGTCGTATTGAGATGAGGGAGCTGAGAGGAGGAGACTGGGGAGAGCCACGGGGAGACGGGGGAGAGCAGCGGCTACAGCACAGCGCAGCAGGAGGATGGGGCACTGCCGCCGCTCACGGCAGCGTCCACCCGGTTCCAGCAAGCGAGGTCCCGATTGCTGGAGCCAGGTGGACGCTGCCGTGAGGTCTGGCAGCAGTGCCACATCCTCCTGCTATGGCGCTACGCTGCTGTAGCCGCTGCTCTCCCCCGTCTCCCCGCAGCTCTCCCCGTCTCCTCCTCTCAGGTCCCTCATCTCAATTCTTTTTTTAAAGTCGGATTGAGATGCTCAGGAACGGCCGAATCCTGTCGGATTTGGCCGTTCATTGAATAGCCCTTGTCGGATCCATTCCGACAAATGCATGTCGGAATGGATCCGACTTTAATTGAATATACCCCATAGTATAGTCAAAATTGTCCCTTAGTCAAAATCTCACAGTCAAAATCTCAAGTAAAGATAGTCAAAATCGGAGATAGTCAATATCACACCGTGTGTATGCATCTTTACAGTCACCCATGACTTGTTACAGCACTCAGTTTCATAGGGTTCCTGCAGGGTAAGCTGGAACCCAATGTTATTGCCCTGATGGTGTGCGAGGAGAAATAGCTGCATGAATCTATATCAGAGCAACTCTTGACTATAGACTGCAGTCAATCAGAAGCTATAAAACAGAGCCTTACACTGTGTAGCACCAAGAACACAATACATTGATGAAAGAGGAGGTAATGATTATTTTTGCTATTTTGGGAATATTTTTACATGAGATCACTACCTGTTTACTGTTTAAAGAATAGATAGGAAACACATTGGAAGGAAATCAAAACACTAACGTGAAATTCACTGTAACATCTGTTATTCCTGAGTGTCTGCCAACTCCTAAAGGTTTGGTGCTGCTTCATAT
Source organism: Pseudophryne corroboree (assembly GCF_028390025.1). Classification (NCBI taxonomy): domain Eukaryota; kingdom Metazoa; phylum Chordata; class Amphibia; order Anura; family Myobatrachidae; genus Pseudophryne; species Pseudophryne corroboree. The sequence goes on along the minus strand of NC_086447.1, from coordinate 265,103,538 downwards.
AAACACTGTACATACTGGAGGAGGCTGACATTTCTGCTTACATGCCCTTGTCAGTCAACCTTCCCTGCAAGATGGGAAAGTAATTAACGGCAGCTCAAAGAAATAGAAAACTATGTTTTCATGTCCCGCAGAATGGGTCTGTAACTCATGCTGCATTTACTAGAGAAACACATTTATTTCCCGCAGCAAATATAGATATTCAAGGAGCAATAGTAGATAATATAAATAGTAACCCAGAGCTACCCTACTCATCATCTACAGTGGTACTAGAGCCATGGTACACACAGATATAGAGGATGGTTGTGTATTATTCAGGAACATTTAAATGAAGTTTCATGAATTTGTGATGAATGTTTGCTGTGCATGTGTGTAGGTAAAGGGAATGTACAGTAGCAAGGACACAAATCTAGGTTGCCTGCAGCTGACCCTATAAGGGGTGGGTGATCACATTACAGATCATTGCAAAATATTAGCACAAGTGAAGGAAGAATATCAGTTTAGGACCAGCCTGTGATTGGTATGTAGTCATTATGTCAACAATCAGAATGTCGACAGTGAAATGTCGATATAGACATTTTGTGAATGCTGACAGTGCATGTCGATGTTTGGTTGACGGATAGGATTAGGGTAAACACTGTAGAAATGCCATACTGATATGCACAGTAGAAATACGGCAGATAAGAATCACTTGTTCCACCTAGTCTGCCCATGTACACGCTTACACACGGGTTAATTTTTTGTGTTGGGAACCAATTAACCTACCAGAATAATTTTGGATTGTGGAAGGAAACCGGAGCACCCAGAAGAAACCCACACAAGTACGGAGAGAATATACAAACTCCACACAGTTAGGGCCATGGTAGCAATCAAACCCCTCGACCTCAGTGTTGTGAGGCAGTAATGCTAACAGTTACACCATCCGTACTGCAATGCCTACAGGACGACCGTATAGACATTGTGCAAGTTGACATGTTACATACTGAATGTCAACATTTTGTACCACACACCAGTAACTGCCATTCTTTTCAGTTTACTGTACATAGTATACATCCCCATGCGCACGGCATTTACAAATGTCTGCATTTTTTAGCACGAGACAGTTGACATTTTATATTCAACACAATGGGGAGAATTCAATTGTTATCGCCCCCCATTCTCCCATCCAAAGTGAAGGGAGATCACAGGGGACAATATACAATTGATGTTCCCTATCGCGCCCATTAGTGTTGGGTTTAGCCACGGAAACCGGCGCAATTAGGAAAAATGCCATTTGGGTGCCCAAATGGATCACTTTTCATACATTTCAGCTCGCCGCCCCCGACAGGTTCGAGCTGAAACACAGACGCCGGCAGCCGATCGCGCCTAAACAAAGCTACGTTTGAATAGCTCCGTTGGGCTACATCTAGTGGCTGCCGGCCAGAAATAGATTTGAATCTCACCCAATGTGTCCACATTGTAACGAGATGTGTTAAAGAACACTTTACATATTCTTTTCTACATGCAATAGACTTGAGCAAGATAACAACTTCCTATTTTGTCACAGAAGCACAGAGCTAGACTATGACTTTGGGGGCCCTTAAGACTGGGGGGCCCTGCAGATCAACACTTGTAATGCAGGAATCAGGTTCTTGTGCACAAGCCTTCACACATAACACCCCCATTTCATGTCCCTTCCCCACCTGCTGGGCTGCCCCCCTGTCTCGTGTGCATAGCAGCAAAAAGCATTTCCTGCCTGTGGGACACTTCAGCCCACATATATAAACAGTCACACATACATACAGTCATGCACATTTATGCGTACTATCACAAACCAATACAAATACCCACATACATACAAACAAAAAAAATACATAAAGTAACACATATTGATACATACTGTCATATACACATACATACAGTATATGCAGACGCACACCTACAGCAGGGCCGAAACTAGGATTTCTGTCACCCGGGGCAAGGCACTAATTCGGTGCGGTTTCCAGCCGCACTCAGGTATACATGATCTAAAGAGCACATACAGAATCGCTCAATCTCTGGGGCAGATATATTAACTTGAAGAAGGCATAAGGAAGTGATAAACCAGTGATAAATGCAAGGTGATACATGCACCAGCCAATCGGCTCCCATATGTAAATTAACAGTTAGGAGCTGATTGGCTGGTGCATTATCACCTTGCACTTAACCATGCTTTATCACTGGTTTATCACTTCCTTATGCCTTCTCCAGGTTAATACATCTACCCCTCTGTACTTACACACACTCACTACTAACTGTCCGCGGCCGCCAGACTCCCGACTCCGTCCTCCCTCAAGCGCGTCCGTATCCCGCCCCCGTCCTTTCTCATCGCACGTGTGACATCATGATGCGCCGCATCCGCCGCATCCTATGATGAAAGTATGGGGGGCCCCAGCAAAGAGCGAGGCCTGGAGTTAAGCACCCCATCCTTTTTTTAATCCAGCATCACAGAAGCATGTTTATAAGAAGCAGACTTAACACATTGGCAAATACATCCAAATGCATATTAAACACATACATAAATGCTGTTTAAACATACAATAAAAAGCACATTGCAAACGCCAGAGTTAACATAGGCCCATTCCTACTTATGACATCTGCAATGTAAAGGCCCGTACACACTGGTCGATATATTGGCCGTTCTCTTGAACGGCCGATACGTCTGTGAACTCCGTAGTTCACAGACGTATCGCGTCGGCCACGCAGCACAGCCGACGGCCAATATATCTACCGATATATTGGCGCGTCGCTGTGTGTGTACGGGGTGGTCGGCCGACCGCCCGTACACATGCTGCGGCGGCCGGCGGTGATTGACAGCTGAACTGGGCAGGCGTGTGTACACGGCCGCCCAGTTCATGATGTCAGTCCCCGACGGATCGAGCAGTGTGTATGCTGAACACACTGCTCGATCCGTCCATAGATATATCTGCAGATCAATTGATCTGCAGATATATCTATTAGTGTGTACCCACCTTAAGACTGCAATGTCCTCTCACCACTTGTACAGCTATATTTGCCTTAAACATCAGTTTTTGCCCAAAGCCAATGCCCTCACTGTACACTTCTCACTGTCACTCATTAATATTATATTCGGATTAAAAAAAAAATGCATTTGTCACAGAAGAGACAAACTGCTCAATTCATGGGTGTGCCATTTAACGCTTGGAAGTTACAGTAAGTGTGAGTTTATTAAAATTTGTTTTGAGTATCATGGTAATCTGGTACATAATTGACATCTGAATGTATTTTAATTCTGCTTTTACTTCTACAGTAGTTTTGCATAAAAAAAAAAAAGAAATTTATGGTAACAGGCCCGGCGCTACCCGCTCAGCAAAGGGATGCAGTGCAGGTAGGCGCCAGGGAGGAGAGGCGCTTTCCCTGCACTGCATCCCTGCTGCTGCGCCTGGCCTCCCTGCTGCTGCCGGCTGCTGTGCCTTTCACTGTATGACAGGCAGTGGCGCCGGCAGCTTAAAGCCTCCTCTCCTCTCCTGTAACAGTGGCTAACTGATCGGACAAAGGGGGGTAGAGCTACACGGCAAGAAAGGGGGCGGGACTACACTGGACCAGAAGACTGCAGTACCACAGAGGACATGCTGCTCCAGATCCTGCCAGCCAGAATGATAAGAAAGTGAAGGGAGAGTGAGTGTGTGTGTGTGTGTGTATTTATGTATGTGTGCGGGGTGCAAAATGTGAATAAACTGCACTTCTGTGGGCGATATTTGTAAGCTGTGCTACTACTGGGGCATTATGTGTAAGCTGCGCTACTACTACTGGGGGCATTATTTGTAAGCTGCGCTACTACTCGGGGCGTTATTTGTAAGCTGCGCTACTACTGTGGTGTTATGTGTAAGCTGCACTACTACTCGGGGCGTTACGTGTAAGCGGCGCTACTACTTGGGCGTTATGTGTAAGCTGCGCTACTACTCGGGGAGTTATTTGTAAGCTGCGCTACTACTGTGGTGTTACGTGTAAGCTGCGCTACCACTCGGGGCGTTACGTGTAAGCGGCGCTACTACTGGGGCGTTAAGTGTAAGCTACGCTACTACTGGGGCGTTACGTGTAAGCTGCGCTACTACTGGGGGCGTTATGTGTAAGCTGCGCTACTACTGGGGCGTTACATGTAAGCTGCGCTACTACTGGGGGCATTATATGTAAGCGGCGCTACTACTACTGGGGTCGTTATGTGGAAGCTGTGATACAACTGGGGCGTTATGTGTAAGCAGCGCCATTACAGGGGGTGTTTTAAATGGGGGTACTATTGTGTTGCCACGTCCCTTCTTTGTGAGACCACATCCTTTTATTGACAAGCGCTGTCCCTTTGTAAAGTATGGGTGGGTGCAAATTTATAGTTTGGAGAGGGGCGCCGAACACCCTAGCACTGGCCCTGGTGACAGTCCTGACCAAGCTCTCTCTGGGCTACCCTGCACAGCCCAGACTCACAGCTTACCACATGGAGCTCATACAGGGCTGGTGAGGCGTAGCCTAATCATCTCTACAGTTGCTTTTTCTCTCAGGAACTCACCATGAAGACAGCATGTAAACCTAGGATACCAGGACATGAACGCATAGTCCTCGAATCCCCTAGGCTTCTGTCAAACACATGTGTTGTACAGAGATATTTCATACTATAGTGTGCAATATCTCATTTATTATTGCATACTATAGTATGATGTACACAGATAGGTTGAAAGATTCATTAACTTTGCATTAGCACACAATGACCATACACCCCAGAACTAAAGATGGAAATCAGTCAGTTAACTACCAGTACTATCAGTGGGTTTCAACCAATATTTGAGCCCAATCAGTGGTTTGTGACATATTTAAAACACTGGTACTATTTATGGTCTCTTTTAATGTTCGCAATATAAAATGGTAGCTGCTCAATCAACTTAGTAATACCGCTCTTTTAAAGATCTCAGATATGACCCTTGGAACTACACAGCAGCCACGTTACCCTTGTGGAGAAATATGAGAGAACATTAGGACAGCAGAACATCAGAATGGAGTGCTCTCACATCACCATCCACTGTAGATCACATAACCATCCACCATATAATATATAGACTGTGTGGCTGCACTGATTTCATTCAGAACAACCAAAAAGAGGGCCAAATATGGGTCCAAAACGGCTATAAATTCTTCATTTGCCAATATATTAACACAGCCCTATTCTTCTGAATTTATTTATATCAGTTCCACCAAGTTGAGTATGAAATGTTCCTCTTTAAATGCTGTTGTGTATTCCTTTTCTGTCTGTATGCCTGATTAGTCATATATAATATCCACATATTGTCTGCTCTGGTCATCTGTTAGTTGTCTCTTTTTATCCTGGACCCCATTCACCATGTCCGAGGTTCAAGAAGGGAGGGGTATTTGCCTTGGTGCTCCAGGTAGGCCGTAAGTTATGGGTATCGTTCCACAGGGTGGGGTGATTTGGGGGGGGGGGGGGGGGGGGAGTATTTGTCTTGACCATAACCTGGCGGTGATGGGTCGGCGCATCTTTTTTTCTTTATTTAAGTATACTATATATATATATATATATATATATATATATATATATTAATTGATCCTATGACAGTAAAATGCTTAGTCTTAGTGGAGGGTGCTTGGACTTGGTTACATTCTGAGTTTAAATTTGCCATAATACTACCCATTGCGCCTTTATTTTGATGGTGTGGGGGCCTAAATGGCGCCTTTGGGTAATTGCACCACCTTTTCCTGATTGTTATGATGAGAATTATTTTTGTTATACTGGCTTGTTATGTATATTTCTTACATTATTGTGTGCTGTCCTTTCATCTCACTCATATGTGGTCGTTTTGGGTGTAACTGCTAAAATGTTAAATAAAACGGAATTTAAAAAAAAAAAACTGGACTGTTAGGGTGCCTTGAGGACTGAGTATAGGAAACCATCGATGAGACTATAAACAGGCATGTTGACAATTATGGTTATAAGATGACCACAGATACACATTATTGGCTTGTAGGTGCATCAACTTCAGTGATCCAAAGAAATGGGTCTTGAAAGCCCGTTTGAAGTTTTGTAGAGAGGTTGACAGTCTGATAGGGAGAGAATTACAGAGGTAGGGAGCAGCATGTGCAAAATATTGGAGGCTGGTGTGGGAGGAAGTAATCAGTTGGCATGAAAGAAGGCAATCATTTGTGGAGCAAAGAGGGCGGGAGTGTGTAGGGAGAGGAGGCCAGAGATGTAAATGGAAGAGGAATGGGTGAGGACTTTGTGAGTATGAGAAGCTTGAATTGGGGTTTGCAGGGAAAGGGAAGTTAATGTAGGGTTTACAGGAGAAGGGAGATGGACGTAGTACATTTGGAGAGGAAAATGAGCTGGGCAGCAGCACTGAGGACAGATTGGAGTAGAAAGAGGTGGGAGTCAGAAAGGACAGATGGGAGGAGATTACAGTAGTCCAATCTAGAGATGGCCAGTGAGTGGATGAGGGTCTTAGTAGCATCCTGGATGAGAAAGGGTTTGATCCTGGAAATATTTTTGAGATGTAAACAGCAGAACTTCAAAAGGTACTGAATGCGTTGTTTGAAGGAGAGGGAGGAGTTAAGGATAACTCCAAGACAGGGCACTTAGGGCCTAAAGGAGATGATTGTGCTGTCAATTAGATAATGAAAATGTGGGTAGTTAGGTTTTGCGGGAAGGTGTGAAAATGATCAGACAGTGAGGAGACAGGAAGAGAGGTCGGTGGAGGAAAGGTAGATCTGAGTATCCTGAATGTAGAGAAAAAGCTGAGGAGCTCATCTAAAGAGGATTTATAGAGAAAGAATAGGAGAGGTCCAACAACAGAAACTTGGGGGGAATGGAAGTAGGGGGAAGTAGAGCCATGAGAGGATACAAAGAAGGAACGGTCAAAGAGGTAGGAGGAAAGCCAGGAGACGGTGGTATCACATAGACCAACTGAGTGAAGGACTTGCAAAATGAGAGGGTGGTCCACAGTGTCCAAATGAGCAGAAAGGTCAAGGAGAATGAGCAAAGAGTAGTCACCCTTGGATTTGGCAGCAAGGAGTATAATGCTGACCTTTGTGAGGGCAGTTTTAGTTGAGTGGAGAGAATGGAAGCCAGACAAATGGGACAAGCAGGGAGAGGGAGGAGAGAAAGACCCAATAGTTCATTGAAAAGCTCTGTTATAAATTACCACTGCCAAGAAAATAATTCTAGGCTGATTTCAAACATTTAACTGAAAACAATTGTTGGCAAACTAAATAGGCATACTAGCACATTAACTAGTTCAGGGATAACATACCAGCCGACAAATACTTTCAGGCATACCAGTCTTTCTGGCAAAGCCTAAATTGCCAGATGTGGAGTAATAAAAAACCGCACATTTCAATTATCCACACTTTAATCCTACATTACTACATAGCAATAAGTTTGGTAAAATACCTTTAGTAAATACCATGATTTAAAAAAAATAAAAAAAATCATAACCTCCCCCTCATCAACTAACATAATTATGGGGTCACCATAATCAGTGGCATGCAATTTGCACAACTCGCTGTATTTATTCCAAGGTTTCAAGGGAGCCAATCCCTGGACAAGAATTTCTTAGCTAATGAATCAGGTGTAACTATAACACTGTTCTGTGTATTAGTTTGATATTCATGATGAAATATCGACAAGGTCAGAAATTGTTTTAAGGCATGTCTATGTCTAACTAGACTTAACATAATATCCCTTTAATCCAGGACACCTGTAATTTACACAGGTTCTGTGGTTGATTAAAATCAGGTGAAATGCAGGCTTGAATTTAGCCACCCACAGAACCTATGTAGATCATAAGTGTTCCAGATTATTTGAGGTTAGTGATATTATGGCAAGCCTATCTCTAACACTGGGCCAGATGTATTAACCTGGAGAAGGCATAAGAAAGTGATAAACCAGTGATATGTGCAAGGTGATAAACGCACCAACCAATCAGCACCAATATGTAAATTACCAGTTAGGATCTGATTGGCTGGTGCCTTTATCACCTTGCACATAACACTGGTTTATCACTTCCTTATGCCTTCTCCAGGTTAATACATCTGCCACACTATCCCTTGTCTTAACACCAATGCCGACATTCTGTCAATGGCAACATTTTTACCACGTAGACATCATACCTGTAGACATTCTGGTGTCCACATTGTCAACGGTGACAAAATGACTGCATACCATAAAGCACACTTGTGGGGGTCTAACACATGGGCACCCCTTTGCTACTCTAATTAATTAGGGAGTAGTTTTTGTAAAAGCAACTCTTGTGTGGAGTTCTTGAACATGTATGAGGTGAATAGGAAAAATAAGATTTTACTTACCGGTAAATCTATTTCTCGTAGTCCGTAGTGGATGCTGGGGACTCCGTAAGGACCATGGGGATAGACGGGCTCCACAGGAGACATGGGCACTTTAAGAAAGAATTTAGGTTCTGGTGTGCTCTGGCTCCTCCCTCTATGTCCCTCCTCCAGACCTCAGTTAGAGAACTGTGCCCGGAAGAGCTGACAGTACAAGGAAAGGATTTTGGTAATCCAGGGCAAGATTCACACCAGCCACACCAATCACACCAATCATAACCTGTGATAAACTTACCCAGTTAACAGTATGAACAACAACAGAGCATCAGGTCAACTCTGATGCAACCATAACATAACCCTTATTGCAGCAATAACTATATACAAGTATTGCAGAAGAAGTCCGCACTTGGGATGGGCGCCCAGCATCCACTACGGACTACGAGAAATAGATTTACCGGTAAGTAAAATCTTATTTTCTCTAACGTTCCTAGTGGATGCTGGGGACTCCGTAAGGACCATGGGGATTATACCAAAGCTCCCAAACGGGCGGGAGAGTGCGGATGACTCTGCAGCACCGAATGAGCAAACACAAGGTCCTCCTCAGCCAGGGTATCAACTTGTAGAACTGTGCAAAAGTGTTTGAACCTGACCAAGTAGTCGCTCGGCACAGCTGTAATGCCGAGACCCCTCGGGCAGCCGCCCAAGAAGAGCCCACCTTCCTAGTGGAATGGGCCTTAACTGATTTTGGCAGCGGCAATCCAGCCGCAGAATGAGCCTGCTGAATCGTGTTACTGATCCAGCGAGCAATAGTTTGCTTTGAAGCAGGAGCACCAAGCTTGTTGGAAGCAGACAGGATAAACAAAGACTCTGTTTTCCTGACCCTAGCCGTTCTGGCTACATAACCTTCAAAGCCCTGACCACATCAAGCAACTCGGAATCCTCCAAGTCAGTAGTAGCCACAGGCACCACCATAGGTTGGTTTATATGAAAGGATGAAACCACTTTCGGCAGAAATTGTGGACGGGTCCGCAATTCTGCTCTATCCGCATGGAAAACCAGATAGGGGCTTTTATGTGACAAAGCCGCCAACTCTGACACACGCCTAGCCGAAGCCAAGGCTAGTAGCATGACCACCTTCCACGTGAGATATTTCAACTCCACCGTTGTGAGTGGTTCAAACCAGTGGGATTTCAGGAAACTCAACACCACGTTAAGATCCCAAGGTGCCACTGGAGGCACAAAAGGGGGCTGAATATGCAGCAATCCCTTTACAAACGTCTGAACTTCAGGTAGAGAAGTCAACTCTTTTTGAAAGAAAATGGAGAGGGCCGAAATTTGGACCTTCATGGAACCCAATTTTAGGCCCAAATTCACTCCTGACTGTAGGAAGTGAAGGAAACGGCCCAGCTGGAATTCCTCCGTAGGGACATTCCTGGCCTCATACCAAGCAACATATTTTCGCCATATACGGTGATAATGTTGAGCTGTCACGTCCTTCCTAGCCTTTATCAGCGTAGGAATGACCTTATCTGGAATGCCTTTCTCTGCTAGGATCCGGCGTTCAACCGCCATGCCGTCAAACGCAGCCGCGGTAAGTCTTGGAACAGACAGGGCCCCTGTTGCAACAAGTCCTGTCTTAGGGAAAAAGGCCACGGGTCCTCTGTGAGCATTTCTTGCAGATCTGGATACCAAGTCCTTCGTGGCCAATCCGGAACAATGAGTATTGTTCTCACTCCTCTTTTCCTTATGATTCTCAGCACCTTGGGTATGAGAGGAAGAGGAGGAAATACATAGACCGACTGGAACACCCACGGTGTCACCAGGGCGTCTACAGCTATCGCCTGAGGGTCTCTTGACCTGGCGCAATACCTCTGTAGTTTTTTGTTGAGGCGGGATGCCATCATGTCCCCTTGTGGCAGTTCCCACCGACTCGCAATCTGTGCAAAGACTTCTTGATGAAGTCCCCACTCTCCCGGGTGGAGGTCGTGTCTGCTGAGGAAGTCTGCTTCCCAGTTGTCCACTCCCGGGATGAACAGTGCTGACAGTGCGCTTACGTGATTTTCCGCCCAGCGAAGAATTCTGGTGGCTTCCGCCATCGCTACCCTGCTCCTTGTGCCGCCTTGTCGGTTTACATGAGCCACTGCGGTGATGGTGTCTGACTGAATCAGAACCGGTTGGTCGCGAAGCAGGGTCTCCGCTTGACGTAGGGCGTTGTATACGGCCCTTAGTTCCAGGATGTTGATGTGAAGGCAAGTCTCCCGACTTGACCACAGACCTTGGAAATTTCTTCCCTGTGTGACTGCTCCCCACCCTCGGAGGCTTGCATCCGTGGTCACCAAGACCCAGTCCTGGATGCCGAATCTGCGGCCCTCGAGAAGGTGAGCACTCTGCAGCCACCACAGGAGAGACACCCTGGCCCTGGGGGATAGGGTGATTAACTGATGCATCTGAAGATGTGATCCGGACCACTTGTCCAGTAAGTCCCATTGAAAGGTCCTCGCATGGAACCTGCCGAAGAGAATGGCCTCGTATGATGCCACCATCCTTCCCAGGACTCGAGTGCAGTGATGCACTGACACCTGTTTTGGTTTTAATAGGTTCCTGACCAGTGTCATGAGCTCCTGAGCTCTCTCTATCGGGAGATAAACCCTTTTCTGGTCTGTGTCTAGAATCATGCCTAGGAAAGGCAGACGAGCCGTAGGAACCAACTGCGACTTTGGAATATTTAGAATCCAGCCGTGTTGCCGTTACACTTCCAGAGAAAGTGCTACGCTGATCAGCAACTGCTCTCTTGATCCCGCTTTTATGAGGAGATCGTCCAAGTATGGGATAATTGCGACCCCTTGCTTCCGCAGGAGTACCATCATTTCCGCCATTACCTTGGTAAATATTCTCGGTGCCGTGGAGAGACCAAACGGCAACGTCTGAAATTGGTAATGACAATCCTGTACCACAAATCTGAGGTACGCCTGATGAGGTGGATAAATGGGGACATGAAGGTATGCATCCTTTATGTCCAGAGACACCATAAAATACCCCCCTTCCAGGTTTGCGACGACCGCTCTCAGCGATTCCATCTTGAACTTGAACCTTTTCAGGTATATGTTCAGGGATTTTAAATTCAATATGGGTCTGACCGAACCGTCCGGTTTCGGGACTACAACATGGTCGAATAATAACCCCCTCCTTGTTGAAGGAGGGGAACCTTGACCACCACCTGTTGAAGATACAATTTGTGAATTGCAGTTAACACTATTTCCCTCTCGTGGGGGGAAGCCGGCAGGGCCGTCGGTGAGGGGGCATCTCCTCGAAGTCCAGCTTGTATCCCTGAGACACAATATCTATTGCCCAGGGATTCAACAGGGAGTGAACCCACTTGTGGCTGAAATTTCGAAGACGTGCCACCACCGGGCCTAGCTCCGCCTGTGGAGCCCCAGCGACATGCGGTGGAGCCCCAGCGACATGCGGTGGATTTTGTAGAGGCCGGGGAGGACTTCTGTTCCTGGGAACTAGCTGTGTTGTGCAGCTTCTTTCCTCTGGCCCTGCCTCTGGCAAGAAAGGACGCACCTCGGACTTTCTTGTTTCTTTGTCATCGAAAGGACTGCATTTGATAATGTCGTGCTTTCCTAGGCTGTGCGGGAATATAAGGCAAAAGATCAGAATTACCAGCTATAGCTGTGGAGACCAGGTCCGAGATCCCTTCTCCACACAATCCTCAGCCTTGTAAGGTAAACCTTGCATATGCCTCTTAAGTCGGCATCACCTGTCCATTGCATGTTCCACAGGACACGTCAAGTAGAAATCGACATAGCGTTGACTCTAGAACCCAGTAGACTAATGTCTCTTTGGGCATGTTTTATATATATATCTAAGACAGCAGCTTTTATATATATATATCTATATATATACATATATATATATATATACATACTAGGGTCTCAATCTCTGCTGATAAGGTATCTGTCCACGCTGCTACAGTGCTATAAACCCATGCCGACACAATCGCCGGTCTTAGTAGTGTACCAGAATGTGTGTAAATGGACTTCAAAGTACTTTTACTGCATGCTATCTGCAGGATCCCTGAGGATAGCTGTTAAGTCAGCGCTACCTTTTGGGCAAACGTGACACCCTAGGGGAAGATTCCCATCGTATCCTGGCCCTAGTAGGGAAAGGATACTCCCTGAGAATTCTTTGTGGGAAACTGCAGTCTCTTGTCTGGAGATTCCCGCTCTTTTTCTTCATGAGAGGAGGGAAATTTACCTCAGCTTTCTTCCCCTTAAACATGTGTACCCTTGTGTCAGGGACAGATGAGTCATCAGTGATATGCAAACCATTTTTTATTACAATAATCATATATTGAATACTTTCCTGCCATTTTGGCTGTAACTTTGCATTATCGTAGTCGACACTGGAGTCAGACTCCGTGTCGATATCAGTGTCTATTATTTTGGATAGTGAGCATTGAGAGACTCTGAAGGTCTCTGCGACATAGGGATAGACATGGGTAGATTCCCTGTCTGTTCTCTAATCTTTTGTGCAATAAATTTACCTTAGCACTTAATTTCACATGTCCAACAGGTGTCGGCGTTGTCGACGGAGACACCACTCACACACACATTTGCTCCATCTCCTCCTTAGGGGAGCCTTTTACCTCAGACATGTCGACACACACGTACCGACACACCACACACTCAGGGAATGCTCATCTGAAGACAATTCCCCCACAAGGCCCTTTGGAGAGACAGAGAGAGAGTATGCCAGCACACACCCCAGCGCTATTAACCCAGGAATAACACAGTAACTTAATGTTAACCCAGTAGCTGCTGTTTATATTGATTTTTGCGCCTAATTATGTGCCCCCCCTCTCTTTTTACCCTCTTCTACCGTGTATCTGCAGGGGAGAGCCTGGGGAGCTTCCTCTCAGCGGAGCTGTGGAGAAAAAATGGCGCAGGTGAATGCTGAGGAAGAAGCCCCGCCCCCTCGACGGCGGGCTTCTGTCCCGTTTAAATATACATTTTCTTGGCGGGGGCTCATACATATATACAGTGCCCAACTGTATATGTGTGTACTTTTGCCAAAAGAGGTCCATATGCTGCCCAGGGCGCCCCCCCTGCGCCCTGCACCCTTACAGTGACCGGAGTATGTGAGGTGTGTGGAAGCATTGGCGCACAGCTGCAGTGCTGTGCGTTACCTCAGTGAAGGACGGAGTCTTCTGCTGCCGATTTCGAAGTCTTCTTGCTTCTCATACTCACCCGGCTTCTGTCTTCCGGCTCTGCGAGGGGGACGGCGTCGCGGCTCTGGGATCGGACGACGAGGGTGAGATCCTGTGTACGATCCCTCTGGAGCTAATGGTGTCCAGTAGCCAAAGAAGCAGGACCTAGCTTCAGAGAGTAGGGCTGCTTCTCTCCCCTCTGTCCCACGATGCAGGGAGTCTGTTGCCAGCAGAGCTCCCTGAAAATAAAAAACCTAACAAAATACTTTCTCACAGCAAGCTCAGGAGAGCTCACTGAAAAGCACCCAGTTCGTCCGGGCACAGTATCAAACTGAGGTCTGGAGGAGGGACATAGAGGGAGGAGCCAGAGCACACCAGAACCTAAATTCTTTCTTAAAGTGCCCATGTCTCCTGCGGAGCCCGTCTATCCCCATGGTCCTTACGGAGTCCCCAGCATCCACTATAACGTTAGAGAAATAAAAATGTACTGCTAAACTAATCTCAATCACAAGGCACAGGAGGGATTTTATTTAAGCAGTGGGTTACAGTAAGTTACAGTAGGTTGGGGAAGGTAGCTGTCCTTAGAAGTACTGAACCTTGGTGGTCATTCCGAGTTGTTCGCTCGGTAATTTTCTTCGCATCGCAGCGATTTTCCGCTAATTGCGCATGCGCAATGTTCGCACTGCGACTGCGCCAAGTAAATTTGCTATGCAGTTAGGAGTTTTACTCACGGCATTACGAGGTTTTTTCTTCGTTCTGGTGATCGTAATGTGATTGACAGGAAGTGGGTGTTTCTGGGCGGAAACTGGCCATTTTATGGGTGTGTGTGTGAAAAAACGCTGCTGTTTCTGGGAAAAACGCGGGAGTGTCTGAAGAAACGGGGGAGTGTCTGGGCGAACGCTGGGAGTGTTTGTGACGTCAAACCAGGAACGAAACTGACTGAACTGATCGCAGTTGCCAAGTGTGGAGCTACTCAGAAACTGCTAAGTGTCTATTCGCAATTCTGCTAATCTTTCGTTCGCAATTTTACTATGCTAAGATTCACTCCCAGTAGGCGGCGGCTTAGCGTGTGCAAAGCTGCTAAAAGCAGCTTGCGAGCGAACAACTCGGATTGAGGGCCCTTGTTTGTCTATAGCAAGTTTAGCTCACAAGGTGCATGAACTATAAGTAGAAGCCTATCCTCTGTGTTGTCCAGATAAACTGCACTGTTACTGTACTTTATAAAAATGTTTTCAGCTGCTGCAAATTGCAGAGAAAACTGGGTAACAGGAGAGCCTGGGAACACCCACATATTTCTTTCCCAGGTCTAACAAGTAACATTTGAGATCAGCAGCAGGTGTCCAAACTATAGAATTTGGAAAACAGACCTGAACCCTTCAATCAGACTGATGACAATCAGTCGGTATTGAGTATTTTTGTATGTCCATTCAGGGAAAGGTATGATGGATTGTGCGTTTCGAAACAGCTAATGTGAAAAACATTTACAGCCCTGACATGAGAAATATTAATTAGTGAACCTCTCCAGAGGAATGCAAGCACTAGTAGAATTAGGAAAACTCACATGCAGAACATGCTGTAAGTACGTTCTTGGCACCGAGATACTTGTTATATACATACTTCCTTTGATTGTGTGTCATACTGTATACAGTGCATTCCTGCGTGACTGCTGTTACTCTGGGTAACTGGGAATACGAAGATTATCAGGCAAGCCTTTCACCATCCGACTACTGACAGTGAATAAGCAAACTGTTTCCTGGTATTTACTATTCAGTCGACATGTGACATTTATATCTATATTAGTCATGATAAAGGCACATGTACATTGAGGAACTTGTCTACATTGCAAACAACACCATTAAATATGTAGGTTTTTCATTTAAATGAAAACAAATTAAAACAGGTATTTATATCTGCTACTGTATAAACAAGGTGTAAGGAGCTCAACGCTAGAATTTTACATATCAACTAAAGGTGAACTGAGCTAGCTGTCTGAAAGCAGGCTACAGTATATATTGTGGATGCGTGTGCTAAACAATAACCGAGGAGGTCACATGGCTATCTAGTAGAGGTAAGCACATGCATCTTTCCGAATTGAAGGAGGTGCATATTTGGATGTTCTGCAAACCAGGTTTCTTAGGTTTTTTTCTAAAAATAAATGCTGTGTTTTAAAACATATTTAGGTCAGCCAAACACCTTAAGTTGAATCCTACGGTCACATATGTGTACCCAGCTTTAGAATCAGTCTCTGTGTAATAAGCAGATTTCCTAACTGGGAAAGGAATATCTTATACTGTACTTCATGTAAAGTGCAACCATGCCACTGTGAGTGTAAGGGGGGTACACACTTACAGATGTGTGCCAGAGATGTGTGCTGAGCGATATAGCACAGATCAACCAGCACACATCTCAGGACGCTGAGCACACAGCGCGATGCATGCTGAGCGAGGGGAAAAAGAAACAAAAAATGCTCACTTCACCCAGCGGTGAGCGATCTGACTAGATCTGGCCAATCTAGCGATCTGATTAGATATGGCCAATCAGGCCAATCTAGAGTCAGTGATAGCGACGCTTGGGGCCGCACATCGCTGTCGCCACGGGCTATACACACGGAGCGATGTGTGCTTAATTTCTAATCAATGTAGTCAGACTGTTTAGAGTTTAAGCACTGATCTCTACGTGTGTACCCCCCTTTACAGCAGTACAGAAAGGAGAATATTCATTCTACATGCTTTCATGTGCAAAATCTTACTTTACTCATGGTTACTAATGGAAGCAGGGAGTCCTTGCTGCCAGCCAATCACAGGAAGCTTCCTATGCCGTCAAGCTGCAATTCCTGGCGGCAGAAAGAATCTATGCTCATTTAGCAGTATGCAGCATTAATGCTTCTGTGTCTGGAGTTTTCTTTTATTCTCGCTTGGCATAAGACACATGTAGAATGAAAAAAAA
Source organism: Pseudophryne corroboree (assembly GCF_028390025.1). Lineage (NCBI taxonomy): Eukaryota > Metazoa > Chordata > Amphibia > Anura > Myobatrachidae > Pseudophryne > Pseudophryne corroboree. The sequence goes on along the minus strand of NC_086447.1, from coordinate 265,087,067 downwards.
AAAAGTTTTATTTCTCACTGTACTATAATAGTCCAAGAAAGACAACTCTATTTCCTACAACCGATTATGAACGAAGATTTTATATTTTTGTAATGAACTTATAAATGATGGTTTGGCCTGTGTTTTCTACAATGAAAGTTTATTATACAGTCACTTGTTTGTACTATTTTTCTATAACAGACAAAAAGGGTGCGGGGAAGTCCCATCTCTTTACTAGTCGTCTTGTTGGGGGACGGGACAGTATTTCTGCAACATCTCCACCCCACTAATGGAGGCACCAGTCCCTGGAGGAAAAAAAAAGATTTCCTAGCTACAATTATACAGGTAATTGAACAGGCATCCTGCTGTGTAATGAATCATTTTTAAGAAGCAGCAATTTTGCACACAAACAGCCTGTTTTTCGGGATTGCGAAAAAGTCTGCAAATGAATGATTGGGGAGAGATCACGTCGCTCTAACCGAGGATTACCATTTTAGATCAGTTGAATAGCCCATAATCAGCTTTTACCTGTTTACTGGTTTTAACTTATGCACAAACTGTCAGTCGGCAGGAGGGACACCTTCTAAACTCGTATGCTCTCACTCAACATTCTAGTCATCATTCTAAAAGGTCATCCCTGACATCAAGAATGTTACTTGCAGCGCACAACCTTCACTGAATACAGGCGCATAGCCTTAGGGTTCATTCATACATATTCAACTTAAAAGCACTTTTCATGCGTAAACACCTAAAACTGCATCAAATATAACGTTCATTCTCTCCATAAATACAATGAATTTGGAAAAATCCAACATGTGTAGAAATTATTAATAACTCATTAAAAATAAAATAAACATGTTTAAGCTGAAAGCTTGTTTCCATGTGTTTTTATTGAACTATGAGTGAGCGCTTACACTGATACCCAACCACAAAGGCCTCACTCTAATTACAGACTCAGATGGACGACTAATAGGCCCTACACACTGGCCGATTTTCAGAAAGATATGAACGATCTCGTTCATAAATGAACGAGAACTCGTTCATATCTTTCAGTGTGGAGACTCCAGCGATGAACGATGCGCGTCCCCGCGCTCGTTCATCGCTGGTCTCCCGTCGGCTGTGCATGCAGGCCAATATGGACGATCTCGTCCATATTTGCCTGCACTTCAATGCAGCCGCGTGACGGGGGGAGTGAAGAAACTTCACTCCCCCCGTCACTGCCCCCCCGCCGCCGGGTCGCTCGTCGGCCGTATCGGCCGTCGGGCACCTCGGCGGCGCATCGGGAAATGAGTAGGGCCCATTAGAGTTGGATTTACATTACTCAAAAGTAATGTACACGGAAAAATTGCAATTTCCACACATATTGGAATCTGTATCCACCTTGAGATGCGACAGTAGCATCATAAGCATTTGCTTGTGTCTACCCTATACTAGGAGCAATATATACTATATGCCTCCCAACAGGTGTATATTCGCTTACGTGCAGGTGGGCATACAGTAGTTGATATTTGCATTAACATGTCCTCACTGAAATGTGACTAAAGGCCCGTACACACTGGTCGATGTATCGGCCGTTCTCTTGAATGGCCGATACATCGCGGGACCGTCGGCCAGTGTGTACGGGCGATAAGTCTGTGAACTCCGTCGTTCACAGACGTATCGCGTCGCCGACAGCCAATATATCTAACGATATATTGGCCCGTCGCTGTGTGTGTACGGGGCGGTCGTCCGACCGCCCGTACACATGCTGCGGCGGCCGGCGGTGATTGACAGGTGAACTGGGCGGGCGCTCGTGCCCGCCCACCCAGTTCATGACGTCAGTCCCCCGACGGATCGGGCTGTGTGTATGCACAGCACACTGCCCGATCCGTACATAGATATATCTGCAGATCAATTGATCTGCAGATATATCTAATAGTGTGTACCCACCTTAAGAGAGAACACCTCTTCCCACCCCAGGCCTGCCTCTTTGGTGGTAGTAGGGCAATGAATGAAATTGAGTACAACTCTGCATAACATTGACCTGGGCACAGTTGCATGACTTCACACTGCATTCTGAAAGAGATTATGCAAATGGTTAAACCTTCAATCCAGCATCAAGCCCTTAATATCTGGGAGTATCACACCCAGACCGAAATGTAGAATGCTGCAATTTGTGAGATTTCTGCAAAACAGGCACTAGATTTATTGTGGCAATGTAAGGTAAAACCTGGTTTTACCTTAAAACTAATTGCCGCTTTAAATTGCACGGGTACCCACAAATGACAGGCTATTACACTGGGGCCTCAGTCTCTGATCTGCCATTAGTAAACGTAAAATACTGTAAGCACAGACTGCAGGAAGAGTGGTTCAGATGTGAAGCACACAAAAATGCTTCCTGAAATCATGTTGATCTGCCTGTGAAAAGTAGATATATTCCACCTGTCCAGCTGCTTCCCAACATTTCTAATGGCTGTCCTGGCTATATAATGACAGTTTTCACAAACTAGGCAAGTAACAGCTTTCTGAATCGCCTATAAGTAGTCTGACAGTGAATGGAGATGAGAAATTAGGAGGAGCTTAATAAAAAAACATCAGGGTAGTTACATCAGCATTCAGAGATACAACTATATGAGGTCTATCCAAAGTGTTTCATTGAGGCAATATGTCACTTTGAGAGCTCCACGGACTACTGTACAGTATATTTGGTGCTGATTTTTTTTTTATATCATTCATCAATAGATATTATTTGTATTAATATGTAAGGCATCACATTTCTCTTGTAAGGGATTCATAAAGGGTAGGGATGGCCCTACTCATACTGTATTAGGAAATAGCACAGGTGGGGCAGGAGGGGTGCAGCTCAGAGGTGGGGACAATAGCGATGATGTACCATTGTAAGAGGCAGACGTGGGTGTTTTAAGAGAACATTTAAATGCTTGAAGGTTGTGGAAGATTCCGATGAGACATGTTATGGAATGCCATAGGTGGGTAGTGCCATGGGAGAAGTCTTGCTGCAGTGATTATTGGTGAAACACAGGTCAGAAGCAGAACTACTGTATGTGGGCAATCGGGATTTCAAGTACTTTAAGATGAGGTTTGGGGTGTGTAAATTGGTGGTATTGTTCAGGGCTTTGCTTGTAAGGGTGTGTAATTTATATTGGATTCTAGGACATGAGTAGAGATCTCCAGTGAAAAGGCAACAGCAAAAAATATGAGTCAATGTCATCATAATAATTGGACAGTACTGATCTAGACCATCAAGAATGCATACAAACTATTTACAAGGTAAGCACTTCAGGTAGCCATAAGTGATGTTTGGTAAGCAGATGAGTGCTCTGATCTCGTGGAGGGTTATGCACGATCAACTCTTATGATTAGGGTAGAGAGGCAATATGACAAGGCAGTGAGGAGGGGAACCGATGTAATGTAAGTAGGTTACAACAGACTGAGAGTTGGATAGATGAAGAGGCAGCATACTACATCAGCACAGATCAGGGATGTGAGGTTCCTGTAAAATGTTTGCAGAAAGATTGGAGTCAAACACACCTCTATTAAAAATGAAGTTCCTATGTCTAACTTACATTATCATATAAACTCTTGGAGTATATACTGTAATACCAATGATCTTAATAGAGCTACATCAGCATAAACGTTACATGTAAGAAAATCCCCCAAAAATGGTAATGTTTGCAAAAATGTTACTCAGCACTTAAATATGTATGTTATATAAAGTCTAATTAATCAAAACCTCAACTATTCATATCTGAGTGACTAATCTCTAGTGCCCGACCTGTCATAAGTGAAGAGAATTCCAGGGAGCAGCTGCACACAGGTAGCATTCCAGTGCATTGTCTAATTGTTGGAGTGAGTCCAATTTATGAAATCCAGCTGCATTTTGTCAAATAGATCTGTTTTCCACAGGGCCTGAAGCCAAGTGTCTCAGCAATTTGCTGGAATCCCAGAGGAACAGAAATCTGCACAGTGAAAAAAAAAAACCACAAGCCAAAATATTGTTGGCCTTGAACGCCTCATATAGTTACAATGTAAATGTGCTAAGCATCTGCTGATCCATTACTACTCAAAAGCTGCCATCACTAGAATGGAAGTGGTGCCCACCACTCTGCCAGGTGCTAAATAACTGTCAATGCACAACCTGCTCAGTAACTGACAGACGCAGAGTCACACCACCTACCCGCCAAGCAGGAAGAACAGCATATGACGACACACAAAGTAGCAAAACGCATATGTACTGATTGACAGGGAAAAGATTGTTAATAACAGACAAAGCCTTAGGGCTTGTAATTAAACAGAAACACATTGCTGAGAAAGCCCCAGTTATGAACATGTTTTTTCTGCATTATTAAACACTTTAAAAATGCACATCATGTTGATGAAACTAAAATGTTAAAAGTTCAGTTTTCTTTTGGAGTTAATTGCAGAGACTGTACTAAACAGGCTTTCATTTTTGATTATTATGTTACGTTCTGTGTTTGTAAACAGAGTAAAAATACACTGCTCAAAAAAATAAAGGGAACACTAAAATAACACATTCTAGATCTGAATGAATGAAATATTCTTATTAAATACTTTGTTCTTTACATAGTTGAATGTGCTGACAACAAAATCACACAAAAATTATCAATGGAAATCAAATTTATTAACCCATGGAGGTCTGGATTTGGAGTCACCCTCAAAATTAAAGTGGAAAAACACACTACAGGCTGATCCAACTTTGATGTAATGTCCTTAAAACAAGTCAAAATGAGGCTCAGTAGTGTGGGTGGCCTCCACATGCCTGTATGACCTCCCTACAACCCACACAAGTGGCTCAGGTAGTGCAGCTCATCCAGGATGGCACACCAATGCGAGCTGTGGCAAGAAGGTTTGCTGTGTCTGTCAGCATAGTGTCCAGAGCATGGAGGCGCTACCAGGAGACAGGCCAGTACATCAGGAGACGTGGAGGAGGCCGTCGGAGGGCAACAACCCAGCAACAGGACCGCTACCTCCACCTATGTGCAAGGAGGAACAGGAGGAGCACTGCCAGAGCCCTGCAAAATGACCTCCAGCAAGCCACAAATGTGCATGTGTCTACTCAAACGATCAGAAACAGACTCCATGATGGTGGTATGAGGGCCCGACGTCCACAGGTGGGGGTTGTGGTTACAGCCCAACACCGTGCAGGACGTTTGGCATTTGCCAGAGAACACCAAGATTGGCAAATTCACCACTGGCGCCCTGTGCTCTTCACAGATGAAAGCAGGTTCTCACTGAGCACATGTGACAGACGTGACAGAGTCTGGAGACGCCAAGGAGAACGTTCTGCTGCCTGCAACATCCTCCAGCATGACTGGTTTGGCAGTGGGTCAGTAATGGTGTGGGGTGGCATTTCTTTGGGGGGCCGCACAGCCCTCCATGTGCTCGCCAGAGGTAGCCTGACTGCCATTAGGTACCGAGATGAGATCCTCAGACCCCTTGTGAGACCATATGCTGGTGAGGTTGGCCCTGGGTTCCTCCTAATGCAAGACAATGCTAGACCTCATGTGGCTGGAGTGTGTCAGCAGTTCCTGCAAGACGAAGGAATTGATGCTATGGACTGGCCCGCCCGTTCCCCAGACCTGAATCCAATTGAGCACATCTGGGACATCATGTCTCGCTCCATCCACCAACCACAGTTGCACCACAGACTGTCCAGGAGTTGGCGGATGCTTTAGTCCAGGTCTGGGAAGAGATCCCTCAGGAGACCATCCGCCATCTCATCAGGAGAATGCCCAGGCATTGTAGGGAGGTCATACAGGCACGTGGAGGCCACACAAACCACTGAACCTCATTTTGACTTGTTTTAAGGACATTACATCAAAGTTGGATCAGCCTGTAGTGTGTTTTTCCACTTTAATTTTGAGGGTGACTCCAAATCCAGACCTCCATGGGTTAATAAATTTGATTTCCATTGATAATTTTTGTGTGATTTTGTTGTCAGCACATTCAACTATGTAAAGAACAAAGTATTTAATAAGAATATTTCATTCATTCAGATCTAGGATATGTTATTTTAGTGTTCCCTTTATTTTTTTGAGCAGTGTATAAATAAAGTGCATGTTAAACAGCAAATCATGTCTGTGTATGCACGTCATTAGGATTTCAGTTAATTAGTATCTCAGTGTTTATTATTAACCTATAAAATATACAGAGATTTCTTTAGTCTACTATATAAAAATTAAAATCTGTCATTCTGTCCTTCTGTCTGTTTTTCTATACAAATCCACAGTTTACAAGCGAAGATCGGGAAATTTTACATACAAGCGTATTAAAACATGGCGGACGCAACTAAAACAATTTGAAATCCCTAACACCCCTAGGGGGGCAGACAGCAGCACAGAGTATATCAGGAGACAGCATAACTCCGGAATTGCTGGACCCATGTATTCCAAAATTGGTACACATATGCCTTCCAATCTGCCAACAAACACTGTGGGAGGAAGACACCCCTAGCACCCTTAGGGGTGAGGCAGCAGCACTGAGTATTTCAGCAGACAGCATAACTCTGGAATGCCTGCAGCAATTTACAACAAACTTGGTACACATATGACTTACACTCTGGAAACAAACACTATGGGGGTCACACACCCGAGCACCCCTAGGGGTAGGACAGCAACACAGAGTATGTCAGCAGCCAGAAAAACTGTGGAAGGCCTGGAGCAATTTACACCAAACTTGGTACACATCTGACTTAAAATCTTGGAACAAACTCTGTGGGGGTTAAACACTCCTATCACCCCTAGGGGTGGGACAGCAACACAGAGTAATATACTCAACTTCCAGATGTCAACATCTAGCCTCCCTGTAATGGAGGAGGCTGGTCACGGTTACTATAAAGGACGAGCTGTGTAAAATTCTTGCATTCCATTTGTGATACCAGTGGTCTTTATTTTTATGAAGGATGATAATCATAAAGTCCTATATATTTATTTATATATATATTTAAGTCCTATATATTTATTGTCTATCTTCTAATTACCACTCCCAGGAGTAATGGGTAATTCTATGTAGCATTTACTGTATTGAATAATATTAAACTGTATTTATTGGTTTTACTATACCCTGGTCATCACCTACAATATTATTCCCATTATTATTCCATCAGTCATTGGTCCACTCCCTTTCCTAAAGCAAATTTGTATGCCTAGAACTATGGCTGGCCACCTGACCAAACAGACGTTTCTCAGCTTCTGAATGCTCCCAACTGCATGTAATAGTGAATATCTGGCCTGCATGTGATATGGGATCACCACTTCTCAAATGAAACAATTAAATGTTGGCATCTATTCTAGGTCTTACTTGAGTCTTGTCAATTTTAAACTGCTAAATTCATTTGTGGGGTGGAAACATCACTCAGGCATCTCTATTGTCATTGTAGGAACTGGCTCATAAATAGTTTATGGGGAAATAGTTTTATTGTGTTGGGTAGCGTTATGGCTCCAGGAAAGCTGACATATTTCCTCTGATGAAAAGATCAGCCAGTCATTTGACATTATTTATCTAAATGTAATAAGTGGTCTTTTAGTACTCTCAAAAGTCATAACCTGAATGGAGGGGTGATGACCTTTTAAACATAAAGATCCTGCATATTAAGTATATTACAAAGGAGACAATGCAGGGATAATACGACAGCACCAAGTTTTTCCTTATTTATTTATTTTTTATAAGGAACTAAATGGTCAGCTTCATATTTCTAAACTCTGATTTTAGATTTCAGCATTTTCAAATAATCTTCAGAGGCTGCTATTAGATTTCTCTAAGCATGACTGTCTAGGTTACCTGTGTCCACTACAATTCCCATTATGACAACTTTATTGAACTTACTATGTGATTTGGGGCAATTTAAATATCCTGTTAAGTCCTGGAAGGAAGACTACACAATGGGGGGTCATTCCGAGTTTATTGTAGCTGTGCTAAATTTAGCACAGCTACGATCAGGTACTCAGACATGCGGGGGGACGCCCAGCACAGGACTAGTCCGCCACACATGTCAGTGCCGGCCTCTTCCCGCAGAAGTGCAAAAGCATCGCACAGCGGCGATGCTTTTGCATTTCAGGAGTACCTCCCGGCCAGCGCAGCTCATACGGCTGGCCAGAAGAACCTCTTCGCTGCCCGGGCTGCAGCGGCTGAGTGTGATGTTACGTAGCCACCGCGGCCTGCCCCCAAACAGTCCGCCCACGCCTGCGTTGGCCGGACCGCGCCCCCTAAACGGTGGCTTAACGCCGCCGTTCAGCCCCCTCCCGTCCAGCGTCCGCCTTTGCCTGTCAATCAGGCAGAGACGATCGCTAGGCAACGACGGCCCTCGGCTGTCTGGCATGCGCCGGCGCATTCGCAGTTCTGACCCGATCGCAATGCTGCGAACAACTGCAGCGTGCGATCGGGTCAGAATGACCCCCAATGAGAACAGCAGTTGACATGCAGTCTAAAGAGTCTATGTTAGGCGAATTGGCCACAGTAAACATTTTATAATCGCTACTTATTGTGGAACTTCATCGGGGCAGCCAAGATTGCATGGACAAACTATTGTGAAAAAGACGTTTCTCCTGCAGGGGATACTGTACCCCCCCTCCCCCTTCCTCTGTCAGGGTGCCTCCCAGATGGGGCACACTGACATCACTAGATCTCCCTCTTGTGTAGCAGCAGAACCAGGCAGCCACAATGCAAGGACAGTATGCAATGCAGGCAGAGACACAGGAGTATTAGGTTTTCATGACCTACCTATGAAGCATCCCAACCAGAGGAGAGATAGGAGGAGGGAGAGAGCTGTAAGTGACCAATGAATCCCAGCATCTCCTCCTCTTCTGCAATGAAACACCTTTCTTATCAATTAAATAGTTCAAGACCGGTGACGCCAATCATATATTAAGAGGGAAGTGCAGGAGAAGAGCATTTTGTCCCTCCTGGAATGGATCATGTTGGGAGGTATGCACAGTCTAATATACAACCCTTGTCCCTTTGCTCGGGGTCCCCTTGTCTTAAGTGTCCTGCCCCCACTCAAGGCTTAATTTGGCCATGTGTATAAGAAAACATATGTAGAACTTCCAGCCATTTGCTTCAGATGCACAGATCTATAATATTCATGTTTTATTGCCCTAATTTCTCTCTAATTTTGTGTTTCCTGTGGGTATTTATATGAATGGCCACATAAAAATTCTGAATTTTAAAGAAGTTTTCAAGGGGCGCTATTTTTATTCATGTTTTCTACCGCTGTGCCATCTAGAACACGGGTAACTATGAAGGGGATGTGGTTATGTGACCAACAGTCTCCCGACCCCTCAATATCTTGCCGATCGGCATGCTGACCAACAGGAACTATTCTCACTCGTGGGTGTCCACATCACCCATAGAGTGGGACTAGAACCAACTGCCAGCGCAGCGAGACACCGAGACAGCTGCATGGCGACTTCATTGCGCTCGCTCCATGCCGGCTATCTAACAACTGAGATCTCAGTGTCAGTATTGTGATCGGCGGTCTCCTGACCGCAAGTCACACATACCCAACCCGTATGGAGATGGCATGTATACCTTTAATATATTTATATATATATATATATATATATATATATATATATATACACACTGTATATATACACTGCTCAAAAAAATAAAGGGAACACTAAAATAACACATCCTAGATCTGAATGACTGAAATATTCTTATTAAATACTTTGTTCTTTACATAGTTGAATGTGCTGACAACAAAATCACACAAAAATTATCAATGGAAATCAAATTTATTAACCCATGGAGGTCTGGATTTGGAGTCACACTTAAAATTAAAGTGGAAAAACACACTACAGGCTGATCCAACTTTGATGTAATGTCCTTAAAACAAGTCAAAATGAGGCTCAGTAGTGTGTGTGGCCTCCACGTGCCTGTATGACCTCCCTACAACCCACACAAGTGGCTCAGGTAGTGCAGCTCATCCAGGATGGCACATCAATGCAAGCTGTGGCAAGAAGGTTTGCTGTGTCTGTCAGCGTAGTGTCCAAAGCATGGAGGCGCTACCAGGAGACAGGCCAGTACATCAGGAGACGTGGAGGAGGCCGTAGGAGGGCAACAACCCAGCAGCAGGACCGCTACCTCCACCTTTGTTCAAGGAGGAACAGGAGGAGCACTGCCAGAGCCCTGCAAAATGACCTCCAGCAAGCCACAAATGTGCATGTGTCTACTCAAACGATCAGAAACAGACTCCATGAGGGTGGTATGAGGGCCCGACGTCCACAGGTGGGGGTTGTGCTTACAGCCAAACACCGTGCAGGACGTTTGGCATTTGCCAGAGAACACCAAGATTGGCAAATTCGCCACTAGCGCCCTTTGCTCTTCACAGATGAAAGCAGGTTTTCACTGAGCACATGTGACAGAGTCTGGAGATGCCAAGGAGAATGTTCTGCTGCCTGCAACATCCTCCAGCATGACCGGTTTGGCAGTGGGTCAGTAATGGTATGGGGTGGCATTTCTTTGGGGGGCCGCACAGACCTCCATGTGCTCGCCAGAGGTAGCCTGACTGCCATTAGGTACCGAGATGAGATCCTCAGACCCCTTGTGAGACCATATGCTGGTGCGGTTGGCCCTGGGTTCCTCCTAATGCAAGACAATGCTAGACCTCATGTGGCTGGAGTGTGTCAGCAGTTCCTGCAAGACGAAGGCATTGATGCTGTCGACTGGCCCGCCCGTTCCCCAGACCTGAATCCAATTGAGCACATCTGGGACATCATGTCTTGCTCCATCCACCAACGCCACGTTGCACCACAGACTGTCCAGGAGTTGGCGGATGCTTTAGTCCAGGTCTGGGAGGAGATCCCTCAGGAGACCATCCGCCACCTCATCAGGAGCATGCCCAGGCGTTGTAGGGAGGTCATAGAGGCACTTGGAGACCATACATACTACTGAGCCTCATTTTTACTTGTTTTAAGGACATTACATCAAAGTTGGATCAGCCTGTAGTGTGTTTTTCCACTTTAATTTTGAGTGTGACTCCAAATCCAGACCTCCATGGGTTAATAAATTTGATTTCCACTGATAATTTTTGTGTGATTTTGTTGTCAGCACATTCAACTATGTAAAGAACAAAGTATTTAATAAGAATATTTCAGTCATTCAGATCTGGGATGTGTTATTTTAGTGTTCCCTTTATTTTTTTGAGCAGTGTATATATATATATATATATTATATATATACTAACTAGCAACCTTCCACCAGACAAGACGCTGACACAGTTGTAGGGAAAAGCAGTCCGTTTACTTTCACAGCACAGTAAACTGGTCTTTATCACAGCAAGTACCTTAACCAGGCACCTGTCCATAAACAGCATATACACAAATATCAGGCTCCATGTCTCTAACCCACTGGCCCGCCCTCTATCGCCTGGCCACTTGTTGGAGCCCTGAGCCCTTGCCTTAATGAGCGTTATAAAAGTATGACAGGTGTGCCTGATTGCTGGGAGCGCTTGCTCCAAAACCTGGACCGGATCTGCATGGATGGGATCCCGCCCACTCTCTCTTTTCCATCCAAACCCCAGGGTCCCAAAACCGGCTGTGCTAAGGCCGAATGACAACCTGCTGTGTCCTAACACCTCCCTGGGGCTTCCTCTTGGTCCAGACCTAAACCCAGGTCGATTCAACCCAGGGCACCCGAACTGTTGTGCACTGTCCTGCAAAAACCCGGGGTGGCATCCGGACTGGACTGCCATATATCCTCCCCCTAAGCTTTGATTCTACGGGTGAAGCGGAGTCCTTCTTTGGCGCACATAGCTGCTCGCCAATCTCAGCAGGCGTACCCCTCTAGCTTCACCCAACAGGGCTCTGCACCTTCTGAGGAGAGGAACTTTCTCGATGGCGATCCGCTTTGCCCTGTAATCCTCCTGCTCTGTGCTGTACCTTGAAGCGGTATGGCTGGAGGGCAAGGAACCACCGTGTTACCAGGGCGTTGGCTCCTTATTTAGGCACATCCATTGGAGCGGAGCGTGACTGGTGATTAAAGTGAACTCCCGTCCCAGGAGATAGTACCTCAGAGTCTCTACTGTCCCCTTAATAGCAAGACATTCCTGCTCTACTGTGGCATATCGCTGTTCCCTAGGCAGTAGTTTCTTGCTGAGGTAGAGGACTGGTTTCTCCTCCCCACCTACCTCCTGAGACAACCTCCGAGGCCTGTTCCTGCAGCATCCGTCTGCAGGATGAACCTTTTACCGAAGTCCGGGGCTATCAACACTGGTGCTTTACACAGGGCACTTTTTAAGTCCTTCCAGGCCTCGTGTACCTGAAACGTTCACACAAGCTTGTCCGGACTTTGCTTTTTCAAGCAATCAGTGAGCGGAGCTGCTCTGGTGGCAAAGTTCGGGACAAACTTGCGGTAATATCCCACCAGGCCTAAGATGGCTCTGAGTTAGGTTTTCCTCTCAGGCCTTGGCCAGGCAGCAACCGTATCCACCTTATTGACCTGAGGTTTGATTTGGCCCGGCCCACATCATCACATACTCCAAGTACTTAGCCTCCAACATACCTATCACACACTTCTTTAGATTGGCTGTGAAGCCGTTGAAGCGCAGAGTTTTTAATACGGCTTCCACTTTGGCCATATGAGACTCCCAGTCGTCGCTGAAGATAACAATGTAATCTAGGTACGCAGCTGCGTACTTTCGGTGGGGCTGGAGGAGCTATTTCATAGCCAATTGGAATGTGGCCGGGCCTGTGAAGACCAAATGGCAAAACTCGATACTGAAAATAGGCCATCTGGGGTGGAAAAGGCCGTTTTTGCCTTGGCAGCCTCGGTGAGGGGGATCTGCCAATAGCCTTTGGTAAGTTCAAGAGTGGTCAAGTATTGCCTATGGGCCAGTTGCTCAATCATCTTATCAACACGTGGCATGGGATAGGCATCAAATTTAGATACCTGGTTCAACCTGCGCAAGTCATTGCAGAACTGCAGTGCTCTGGACGGCTTGGGGATCAGCACGATGGGGTTATTCTACCCGATGGTGGACTCTTCAATAACCCCCAGGCATAACATGTCCTCCACTTCCTTGCGTACTGCATTCCTCTTTGCCTCGGGTATCCGCGACGGCCGCAGACTGACCACTGCCCCCGGAGGAGTAATGATGTCGTGCTCGATGATCTTAGTCCTCCCAGAAATCACGAAAAAGACATCTAAATTTCTCCTGACCATGGATTGAGCTTGACCTCATCGAGAAATCTGTCAATTGGGACCGCAAATGCTGAGATCTTAACCACTCTTGCAGTGCTGTCTCTGAGCTTTCCTTCCAAGGCTTCAGCAGATTTATATGATAGATCTTTGTACGCTTCCGCTTTCCCGGTTGGCTCACAGGATAAGTCACTGGCCCCACAGCCTCGATCACTGTATATGGCCCTTGTCAATGTGCATACAGCTTGTCCTCCACTGTGGGTACCAGAACCAAGACCTTGTCCCCAGGGTTAAAACTTAGTTTCTCAGCCAGGACGGCATAATGACGTTTATGTCTAGGCTGGGCCTGGGTCATATGGTCCCTGACCAACGGAGCTATCTGCTGGAACCGCCTGTAGAGCTGGTGAACGAACTGCACTACATTTGGCTCCAGGGACATCTGTTGTTCCCATACCCCCTTTAGGAGAGCCAGGATTCCCCGGGGCTGTCTGCCATACAACAGCTCAAAGGGGCTGAAGCCTGTAGAGGACTGGGGAACCTCTCGGATGGCAAACATCAGAAAAGGTAGGAGCTGGTCCCAATCCCTTTTATCCTGGGCGACTGCCCTCCTGAGCATCTGCTTGAGTGTGTGGTTGAAACGCTCCACCAAGCCAGTCTGGGGGCGATACACTGAGGTGCGAATCTTTTTAGCCCCCAGCACCCGATATAAGCCGATCATCAGCCTGGACATAAAGGAGGTCCCCTAGCCAGTGAAGACCTCCTTGGGTATGCCCAGGCGGAAGAAGATCAGCAATAGGTTTTTGCCAATGGTTTCTGTCTTCATATTTCATAGAGGGATGGCTTCAGGGTATCTTGTGGCATAATCAAGGAGGTCTAAGATATACTGATGTCACCTTGAAGATTTTTCCACAGGCCCTACAATATCCATCCCAATCCTTTCAAAGAGAACGGAGATTACCGGAAGAGGGATAAGAGGAGCTCTGTACTGCGTTGGTGCGGTACGCTGGCAGATGGGACACTCCCGACAGTACTTTGCTACCGATGCCTGGTTTCCCGGCCAGAAAAACCACTGCTGTACCCTCTGCAGAGTTTTCTCCTCCCCACAACTGTGAATGGGCAGCTTCAAGGACCGAGGCTGATGGAACCGTGGCACTATAAGCTGCTCAACTTTCTTACCCCGTTCCTCGACAACCCTATATAGTAAATCCTTCCCTACTATGAAATAAGGACTGACCCCCCACCCCCACCCCACCCGGGTAATGGCAAATACAGTACATTTTCCAATTATAACTACAAATATTCTGGACAGCATTCGTGAGGTTCGGGTCTTCCCGCTGGTCTCATCCGATATCCTGGAGCGACATGACAGTTTTTAATGTCCTTTCATCACTTGCCTCCTCTGGGTCGGTCGGCTCTTCTGGCATGGACATACCGACTCCACACAGACAGTCGGCTCTTGAAGAATTACTCGACCTTCAAGCCACAAAGCTGGGAGAGGAAGGCAGTTCCTCGAGTTGAAACGCCAGCAGTACTGAAAGACCAGGGAAATCCCGCCCCTGTACCAAAGGGCAGGGCGAGCGCGTTATGACGCTGCCACCAGCTGGATTGTCCGCCCCCGATGTTGCACTGGAAACTGCGCTCTGGGGTACTTGCGAGTGGCACTATGGACGCAGAGCACCTCAACCGCAGTTAAGACCTGGTCAACGCCTTCAGGAACAGACCCCGCGGAGATAATTGACAACTCACTCCCGGTATTGACAAGCGACTGGACTGGCCGTGCTGTGATCTGGAGGGTCACCTGGAACTAGGAAGGCACAAATGAACCCTTGCTTGCGACAAAGCTGTAGGCTGGTTGCCCCGATTTCCCTGCTCCGCACTCCATAGGCTCATGCTGTCTGGTACAGTCCTTTTGGATGTGGCCCTGTTCCCCGCACTCATAGAAGACAACCGGATTAGTCTGAGGCCCCGTTTTCGGAGATAGACGGGTCCAGGGTCTTGAAACTGGTCGAGTCTAAGGGCTTAGCCATTTACCCCAGCGCAGCATCTCTCTCCATTGCGGCAGCTAGGTCATATTTTGGGGGTCAGCCTGGAGAACCCACCTCTACATACCTCTGTCTAAGACCCGCACACAGTGGTCTAAGGCTACAGTCTCCACCACTTGGGCAGCATCTTTCATTTGCCTAACACTGATTCTCACATTTATCCTTTTTCTGTGTGATGCCCTGGGGTGGTATGGCTGGGATAGTTTGGGGGTGCTATGTGTCCCGGAGGCAAACCCCTATAGTGTAGGGACCTGTCTGACGAGGTTACTGTGAAGTAGGTGGGCAGGCTCATATACTGGCCAATATCTGCCAAGAACCTCAAATATTATGGTTGTTGCAATTTTAATGGTGTATGGTGCACCTGCACCCTTTTTCCTATATTGTAGTACTTAGTCCCAGCAAGGTATCACATCCCATTATAAGAAGCCAGGGTGTGCAGTCCAGGCCCCCTCTCCACAACAAATCTCAGGCCCCCTGTCTCTAACCCACTGGCCCGCCCTCTATCGCCTTGCCACTCGTTGGCATCAGGACCCCTGAGTTCTTGCCCTAACGAGCTTTATAAAAGTATGGCACAGGTGTGACTGATTGTTGGGAGCGCTTGCTCCAAAACCTGGACCGGATCTGCATGGATGGGAGCCTAACCACTCTCTCTCCCATCCAAACTCCAGGGACCCAAAACCAGCCGTGCTAAGGCCAAATGTAAACCTGCTGTGTCCTAACACCTCCCTGGGGCTTCCTCTTGGTCCAATCCTAAACCCAGGTCGCTTTAGCCCGGGGCACCCGAACTCTTGTGCCCTATCCTGCAAACACCCGGGGTGGTATTCGGACTAGACAGCCAGAATATATATATATCAATTATGTTTTAGTGAAAGTGTAGCTATTCATAAATAAACCATGCTGTATACTGTAGCGTAGAAGGAAGGAGAGGTCTGCTTCCTATAAAGAACAAACAGGAAGGTCTGGCATCTACTGTAGCTCTTCTTTTGAGGTTTCTAATAAGAATTGCAGGGAAATATCCATTTGTTTATGCACTAAATGTACTTTTGGCTGTGTACACATTCCCGGAAGTGGAAAATAGTAATATCCAATGTTACCAGCCAAGAATGGGAAAGTCTCATAAATCATTTCTATGATCTCTACTGAGGAATGTCATATTTTAGATATCACTCCAATATATTTAGTCTCATAGAAAATTAAGAGATATTCTGTTGTAGATATTACATAAGAACAGTTCACTCTCCTAGTACATTTCTTCAAAAGAAATATGCAGAAATTACTAAATGTGGCTGCACAAAGGTGGGAACTTCACACTTGCAGATTTGGGCAGTGTATTGTTATGGATGATCGGTGGCAGAGATTCTGAAAGTAACTAGCAATCCAACACCAGGTGCTACAGCAGTGGTTCACAAACTGTGTGCCGTGGGAGCCTGGGTTGCCTCGGGACACTTTCAGGGGTGCCTTGGATTGGTGGTCTAGGTCCAATTAATTTATTAATAGTCAATGTAACAGGCAAAACCAGTGCTGGTGGCTGCCAATCATAAAATATGCAGATAAGCAGAAACAAATCTTATCTTTCACCACATAATTGGACCTACAGGTGTGTACACATGGTGAGAACTTTGCTTTCGATTTTGAGTATATAATCAAAATTTCAAGCAAAGTTAGTGCAAATCATAAGGTGTTAGCCATCTTGCGATCCCGATGCGCACTCCCGCGGGGTCGGTATCGCAAGGCTAGATAGAATGTGCAGGTAAGTCAATCTTGACTATACAGTGTACTTTCTAGTACAAAGTATATTCAAAATTGGCACTTAGTCAAAATCGAAAGTACAGATAGTCAAAATCGGTGTTTCTGGGCTCTGGGGGAATTCAAGGGAAATCTCATAGTCAAAATCGGGCAAAATAGTCAATATCTCACTGTGCATATGCACCTTTAGTATGACATAGAAACACAATTTACTTAATTTAATATTTCTTTCTAAATTTCTCAATAAACTTTTGGCCTAGGGAAGCCGTGAAAAATATTCTGATGCTCTAGGGCGCCGTGACTCAATAAACTTTGGGAACCACTGTGCTACAGTATACCAGGAGTAGTTAAAGTGTGGCACCTCAGCTGCTCTAGAACTACACATTGCAGCATTCCTTGGCACAGTTTTAGCATTCACTAACATCAAAACGGTGGCAGGGCATGCTAGGATGTGTAGTTCCAAAGCTATTGGAAAGCTGCATGTTGACTACCCCTGTGCTCAAGATTACGTGGATGTTTTTCCCTGCTTACAAATGGCATATGCAATAGAAAATTAGATGTTTTAGCAAGTGAGAAAGGGCGTTTATGGAGATTTAGCAGATATAACGACCAATGCTACACATATGCATCATATTATTGTACTTCTTGGAAGAACAAACCACATGTTAATTACTGTGATATAATGAACACTGGTATACTCCTTTTGTATTTTAGCTATCATTTTTTTCCTACCTGTTTTTCCTTTGCTATTTAAATTGGAAAGAAAAAAAAAGGCACCAATACATGTATAAAAATATATATAAATAGGGCATGAGGCTAAAGAAACAATGGCACCACAGTCAGGAAGCAATTAAGTAATGAAAAATATGCGGTATGAGCCTTTTGTAGCAGAAGTCATTCATTTTCTCATAGCTAGTTTATAACTACAAGTAACATCACAAGGAATTCTGGCTACAAATACACCATTTCAAGCCACTGACTAATCGGTTTAAACATATACTTTTAGCGTCAAACTGATGAATTTGATAAACATTACTAGAACCTCGCCCTTACACTTGAAAACATGTACCTTTAAAGTAGCAGCTGACTAAATGGTCCATTAAATTCCAAAAAGTGACATTGAGACACAAATGGAGAGTTATGGTAGACATACCATTGTTAACTCTCTTTTTGCGAGGTACATTGGGTTCCACAGGGAAATATCGGGTCGGGGTGGAGGGGGGTGGGGATGGTTACAGTGGATCATGTACCAACAGGCTAAAGCTTTTGGCTGTCCCAGAATGCATTGGAGGCTCCTCTATAACCCCACCTCCAGGCACTGGAGCTCAGTTTCGTTATCCAGTCCAATGCAGGAGCAGGTAAGAGAGAAGGTTAGTCACATAGAACCACATTCTCATGACAGGAGAAGGGACCAGCGACTAATGCCATACAAGCCCATAGAAGCTAGGTGCGTCAGGGTGGGCGCCCTGTGGAACCCAATGTACCTCGCAGAAAGAGAGTTAACAATGGTAAGTCTACCATAACTCTCCTTTTCTGCAGCAGGTTACACTGGTTTCCACAGGGAAACATCGGGGATGTCCTAAAGCAGTTCCTCAAGAGAGGGGACGTGCCTTAGCGGGTATGAGAAACCGCCGTCCAAAAGAAGCATCCTGGGAGGCAGAAGTATCAAAGTCATAGAACCTAATAAACGTGTTCATAGAGAACAACGTAGCCGCCTTGCACAATTGCTTTGCGGACGCGACACGGCGAGCCACCCAAGAAGGTCCAACAAACTGAGTAGAATGGGCATTAATAGCAGCAGGAGCTGGGAGACCAGCCTGCGCATAAGCTTGTGCAATCACCATTCTAATCCATCTGGCCAAAATTTGCTTATTCTCAGGACAGCCACGTTTGTAAAAACCAAACAAGACAAAAAGGGAGTCTGACCTTCTGATAGAGGCAGTCCTCTCCACATATATACGGAGAGCCCGTACCACATCCAAAGACCGCTCTTTGGAGGACAAATCAGAAGAAATAAAGGCCGGAACCACAATCTCTTGGTTAAGGTGAAAGATGACACCACCTTAGGTAAATAACCTGGGCGAGTCTTAAGAACTGCCCAGTCACAATGAAAAATAAGAAAGCGTGGGCGACAGGACAATGCGCCTAAGTCCGACACCCTTCTAGCAAAGGCAATAGCAAGTAAGAACAAGACCTTGGACGTGAGCCATTTAAGGTTCACCGTCTCAAGAGGTTCAAATGGAGACTCTTGCAGGGCATTCAGTACAACAGACAGATCCCATGGAGCCACAGGAAGGTCATAGGGAGGTTGAATCCGAAAGACACCCTGAGTGAATGTATAAACATCAGGTATAGACTAAATCTTTTTCTGAAACCATACTGACAAGGCAGATACAGTATATGAACCTTGAGGGAGGCTAGACAAAGGCCTAAGTCCAGGCCTCTTTGCAGAAAAGCCAGAATTCTGGAAGTTCTGAATCTGTATGGATCATAATTCTTATCAACACACCAGGTGAAGTAAGAATTCCAGACCCTGAAATAAATCCGAGCTGAAGCCGGTTTACGGGCTTTTAACATAGTTTGGATGACCGCCTCAGAGAATCCTTTGGCTCTCAGAAGTGATGCTTCAAGAGCCACGCTGTCAAAGCCAGCCTGGCCAGGTCCGGATAAAGACAAGGACCCTGTACGGGGAGGTTTGGGCACTGAGGAAGTAGAAGAGGATGCTCTGTCGATAGACCCTGCAGGTCTAAGAACCAATGCCGTCAGGGCAACACTGGAGCGACTAGAAGTAGAAATCCTCGTTTGAACTTCCGAAGGACCCTGGGCAGGAGTAATACTGGAGGGAACACGTAGGTCAGCCGAAAGTTAGATGGAATTGCCAGTGCATCCATGAACGCTGCTTGAGGATCCCTGGTCCTTGATCTGAAGACCGGAACCTTGTGATTGTGTCGAGGTGCCATCAGGTCTATGTCTGGTAGGCCCCACATGTCCACTATGAGTTGAAAGACTTCTGGATGAAGACTCCACTCTCCGGCTTGCACGTCCTGGTGACTGAGGAAGTCCGCATCCCAGTTTAGGATGCCCGGAATGAACACTGCCGATATTGCCCAACACAGGATTTTTGACACTTCCATCATAGCCATGCGGCTTTGAGTGCCGCCTTGATGGTTTATGTAAGCCACCGTGGTTGTCTGACCGTACTTGAACCGGCCTGTTCTGTACCAGAGGCAGGACGAGAGTCAATGTATTGAACACCGCCCGCAACCCCGGAATGTTTATTGGGAGGAGTGATTCCTCCTTGGTCCAGCAACCCTGAAAAGAGTGTTGCTCCAACACCGCATACCATCCCCTCAGACAGGCGTCCGTTGTTAGCAGGACCCAGTCGGGGATCCAGAAGGGACGGCTCTTGCTCAATTGATGGTCCTGTAGCCACCAGGTCAGCGAAAGACTAACCTCCGGAGTCAAAGTGATCATGTGAGATCTGATCCGATGAGGTAGGCCGTCCCACTTGGAAAGGATTAACCTCTGCAGAGGGCGAGAATGAAATTGAGCGTACTCTACCATGTCGAATGCCGACACTATCAGGCCAAGTACTTGCATTGCCGAGTGTATAGACACTCTGTGGCGACAAAGGAAGCATCTTATCCTGTCCTGAAGTCTCAGGACTTTTTCTGGAGACAGAAACAGTCGTTGAATGTGTGTTTCCAAGAGTGCCCCCAGGTGCACCATGCTCTGAGTTGGGACCAGCGAGGATTTCTTCCAATTAATGAGCCACCCGTGGGCTTGTAGGAAGCTTACCGTCAGTTGCAGATGACTGAGTAGGACATCGTGGGAGTTTGTCAGAATCAGCAAGTCATCCAGATACGACAGGATCCTGACTCCCTGGTGACGGAGATGGGCCGTCATTACGGCCAGGACCTTGGTGAAGATCCGAGGTGCCATAGCCAGTCCAAATGGCAGAGCCTGGAACTGATAATGAAAGTTGCCAATAGCAAACTGCAGATACTGCTGATACAACATGGCAATAGGTATATGCAGGTAAGCATCCTGTATATCCAGGGATACCATATAGTCTCCGGGTTCCATAGCCAATAGAATCGAGTGCAGTGTTTTCATATGGAACTTGGACACTCTCACAAACTTGTTCAGTGATTTGAGGTTGAGCATAGGCCGGAAAGACCCATTGAGTTTCAGAACTAGAAACAGGGTAGAGTAGTAACCTCTGCCTCTGTGGGCCAGAGGAACCGGCACTACCACTCCTGTATTAAGGAGGAAAACCACAACCTTTTGTAGAGTTTGCGCCTTTAACGGATCTGAAGGGATAACCGTGGTGCAAAACTGATGAGGAGAGACGTCTCTTGAAGGAGACTGCGTACCCGTAAGAGACAACATTCCGCACCCATGCATCTGAAGTGCTCTTTAACCAGACCTGGGTGAACTGCAGAAGTCGGCCTCCCACCCTGGGGTCCCCTAGGGGGAGGCCCGTCCCATCATACAGCAGGCTTGTGTTGTTTAGAAGCAGGCTAACGGGCCGTCCAGGACTGCTTTGCCTTCGGCTTAGTGGTTTTGGGAGCACAAGATTGTCTCACGTATGCCTGACCTTTTGCTTTCCCTTGAGGCCGAAAGGAATGAAAAGTGGTACCTTTAGCCTTCTGTGCAGAAGTATTAGTATTTGGGAGAAAGGCAGTCTTCGCAGCCACCAATTCAGACACAATTTTATTTAGATCTTCCCCAAACAAAATATCCCCCTTAAAGGGGAGTACCTCCAAGGTCTTTTTGTAGTCTAGGTCCACCTTCCACGACCTCAACCACAGAATACGGCGAGCCAGGACAGATGTGGTCGACACCTTGGCTGCCAACATTCCCGCCTCAGAGGATCCCTCCTGAATGTAGGCAGCGGTGGTAATGTGGCAGCGGTGGTAATGTGAGACATGTACTGCTCTTCCTCGAATGCCTGAACCCATGCTTAAATTCCTTTTGCAGCCCAAGAGGCCACAATAGTGGGTCTATGTACAGCACCTGTAAGGAAGTAAATAGACTTCAGGAATCCCTCCACACGCTTATCTGTCAATTCCTTCAGTGAAGTGACAGTGGTGACAGGCAGAGTGGATGACACCACTAGGCGGGTGACATGAGAATCCACCGGCGGTGAATTTTCCCACTCGTTACATAACTCTGCAGGGAGAGGATAGCGAGCCAAGGCCCGTTTAGACAGAGGGAATTTCTTCCCTGGATTAGACCAGGGCTCCTGCCTGATGTCCACCAAATGGTCAGAATGGGGTAATAGATTTTTAACCACATTCTGCCATTTAAACATTATCAGTTTTCTTAGCCACAGTAGTGGAATCCTCATCATCAGTGATTTGTAGGATTTGCTTAATAGCAACCACAAGGGCAGGGACATCAATTTGCAATGGAGAATCCACGTCAGAAATACCTGATTCAGTGTCTGACAGGAAAGTATGCTCCCCCTCCTCTTCAGATGAAACATCTGAGAGATTAGTTGATTGTGAGGAGGAAGCAACCCGCTTAGATGACCCAGAGACACGAGAGTGACCTGGAGTAGATTTTTGCCTGACCAAGGAATGATTTAATTGCTGCAACTGGTTAGACAAATTTTCCGCCCAAGGCTGATTGACCATAGGGACAATTTGTGGCTGTAAGGCGTTCCACCAGAGTATCCAGTATGTTTGTGAACGCAGCCCAGGGTGGCTCCTGATTGGTTACAGGAGCTGCGGACTGACTGGGAGATGTATGACACATAGTACACAGACCATCATACACAGCTTCCACCTCTGGTAAAATCTGCAAAATGCAGGAGCGTCCACAGACTTACTGCCCTTCTTGTTAGACACTGTACACAAATGCAACAACAGAGCGACTTAGTACGATAAGCCAGACAGAGTACAATACTTGCAAATAAATCCATTCGTATGTGACTGTAGACACAGTACACAACACCTGAGAATAAATCCGGTCTTATGTGACTGAGTACACAGTAGAATACACATAATGGGTAAATACTGTGACACACTATATATATGACCCTGACGCACCTAGTCCCTTAGGGTACAGAATATAGTGATAGGTATATCTGGGAAACACTGAAAAGTGAAACCACACAGCAGACACAGGCACACAAAGTAACAGGCAATGCAGATAGTTATGATAAAAAAAACTGCACTGGACTAGTATATGTACAGATATATATATATATATATAACACAGCTCGGTCCTAGACTAATATATTCTATAATAGGTACACTTTTTCTTAACTAACACCGTCTGTGTAAAGACATGTAGAATACTCAAGTGTTGGTAAAGTCACAGCGCTGTATAGAGGCGGCTTTACAAGGGAGACCTTACCCTGCAGTCCCGGAGACCAGCTGCAGCTATGCTTATAAGATAGCGCCCAGCGTCTCAGTCAGGGAGTGAGGGAGAATGTGAGGCAGCTCCAGGGCGGGAAAAACTGCAGTAGATGGCGCCCTGGGCCGCTGGAGGGGCAAAAGGTCAAGTACTGACTACCCTATGCTGGACTTCCACCCCGAGTACTGTGAGCCTTATTAAATGTGGTGTTAGTACACCCGACCTGTACCCAATATACCTCGTGGTCTAGTCGGGTCCCTGCTCGGTGACAGTGTGCACGCCAGCACCGCGATTTGTCTCCCTAGGTTGCGGACGGAACTTTGATTTAATGGCGGATCCCGCCTGGGGGACCCTCTTACATCCTCCCCGTAGCAGCCACGTGAACCAGGAGAGCGACTGCGACCGTGTGCCTAAAGCCGGAGCATCTCCGCCGCAAGTACCCGGGAAAAGGCCGCGGGAGTATGCGACGCCGCGTGGGAGGTGATGGAGCTACAGTGCTGAAGTGTCACCATGACATACAGCACTGACAGCCCAGTTTTGAAGACATTTTATGTCAGAAAAAGCTTTTTCAGGGCTGCCCAGTGCAGCCCACCTGTTAAGTGACCTGCTGCTGCAGACACCAACTGAAACTGTGGAAAACAATGAACCGTGCTGCAGAAATAATGTATAAACCATAGACAGTAGTATGCCATCAGGTCTGTGCGACTCTCCTTATGACAGACATATTTCTATTTACCCGAAAATGCAGTTTAGTAGCAATACAATGCAACTTGGAGGTGCCAGGAGACTGGTGCTAGTAAAGTCTCACATGAGCTGAAGTGTCGAGAGGGACTTTACAGCCATCTTAACAGCAGTGTAGGCCCCTGGGCAAAGCAATACACTGGGCCCCTACCCATCCTCCAGTGGTAGGGGTGGGGGTGCTATCAGCAGCAGCTTTGATGTCTCGTTGGCAGTAGGGAGTCTTCTATCGTCCGCCAGCATGTAGGACCTGGAGCAGTAATTTCTGCAAATTACTCCCTTACTGCACTGATGGTGGAAGATGGGGCGGGAAGGAGAACACTAAACTGTAGAAGGGAGCATTAGGCTGAATGAAGGAGTCCCGGTACATGACTTCCAGCCTGGTAGGGGGTGTTTGGGGATGGATGGATAGTGGAGTGGGCTTAATAGTCTTCATTTTCCGGTAAGAGGGCAGCTTGCTTGAATGCAGTTTCTGGAAATAGATTTCTTAGCTTTCAATGGGATAAGAAAACTAGAGCGTCCCACCTTCCCCAAGGTGGACTTGGGGATAAGAGTTAAGGAGCCACAGCAATCCACCAAAGAAAATATAAAACTGCATACCAGGCGTGTGGAGCTGGAGCAGGGACCAGCTGCTGGAAGGCTGATATCTCTGGTTCTGGGCATAGTAGAGACAATCTAACAGTGTCCACCAAAAGGGGAGAGTCCCAGCTTTTGGAGCCAGACACAACACTCCCTGCGGAGGAACTGTTTTGAATTCCCTGTATATACATACACAAAGGCCCTGTTTTATATGAATATGCCCTCTTTGATGGCCACATTCACTGATAAGCAGCATTCCCTGATAAGCACTCACAATTTTATCCCTGAGGGGACTAATTAACAATGTCGATAGGTATGGCATAACTGCGTAGTGTTTCTTCTTTTCTTATTGTATATTCAACATAGTTTACATGTGGGAAGATGGAGGGGAGACCACCGGAGACCTCCCGACAGGTATCCTTTTTTTTTATGTGCCGCAGGGTTCACAACGCTGAAAACCCTGCAACCACTTTTTCTTATTGGATACTGCGGGTATCGGGAGTGCGCACACCCGTGGTAATCCAAAATTGGGCGCGAGGTAAGCAAGGATTTTTACCTCGCTAAACCTTGCTCCCAACTGAATCTGTCCCAATATTGTATTGTTAACAGGGGTGTAAATGAGACATCTGGGGACCCACAGCACAATTTGATATGAGTACCACATACAGCCCAGTGGTGAAAGAGTGATAAATAAATATGTAGGGGTATATTTACTAAGGTCCCGATTTTGACCGAGATGCCGTTTTTTCATCAAAGTGTCATCTCGGTAATTTACTAAGCAAAAATCACGGCAGTGATGAGGGCATTCGTAATATTTTGGAAGTCCTAGGAAAAAATCACGAATCAATACACCATCGGCCAAATACGCCTGCAATTTGCTAGAAATCGGGAATTTACTAAAAAGTGCAAAACACAAACACTGCCGACAATAGCCAAACACTGCCGTGATAAAATACAAATCGTGTAAAAGTGCTAAAAAAAAAACAGACCTGCTTTTTTATCCCGTGTTTGTATAGGCATGCACGGATCCATGAGATCCGTGCATGTTTTTCAGTGGGAAGGGGGGGGGAAATGTTCTAAATTTCCAGAAAAAAAATTGCGTGGGGTCCCCCCTCCTAAGGCAAACCAGCCTCGGGCTCTTTGAGCCGATCCTGGTTGCAGAAATATGGGGAAAAAATGGACAGGGGTTCCCCCATATTTAAGCAACCAGCATCGGGCTCTGCGCCTGGTCCTGGTTCCAAAAATACGGGGGACAAAAAGAGTAGGGGTCCCCCGTATTTTTGAAACCAGCACCGGGCTCCACTAGCTGGACAGATAATGCCACAGCCGGGGGTCACTTTTATACAGTGCATTGCGGCCGTGGCATCAAATATCCAACTAGTCACCCCTGGCCGGGGTACCCTGGGGGAGTGGGGACCCCTTCAATCAAGGGGTCCCCCCCCCAGCCACCCAAGGGCCAGGGGTGAAGCCCGAGGCTGTCCCCCCCATCCAATGGGCTGCGGATGGGGGGCTGATAGCCTTTGAGAAAAGTGATTGATATTGTTTTTAGTAGCAGTACTACAAGGCCCAGCAAGCCTCCCCCGCAAGCTGGTACTTGGAGAACCACAAGTACCAGCATGCGGCGGAAAAATGGGCCCGCTGGTACCTGTAGTACTACTACTAAAAAAATACCCCCATAAAGACATCACACACACACCTTGAAAGTATAACTTTAATACATACATGCACACCAACATACATACATACTTACCTATGTTCCCACGCAGGTCGGTCCTCTTCTCCAGTAGAATCCATGGTGTACCTGTAGAAAAAATTATACTCACATAATCCATGGTTGAAGGCTCCTCGGTAAATCCTTTTGTAATCCACGTACTTGAAAAAATCAAAAAACGGATACCCGACCACGAACTGAAAGGGGACCCATGTTTTCACATGGGCCCCCTTTCCCCGAATGCCAGAAACCCACTCTGACTGATGTCTAAGTGGGTTTCTTCAGCCAATCAGGGAGTGCCACGTTGTGGCACCCTCCTGATCGGCTGTGTGCTCCTGTACTGTATGACAGGCGGCACACGGCAGTGTTACAATGTAGCGCCTATGCGCTCCATTGTAACCAATGGTGGGAACTTTCAGGTCAGCGGTTGACCGAAAGTGACCTCACCGCTGACCTGAAAATTCCCACCATTGGTTACAATGGAGCGCATAGGCGCTACATTGTAACACTGCCGTGTGCCGCCTGTCATACAGTACAGGAGCACACAGCCGATCAGGAGGGTGCCACAACGTGGCACTCCCTGATTGGCTGAAGAAACCCACTTAGACATCAGTCAGAGTGGGTTTCTGGCATTCGGGGAAAGGGGGCCCATGTGAAAACATGGGTCCCCTTTCAGTTCGTGGTCGGGTATCCGTTTTTTGATTTTTTCAAGTACGTGGATTACAAAAGGATTTACCGAGGAGCCTTCAACCATGGATTATGTGAGTATAATTTTTTCTACAGGTACACCATGGATTCTACTGGAGAAGAGGACCGACCTGCGTGGGAACATAGGTAAGTATGTATGTATGTTGGTGTGCATGTATGTATTAAAGTTATACTTTCAAGGTGTGTGTGTGATGTCTTTATTGGGGTATTTTTTTAGTAGTAGTACTACTACAGGTACCAGCGGGCCCATTTTTCCGCCGCATGCTGGTACTTGTGGTTCTCCAAGTACCAGCTTGCAGGAGAGGCTTGCTGGGCCTTGTAGTACTGCTACTAACAACAATATCAATCACTTTTCTCAAAGGCTATCAGCCCCCCATCCGCAGCCCATTGGATGGGGGGGGGACAGCCTCGGGCTTCACCCGTGGCCCTTGGGTGGCTGGGGGGGGGGGGCCCTTGATTGAAGGGGTCCCCACTCCCCCAGGGTACCCCGGCCAGGGGTGACTAGTTGGATATTTGATGCCACGGCCTCAAGGCACTGTATAAAAGTGACCCCCGGCTGTGGCATTATCTGTCCAGCTAGTGGAGCCCGGTGCTGGTTTCAAAAATACGGGGGACCCCTACTCTTTTTGTCCCCCGTATTTTTGGAACCAGGACCAGGCGCAGAGCCCGATGCTGGTTGCTTAAATATGGGGGAACCCCTGTCCATTTTTTCCCCATATTTTTGCAACCAGGATCGGCTCAAAGAGCCCGAGGCTGGTTTGCCTTAGGAGGGGGGACCCCACGCAAATTTTTTTTTACATTTAAACTTTATTTATTTTTTAAACAAAGTGCACAATGAAGCCCAGCACGGATCTCTCAGATCCGGCCAAGATTCATTGTATTAAAGTCGGCAGTGTTTTACAAGTCACTCACGTAAAACACTGCCAAAAAAAACGAATGACATCGACATTGGAAAACCCGAAAATGCAGAATACGGCAGCTTAGTAAATTAGTCGTAATCAATTCAAAAAGTTGCATATTTACACTTTCGATGTCATTCGTGATTGAACTTTGACCTCAAACGGGAAAATACGAATCTTAGTAAATTTACCCCGTAGCGTTCAAATGGAATGTGTCTCACTCAACCGAGTGCCACATAGCAGCTATGGTAAAAAGCTTTTCACTTCACACAGAAACATACACATCAGTACATCACAGATAGCAGTGTATACATTCTTATTGATGGAATTAACAAAGAGGCCTTTACCTTATTGTTCCCAAACAACAGGATGCCATTTTCTGTATTTATATAATGAATTTCATGTCTGAGCACAAGAATAAAAAGCCTCAGGTAAAGGGAATAAGCCATTACTAATTCAAAGAGCTCAACGTTCTATAAAATTATGTTAGGATGGTGTGCAGAGTATGCAAGGGGAAATACACAGATCTGGTGTAAAATGTAAGCCATAGAAAGTAGTCATTAATCAAGCAATTCTATAAAACATGAATTTGTGTACAGAACATTATATAAGCAGCTTCTAGCTAGTAAATATATTACAAAATGATAATGTCAAAACTGTCACTGGGATTATGATTGATGTAGACACAGAACAGAGGCACGGTGACCATATCAATAGGGTTCAAGCCTGGCTGCGCCCTATACACAGGTCACGGGTACTCTGACCAATGTATGGGCTGATGGGTATGAAGGCAGAGAGAGAGAGAGAGAGAGATTGATCACCGTGAGGCATACAGGAGCATAGTCAACAGTGACGGGACAAAACCAGATGGTTTATGCGATACCAAAGGAAGGGCAGAATCAGGTCAGGAGTATAGCCCGGGTTGGAATCAGAAAGTCACAAGCAGCAGTATCAAAGGAGCGGGAAAGGAGAATCATCAGAGGAACCAGATTAAAATACAGGTAATCACACTGGATGCTCAAACAGAACAGGTGCTGGTGTACAGGAAGTGAACCTAATACTGTGGCATTTGAACAGTGCCCTGAGGGTCCATTTTATGGGCAGGAGATTCAAATTCGTGCCTGTCACTTTAAATTTCAACCAGTGAGGCGCAGTACAGTACAGCCGGCTACAGCAGTTAGGATAGGAGAGCTAACCACACCAGCAGCTACGACGAGAGAAGAGCAATCCAAGCAATCAGGGAGAGGGGCTGCTGGTCAGCGAGGGTAAGTTAAAATAGCAAAACTGTGCCCAAGAAAGCTGTGATGGATAGCTAGAAGCTGCTTGGTTATAAGGACAACTACTTAACCTGTCCTTTTTAGTAGTGATGAGCGGGTTCAGTTCCTCGGAATCCGAACCCCCCCGAACTTCAACCATTTTACACGGGTCCGAGGCAGACTCGGATTCTCCCGTATGGCTCGGTTAACCCGAGCGCGCCCGAACGTCATCATCCTGCTGTCGGATTCTCGCGATATTCGGATTCTATATAAGGAGCCGCGCGTCGCCGCCATTTTTCACTCGTGCATTGGAAATGATAGTGAGAGGACGTGGCTGGCGTCCTCTCACTTTGTTTCAGGGGGCTGCAGTGCAAATATCTTTATTCTGGGGACCAGCAGTATTATAGGAGGAGTACAGTGCAGAGATTTGCTGACCAGTGACCACCAGTATTATACGTTGTCTGCCTGAAAAACGCTCCATATCTGTGCTCAGTGTGCTGCATATATCTGTGCTCACACTGCTTTATTGTGGGGACTGGGGACCAGCAGTATATTATATAGGAGGAGTACAGTGCAGAGTTTTGCTGACCAGTGACCACCAGTATACATGGTCTGCCTGAAAAACGCTCCATATCTGTGCTCAGTGTGCTGCATATATCTGTGCTCACACTGCTTTATTGTGGGGACTGGGAACCAGCAGTATTATATAGGAGGAGTACAGTGCAGAGTTTTGCTGACCAGTGACCACCAGTATACGTTGTCTGCCTGAAAAACGCTCCATATCTGTGCTCAGTGTGCTGCATATATCTGTGCTCACACTGCTTTATTGTGGGGACTGGGGACCAGCAGTATTATATAAGAGGAGTACAGTGCAGAGTTTTGCTGACCAGTGACCACCAGTATTATACGCTCTCTGCCTGAAAAACGCTCCATATCTGTGCTGCATTGTAGTATATAGTAGGAGTACAGTGCATAATTTTGCTGACCACCAGTATATAAATATAGGAGTATGGTACAGAAGGCCACTGCTCTACCTACCTCTGTGTCGTCAAGTATACTATCCATCCATACCTGTGGTGCATTTCAGTTTTGCACAGTTTGCTGACCACCAGTATATAATATATAGCAGTACGGTACAGTAGGCCACTGCTCTACCTACCTCTGTGTCGTCAAGTAAACTATCCATCCATACCTGTGGTGCATTTCAGTTGTGCGCAGTATATATAGTAGTAGGCCATTGCTATTGATACTGGCATATAATTCCACACATTAAAAAATGGAGAACAAAAATGTGGAAGGTAAAATAGGGAAAGATCAAGATCCACTTCCACCTCATGCTGAAGCTGCTGCCACTAGTCATGGCCGAGACGATGAAATGCCATCAACGTCGTCTACCAAGGCCGATGCCCAATGTCATAGTAGAGAGCATGTAAAATCCAAAACACAAAAGTTCAGTAAAATGACCCAAAAATCAAAATTAAAAACATCTGAGGAGAAGCGTAAACTTGCCAATATGCCATTTACGACACGGAGTGGCAAGGAACGGCTGAGGCCCTGGCCTATGTTCATGGCTAGTGGTTCAGCTTCACATGAGGATGGAAGCACTCATCCTCTCGCTAGAAAAATGAAAAGACTTAAGCTGGCAAAAGCACAGCAAAGAACTGTGCGTTCTTCTAAATCACAAATCCCCAAGGAGAGTCCAATTGTGTCGGGTCGATGCCTGACCTTCCCAACACTGGACGGGAAGAGGTGGCGCCTTCCACCATTTGCACGCCCCCTGCAAGTGCTGGAAGGAGCACCCGCAGTCCAGTTCCTGATAGTCAAATTGAAGATGTCACTGTTGAAGTACACCAGGATGAGGATATGGGTGTTGCTGGCGCTGAGGAGGAAATTGACAAGGAGGATTGTTTAAGTCAGGCACCCGGGGAGACACCTGTTGTCCGTGGGACGAATATGGCCATTGACATGCCTGGTCAAATTACAAAAAAAATCACCTCTTCGGTGTGGAATTATTTTAACACAAATGCGGACAACAGGTGTCAAGCCGTGCGTTGCCTTTGTCAAGCTGTAATAAGTAGGGGTAAGGACGTTAACCACCTCGGAACATCCTCCCTTATACGTCACCTGCAGCGCATTCATCATAAGTCAGTGACAAGTACAAAAACTTTGGATGACAGCGGAAGCAGTCCACTGACCACTAAATCCCTTCCTCTTGTAACCAAGCTCCTGCAAACCACACCACCAGCTCCCTCAGTGTCAATTTCCTCCTTACACAGGAAAGCCAATAGTCCTGCAGGCCATGTCACTGTCAAGTCTGACGAGTCCTCTCCTGCCTGGGATTCCTCCGATGCATCCTTGAGTAACGCCTCCTGCTGCTGGCGCTGCTGTTGTTGCTGCTGGGAGTCGATCGTCATCCCAAAGGGGAAGTCGGAAGACCACTTGTACTACTTCCAGTAAGCAATTGACTGTCCAACAGTCCTTTGCGAGAAAGATGAAATATCACAGCAGTCATCCTGCTGCAAAGCGGATAACTCAGGCCTTGGCAGCCTGGGCGGTGAGAAACGTGTTTCCGTTATCCACCGTTAATTCACAGGCAACTACAGACTTGATTGAGGTACTGTGTCCCCGGTACCAAATACCATCTAGGTTCCATTTCTCTAGGCAGGCGCTACCGAAAATGTACACAGACCTCAGAAAAAGAGTCACCAGTGTCCTAAAAAATGCAGTTGTACCCAATGTCCACTTAACCACGGACATGTGGACAAGTGGAGCAGGGCAGACTCAGGACTATATGACTGTGACAGCCCACTGGGTAGATGTATTGCCTCCCGCAGCAAGAACAGCAGCGGCGGCACCAGTAGCAGCATCTCGCAAATGCAAACTCGTTCCTAGGCAGGCTACGCTTTGTATCACCGCTTTCCAGAAGAAGTACACAGCTGACCTCTTACAGAAACTGAGGAACATCATAGCAGAATGGCTTACCCCAAATAGACTCTCCTGGGGATTTGTGACATCGGACAACGCCAGCAATATTGTGCGTGCATTACATCTGGGCAAATTCCAGCACGTCCCATGTTTTGCACATACATTGAATTTGGTGGTGCAGAATTATTTAAAAAATGACAGGGGCGTGCAAAAGATGCTGTCGGTGGCCCGAAGAATTGCGGGCCACTTTCGGCATTCAGCCACCGCGTGCCGAAGACTGGAGCACCACCAAACAGTCCTGAACCTGCCCTGCCATCATCTGAAGCAAGAGGTGGTAACGAGGTGGAATTCAACCCTCTATATGCTTCAGAGGATGGAGGAGCAGCAAAAGGCCATTCAAGCCTATACATCTGCCTACGATATAGGCAAAGGAGGGGGAATGCACCTGACTCAAGTTAAGTGGAGAATGATTTCAACGTTGTGCAAGGTTCTGCAACCCTTTGAACTTGCCACACGTGAAGTCAGTTCAGACACTGCCAGCCTGAGTCCGGTCATTCCCCTCATCAGGCTTTTGCAAAAGAAGCTGGAGACATTGAAGGAGGAGCTAAACAGAGCGATTCCGCTAGGCATGTGGGACTTGTGGATGGAGCCCTTAATTCGCTTAACCAGGATTCACGGGTGGTCAATCTGTTGAAATCAGAGCACTACATTTTGGCCACCGTGCTCGATCCTAGATTTAAAACCTACGTTGGATCTCTCTTTCCGGCAGACACAAGTCTGCAGAGGTTCAAAGACCTGCTGGTGAAAAAATTGTCAAGTCAAGCAAAACGTGACCCGTCAACAGCTACTCCTTCACATTCTCCCGCAACTGGGGGAGCGAGGAAAAGGCTAAGAATTCCGAGCCCACCCGCTGGCGGTGATGCAGGGCAGTCTGGAGCGAGTGCTGACATCTGGTCCGGACTGAAGGACCTGCCAACGATTACTGACATGTCGTCTACTGTCACTGCATATGATTCTCTCACCATTGAAAGAATGGTGGAGGATTATATGAGTGACCGCATCCAAGTAGGCACGTCAGACAGTCCGTACGTATACTGGCAGGAAAAAGAGGCAATTTGGAGGCCCTTGCAGAAACTGGCTTTATTTTACCTAAGTTGCCCACCCTCCAGTGTGTACTCCGAAAGAGTGTTTAGTGCAGCCGCTCACCTTGTCAGCAATCGGCGTACGAGGTTACTTCCAGAAAATGTGGAGAAGATGATGTTCATCAAAATGAATTATAACCAATTCCTCCGTGGAGACATTCACCAGCAATTGCCTCCAGAAAGTACACAGGGACCTGAGATGGTGGATTCCAGTGGGGACGAATTAATAATCTGTGAGGAGGGGGATGTACACAGTGAAAGGGGTGAGGAATCGGACGATGAGGAGGAGGTGGACATCTTGCCTCTGTAGAGCCAGTTTGTGCAAGGAGAGATTGATTGCTTCTTTTTTGGTGGGGGCCCAAACCAACCAGTCATTTCAGTCACAGTCGTGTGGCAGACCCTGTCGCTGAAATGATGGGTTTGTTAAAGTGTGCATGTCCTGTTTATACAACATAAGGGTGGGTGGGAGGGCCCAAGGACAATTCCATCTTGCACCTCTTTTTTCTTTCATTTTTCTTTGCATCATGTGCTGTTTGGGGACTATTTTTTTGAAGTGCCATCCTGCCTGACACTGCAGTGCCACTCCTAGATGGACCAGGTGTTTGTGTCGGCCACTTGTGTCGCTTAGCTTAGCCATCCAGCGACCTTGGTGCACCTTTTTTTTTCTTTGCATCATGTGCTGTTTGGGGACTATTTTTTTGAAGTGCCATCCTGTCTGACACTGCAGTGCCACTCCTAGATGGGCCAGGTGTTTGTGTCGGCCACTTGGGTCGCTTAGCTTAGTCATCCAGCGACCTCTGTGCAAATTTTAGGACTAAAAATAATATTGTGAGGTGTGAGGTGTTCAGAATAGACTGAAAATGAGTGGAAATTATGGTTATTGAGGTTAATAATACTATGGGATCAAAATGACCCCCAAATTCTATGATTTAAGCTGTTTTTGAGGGTTTTTTGTAAAAAAAAACACCCGAATCCAAAACACACCCGAATCTGACAAAAAAAATGTCATGGAGGTTTTGCCAAAACGCGTCCGAATCCAAAACACGGCCGCAGAACCGAATCCAAAACCAAAACACAAAACCCGAAAAATGTCCGGTGCACATCACTACTTTTTAGTGCTGAAAGAAGATTGCGCTACTGCGCATACCCCAGTCTTTCTGTTCTGCAGGGAGGCTTCATGCCCTTTACCAAGATGGCCAACGAGAGCTCTACTGATGTGTATGGGCCATCTTGTCTTTAGACTGGGTGCTGCTGGAGTGTTAGCAGTGAAAGCATGGGGGTAGTGTGTGCCTGGGTACTGTTGGAGTTCTGGTAGTGAATGCAGAAAGGAGAGTGCTTGTGTGATGCTGGGGCGTTGGCAGTGAATGTAGGGAGGAGAGTGTGCTTGGGTATTGCTGGAATGCTGACAGTGAATATAAGGGAGAGAGTGTGTATGTGTGCTGCTGGGGTGTTGGCAGTGAATGTAGGGAGGAAAGTGTGATTGGGTGCTGCTGGAGTACTGGCAGTGAATATAAGGGAGAGAGTGTGTATGGGTGCTGCTGGAATGCTGGCAGTGAATACAGGGAGTAGAGTGTGTGCTTGGCTGCTGCTGGAGTGTTGGCAGTGAATACAGGGAGGAGAGTGTGCTTGGGTATTGCTGGAATGCTGACAGTGAATATAAGGGAGAGAGTTTGTATGTGTGCTGCTGGGGTGTTGGCAGTGAATGTAGGGAGGAGAGTGTGATTGGGTGCTGCTGGAATACTGGCAGTGTATATAAGGGAGGGAGTGTGTATGAATGCTGCTGGAGTGTTGGCCGTGAATGAAGGGAGCATAGTGTGTGCCTGGGTGCAACTGGAGTGCTGGCAGTGAATGCAGGGTGAATAGTATGTGCTTGGGTACTGCTGAAGTGCTGGCAGTGAATATAGACGGGAGAGTGTGTCTGGGTACTGCTGAAGTGCTAATAATAAGAAGAAATGGCTGCGCAAAAGTGGAAGAACAACCACCAATGGCTAATGGGGAATAATTAATAATAAGAGCTGACGTAGGAAAAGAAAAGATTTATTATGTTAATAACATTAATTAAGACATTCGTAGTCTACATATAAAATGCAATAAAAAACACATGAAAATAAAATTAAATATGTCAACACCTAGATCATAAGATGTATGAGCTGTAAATTCTCAATCTGCTTATTGAGAATGGGAACCACAGAGTCCAGAATTGATGTGATTGGAATGTCCACAGTTCCAGATAAACAGCCGATCAGTGTGTGGCTGATGATAGATGTCTTGAGAGATTTTCACAGGCAGGTGGGCAAATGAATAATGAATTTATGATTACCTTCTCCTAGGGCTGGTCCGTACCGAGCGTCCTCGGTATTGCGGTCCTGCAATGCCCAGTGTCCGTCTGCGCGGCGAGAAGATGACTGTGCGGTAACCAGGCAACCAGCTGTAAAGAATATAGTTTCAGCCGCGTTCTAAGAGAAGATGTCAGCAGCCGTGCACGGGGCCGATGCGTGGGGCTGAAAAACCGGATGGCTTACGGGCAATTCACTGCCTGATAGGTGGTGGTCTCTCCAATATAATGAAAGGAGTAGCTGACGGCCGTATGATGAGCCGGGATGTGCAGCCGGTGTGGAGCCGGGATATCTGTGGTTCAATGAGCAGTTTGAGCCAAGATGTAGGGCCGGTGTAGAACCAGGATTTCTGTGGCTCAGTGTGCGGCTTGCTACCTAATAGGTAGAATGATCCAGGTGTGCAAAGAGGCGGGGTCCTGACGCGTTTCGTCACAGATCATGTGACTGTCAAAGTCCTTTCATTATATTGGAGAGACCACCACCTATCAGGCAGTGAATTGCCCGTAAGCTCTGGCCTCACACCAAGAAACATATTTCCGCCATATACGGTGATAATGTTTCAACGTCACGTCTTTCCTAGCCTTGATCAGGGTAGGAATGACTTCCTCCGGAATTCCTTTTTCCGCTAGGATCCGGCGTTCAACCGCCATGCCGTCAAACGCAGCCGCGGTAAGTCTTGGAACAGACAGGGCCCCTGCTGCAGCAGGTCCTGCCTTAGAGGAAGAGGCCACGGATCTTCTGTGAGCAACTCTTGCAGCTCCGGATACCAAGTCCTCTGTGGCCAATCTGGAACAATGAGGATTGTTCTGACCCTGCTTATTCTTACAATTCTCAACACCTTGGGTATGAGAGGAAGAGGAGGAAACACATAGACCGATCTGAACATCCAAGGTATCACCAGAGCGTCTACCGCTACTGCCTGAGGGTCCCTTGACCTGGCGCAATACCGCTTTAGCTTTTTGTTGAGACGGGACGCCATCATGTCTATTTGAGGCAGGCCCCACAGATCCGCGATCTGTACAAAGACTTCTTGATGAAGTCCCCACTCCCCCGGATGCAGGTCGTGCCTTCTGATGAAGTCCGCCTCCCAGTTGTCCACCCCCGGGATGAACACCGCTGACAGCGCGCTTACATGGCCTTCCGCCCAGCGTAGAATCCTGGTCGCTTCTGCCATGGCCACTCTGCTCCTTGTTCCGCCTTGGCGGTTTATATGAGCCACTGCCGTGACATTGTCTGACTGAATCAGAACCGGTCTTCTCCGAAGTAAGTTCTCCGCTTGACGCAGGGCGTTGTATATGGCCCTCAACTCCAGGATGTTGATGTGGAGACAAGTTTCCAGGCTTGACCAGAGACCTTGGAAAATTTTTCCCCGTGCCACTGCTCCCCAGCCTCGGAGGCTTGCGTCCATGGTCACCAGGACCCAGTCCTGAATGCCGAACCTGTGACCCTCTAGAAGGTGAGCACTGTTCAGCCACCACAGGAGAGATACTCTGGTCCTGGGAGACAGGGTGATCCTTTGATGCATTTGTAAATGGGACCCGGACCACTTGTCCAAAAGGTCCCATTGAAAAGTCCTCGCATGGAATCTGCCGAAAGGGATGGCCTCGTATGAAGCCACCATCTTCCCCAGGACCCGCGTGCACTGATGCACTGAAACCTTCTTTGGTTTCAATAGGTTCCTGACCATGGTCATGAGTTCCTGAACCTTTTTGATCGGAAGAAAGACCTTTTTCTGGTCTGTGTCTAGGATCAGGCCCAGAAAGGTCAGACGCGTTGTAGGAACTAGCTGGGACTTCGGTATATTGAGAATCCAGCCGTGTAGCTGCAACGTCTTCATGGACAGAGACACGCTGTCCAGCAACTTCTCCCGAGATCTCGCCTTTATTAGGAGATCGTCCAAGTATGGGATAATTGTGACCCCTTGCCTGTGCAGGAGCACCATCATTTCCGCCATTACCTTGGTGAAAACCTTCGGGCCGTGGAAAGCCCAAACGGCAACGTCTGAAATTGGAGATGAGGAACTGTGACAATCACCTGTTGAACATACAATTTTTGGATTGCTGTCAACACTGACTCCCTCTCTGACGGGGAAGTCGGCAGAGCCGATTTGAAAAACCGGCGAGGAGGCAAGTCTTCGAATTCTAGCCTGTATCCCTGAGCAACAATCTCTACTGCCCAGGGATCCAACTGCGATTGAACCCAGACGTGGCTGAAAAACCGAAGATGAGCCCCCACCAGATCTGCCTCCCCCCGGGAAGCCCCAGCGTCATGCGGTGGACTTTGCAGACGCAGGGGAGGACTTCTGCTCTTGGGAACTAGCTGTGTGCAGCTTCTTTCCCCTGCCTTTTCCTCTGGTAACAAAGGACGATCCCCGCACCTTCTTGTTTTTATTGGAACGAAAGGACTGCATTTGATAATGAGGTGCCTTCTTAGTATGCTGCGGGGGGACATAAGGTGAGAAATTCGACTTACCAGCCGTAGCCGTAGAGACAAGGTCCGAGAGGCTGTCTCCAAACAACTCCTCCCCCTTGTACAGCAAGGACTCCATGTGCCGATTAGATTCGGCATCTCCCGTCCACTGCCGGGTCCACAGGAGTCTCCTAGCAGAAATAGACATAGCATTTATTCTGGAGCTTAATAAACAAATGTCTCTCTGAGCATCTCTCATATACAAGGCAGCATCTCTGATATGCTCTATGGTCATTTGAATGGCTTCCCTATCTAAGGTGTCAATCTCCGCAGATAAGGAATCTGCCCATGCCACAACCGCACTATAAACCCAGGCCGACGCCATAGCCGGTCTAGCAATAGTACCGGAGTGAGTGTAAATGTGCTTCAAGGTAATTTCCTGCCTGCGATCAGCCGGTTACTTGAGGGAAGCCGTATCCTGAGAAGGCAGTGCCACCTTTTTGGACAAGAGTGTCAGCGCCTTGTCCACCTTTGGTGAAGATTCCCAGCGTATCCTATCAGTTTGTGGAAAAGGATACGCCATAAGAATCCTTTTGGGAACTTGTGGTCTCCTATCTGGAGAGTCCCAAGCCTTTTCGCACAATTCACTTAATTCAAATGATGATGGAAAAGTGACTTCAGGCTTTTTCTCTTTATACATGTGTACCCTCGTGTCAGGGACAGGGGGTTCCCAAGTAATATGTAAAACCTCTTTAATGGCCATAATCATGTACCGAATACCTTTTGCCACCTTCGGCTGTAATTTTGCATCTTCATAGTCGACACTAGAGTCAGAATCTGTGTCGGTATCTGTGTCATCGATCTGGGATATGGTGCGCTTCTGAGACCCCGACGAGCCTTGCGCCCCAGGGACAGGCTTGGACTGGGTACCTGACTGATCCCTAGCTTCTGCCTTGTCTAACCTTTTATGCAATAGATTGACATTTGCATTCAAGACATTCAGCATATCCACCCATTCCGGTGTCGGCGTTGCCGATGGCGACCTGACATTCAAACACTCCCCCTCCACAGTAAGCGAGCCTTCCTCGTCAAACATGTCGACACACGCGTACCGGCACACTTCACACACACAGGGAACCCCTTTTCTGAAGACAGTATCCCTGTCAAGGCCCTTTGGAGAGACAGAGAGAGAGTATGCCAGCACACACCCCAGCGCAATAACCCTGGAGACCAACACAAAATGTTTTTCCCCAGCAGCGCTGTGTAATATGTAAACCGCCAATTATATGCCCCCCCCCCTCTTTTAAGCACCCTTTCACCGTGTAAGCAGGGGAGAGTCCGGGGAGCTTCCTCTCAGCAGTGCTGTGGAGAGAAAATGGCGCTGGTGAGTGCTGAGGGGGAAGCCCCGCCCCCTCGGCGGCGGGCTTCTGTCCCGCTCAAACTTAGCAAAATATGGCGGGGGCTCTTTTATATACATGTACAGAGCCCACCTGAACATGTATATAGTCTTTTTGCCATGCAGAGGTTTATATTGCTGCCCAGGGCGCCCGCCCCCCCCCCCCCCCCTGCGCCCTGCACCCTTACAGTGACCGAAGTGTGTGAGGTGTATGGGAGCAATGACGCACAGCTGCAGTGCTGTGCGTTACCTCAGTGAAGCTGAAAGCTTCTGCCGCCTGAGACGTCTTCTGACTTCTGTACTTCTGGCTCTGTGAGGAGAACGGCGGC
Organism: Pseudophryne corroboree; assembly: GCF_028390025.1. Taxonomy (NCBI): domain Eukaryota; kingdom Metazoa; phylum Chordata; class Amphibia; order Anura; family Myobatrachidae; genus Pseudophryne; species Pseudophryne corroboree. The sequence continues at coordinate 265,047,351 of NC_086447.1, read as the reverse complement.
GCGGCACCGGGGGTGGACACCCAGTAAGAACCTGCGTTCACCCCCTCTGGAGCTAATGGTGTCCAGTAGCCGAGGAAGTAGAGCCTATCTTTGACAAGAAGGTCTGCTCCTCTCTCCTCAGTCCCTCGATGCAGGGAGCCTGTTGCCAGCAGTGCTCCCTGTGAAAAAGTAGTAAAAAGTAGAAAGAAAAATCCAAACAAAAATGCTTTCAGGCAGAGAACTCTGGAGAGCTCTCTGCAGTGCACCCATCTTGCTCTGGGCACAGTGTAAAACTGAGGTCTGGAGGAGGGGCATAGAGGGAGGAGCCAGTGCACACACAGAATCCAAAGCTTTCTTAAAGTGCCCTATCCCCTGCGGAGCCTGTCTATTCCCCATGGTCTTTACGGAGTCCCAGCATCCTCAAGGACGTTAGAGAAATTGTATTTGCCCCTGGATTATAAATGCAGAATTTGTATGCATCTGTTTTGTAAAAGCCAAGTGTGTGTGAAGGCTGGAAACTGGGTATTAGGGTGGAGCAGAAGCGGCAGACTGAAGCTTTGCCTAGGGCACCTAGTAATCTTGCACCGACCCTGAAGTATCTTGAAAGGACATGTTGATTTGGCACGAGATCATAGTAGGGGAATGTTACTTTCCCCTGGAAGGCATCTTTATTTTAGAATATTTAAAAAAAGAACTCAGTAGAACTTTAAATATATTAGCATACCAATACAATACAAACAAATGCAGATTGGGTTTCAGGTGCAGGAGGATACGTAATTGTTATAAGGACAAAAGGAAAAGAAAATCTAATCATAACAGGTTATATATGTTAACTATCATTTTTTTTGTTTTTTTTTGTTACATTTCAAAATCAGTTTGATTTGATTTTTGTTATGGAAAAGAACAAATTCATTGAGGCGTTGAATAGCGTGTCCAAATGCTACCAGCTGGTAAAATAAGACAAAAAAATACAGCAAACTATTTAAAAAGAGTCACATGATTTGTTATATATCCATGGATTGCAGATCTCAGTTACTAGGCTCAGTGGGCTCTAGTCTCATTTGTCAGTGGTCTGTTTTCCCCCCAGTCCAGACCCAATTAAAAAAAAAAAAAAAACCTGCAGAAAGTTACTAGGACAAATATCTTAATTAAGCTGCAAATACAGGTTCCCACATCATAAATACTAAAAACATAATGTGTTGGTTTTTCAAATTGTACAACTTCCTTGTTCAGAGTAGTACAAGGAGGGATAGAAAGAGAGGAAGCTATAGTGGAAACCAAACAGTTGAGGACAGACAGACAGACAGACAGACAGACAGACAGAGACTAACAAGGCAACAGGTAGCCATTCCCCCCTTTACTGCATTGAAATAGGTACATGTTATTAAACTGTCCTTCGCGCCAGACCGAGAAGCACATTTTTGACCATTTCCTCTACACACCACCAGAGTCACAATACTGACTAAATTCCAGAAGCAAAGGATTATAAGATCCCCTTTAGATCCTAAAGATCCACTGATAATTCATAGTGTCAGATAAGCCTTTACAATGTGTACTAACAACAGGGGTGGTTAGTACACATTATTTTTCATCTCTCCCTATCACCAATAAGACATTTAATGTGACTAAAAATGTATTTAGTCTTTCCACACACAAGTGCAATGGGCACTCACAAAGTAACCGGGCATAAATGCCACACCATTGAACCAGAATGGATTTATAGAAAAGTGCACCACAGGAAAGCTTTTTTAGCAAAGGTGGAATTAACTGCAGGTGTTTCCTCATACATAACTGATGCAGTCGCACCAAGCAGCTCCTCTTTTTTGCCGAAAATGCGATCAGGAGACTGTGCTAATTAATTTGTTATGTGATACTTGTATATCTGTGTGCGAATGAGTCTCTGAATCTGTATGCAAAGCACTACAAAGTAGCAGCAACAGCTTTTTTCAATACAAGTTGCACTGTGCTCCGTATATAGACTCAGGGGCAGATTTATTAAGCCTGGTGAAGTGATAAAGTGGAAGGTGATAACGCACCAGCCAGTCAGCTCCTAACTGTCATTTTTCAAACCCAGCCTGTAACATGGCAGTTAGGAGCTGATTGGCTGGTCCTTTATCACCTTCCACTTTATCACTTCACCAAGTTTAATAAATCTGCCCCTCTGTAACACACGTTTCCCGGCGTGTCCTAGTCGCATTGCAATTAAGACACAATTCCGGCAACAAAAAAAAACGCCCAATGCTAGCACAGTTGCATCGGAACCTGCGGGATCTCACACTGTATGGTGTGTTGAGGCTACATGTATGAGGACACATCTGTGTATCAAAATGACCTTTCATTGTCTAGTTTTGCCCGAGTCAGCACCTGAAATGTAGGGAGGGGGAGTTTCTGTTTCAGTTTTTATTCCTATTTTATTTTAAGCAATTGTATTAAATTTACACTTGTTTATTTTATCATTTGTATATTGTAAACACTGTAATTTTCTTTTTATGATATTGAGCCCCATTTCATAATGTTCTGCCTTGATGTTCTTAAAAAACTCTTGTCTGATTAGGCTTTATTTTAATATTCTACATAACTAAATACAGTGAATTGTATGGCTTACAGAATCTGAATACTGATTATACTGTAGTATAGTGTACGTAAGGAAGTAATGGAAGACAAGCTGAAGCGTATCAGCTCTTGAACAAAAACGTAGTAGTGGCATACAACAGGATGCTTAACCATGACATATCATTTGTGTGCGTATATTAATTTTTTAAGATAGATCAGGTGACCTTGATTTAGTTAATTCTTTCACACCCACATGCCTCATCTGAGGTTTGTCATGACAGCCTTAAAAGTCACTCACTTGAGACATGTGTTACTATCAACAAGACATTCTATGTCCCTGCTGCATCAGTAGTAATTTCAGAAAAAAAAGTGATCTTATATTTAGACTTTTGGTAAGTAATTCCCCTATACCGAGTATTGATTGCTAGAAGGATATACTGTATATGACATGTCAAGGATTTTAAACAAAACCGTTAATGTGTCAACTTTGATTTTCGGATTAAGAGTTTAGAGCCACTATAACCGTTGCCCTTCATAACAAAAATATCCTAAAATGTTCCTGACATTTTCCACTGGAGAGACATGTGACCAGTTCATGTGCATGTGCATAGGGTACAGCAGTGGGTTGCAGACTTTTGTGTTGCTCGCCAAACACAAGAAGAAGAGGAAAGAGAACATACAGTCATTACTCCTGATCATCCTGCAGTATACGTTGTCCTAGTTAGTACAAAGGAATAGATATTACTGCGATTAGTGATTTGGTTTAATGCACAAGAAACATATAGATATATCTTAATTAATAAAGATGAAGATGCGCTCATCTGAGCTGCGGCTATTCGCACGTGTGATTGCATTTTCGCGGTGTAAATTGCATGTGCACGGGCGTATATTCACACCTGCGGATCATAGGCAATACATTAGCTACTCGCGGTGCGAGTAGTTGCAGCTGTACGCAGCTAGTCGTCCCGCAATGTGTGCAGCTGAGCGTACGTATTTCTCGAGTCAAGCGGGACCCTCCTCCTCAGTGATGCCTTCTTCCCAATGATATATGGGAAGATGGTGCACGTGCAAAAGACAGCAGAGGCTCTGGTGCCATCTTCCTGAAGATGTCACTAGAAAGACGACGCCACACAAGGTAAGTATAATCTGGGTGCAGAGTGTGCAGTGCTAGCTACCGCTGAACCTTGGGGCCTGTGTGTACTGCCACCCTGCACTCATTATAAATACGCTGGTGAGTCAAATATAAAATGTGTTTCTGTCTGAGGACTAATCTCTACTACCATATTGACATTCACAATTATATGGCCAAACTCTCTGTATGGCAGTGTAACGAGCACACGTCTTAGTAGACATATCTTACTGACAGAATACACCTGGTCAGAAAAATACTCACACCCAGTACTTGTTGTGTGTGATATTTCCATGTCCCTAGTAATGGATTCTCTCTCATATCATTTCCGCTGTAATACAAGGGACTTTAAGCAGGATGTCTTCCGTTACTTTTTAAGCAAATTCCTTGTGTGTTTGGGTGTTGACTCTGTACAAATGCAGACTGTTAGCTTTACACTGGAGACTATAGAGGAGACAGCCAAGCACTGACATTTCAATAGTATTCATATAGAAGTACAATAATATAATCGGCATGAACATTACCTCTTCTTCTTTGTGATAATGAGCACATCATTGAATAGGAAGAAGTAGGCCTGTTGCTTTGTAGTTTTCTTGGAGAAAATTCCAGTATCCTCTACGTAGGATGTAAGCTCCCCCCTCTTCATCAACCATCGAGAAGACGACACTAATGGGAACGGCTAGGAGAGAAACATTAAGTGAAGTCAATATAGTGCTAGTGTGAAATAGATACCGGTGTACAGATGTGTCCTCCTCATACATCTAGCCTCAGTAAGCAATGCACCGGGAAATGCCTGGAGTGAGTGCACCAGCAGTTCCTGTGCAACTCTGCGACATGCTTACATTCTGGGTGCAACTGTGGCTGTATCTGCATACAAACTGCCACGTTACAGTGTTTTCCAGGAAAATATTATGCATTTTTGGGGAAAAAATGCACAAAAGATGACCAGAGTTAGTAAACTGGCTCACAACTAAGCGCGACTAGAAGGGCTGTTTTTAACGTTACTGCAGCAAAGATGTAGGAAACCTTTTCATATGACAAAACGTAATGCGTAATATGTTACAGTAAACACAGAAATATTATCTCTTTACACTGCCAGAAATATAGTAACATTTAGTTAACAAACAATATCAAATATGAATGAAAAAGTCAGTATAAAGCATATATACATATTACAGATATCATCTCAAACCTAATTTATTGTATTTGTTACAGATATCATCTCAAACCTAAGTTATTAGTATTTGTTTATTGCGAGTGGGCTAAAGTGTAAAGTGCTAAAGTGTGCTAAAGTGGGCTAGAGAGTAAAGAAATGGGTCTCTTTATCCTCAAGCAGAACATGGTACTGGTGGATGCATGATCAAATATCTTTACTCTGTGCCAAGACTCTGAAGGGCAAAGTGCCAACATTGGTAACTCCTTTCCTAAATGAAAGTAGGCTGTTTCCTGGGAAGAGCCACTGTAACAGGACAGTCCAGACGGAAATAACAAAGTATATCAGGCAGCGTAACTCACCCACAGACATAAGGGCCTAAACAGTGCTACAGGGAAAGAAATCTTACAGATATGACCTCTCACTACAAAAATATCAGCAGTAGCACATTAAAGGCAGAAGGCCCTTTCATAAGAATTACTGACCATAAGATGAAAACTGTCCATAAAGCTGAAAACGTTAAGTAAAAAGTGCTGTATCTTTGGTTCTTCTGAAACTTTTACAGTCTGAATTCCATTGGTAAAACTTATATATTATCCAGCTTGCAAGAGCATTTAACTTACGCTGCAAAAGGCATATGGGGTTATTCAGGTTGCATCACTAATTTATGCACCGCAATAACACCGTTCCAGACAGCAATGCGCACGAGCAGGTCTCGCCCTGCACGTGTGCTAGCAGCTAATGCGATGTGATCGCATTGGCTGCAAATGCCTCTGTCTGACAGGCAGATACATTTGCGGGACGGGCAGGGGGCAGCAATGGACTGCTGCAAGGGCGGCACGGTGTCACACGCAGCCGCTCCGATCAAGAAAATGGTGGCGGACCGCTTGCATACGCAGCCTAGCTGCAGGTGCAGGGGGTCGTCCACAGTTGCTGCCGTCGCAGCCATTGCGCAGGCCATTTAGCATGCTGGGCGACCTCGCCTTGAGATGGGCGGCCCCAGCATGTGATGGTAAGGATTACAAATTCTGCTTTTTAGCAGAATCTGCAATCCTTACTGAATAACCCCCATAATCCATACACTATACACAAAATGATTAAACGTTACCACACAAAAGAAAAAATATACCAAGAAAATGGAAGCACGCTTACTAGACATTACCACACAGTACCCAAATGAAGCCACTCTATGACATGAGGGTACCATTGTTTTGCTAAGCAAAGAAAACTATAAAACATATTTCAACATAACTTTTGTTTTTTCTATATATCCATGAATCTCTTGGAATTATTTCCAGGACGTTAAACTCTAAATGGTCCTGGAAATAATCACATTTTGAGATGGCTATTGACTGCAGCTCTGTTAAAAGGTATTACCTCCCTGCTTCACGCAATGTTTTGTTTTTAATATATTGGTGTTTTACACTTCAGCGCTAAACATGCTGAAGGCAACAAGCTTTAGATCACTTTGGGAGGGCTGGTGGGTGGGGAGGATACATGTTATTCATTCATTATTATAACCAAATGGACCATGATGAATGGTGGGGTCTTTTGCCGCAGAAGTAGCTGTGTCTCAGAATCCAGCCCACTATGCTCAATTGCATTCACCTTAATAATTCCTACATTAATGCATGCTCATAAACATATATACATAAAGGCGACGCTGCTTGAGGGATGAATTGGGAGAAGAATTAGACAAACCAGTCACAGGTGTGTACATACTTCTATATTGGTCAGGTGATTGGCGATCGGTTCTCATGAGTTTCCTACAGGTTTAAAACTATTTTGACACAACCAGGATTGGATGAAAGTAGAAGTCATGTGTGCATACACACTGTGCCAATGTCGGAACAATGGTAGGTAAGAGGTAACTGGATGAGAATTGGGCAAGTGTGTTCCCAGCTTAAGTGTATTGTGATTCCCCACCTTCTTATTGAGCAGATATTTTTACTAGCTCCCCTCTCTGCACAGAAGTGTTTATCATTCTGGGGCGCAAAATCAACAACGATGTCAGCAGTCAGAGACAACTACAACACAGCCATGGGCCAGAGGAAGTCAGTCCTGCACAACTGATTTCCAATAGAAAACACAGGACATACAGCAAATCGGGGTGGCAATGTGTTTAGTGCATAGCCTAAACTGGTGACACTGACTTTAGTAATTATAACTTATGCAAAACTGCTGGGAAAAAGACAAAAAAAAAAGTTGTTTTTTTTTACTAACCCCCAGGTCCTACAGCATTGTAGCGTGATATCACAAAAGCACAACATCTGCTATGCTATGCTAAACTTTCCTGATCCATATTTAAATCAAATAATAAAAATCTGTGGTAACCTGCAGATAGAAAAGTGATTTTCATTATTCTAAATGCAATCATCTTCACAATTGGCATCAATATTTATTTGTGGCTATGAAGACAGCAGCAAAACGTGTAAGATTCCAAGAAGCCTAACATGATTAATTATTTTAGAAAATGTTTTGAAATTAACTAGATCCCTTAAGGGCCAAGAAAATTGTTTGCGCCCTGAGAAAGACTTAAACAACAGGATTAACGTCAGACTGTACACAACATTACATTTTGGCAACACTGTCTCAGAAAGGTAGGAAGTAAGCAGAATGAAGACGTGGCAGATTTCCCCCCAGGTTAAACACTGCCTGATATGTAATCAAGGAGAACACAACATAAGTAAAAGAAGAATAAATGTTATATATAGGTGTGAGAAAAAAACATTCCACCAGACAATAGCACAATCACCATGGAGACACAGAAAGTCGCATGACATTTACACTCACAGTAATCTACTTGCGACGACAAACCCCAGCTTCAAAGCACAATGTATACTGTAATACATTTATTTCTGGACAGGAGTGAAAGGTAATATTTACGTATGTGAAAGTGAAGACGTGCTCCTATTGATTAGGCCGAGGGGAATAGCATTTGATTTGAAATTTGTGGGAAATGCAAACAATGGTTACATTTTTTTTTAAACAAAAACAAATTTAGTGATTGATGTGGAAACTGTGATTAATCGCTCAATGACACCTCTACATTCCTGTAATCCTCAAGGGCACAGAAGGATTTGCATGAAACAATTTTCCCTATAATATTTACATTGTGCTGGTATGTTTTACATGAAAGAAAAGCTTGATCATCAACATTCTGTTTCAGGAATTTCCATCAGGCTTTTGGAAACAATCGGATGAAGCAGTATACAAGTTTTAATTAATGTGTTTGACATACATGTACAAATACACGCTCATCAGTCCACTCACACCTGTACATTAAACTTCCCTGCAATATCACTCTGTTGACGGTACCTGACTTCCCCACAGAATGTAAGCACGTTACACATTGGGAACCACAGGCTCTAATGGCTGGAAGCAGAAACGCAATGAAAAGCCTACCGCTATTACTAAAAAGGCCTGTGGTTAGGGCATAGTCTAAGCAGCAAAGACATAGAAAAATAAAAAATGAATCACTATAATTCTGCTTGGCATTTTGTAGCTCTTGAAGGCAGAAAGAGTAAACTACACATTAGTGGTGCAATAAGCTTTGTGATCTTAATGGCCAACTTTCTTCCCCAAATATATGAAGTCCATATACACAAAAAGATCATGCAATGGAACAAGAACTTTGGTTTGGTTTTCAAGGCCTGAAAAGGCTGAAATGCGCTGGACAGCCACATAAATCTCCTGCACCGCCAGCATATGCTCGGTCTGATGTAACAGCTGGAGCGCAAAAGAAGCATGCCCCCACACCTGCACTGACAATCCTCTCAGCAAAGACTGAATATCATTATCTGGTTTCCATTGCTGCAGCTGCACTGACCCAGCACAGTCGCCTGGCAGATACTGCACAGCTGCTAGCGCAGTCGGAGCAGAGTGCACATTTAGACCCAGCACCAGTATTTACCGCAAAACTTCAGAATATTAATGGCACATATGGGGCGTTTGCATGATGCTTCTTCCTGTCTGCGATTCACATATTGAATAGTGAGAATTTTATTCACTTGTGTGTTTTGATGTTTATTTTTCATTATTACGCATTTTGCTGTTCATTGTACTTTTGTATTTTCTGTACAATATAATTTCATCTCAAATGCATTTCTGTTTTTGCTGATGACAATAAATCTGTATTCGTATTCAACATATCAGATAATGATATAATGCTGTCTACTCTATCATATCCCTGTAAAGTAGCGAGTACTTTGGGTGGTTGTTTTTTTTTTCTTGCAGTATTGAAAAAACAGTTTCTGAGATTGTCTATCAACTACTGTATATAGAAGTAACAGAAAGACCCTATACAGATTGCACATTGGTAGATTAACACACATTACAATACAAATCAGGGTGTTACCTGTAAATTAGAGTAGTTCCCTTTATCAAACTAATATACAAGACAATTCATTCTCTATGTACAGACAAGTCCATGTTACAACAAAAAATAGACAAAAACAAAAAAGTGTATCCTTGAAGAAACAGATGGATCTTTTAATTTTATTAGGAATGGCTATAGAAGTTACGTAATGTCAAGGGAGCTCAAGAACATCTGGAATGTAAAGAGCTACTGACCACAGTTGCCCTTTTCTCAGACTCCGTGTGGAGGTTTTCCTTACAAGCAAATAGTAAATGTTTATATATGCAGTAAACCAACAATTCACCAATTAACAATTCAGTCTAGTTCAAGTAAGAAAATGAACGCAAACCTCTGATTGGTTGCGATGGGTATTTTGCATTTTGCTAGTAAATAATAAGAATTTACTTACCGATAATTCTATTTCTCATAGTCCGTAGTGGATGCTGGGGACTCCGTCAGGACCATGGGGAATAGCGGCTCCGCAGGAGACAGGGCACATCTAAAGAAAGCTTTTAGGATCACATGGTGTGTACTGGCTCCTCCCCCTATGACCCTCCTCCAAGCCTCAGTTAGGTACTGTGCCCGGACGAGCGTACACAATAAGGAAGGATCTTGAATCCCGGGTAAGACTCATACCAGCCACACTAATCACACCGTACAACTTGTGATCTGAACCCAGTTAACAGTACGATAACAAACGAAGTAGCCTCTGAAAAGATGGCTCACAACAATAATAATAACCCGATTTTTGTAACAATAACTATGTACAAGTATTGCAGACAATCCGCACTTGGGATGGGCGCCCAGCATCCACTACGGACTATGAGAAATAGAATTATCGGTAAGTAAATTCTTATTTTCTCTAACGTCCTAGTGGATGCTGGGGACTCCGTCAGGACCATGGGGATTATACCAAAGCTCCCAAACGGGCGGGAGAGTGCGGATGACTCTGCAGCACCGAATGAGAGAACTCCAGGTCCTCCTTAGCCAGAGTATCAAATTTGTAAAATTTTACAAACGTGTTCTCCCCTGACCACGTAGCTGCTCGGCAAAGTTGTAATGCCGAGACCCCTCGGGCAGCCGCCCAAGATGAGCCCACCTTCCTTGTGGAGTGGGCCTTTACAGATTTAGGCTGTGGCAGGCCTGCCACAGAATGTGCAAGTTGGATTGTGCTACAGATCCAACGCGCAATCGTCTGCTTAGACGCAGGAGCACCCATCTTGTTGGGTGCATACAATATAAACAACGAGTCAGATTTTCTGACTCCAGCTGTCCTTGAAATATATATTTTTAATGCTCTGACAACGTCCAGTAACTTGGAGTCCTCCAAGTCGCTAGTAGCCGCAGGCACCACAATAGGCTGGTTCAAGTGAAAAGCCGAAACCACCTTAGGGAGAAAATGAGGACGTGTCCGCAGTTCTGCCCTGTCCGAATGGAAAATCAGATATGGGCTTTTGTACGATAAAGCCGCCAACTCTGAAACTCTCCTGGCTGAAGCCAGGGCCAGTAGCATGGTTACTTTCCATGTAAGATACTTCAAATCTACAGATTTGAGAGGCTCAAACCAATGAGATTTGAGAAAATCCAAAACTACGTTTAGATCCCACGGTGCCACTGGGGGCACAATCGGGGGCTGTATATGTAGTACACCCTTGACAAAAGTTTGTACTTCAGGCACTGAAGCCAATTCCTTCTGGAAGAAGATTGATAAGGCCGAAATTTGAACTTTAATAGACCCCAATTTGAGGCCCATAGACAATCCTGCCTGCAGGAAATGTAAGAATCGACCCAATTGAAATTCTTCCGTTGGGGCCTTCTTGGCTTCACACCAAGCAACATATTTTCTCCAAATGCGGTGATAATGTTGTGCGGTCACTTCCTTCCTAGCCTTAATCAAGGTAGGAATAACTTCCTCTGGAATGCCCTTTTCTTTTAGAATCCGGCGTTCAACCGCCATGCCGTCAAACGCAGTCGCGGTAAGTCTTGGAACATACAAGGTCCCTGCTGAAGCAGATCCCTTCTTAGAGGTAGAGGCCACGGATCCTCCGTGAGCATCTCTTGAAGTTCCGGATACCAAGTTCTTCTTGGCCAATCCGGAGCCACTAGTATTGTTCTTACTCCCCTTTTCCGAATAATTCTCAGTACCTTTGGTATGAGAGGCAGAGGAGGAAACACATACACTGACTGGTACACCCATGGTGTTACCAGAGCGTCCACAGCTATTGCCTGAGGGTCTCTTGACCTGGCGCAATATCTGTCCAGTTTTTTGTTGAGGCGAGACGCCATCATATCCACCTTTGGTTTTTCCCAACGGTTCACAATCATGTGGAAAACTTCCGGATGAAGTCCCCACTCTCCCGGGTGAAGGTCGTGTCTGCTGAGGAAGTCTGCTTCCCAGTTGTCCACTCCCGGGATGAACACTGCTGACAGTGCTATGACATGATTTTCCGCCCAGCGAAGAATCCTTGCAGCTTCTGTCATTGCTCTTCTGCTTCTCGTGCCGCCTTGTCTGTTTACGTGGGCGACTGCCGTGATGTTGTCCGACTGGATCAACACCGGCTGACCCTGAAGCAGCGGTTTTGCCAAGCTTAGAGCATTGTATATCGCTCTTAGCTCCAGTATATTTATGTGAAGAGACGTCTCCAGGTCTGACCATACACCCTGGAAGTTTCTTCCCTGTGTGACTGCTCCCCAGCCCCGTAGGCTGGCATCCGTAGTCACCAGGACCCAGTCCTGTATGCCGAACCTGCGGCCCTCTAACAGATGGGCACTCTGCAACCACCACAGGAGAGACAACCTTGTTCTTGGTGACAGTGTTATCCGCTGATGCATGTGCAGATGCGATCCGGACCATTTGTCCAGCAGATCCCACTGAAATGTTCGTGCATGGAATCTGCCGAATGGAATTGCTTCGTAAGAAGCCACCATCTTTCCCAGGACTCTTGTGCATTGATGTACTGACACAGTTCCTGGTTTTAGGAGGTTCCTGACCAGTTCGGATAACTCCCTTGCTTTCTCCTCCGGGAGAAACACCTTTTTCTGAACCGTGTCCAGAATCATTCCCAGGAACAGCAGACGTGTTGTCGGGGTCAATTGAGATTTTGGAAGATTCAGAATCCACCCGTGTTGCTGAAGCACTACTTGGGTTAGTGCTACACCGACTTCCAGCTGTTCTCTGGACTTTGCCCTTATCAGGAGATCGTCCAAGTAAGGGATAATTAATACGCCTTTTCTTCGTAGAAGAACCATCATTTCGGTCATTACCTTGGTAAAGCCCCGTGGGGCCGTGGACAAACCAAACGGCAGCGTTTGAAACTGATAATGACAGTCTTGTATCACGAACCTGAGATACCCTTGGTGTGAGGGGTAAATTGGGACATGCAGATAAGCATCTTTTATGTCCAGGGACACCATGAAGTCCCCTTCTTCCAGATTCGCTATCACTGCTCTGAGTGACTCCATCTTGAACTTGAATTTCTGTATGTACAGGTTCAAGGATTTCAGATTTAGAATAGGTCTTACCGAACCGTCCGGCTTCGGTACCACAAATAGTGTGGAATAATACCCCTTTCCCTGTTGTAGGAGGGGTACCTTGACTATCACCTGCTGAGAATACAGCTTGTGAATGGCTTCCAATACCGTCGTCCTTTCTGAGGGAGACGTTGGTAAAGCAGACTTTAGGAACCGGCGAGGGGGAGACCTTTCGAACTCCAACATGTAACCCTGAGATACTATCTGCAGGATCCACGGGTCCACCTGTGAGCGAGCCCACTGATTGCTGAAAATCTTTAGTCGACCCCCCACCGCTCCTGAGTCCGCTTGTAAAGCCCCAGCGTCATGCTGATGGCTTTGTAGAACCCGGGGCGGGCTTCTGGTCCTGGGCAGGGGCTGCTTGCTGCCCTCTCTTACCCTTTCCTCTGCCTCGCGGCAGATAAGACTGTCCTTTTGCTCGCTTGTTTTTATAGGAGCGAAAGGACTGCGGCTGAAAAGACGGTGTCTTTTTCTGTTGGGAGGGGGTCTGAGGTAAAAAAGTGGATTTGCCGGCAGTTGCCGTGGCCACCAGATCCGATAGACCGACCCCAAATAATTCCTCTCCTTTATATGGCAATACTTCCATATGCCTTTTGGAATCCGCATCACCTGACCACTGTCGCGTCCATAAACTTCTTCTGGCAGATATGGACATCGCACTTACTCTTGATGCTAGAGTACAAATATCCCTCTGAGCATCTCGCATATAAAGAAACGCATCCTTTAATTGCTCTAGAGTCAATAAAATACTGTCCCTATCCAGGGTATCAATATTTTCAGTCAGGGAATCCAACCACACTACCCCAGCACTGCACATCCAGGCTGAGGCTATTGCCGGTCGCAGTATAACACCAGTATGAGTGTATATACTTTTCAGGGTAGTTTCCAGCCTCCTATCCGCTGGATCCTTGAGGGCGGCCGTATCAGGAGACGGCAACGCCACTTGCTTTGATAAACGTGTGAGCGCCTTATCCACCCTAGGGGGTGTTTCCCAGCGCGTCCTAACCTCTGGTGGGAAAGGGTATAATGCCAATAACTTCTTAGAAATTAGCAGTTTTCTATCTGGGTTAACCCACGCTTCATCACACACGTCATTCAATTCCTCTGATTCTGGAAAAGCTACAGGTAGTTTTTTCACCCCCCACATAATACCCCTTTTTGAGGTACCAGCAGTATCAGAGATCTGCAAAGCCTCCTTCATTGCCGTGATCATATAACGTGTGGCCCTGTTGGAAAATACGTTTGTTTCTTCACCGTCGACACTAGATTCATCTGTGTCGGTACCCGTGTCGACTGACTGAGGTAAGGGACGTTTTACAGCCCCTGACGGTGTCTGAGACGCCTGAGCCGGTACTGACTGGTTTTCCGGCCGTCTCATTTCGTCTACTGACTTTTGTAATGTACTAACATTATCACGTAATTCCATAACTAAAGCCATCCATTCCGGTGTCGACTCCCTAGGGGGTGACATCACCATTACCGGCAATTGCTCTGCCTCCACACCAACATCGTCCTCATACATGTCGACACACACGTACCGACACACAGCAGCCACACAGGGAATGCTCTAATCGAAGACAGGACCCCCTTAGCCCTTTGGGGAGACAGAGGGAGAGTTTGCCAGCACACACCAAAAGCGCTATAAATGTATATAAACAACCCTAAAAGGTGTTGTTTTTGTTATAAGCGCTTTTAATATATAAATATCGCCAATTTATGCCCCCCTTCTCTTTGTTACCCTGTTTCTGTAGTGCAGTGCAGGGGAGAGTCCTGGGAGCCTTCCTCACAGCGGAGCTGAGCAGGAAAATGGCGCTGAGTGCTGAGGAGAATAAGCTCCGCCCCCTTTTCGGCGGGCTTTTCTCCCGGGTTTTGAGAAATCTGGCCTGGGTTAAATACATACATATAGCCTTAATGGCTATATGTGATGTATTCTTTGCCACTAAAGGTATTTAATATTGCTGCCCAGGGCGCCCCCAGCAGCGCCCTGCACCCTCCGTGACTGGTCAGTGAGAAGTGTGTAGCAACAATGGCGCACAGCTGCCGTGCTGTGCGCTACCTTCATGAAGACTGAAGAGTCTTCTGCCGCCTGTTTCCGGACCTCCGATCTTCAGCATCTGTAAGGGGGGTCGGCGGCGCGGCTCCGGGACGAACCCCAGGATGACCTGTGTTCCGACTCCCTCTGAAGCTATGTCCAGTAGCCTAAGACTCCAATCCATCCTGCACGCAGGTGAGTTGAAAATCTCTCCCCTAAGTCCCTCGATGCAGTGAGCCTGTTGCCAGCAGGACTCACTGAGATTTAAAACCTAAAAAAACTTTTTCTAAGCAGCTCTTTAGGAGAGCCACCTAGATTGCACCCTGCTCGGACGGGCACAAAAACCTAACTGAGGCTTGGAGGAGGGTCATAGGGGGAGGAGCCAGTACACACCATGTGATCCTAAAAGCTTTCTTTAGATGTGCCCTGTCTCCTGCGGAGCCGCTATTCCCCATGGTCCTGACGGAGTCCCCAGCATCCACTAGGACGTTAGAGAAAATGCCCAGTAACTCTTCTGTCACAGCTCACATTACATAGGCAGGAAAGATCTACCCTATTTTTGCACCTGTCAGTGCAGTAGTTCTCAAACTCGGTCCTCAACTCAAGGTGCCCTAACAGTCCAGGTTTTAAAGATATCCATGCATAAGTACAGATGATTTGATTAGTACCTCAGTCAGTGTGATTATACAATCTGTGCACAATCATGGATATAAGGACTGTTCGGCTACCCTGAGGACAGTTGGAGAACCACTGCTTTAGAGGATATACTATATGGACAAAAGTATTTAGCCACACCTGTTAATTATTGAATTCAGGTGTTTTAATCAGACACGTCGAACAGTTGCACAAAATTAAGCACCCAACCATGTAGTCTCCATTTGCAAACATTTGTGAAGTGGGTAGTTCTGAAGAGCTCAGTGACTTCAGCGTGGAACTGTGATAGGATGCCACCTTTGCAAAAAGATGGTTTATGGAATTTCATCCCTGCTGAATACTCCACGGTCAACTGCAAGAGATATTATTAGAAAGTGGAAGCGTTTAGGAACAACAGCAACTCAGTCAGGAAACGTGGGAGACCATGTAAAATCACAGAGTGAGGTCAAGGACTGTTAAAGCGCATGGTGCGTAAAATTCGCCAACATTCTGCTGATTCCATAGCTGAAGAGTTCTGCACTTCCTCTAGCATTAATGTAAGCACAAAAACTGTGCGGCGGGAGCTTACTGGGTTTGCGTGGCCGAGCAGCTGCATGCAAGCTTCACATCACCAAGTCCAATTCCAAGCGTTGGATGGAGCGGTGTAAAGCAAAAAGACACTGGACTGTGGATCAGTGGAAACGTGTTCTTTGAAGTGAGGAGTCACGCTTCTCTGTTTGGCAGTCAGATGGGCGAGTCTGGGTTTGGCAGATGCCGGGAGATCATTACCTGTCTGACTGCATTATTCCAACTGTGAAGTTTGGTTGAGGAGGAATAATGGTATGGGCTGTTTTTCAGGGCTTGGGCTAGGCTCCTTATCTCCAGTGAATGGCAATCTTAATGCTACAGCATACCAAGACATTTTGAACAATGGTATGCTTCCAACTTTGTGGCAACAGTTTGGGGAAGGACCTTTTCTACTTCAACCTGACTGTGCCCCAGTGCACAAAGCAAGGACTATAAAGACATGGTTTGATGAGTTTGTTGTAGAAGACTTGAATGGCCCACACAGAGCCCTGACCTCAACCCCATCAAGTACTTCTGGGATGAACTGGAATGGAGATTGCGAGCCAGGCCTACTCGTCCAAAATCAGAGCCTGACCTTTTAAATGCTCTACAGAATGAATGGGCACAAAATCCCACAAAAACACTCCAAAGTCTTGTGGAAAGTTTTCCAAGAAGAGTGGAAGCTGTTATAGCTGCAAAAGGGGCACCACCTCCATAATAGCGCACATGTATTTGAACATAATGTCATTAGAGTCCCTGTTGGTGCAATGGTCAGACGTCCGAATACTTTTGTCCATATGGTGTATGTTTATGTAATTTTATTTGGGAGTGTCAAACTGCATCTTGAAGCAACACTTTCATATTTTATTATCTCAGATCAGATGATCTGGAACAAAAACCACAGCATGTGTGTCCTGTACTCATGGCACAGCAGTTTTATATGTGATGGAAGTATAAATATAATACTAATACTGTCATATAGAAACTTCCAAAAAAGCCAGGTTACCTCGTTGCATTATTTTAAATTCTTTGAAAATTAAAAAGAAAATTACTATACCTTTATTTTAAACTCCAATTGAGAATTAATTGTCACCATCATTTCCATCCTTTCCATTTTCCGTGCTCCTTCATTGCACAGGCGAACCAACTATGAATAAAAATTGGAAATACTGATTTATACAAAAAACATATAACAAACATATACATAAATATTAATTATTAAATGAAAGGTCCACTCCTTGTAAGAAACTTCTAATCGTCCTGTGTAAAATCATACATTATACAAAGAAAGTGCAATACTGTCTTCATCAACAAAGTTTTCTTTCCAGCTTAGGGAGATATTTATTTTACTAACCGTTGCTAAAATACAATAGTCCCAAGTTTACTTGTACTGATTACTTTCCAAAAAACAGTCAAATATTCTGGCATTGCACAGCGCCTAACGACTTATTTTTGGCTGCATGAGCAATTACATTTCCTGAGCCACCACAGTGCTGCACCATGGAGGCTATGGGACAAGGTGGCTAATCCTATAGTGAGACAGCTCCCCAGAACGGTGCTTTTAACAAAGACAAATATTAAATATCTATATATATATATATATACACACACACACACACACACACACACACACACACACACACACACACACACACACATATATATAATTACATACACACATATAAACAGGTGTGGTATAGCTCATAGAAAGTTAAAAGATAGACAGTCATTAGTTAGACACTATATGGTCGACAGTCAAAAGTCAGACAGTCAAAAGTCAGACAGGGTCAAAAGTCAGACAGTCAAAAGTCAGACAGGGTCAAAAGTCAGACAGTCAAAAGTCAGACAGGGTCAAAAGTACAAGTTCATTAGTCAGAAACACCATAAATAAAACATTTTTAACCCAAATTTGGTGAAATTCATCCCCTCGCTAGCTTGCTACGCTCGCCACAACTTTATTAAAAGGTAATAGTTTGCAACATGGATAGTAAATGAGGCAAAAGCAGTAAAAAAAACACATAAAAAAAATAAAAATAAAAATTGTGTCTGACTTTTGACCCTGTCTGACTTTTGACTGTCTGAATTTTGACTGTCGACCATATAGTGTCTAACTAATGACTGTCTATCTTTTAACTGTCTGTCTATAGACAGGAACCCCATATAAACTCAACAGACAAAATAATATGGAATGTGGAAAGACAAATGGTATAAGTTCAGTGATGCTGGACGTGAACATGCGTGTAGGTGGTGACACTAAAACGATTGGATGATTATTGTGAATGTCTGAGGTATTGATACTATGTGAATTTGTTGAGATATTGTTTCTTTTTCAGGTGGAACCATGGGTCGTTCACGTGACGTGACTAAGTGGCAAAAGGAAGTCATGGTTTTTGTCCGAAAGCATGGCCACAGCCTGAAGGAGGTGGCAGCATTTGTTGGAGTGCCCTCAAAAACAGTATTATCCATCTACAGTTGAAGAAGCATGGACACCAAGAATCTCAGCGGCAGAACAGAGGCTGAAAGTTGATCATGACAAATCAAGAACACAGACATTTTGGGAGCCTATCAACCACCAAACGGTTCCCAGCACGTCAGGGAACCAATAGAACAATGCCGGACCCAGCCAAACAGTCCCAGATCTGGTGAATTGGAGGGCCATGTGAGATGTGGCACATCAGTCTGGTGCTCTGCAAACCAATCTAAGCCTTTCGGCCACTGTTCCGCCGCTGAGATTCTTGGTACCATGCTTCTTCCACTGTAGATGGATCCTACTCACTGTCTACGAGGGCACACCAACAAACGCTGCCACCAGCTTCAGGCTATGGCCATCCTCTCGGCCAAAAACAATGGCTCCCTTTTACCACTCAGTCATGTCACGTGAACGACCAATGGTTCCACCTGAAAAAGAAACAATATCTCAACAAATTTGCAATACCTCAGACAATCACAATGATCAGCCAATAGTTTTTGTGTCACCATATATATATATTAGTAGAGGGAGGCTGTTGCACTCACAGGACTTGTCAATCAAGTGGTAGGTCCCTGAAAGGTCCACAGCATTTTAGACAGGACACTCCATTGCAGACAGGTGTGTGTGTGTGTGTGTGTGTGTGTGTGTATATATATATATATATATATATATACATATATATATATACATATACAAGGTGCAACTTCAGTTAATTGGCCCATAGTCTGCAGTTCCATGAACAATTATGACCTGATCAGATTATTTTCGTAAGTGTTTTTGGAAGATGACAGCAGGTGGCCCCTTACATACTGTACCATCAGACTCCAGTGTCAACATTGCAGAATAGACTGATCTCATCCAATTTGACCCACTTATGTAAAGTGTTCAATTACCAAGACTGGTATTACACAATGTTCCCACATTTTTCAGTCACAATACTATACAAACTACGTGTCCACATAACAACAAATTTGCTTAATCTAAAGTATCAATATTTTCTTCCAGTTAAACAGCATCTGACGGTTACTCAGATGGCCGACATTCATGCAGATGATCTGATAGCTCATCAGATCAGCGAAGTCAGCAGGAAGCGTCTATTTAAACAAGACGCCTCCTGCGGCACTATAATATTGTTGCACAGTCTCTGCAATAATATTATATTGCAGAATCATTGCTCAGTCTCAAATATTGCAAAGTTGCAGCGGCTGTACATTAGCATCCATCTCTGAATCAGGCCTGTAGTCCTTTCTGTGAATAAGCACAGGTATTGGTTACATTTAGTACTATAAAGTCATCATTTCTTCTTCACTGTGAATCTTTATAACATTAATCATTTATACCCGATGTTACAGTAGCAAAAAAACCAAAAACCTTTACTATAACAAGCCTGGACAGATTTTCTAGACTATTAATCAAGACCTGATCAAAGATCATATCCAGGGTCATTTGAAATGACACCAACAATGATTAATAAGGGATATCCATATTTAACCTGATCTAGGCCTTGAGGAGAGGTGATATGTAGTTGTATAATACAGACTTGTCATTGTCTTCTTAAAGACTGACTGGAGATCTATTTCTTAAATAAATGAGACACCGCATCATTTTTAGCTGTGGCGCATACAGATATACCTGCAGGCTAGATGACACTAATTCTTAAAATCAAAAGATTCCATAGCAAGTCACCTTCCTTTAGCTGCATAAGGTAACACTGACAGGAATGCGGAGTGCCTTGGGTGGTGCTCAGTCCTAACATGTGCTGAACCACAGCTCATTATTAATATTAATTTATTAAGCACAAGTTACCAGCTTACATGATATTTTTTCAATGTTAATTTCAGTTTCATTGCTAAACAATTAACACTTGTCATGTTCTCTGTATGTGCCTAACATAAAATTTTGTTTTAATTATCACTTTTTTTGTTTTATCATCCTTAATAGCAAAGTTTTTAACACATAGAAAGGTGAGCTTAAATGTAACTTTTTTGTAATCTTATCACTTGCAATGATAGGATAAAATAGTACAACATATTTTTGTGCACTAAAGTTATTCTTTTATTCAAGATCAATTCAATTGTTTTTCACAGTCAGAGGACCTGACAATTATGTGTCTTGTTCTTAAATTTTTACGTTGGTTAGCTTGATATTAAAAATATACTAACAGTTTAGTAATACAGGTTTTTCTGCATATAATATAATGTTGTTTTAACCACTTAACTTGCTAATATTTTTCCAAAAATGTTCCCAAAATGTTTTTTACTTTTTTTGTATTAAAGTATTCAATTAATAGCTATTTAAACCTGAATCAGTATCATTTTACAAACAAATCTGAGATTTGTAGTGAATCAGCTCTAAATAGCTATTATTTACATGATTTGATTACCAAAGAAAAAACATTTTGGGATATTTTTGAATATATATATTGGGGTAGAGAGTGGTATTTAAAAGGGCGCTATGATAGACCCAATGTACAGTATTGGCTGCCTGACCACTACTGATACTTTGTTCGTCACCCTCCCAGACAAAAATAAGATAATTTATGTATGATCTATAACATTTTAAATAGTCCTTTCAAAACTTGACCCACATATAAATTGTTTCTTTAGTTTTCCCATAAGGATGTTTGCATAGGCAGGGGCTACCCTTGTTCCCATTGCTATACCTTGTTTTTGTACAAAACATTTTTTCTTCAAAAGTAATCTAGTTATAGTATGTTCCAAAAAAATTTGTAAAGCTTTATTGAAGAATTCCCTTTTTATATTTGAAATGACGTGATCTCTAAATAATATATTTTCCACTGCTTTAATTCCTTTATTGTGTGGTATTAAAGAATATACTAATTGTACAGCTATGAGAGCAGACGTACCTTGGATCAGCTCCTGCTTTATCCCTCTCTATTGAGCCTCCTATCCCCTGCTGCATCCCACCTGGCATCGCCAACCAAGCCCTATCCCTGCTGACTTCTGCCTGGGTGAGCTGGGGTGAGCTGCGGAGCCGGAGGGCACAGAAACTGCCCTTGCGGGTTACGGCCTCCCCGAGATCATAGAACTGGGGCCTTGTGTGCCTGAGTCTGCCGGGCGGACTTCCGGCGTGCCTGGACACCCCGCCTTCCGCTTCCTCCCCACGGTGGTGCGCCCTGAGCGGCCGGGAAGAGGTGCCCCCACATCCCTCCCTTACCCCGTGATTGAGGATCGTGCTGCGGCTGGCCGGACGGGTTCTCCTGGCCTCCGTCAGCGGCGGCTGGCTCGTGGACTCGGTGAGCGGGTCCCGCACCCTCCCGCCTGCCGGAGCTGTACGGACAGCGCGCTCCAGTGCCAGTGTGGTCGGCGACAGCTCCTGCTGAGGTGGGTCCCGGGGAACGTAGCTTGCTGGTCTGCAGGGAACTGGGGGACTCAGACAGTGTGGCTCCCCTCCTGCTGAAGTCTCACTATGGCTGTCAGAACAACTGGAGGAGAGGTGAGCCCTTCTGCTTCTCCCCCTTTGCTACTAATGGCTGCCTGAGCACTGTTTTCTACCCTGTCTTACATTATTCAGCCATCATTGACACCCTCTAAGACTCCCCCCCCCTGCTGCATTCAGCCCCAGCTGCAAGGATAGCTCCTGGAGGGGTTGCGGCTCCACTATTGTGATACCTGGACCCCCGTATTATTATTATTATAATATACTACAATATAATACAATATCATACGTGCCATATATATGTAGCTGGACATTATATATAATTGTCTTTGGCACCTTTCTCCCGGCTCCTTTGTTGGTGTACCTGAAGCTGACACTTTGCCCCCCTCTGGTGGCTGCTGATGTTATCTACTTGATCTGCACTAACTGAAGCTTGGTTTATTTCACAATCTGGACCTCGGTTATTCTCGTCGAAGCCGCTGCCGCTCCCTCCTCCGCCCTTCGAGTTCTTTGGAGCTTGCAATACTTTCCTTCTCACTCCCACAGGAGCCCGGAATGGAGCCGTAAATCTGCAATTTGACCTGCCTGGGCCGCTCACCTGATACTCTATTTACAGTCTGTGTCCTTTCTTTTATTTCTTTTTTTTTTTTTATCATTATGTCCAAAAACAAGAAGGTTGCGCAAGCCCAAACTAACTTCTTTGGATCAAAGTCAAAGGGCCCGCAGAATCCCAACATGCCCTCAAACGTCCCCTCCTTCTCCATGCTCGTCGGAGGCGGGTATCGACCCTCAGATTCAAGCGATAATGACGAGCCTACTAGAGCGAGTTCAATCTGCGTTTAAACAGGAACTCTCTAACGCTATTGCAGAATTCAAATCGGACCTAACAGCTCTTGGTAACCGAACGGATGCATTGGAATCAAAGACTGATGATCTCTGCCGATCCCAACATCACCTTGACAGAGAGCTCACTAGATTGCACGAGGAAATGGAGACACTTAAAGAACGTCAAGAGGACCAAGAAAATCGCTCTCGTAGGAACAATTTACGAATACGCAATGTTGTGGAATCAGTCCTCGGCCCATCGCTGCCGTCATTCCTGAGAGGCTTCTTCAAACACCTAGTACCAGACCTCACAGACGAAGAGTGTCTCTGTGATAGGGCTCATAGAGCACTTTGTGCAAAACCTTCTCCCACTCAACCGCCCAGGGATGTTATGGTCCGTTTTCATTATTTCCATTCAAAAGAGAAAGTCCTGTCCTCTATACGAGACTCCCCAGAGATCCTGTTTAAAGGTATGCAGTTACAAGTCTTCCAGGATTTAGCTCCCTCCACTATCCAAAAACGACGGGATCTCCAACCGGTCACCCGGGTCCTGCGACAGCACCAGATAAGATACAGATGGGGATTCCCCTTTCAACTTCATGTTTCAGTCAACAACTCCGTCCATTCTGTTAAAATTTTGACCCAAGGGCAGGAACTACTGGCTAAGCTTGATCTCCTCCCAGCGTCATCTGCAGTCGATGCAGCGACCTCATCTTCTAAATCACTACACCCTCAGCCTCCCCTGCCTGACTGGACATGGATGACCCGCCAGCGCACTGTGGACAGTGATCCTCCTTGAACTGTGGGGATCCCCCGCTGCTATTTGCCCTCACTGTATCGGAGCTGTGCCTCCATGCCCCGCAATGTCCGATGACTGACGGAGGCTCTGACCTCCATCCAAAATCCTTCGTCGTAACTGTTTTTGTTATTGTTGTTACTGTTATGTTATATTAATTTGGACTCTAGCTGTTTTTGGGTTGTTTTTTTTCCCTCCATATACGCTTTGTACATGATTATGCATTTCTATGTCGGTCTTCCTCCCTCCTCTGCCCATCGCTCCCCCCCACCCACCTTCCCCCCCCCCCCCCCCGGTCTTTTTCTCTCCCCCCTCCCCTTTTTTCTCCCCCCCCCCCCCTCTTTTGTTTGGACACAGTCCTATACGTTATATATTGTTCTCTAAAGCTGTAAAGTGGCCACGGCCACATTCAATTTTTATGGTCCAGGCAGTCTAGCCTATATTGCATGGTACCTCAGTTACCCCCCAACACTCCCTTTTTGTTGTATACATTGTTGTTTATCCAGCTCTCTTCTCCTGCGGTCCTTGAATGGGACCCACAATTTCAGGGATTTTTCCCCGTTTGGGTTCTTTCTTCTCTACGTTTTTCTCTTCCTCTTCTTTCTTGTGGCTTTTTCCTGATCTTTTCGCTCTTTCTCTCTCTCCTTCCCGAGGGGTGGCCCCCACCTGGCTCATATTGTGCCTTATTTGGTCATTTTTTGCAATATGTCGTACTCCCTTATATGAATAGCCATGTCCCTTAAAATATTTTCGGTCAATGTTAATGGCTTGAACTTTCCTAGGAAGCGTACTGTGTTTCTGAGTGCCTGCAGGCGAGAAAAAGCCGATATAGCCTTTCTCCAAGAAACACATCTCACTGGTTCCCATACCCGGCTTAGGGGTAAATGGTTTTCCCAGTCCTACTTTGCCTCGGCGGACTGTAAAAAACGTGGTGTGGCCATTTTAATTCACCGTAATATCCCGTTTGTCCACTCTAGGACTGTGATAGACCCAGACGGACGGTTTCTTATGGTAATGGGTACCCTCCGCTCTGTGACTCTCACTTTGGTCTCCATATATGCTCCCAACCATGACCAATCCCTGTTTTTTGACTCTCTGTCTAAACGCCTGCCCAAAGAAGCGCAGGGATGCATTATTATGGGCGGTGATTTTAATACCATCATCGACCTGCTGTTAGATAGATCCGGCCCTCCTCCTCACGCTTCCATGACGACCCTACCTCGGGCCTCCCGTACTCTCACTGCTTCCTTGAAACATCACGGCCTCTGTGACACCTGGCGATCCCAACACCCCCACGCTAAAGACTTTACCCATTTCTCGGCTCCACACCAACACTACTCTAGGATCGATATGATTCATATCTCCTCTACCCTTGTACCACTGATTACTGATGCGGGTATCACGCCACTGACATGGACGGACCATGCTGGGGTCTATCTCCTTATATATATATACCGCACACCTCATAGGAAATATAAATGGCGTCTTGACGACTCGCTTTTGCAACATCCTTCTGCTTTGGAGGAAATCCGGTTAGCAATTACACACTATTTCTCCGAAAATATGTCTCCCGACATCTCGCTTAGTGTCCTTTGGGAGGCTCACAAGGCCACAATACGTGGCGCTCTGATGGCGAAATTGTCGGCAATTAGGAAAAAAGCTGCGCTGGTGATCTGCTCACTCGAATCAGAAATAGCCACTTTACTAACTCGACATAAAGCAACTCCCGATGCTTCTCTGCTCTCTCAGATCGACTCTCTCCGGGGACAACTTAATACCCTTCTTTCTAACCGTGCAGCACTAATTCTCCGGAAACTCCGGCAACGTTTTTATGATAAAATGGATAGAATAGACTCCCTACTGGCCAATAAACAACGCCGTAAACAGGCGCTAGGCGCAATAGATAAGTTGTACTCACCACAGAGGGGAACCTATACATATGACCCTGAGGTGATGACAGAAGATTTCCGATCGTTTTATAGTTCCCTCTATAACCTATCTGATTCGCCCCCTCTGTCTCCTGACGGAGTTGGGGGAGTGCACTCATACTTGTCTGATACCCCCCTTCCAGCCCTGTCACACCCAGTTAGATACCCTTAATAGTCGGATTTCGGATGAGGAGACAATAGCTGCTATACGCTCTATGCGTTCGTCAGCCGCTCCGGGACCGGATGGTTTCATGGCCCAATATTATGAATTGTTTGTAAAGGAGCTAGCCCCGCACCTCTCCTCTTTATTCAATGATATTCTTGAGGGAGCCTCCTTTCTGCCGGAGACGACCCGGGCCGATATCGTGGTAATCCCAAAACCTGATAAAGACCCGACTAGTTGCTCAAATTATAGATCAATCTCGCTACTGAACGTTGATCTGAAGATATATGCGAAAATATTAGCCAACCGTCTGGCTCCCCTGCTGCCCGGTCTGGTCCACCCGGATCAGGTCGGATTCATCCCTGGACGCCAGGTGTCAGACAACACTAGAAGGGCCATAGACCTAATCTACTCCATCCAAAAGCGAAAGTCTCCTTCCCTCATTCTGGCTCTTGACGCGGAGAAGGCTTTCGACCGCATTTCGTGGTCTTTTGCCTTCGCAGTCCTTGGCAAAATGGGATTCTCTGGTAAATTTTTAGAGGGGATTAAAGCACTTTACCGCTCCCCATCGGCCCAGGTTGGTTAACGGTGTTTCATCTGCCAGTTTTGGGATTGCCAATGGCACCAGGCTGGGGTGCCCACTTTCTCCTTTAATTTTTGCACTAGTCATGGAGCCTCTGGCAGCAAAGATTCGTAATAACACTGCTATCCACGGGGTGTCTACGGGCTTAACCGAGCACAAGATTGCGTTATATGCTGATGATGTCCTGATTTCTCGCACGGATCCAGCCCAATCCCTTCCCTCTCTTTTATCCGAGATCCGTTCGTATTCTCAATTTTCCGGTTATAAAATTAACGTTGACAAAACGGAGGTCCTTGACTTTCATATTCCGGCAGCACTCAAACATGATTTACAAACTATGCTACCCTGTAACTGGTATGAAAAGAAAATCAAGTACCTCGGTACATACTTGACCCACCATCACCACCAACTTTTCCAGGCAAATTATCCCCGCTTATTGCAAACAATCAAAGATGATTTGTTGGAGTGGTCCAATTACTTCATCTCCTGGATAGGCAGAATAAACTCTGTCAAGATGAGTGTGCTCCCCCGACTTTTATATTTGTTTCAGACTCTCCCGATTTATGTTCCTCCCTATGTTTTTAAGACCTTGCAACGCCAAACGTCCTTTTTTATCTGGAACCGTAAACGCCCTCGCATCAGACTTAAACTACTTCAGCGCCCTTCCAGAGAGGGAGGGCTGGGTATCCCGGACTTTAGAAAATACTTCTATGCTGCGCAGCTCTCTCAGTGTGCACAATGGTGCAACGAGGGCGGGACGGGGAAGGTTTGGGTAAGGATTAAGGCAGAGGAGATGGGTCTGGCCACACTATCCTCCCTATTATGGCTTCGCCGGAACCAGCGCCCCCGTACGGTCCTTTCACATCCCGTAGTATGTCGTTCATTAGCGACATGGGACTTGACAAATAGACGATTACTTTGGGCCCACTCCCGTCTCCGCTAATTCCATTGTTCCATAATCCAGCCTTCCCCCCGGGTACGTGTAGATCCTCGTATGCAACTTGGCGCTCGAGCGGTATATTGTATATTAATGACGGGCTCCTCACGAATTGGCGTGGGAAAAGGAGCTGGGATTTACTATTGACAATGAAGACTGGGTAGATATCTGGGATAATGCAACTTCCAGTTCCATATGTGTTAAAATTAAAGAAAATATCTACAAATTGCTCTACCGCTGGTATTATGTCCCTTCCCGCTTACATACTATGTTCCCCGACACCTCGGATAGATGCTGGAGGGGTTGTGCAGACGTAGGCTCGTTTATACACATCTGGTGGACCTGCCCGAAAATTTAAAAAATCTGGGGTGAGCTTATTGCCTTTCTCTCGCGCCTATTCGAAACCTCTATTTCTCCTGACTCCCAATACTTTTTGCTCCCTATGACTCTCCCTACTCTTAATCGACACCAAAACAAGCTATTTCAACATGTAGTTTCGGCTATGACATGCCAAATAGCCATGGACTGGAAGAGCCCGACTCCCTCCCCAATGCCGGTGATAATCTCCCGAATTTGGTATGTACATAAAATGGAATACATGACCGCTGTTACTCGTAACTCCTCTAAACAATTTGATAAAATATGGTCTCCCTGGCTAGCCTCACAACAGGCTTCCTCCCCATTTGTAACTTGATACCCTGCAATGCTGCTCCACCAACCTCTTGTCTTTGGAGGCCACCCCTCCACTTCTCTCTCCTCCTTTTCTTTCATTCTGACTTGACTTGCTCTTTCTCCCCTGTTTCCCTGACTCCTTCTATTTTCTCTTCGATTATTACTTTCTTCTAATCTCTACTACCAACTCTCTTTGACGGACTGCCACTCCGTTGCCGAGAGTAACCCTTTAAATTACCTTAAATTTCAAAAATGGATCCAATCTGTTGATGTTACAATTCATTGCAGTTACATCTGTACTTTGCCTACCTACTTTGCCTGGTATGTCTTGTTTCTTCTGTAACAACTTTGTGATCCACCCAATAAAAAGTGTTTAAAAATAAAAAAAAATAATTGTACAGCTATAGTGAGCTATCTAAATGTGGGCTTCCTTTCTAAATCCCTCAGATCTACAGATATATTGGCGCATCGTGCTGTGTGTACAGGCGATCAACAGTGCAACTGGGCGAGAGCATGTAAATACCCGACCAGTTCGTGACGTCAGTCACAACGGATCGGGCAGTGTATATGCAAAATGCACTGCCCGATTCGTCGGTAGCTACATCTGCTGATCAATTGATCTGCAGATATAGCTTTAAGTGTATACCCAGCATAAAATAAGGGGTATCAAAATAAAATCCACTGTTATGAAAATATCTTCCATCCACTTTGATGGTTTCAAGATCTGGAAGACAGCCCAGCACCAAACAAGTAAAACTCATAGCATAGTAAATGAAGGAATTTTATAAAATGTAATAAAATCACGTACAACGGAAGTACTTGATGAGCACCTCAATAATCACTACAAATCAATATTTTTTTTTACAGGGAGACTATAGGAACCATCAGGCCCTTCATAATTTTTTATTTTATTTTAACTATTCCCTAACTTTCACACAGAGAAACCTGCACAGACCTAACTGATATGTGCAAGCTTCTGTACAGCTCACACCTTGTAATGAAAATTGCATTGCAATGTGCGAGTTTAAGCACTAAAAAACTTGAGGAGACTCGCAATTGTAATGGGCGTAGTATGATATGCCGGCGGCTGGGCTCCCGGCGGCCAGCATACCTGGCGCCGGAATCCCGACTGCCGGCATACCGACAGCTGGGCGAGTGCACATGAGCCCCTTGCGGGCTCGCTGCGTTCGCCACGCTATCTATTCTCCCTCCAGGGGGGTCGTGGACCCCCAAGAGGGAGAAAAGGTGTCGGTATGCTGGGTGCCGGGATTCCGGCGCCGGTATACTGTGCGCCGGGATCCCAACAGCCGGCAAACTAAATACCACCCCATGTAATATCCTCATGTGGCCCACTGACAAACAACAATTCTTCTCTCCTTTTATAGATTTCTTTAGATATATCTCCATATTACCATGTGACTCAGCGCTGTATCACATTTATTACAGGGACGTGCAGTGAGGTAACTGGCTCAGGAGGCACTGGCTAGTACCAAAGCCACATTTACATACAATATGTGAGCCTAAGGGTTCACGTGGGCATTATGTAAAGGTGCAGCAGTATATAATGCTGGAAATTTGGTTAGTTTTGATCAGAGATGTTTAATAGATAATTTCTGCGCTTGTGGATGCTTGTTACTTATATCACATCAAATATCAAAAATCTTATATATATAAGATTTTTTTGTATAACCATTGGTCCTCAGAAATGAATAAGTATTAAGAATTAATATTAGGAAGGCCTGTATTTATATAATATCACATTTATTGTGCAATCACAATCAGAAATATGCATAAAAAATATACATCAATAAGCAACAATAAAATGGTAAAATTCCAAGGAGAGAGTGATAAGATCAATTATCTGTTCTCTCCTTCATATGCATACATTAAAACAAGTAATTTGATTCCTAGAATAGTATAAAATACTTTGGAAATAGTAACTATTGGCAAACTCCCAGACTTTATCCTCCTCCAAAGAATGAAAATAATGTATTTGTAACAATGATGTTCACAGCGGCTGTTTGTGTCCAAATAGTATCATTAATAGCTGATACGCACCTCGGAGCTGGACTTAATTAGTAGTACTGCAATTGCCAGCGTCCCGGCTAATAAATAAGAATTTACTTACCGATAATTCTATTTCTCGTAGTCCGTAGTGGATGCTGGGGACTCCGTCAGGACCATGGGGTTTAGCGGCTCCGCAGGAGACAGGGCACAATAATAAAAGCTTTAGGATCAGGTGGTGTGCACTGGCTCCTCCCCCTATGACCCTCCTCCAAGCCTCAGTTAGGATACTGTGCCCGGACGAGCGTGCATAATAAGGAAGGATATTGAATCCCGGGTAAGACTCATACCAGCCACACCAATCACACCGTACAACCTGTGATCTGAACCCAGTTAACAGTATGATAACAACGAAGGAGCCTCTGAAAAGATGGCTCACAACAAGAATAACCCGATTTTTGTAACAATAACTATGTACAAGTATTGCAGACAATCCGCACTTGGGATGGGCGCCCAGCATCCACTACGGACTACGAGAAATAGAATTATCGGTAAGTAAATTCTTATTTTCTCTAACGTCCTAAGTGGATGCTGGGGACTCCGTCAGGACCATGGGGATTATACCAAAGCTCCCAAACGGGCGGGAGAGTGCGGATGACTCTGCAGCACCGAATGAGAGAACTCCAGGTCCTCCTCAGTCAGGGTGTGCCCCTGACCAAGTAGCAGCTCGGCAAAGTTGTAAAGCCGAGACCCCTCGGGCAGCCGCCCAAGATGAGCCCACTTCCTTGTGGAATGGGCTTTTACTGATTTTGGCTGTGGCAAGCCTGCCACAGAATGTGCAAGCTGAACTGTACTATAAATCCAGCGAGCAATCGTCTGCTTAGAAGCAGGAACACCCATCTTGTTGGGTGCATACAGGCTAAACAGCGAGTCAGATTTTCTGACTCCAGTCGTCCTGGAAACATATATTTTCAGGGCCCTGACAACGTCAAGTAACTTGGAGTCCTCCAAGTCCCTAGTAGCCGCAGGTACCACAATAGGTTGGTTCATGTGAAAAACAGAAAACACCTTAAGGAGAAATTGAGGACGAGTCCTCAATTCTGCCCTGTCAGAATGAAAAATTAAGTAAGGGCTTTTATATGATAAAGCCGCCCATTCTGACACACGCCTGGCTGAAGCCAGGGCTAATAGAATCTTCACCTTCCATGTGAAATATTTTAATTCCACAGTGGTGAGTGGATCAAATCAATGTGACTTTAGGAAACTCAAAACAACATTGAGATCCCAAGGTGCCACTGGGGGCCCAAAAGGAGGCTGTATATGCAGTACCCCTTTTACAAACGTCTGAACTTCAGGCACTGAAGCCAGTTCTTTCTGGAAGAAATTCGACCGGGTCGAAATTTGAACCTTAATGGACCCTAATTTTAGGCCCATAGACAGTCCTGTTTTCAGGAAATGTAGGAAACGACCCAGTTGGAATTCCTCTGTAGGGACCTTCTTGGCCTCACACCACGCAACATATTTTCGCCAAATGCGGTGAAAATGTTTTGCGGTTACATCCTTCCTGGCTTCGACCAGGGTAGGGATGACTTCATCTGGAATGCCATATCAGGATCCGGCGTTCAATTCCCATGCCGTCAAACGCAGCCGGGGTAAGTCTTGGAACAGACAAGGCCCCTGCTGGAGCAGGTCCTCTCTTAAAGGTAGAGGCCACGGTTCTTCCGTGAGCATCTCTTGAAGTTCCGGGTACCAAGTCCTTCTTGACCCATCCGGAACCACGAGTATCGTTCTTGCTCATCTCCTTCTTATGATTCTCAGTACTTTTGGTATGAGATGCATAGGAGGGAACACATACCCTGACTGGTACACCCACAGTGTTACCAGAGCGTCCACCGCTATTGCCTGAGGGTCCCTTGACCTGGCGCAATATCTGTCTAGTTTTTTGTTCAGGCGGGACGCCATCATGTCCACCTTTGGTTTTTCCCAACGGTTTACAATCATGTGGAAGACTTCCCGCTGAAGTCCCCACTCTCCCGGGTGGAGGTTATGCCTGCTGAGGAAGTCTGCTTCCCAGTTTTCCACTCCCGGAATTAACACTGCTGAGAGTGTTATCACATGATTTTTCGCCCAGCGAAGAATCCTTGCAGTTTCTGCCATTTCCCTCCTGCTTCATGTGCCGCCCTGTCTGTTTACGTGGGCGACTGCCGTGATGTTGTCCCACTGGATCAATACCGGCTGACCTTGAAGCAGATGTCTTGCTAAGCTTAGAGCCTTGTAAATTGCCCTTAGCTCCAGTATATTTATGTGGAGAGAAGTCTCCAGACTTGATCACACTCCCTGGAAATTTTTTCCTTGTGTGACTGCTCCCCAGCCACTCAGGCTGGCATCCGTGGTCACCAGGACCCAGTCCTGAATGTCGAATCTGCGGCCCTTTCATAGATGAGCACTCTGCAGCCACCGCAGAAGAAAACACCCTTGTCCTTGGAGACAGGGTTATCCGCTGATGCATCTGAAGATGCGATCCGGACCATTTTCCCAGCAGATTCCACTGAAAGGTTCTTGAGTGAAATCTACCGAATGGGATCGCTTTGTAAGAAACCACCATTTTTCACAGGACCCTTGTGCAATGATGCACTGATACTTTTCCCGGTTTTAGGAGGTTCCTGACTAGCTCGGATAACTCCCTGGCCTTCTTCTCCGGGAGAAAACATCCTTTTCTGGACTGTGTCCAGAATCATTCCTAGGAACATTAGACGTGTCGTCGGAAAAAGCTGCGATTTTGGAATATTTAGAATCCACTCGTGCTGTCGTAGAACTACTTGAGATAGTGCTACTCCGACCGCCAACTGTTCTCTGGACCTTGCCCTTATCAGGAAAGCGTCCATATTTCTTTTAGGAAGAATCATCATTTCGGCCATTACCATGGTAAAGACCCGGGGTGCCGTGGACAATCCAAACGGCAGCGTCTGAACTGATAGTGACAGTTCTGTACCACGAACCTGAGATACCCTTGGTGAGAAGGGCAAATTTTGGACATGTAGGTAAGCGTCCCTGATATCCAGTGACACCATATCGTCCTGGTTCGCTATCACTGCTCTGAGTGACTCCATCTTGATTTGAACCCTTGTTCAAATCTTTTAGATCTCACCGAGCCGTTTGGCTTCAGTACCACAATATAGTGTGGAATAATACCCCTTCCCTTGTTGTAGGAGGGGTACTTTGATTATCACCTGCTGGGAATACAGCCTGTGAATTTTTTCCCAATACTGCCTCCCTGTCGGAGGGAGACGTTGGTAAAGCAGACTTCAGGAACTTGTGAGGGGAAGACATCTCGAATTTCCAATGTACACCTGGGATACTACGTGTAGGATCCAGGAGTCCACTTGCGAGTGAGCCCACTGCATGCTGAAACTCTTGAGATGACCCCCCACCGCACCTGAGTCCGCTTGTATGGCCCCAGCGTCATGCTGCGGACTTGGCAGAAGCTGTGGAGGACTTCTGTTCCTGGGAATGGGCTGCCTGCTGCAGTCTTCTTCCCTTTCCTCTAACCCTGGGCAGATATGACTGGCCTTTTGCCCGCCTGCCTTTATGGGTACGAAAGGACTGAGACTGAAAAGACTGTGTCCTTTTCTGCTGAGATGTGACTTGGGGTAACAAAAGTGGATTTTCCAGCTGTTGCCATGGCCACCAGGTCCGATGGACCGCCCCTTTATACGGCAATACTTCCATGTGCCGTCTGGAATCTGCATCACCTGACCACTGTCGTGTCTATAAACATCGTCTGGCAGATATGGACATCACATCTACTCTTGAAGCCAGAATGCAAATATCCCTCTGCGCATCTCGCATATATAGAAATGCATCCTTAAAATGCTCTATAGTCAATAAAATATTGTTCCTGTCAAGGGTATCAATATTTTCAGTCAGGAAATCCGACCAAGCCCCCCCAGCGCTGCACATCCAGGCTGAGGCGATTGCTGGTCGTAGTATAACACCAGTATGTGTGTATATACTTTTTAGGATATTTTTCAGCTTCCTATCAGCTGGCTCCTTGAGGGCGGCCGTATCTGGAGACGGTAACGCCACTTGTTTTTATAAGCGTGTGAGCGCCTTATCCACCCTAAGGTGTGTTTCCCAACTCGCCCTCACTTCTGGCGGGAAAGGGTATACCTCCAATAATTTTCTATCGGAGGAAACCCACGTAACATCACACACTTTAATTTATCTGATTCAGGAAAAACTACAAGTAGATTATTCCCACCCTACATAATACCCTTATTTGTGGTACTTGTAGTATCAGAAATATGTAACACCTCCTTCATTGCCCTTAACATGTAACGTGTGGCCCTAAAGGAAAATACGTTTGTTTCTTCACCGTCGACACTGAAGTCAGTGTCCGTGTCTGTGTCTGTGTCGACCAACTGAGGTAAATGGGCGTTTTTACAAGCCCCTGACGGTGTCTGAGACGCCTGGACAGGTACTAATTTGTTTGCCGGCCGTCTCATGTCGTCAACCGACCTTGCATCGTGTTGACATTATCACGTAATTCCTAAATAAGCCATCCATTCCGGTGTCGACTCCCTAGAGAGTGACATCACCAATACAGGCAATTTGCTCCGCCTCCTCACCAACATCGTCCTCCTACATGTCGACACACACGTACCGACACACAGCACACACACAGGGAATGCTCTGATAGAGGACAGGACCCCACTAGCCCTTTGGGGAGACAGAGGGAGAGTTTGCCAGCACACACCAAAAACGCTATAATTATACAGGGACAACCCCTTATACAAGTGTTTTCCCTTATAGCATTTTCACATATGTAATCATATCGCCAAATAAGTGCCCCCCTCTCTGTTTTAACCCTGTTTCTGTAGTGCAGTGCAGGGGAGAGCCTGGGAGCCTTCCTCACAGCAGAGCTGAGCAGGAAAATGGCGCCGTGTGCTGAGGAGAATAGGCCCCGCCCCCTAAAACGGCGGGCTCTTCTCCCGGAGTTTGTGAGATCTGGCAGGGGTTAAATACATCCATATAGCCTCAAGGGCTATATGTGATGTATTTTAGCCATAAAAAAAGGTATAATACATTGCTGCCCAGGGCGCCCCCCCCAGCGCCCTGCACCCTCAGTGACCGCTGGTATGAAGTGTGCTGACAACAATGGCGCACAGCTGCAGTGCTGTGCGCTACCTTATGAAGACTGAAAGTCTTCTGCCGCCTGTTTCTGGACCTCTGGACCTCTTCAACTTCGGCATCTGCAAGGGGGGTCGGCGGCACGGCTCCGGGACAAACCCCAGGGTGAGACCTGTGTTCCGACTCCCTCTGGAGCTAATGGTGTCCAGTAGCCTAAGAAGCAAATCCATCCTGCACGCAGGTGAGTTTACTTCTCTCCCCTAAGTCCCTCGTAGCAGTGAGCCTGTTGCCAGCAGGACTCACTGAAAATAAAAAACCTAACTTAAACTTTTATTCTAAGCAGCTCAGGAGAGCCACCTAGATTGCACCCTTCTCGGCCGGGCACAAGAATCTAACTGAGGCTTGGAGGAGGGTCATAGGGGGAGGAGCCAGTGCACACCACCTGATCCTAAAGCTTTTATTATTGTGCCCTGTCTCCTGCGGAGCCGCTAAACCCCATGGTCCTGACGGAGTCCCCAGCATCCACTTAGGACGTTAGAGAAAGTTTGTTTATCCAAGCACTATACACTGGTATAATTACCCTTCCTGGTGCCTCTAATCAATCAGCCACATGTATCTGCACTGCACGGCCCTTTCTCCCGATGGTGATGCACTCACCGCTGGCGGGACTTCTGTCTGGTCACGGGTGCCTCCGTATGGTGCTACCCAATAGCGCCAGGTGATTTGACCACGGATGCTGCTGTCCGCTCACAAGCGCCTGCTTGCTATGGCTTTCCCGGTGATGATAGCTGCTGCGAGAACTGGTTCGGCTGTACAAACTTAGTCCAGCAGCAAGATCTGTGTAAGAGCTGTGGTGGGCTCAATATGTGGTAGGAGGAAGTCTGGAGGATAGCAATTGCTGCTCTGGTCAACGAGTTTTGTCCCACAATACACTGGGACTTTTTCAAGACTGTAATCAGAGATGTGCAGAAAAGATGCACTGCCTCACCTGCCATAGACTTTTTACTTCAGAGTTTTGACTATAAAAATGATTACAATAATACAAAGAAGATATTTCTAATATATTCTTTTTATTTTTCATATACTTTATACAGTCAAAAATCTGGCACAACGTTAGTAAGAAAGGAAGGCTCTGCCGCACCTGCCTTACCCCACCGCATGTCCCTGACTTATTATCTATTCACTATAAGAGACTAATCAGAGGTATCAGAGGAGCATGTGCAGAGCTCCTCCAATCAGAGTTCATCTCATGCTCCTCTAACCAATTGTGCAGAGTCTCATAGGACTAAAATGAAGCATGCCAGAGGTCAATGTTGCCGGCGCCTCTCCTGCGGCTCACTTAGGTCCAGATGTATAATAATTTTCCTTCAAAGCAGCTTTGAATCAAGTCACCACCCCTTTCCTAAAAACAATCTATTTTAAAATAAGTTATCTAATTTAGTGTCAGGATTTGAAAAAAATAAATGACCCACTATATTTAGGCTGTACCTCCATTTCAAGGTAAAAGTGACTTTGTTTTCCTTAATTTGGAGGAATCTCTACCACATCTGTAATCCTTAAATGTGCTCAGTATTCTCACGCTGAGGCTCTAGCAGAGTCTCTTTCACCTACACATCCTTACTCATGCAGATGGAGATGCATATTTCGCCTATGACGCCTTGAATTTAGTGGACTGAATGGAGGTGGTAGGAGATAGTGGCAGGTGGGTAGTTTGACTGGGGTGATACACCTGTCAAACCATAATGCAGGTGTACTAATGTAAGCTCAGGGAAAACAGAAACCTCCCATGGAGCATAAGGATGCAGGCATGTTCACGCAAAATGCATGTCCCTAGCTAACACAACAAAGACACAGATGTGCCTGTTTGGAGGAGGATCACTTTTGGGAGCCAAACCTCTAGTGCAAAATGCAAACGAATGATGATGATGATTATCAGCAGCCACTTTTGATTGGCTGAATGTGTATGAATCCCTCCCACTAATTCTATTATGATAGTAATGTTGATGCTGCAATCTGTTCCATTATTACCAATTAAAGATATTTCCAATTTATGTTTCAAAGAGTTAGGCAACAGATGTGTGTATTCATTTGAACACTCATTTTATGGTTGCTCTTTGTTTTCCTTTTACAAAACAATGTGACTGTTATTACACTGGCTACTCATGTACTACAGTGCATGCTAAGCAAAAGGCACCTTCTTTAATTGAAGCATTTAGCTTTTATGGTTTAGATGCAAATTACACCCAACTCAGTATAAGCTCCATTTATATTAACTACTGTAACCTTTATCCAGATTTGACTTGACAGCATAATTGCGGACGGGTGTGGATAACTAGGTCGACAGTCATTAGGTCGACCACTATTGGTCAACAGTAACTAGGTCGACACCTCATATAGGTCGACATGGTCATTAGGTCGACATGAACAAGGTCGACGTGGAAAAAGTCGACATGAGTTTTTGGTGAAAAATTTGTGTCGTTTTCTTTGTAAAGTGACTGGGAACCCCAATTAGTGCACCGTATCCCCTTGCATGGCTCGCGAGCTTCGGGCAAGGTGCCTCACTCGGCTACTGCTGCGCTCGGCACAGGTTACTATTCCCAATCGTAGTCCACGTGGATCGTAAAGTATGAAAAAGTAAAATAATTTAAAAAAATTTAAAAAAATTAAGGCCAAACTTTTTCCATGTCAACGTAGTGATCATGTCAACCTAATGCATGTCAATCAATAGTGGTCGACCTAATGAATGTTGACCTAAGTGCAGTCGATCCCATTCTGGACATGTAAATTCTCCACAGAAGGAAACTAAATTATAGTTGAAGCTCACACAATTCCACACTGTATGAGACAGCCAGGTAGGTATGAGATTGTAGACTTACCTTGCTAACTTCTTTCAAAGCTCGTTTGCATGCCTCATATTTTGCACAATCTTTTGGTGTTTTTTGACAAATAGTCTATATTTGTAAAAAAAAAAAAAATCCTATTAAAAGTAATAATGATAACAGGTTTAATAGAATCCATTTGTTTTTTTAAACCTCTATTCTGGCTGTAGTATCATCCATGTTATAATGTGAAGGCTTCTCTAAGTATAAATCTTCTAAATTGGTAAACACTTTGATCATTTCCAATTGAAATTACAACAGTAAGTACTCTTTTGATGTGGGTTACCTACCTTATACAGCTGCAGTGACCCAACCAAGTTATTCTAACAGCTTGCAGAACAGAAGATAAGGGGATATATTTAGGAAGCAGTGATTCTTGTAAGCCACTGCTTCTTGGCAAGTGTGACCTAAAAATGTAAAAGAGACACTAATAATAAGTACTGCACAAAACATGCCAGGCTTTGCACTTAATATTAGTGTCACTTTAAAATTTGTGGTCACACCCATAGAAAAGTGTAGGGCCACTGAGAGCTGTATGGAGCATGGGTACTGGGGAGGTGTGGCCACGCACCCTCAGATAAAAACAGAAAAAACATATGTGCAGCCTCCTCAGCAGCTGACCTGGGAGCCTGCCAGGCCCCGACAACAAGCCCAGGCCCAGGTAATCAGTGACACCCCTCCCCCCTCTCCACCTCGGCGCCCCTGGAGAAGCGCTTTGTAAATATAACCTATAGTGTGAATCTCCTGGCACTGTGGGTATGTACTGCATACAGTGGATGACTAGACAGAGCACTAGCCAATTCAATCTGTTTATGCACACAATACACACACATTCACCTCTGCAACTATGGGGGTCATTCCGAGTTGTTCGCTCGTTATTTTTTTCTCGCAACGGAGCGATTAGTCGCTAATGCGCATGCGCAATGTCCGCAGTGCGACTGCGCCAAGTAAATTTGCTATGCAGTTAGGTATTTTACTCACGGCATTACGAGGTTTTTTCTTCGTTCTGGTGATCGTAATGTGATTGACAGGAAGTGGGTGTTTCTGGGCGGAAACTGGCCGTTTTATGGGAGTGTGTGAAAAAACGCTACCGTTTCTGGGAAAAACGCGGGAGTGGCTGGAGAAACGGAGGAGTGTCTGGGCGAACGCTGGGTGTGTTTGTGACGTCAAACCAGGAACGACAAGCACTGAACTGATCGCTGATCGCACTGGAAGAGTAAGTCTCGAGCTACTCAGAAACTGCACAGAGAAGTCTTTTCGCAATATTGCTAATCTTTCGTTCGCAATTTTGATAAGCTAAGATTCACTCCCAGTAGGCGGCGGCTTAGCGTGTGCAAAGCTGCTAAAAGCAGCTTGCGAGCGAACAACTCGGAATGACCCCCAATATCCTGTATGCATATGGATATGCAGATGAATTTTCAATTCGGAATCTTATGAAAAACATGATAATAAACATATAATGCCAGCTATACCGGTCATAAAGAAAATAAGGCATATATATGAAAGTGTATACAAGTCTATAACATTATACGGGCATATTCAATTGTTTAAATAGTCGGTTGGGTGTCTGTTTTTTTCTGTCTATTAGATAGGAATAAACAGACACCCGAATTACTTTTCAAACAATTGAATACCCCTGTACATATCTTAAGGATCAGAATGGAGGAAGGCACTCTAATAGTCAATGGGGGAGATGTACATAATGCTGCTTCTGTATTTCTTAGTTCATGCAAGTTTACCAAAGCATCAGCTTTATAATGTGTGTGTGTGTGTGTGTGTGTGTGTGTGTGTGTGTGTGTGTGTGTGTGTGTATGTGTGTGTGTATGTGTATGTATATATATATATATATATTGAAAGAAGAGATTTCCCCCGGGGAGATTTCCCCAGGGAGCTGATGTCGTACTTTGGTATGTAAAAGTTTTGTATAATAAAATAATCTTAAAAAAGAGAGATTGTTTATTTTTTTAAAAAGCAATACATAAAAAACTGTTTACAATTTGCCCAGAATAACAATAAACAATGTTTGTACAGACGATAGTTGTGTTGGTAATTCAAACAACATCAAAATGATCTTCTTTGTAGAGATGTCAGAGAACAATGTGCTAACCCAACGCGTTTCGTCCTACGCGTTGGGTTAGCACATTGTTCTCTGACATCTCTACAAAGAAGATCATTTTGATGTTGTTTGAATTACCAACACAACTATCGTCTGTACAAACATTGTTTATTGTTATTCTGGGCAAATTGTAAACAGTTTTTTTATGTATTGCTTTTTAAAAAAATAAACAATCTCTCTTTTTTAAGATTATTTTATTATACAAAACTTGTACATACCAAAGTACGACATCAGCTCCCTGGGGAAATCTCTTCTTTCACTATCTGTTGTTCATACCCCATCTAACAGGGGGTATCTTCCCTAAGTTGAAGCTTTCACATCTTTAGCGCGATAAAGGTCTTATATCTTTTCAACTATATATATAGAAGTACATATAGGCAGCACTGCACTCAGGAGACTTCATCCAGTTTCTTTTATCGAAGGTAAATCATCCAATAAAAAAAACTGAATGAAGTCTCCTGAGTGCCGCCTATCTGTACTTCTATTTTTGGGCAAACACACCCCAGGAGGGCACCGGAGCAAGTACTATCTGTATCATGTGAGTGCCGGGTGTCTACAAAAGGACTATATATATATATATATATATATATATATAATGCAATCTGCAACCTCTAAAAGTACAGCAAAACCGCAGCTTTATATATTAATCATGATCTCAAAAATAACCTAAGACTACAAATGAAACTGCAAACTAAAACCACATGCAGAGTGATACACAGGCAGTGCTTACATCCATAAGAAGCGGGAGCCGAGTGACTCTCTGCATGGGAAGTATAAGGAAGGAGATCATGGGGAGGTTCCTGCATTCTTCATGACACTCAATTTTGGCCAGGGCATCTTTGAATGGTGCATTTGTAGATCTAGGAAGACACATTTGAAAATATAAGCATTAGTGATCAGAATTTGATATGAAAATGAAGTCATGTTAAAATGAAGTTTGTAGTAGGTTACCAACAGTAATTGTTTCTTACGGTACATCCTAAATTTTAACAAAACACAGACTGACTTACCATAAGTTAATAAACAATATTCCAACTATTTACACTGAGAAGCAGGAAAGGCTCTTAACGCTATTTATCATACATCCTCATATACTGTACATACAGAGCACACATTTATACAGAATGCACTTACAATGCCGGCTGTGAGGATCCCGGTGTTCAGGATACCGACGCCGAAATCCCGACATCCAACAATGCTGCCAGACAGAATCCGGGTGCACCAGGGCTATTACCATTCGTGGGTGTCCACGACACCCATACAGTGGTAATAGATCCTGTGATGAGCGCAGCGAGCCTGCAGTGTGGCGAGCACGCAGGGGGGATCTTAGCGCTCGCCCCACTGCCGGCATTCCAGCATTCTGGTGGGATGCCGTTGTCGGGATACTGACAGCCAGCATCCTATCCGCCGGGATTACATATGTATTCCATTTATACATATAACAGATAAACAGAATAGGAGTTTCCCATAATAGACTGATTTTTAAACTTAGTTCTTTCTCTTCATTTTGTTGATGCTGCCACTTAC
Source organism: Pseudophryne corroboree (assembly GCF_028390025.1). Lineage (NCBI taxonomy): Eukaryota > Metazoa > Chordata > Amphibia > Anura > Myobatrachidae > Pseudophryne > Pseudophryne corroboree. Next base: position 265,005,988 of record NC_086447.1, on the reverse strand, counting down.
ATTACTACTGTATATCGTTATATAGGGATGGTATTAGAATCCCAGCAATCGGTATCCCAATGGATCCCGGTAAGTATTTCTACACTATCACTAACCCTCTCACAGCCTAAGTGTCAGCGTCCCCCTGTACTCTAACCTTAAACTTCCCCTAGTGCTTACCCTAACCCTAAACCTAACCGCAGTACTTACCATCGGGATTCTGACTATGGGGGTGCCACTGGCGGCATTCTGACTATTGTGATCCTGATTGCAATCCAGTTATATATATATACATATACAGTGTATATATATATATATATATATATATATAATTACAAAATGTAACAGGGGCAGCAAGATGCAACTGGTAACAGCGCATATACAATACAAATGGTTCCATCAATGTTTATGGCACATAAAAGACTGTATTAATAATGTAGAGGAGTAAAACATACAATAGTTTCTGGAGTGTCCTTTGCTGATAGACTTCATTAGTGCAATATTTCACATAGGGATCAAATGTAGACTTTGCATGTTTCTCGACAATATCACTGATGTCATCAATGAGAATGTTTTTCTGATGTCTTCCTTCTAGTTCCTTAAAAAATCTACAAGAAATAAACAATAATCCATGTTTGTGCCCATCATTCATAGAGCAGAAAGCATGAACAGAATGTATTACCTATAATATAACCTACATAGTAACATAGTTGTCAGAAAATCACACCAAAGACTGTACACTCAGCACTGTAATGCGTAAAGTACTATCTAAATGCTGCAACATTACTGGTTCACAATATTACATTTCTGCTATAGTCTAAGACTATACTTTGTAAGTTTTGGTCACCTAGGCCGTTTCTGTGCCACTTTATGATACGTGGGAAATACTTATCTGCTTAAAGCTCTTTGGGACTCTTGGGAGGAAAGTGAGCATACATTAATCAAAAGTAAAGTGTGCATAAAAATAGCACATTTTCACATATGCAGAGCTGTAGCATATGCATCTTTACTAGTAGTCATCATCATTGGCGTTTTTGCACCAGACTCTAATGGAAAAACCAGATACTGTATGTCCACATACTGAACACCTATCTTCAAATCGTGCCAAATAGCCCTGCTTGGAGTGCTACTGACTTGTTCTATTTACTTAGTATACTGCAGGTCGAACTCAGACATTTTTTTTTAAAGGGACAATCATGTACAAGGCTAAGCTATACATTGTACATGATTGCCTCTTCTGAGTTCGGTCAGCATTCCGCACTGCTGTGGAACTCGGAATTCATTACATCCCACCCCTTAAGTGAGTTACAACACAAAACTGAGGGAAAATTACAGATATGTCCTCCAGGACCTGTGAGACTCTGAAAGTGTTGAGCATCTATTTTGGCAAAATTGTGTCTTAGTTGCGATGTGACACTATGCTAAATAATTTATATGCAACACTTGTATATCTGTGTGTGACCGAGTTTCTGAATCTGTATATGAAGTATTATGATGCAGTGTCTGCAGCTTTTTCTTTTGCCAAGTTCCGTTATACAGACTCAGTTAAGTGCCGCATATCAAATTAATCAGCAAAATCTCCTGGTGTGTCCTAGTCATGTTGCGATTAAGATGCATTTCTGGTATAAAAAAAAATAAAAAAAAGAAGACACCTGGCGCTACCAGAGTTGCATGGAACCTGGCAGCTGAATCACACCAGGCATCTCTTGCGATTCATGGTGTATTGAGGCTAGTTGTATGAGGACACATCTGTATCCAAGATGTTGTAAAAAGACATAAGAAGGATGTTCAATATGAGTGATTCGCACCACGCTGTGCGCTGACTTTATACCAATTCCTTTGCAACAAAAATAAGAATCTTAAATATCTAGTGAGATTCCTATGCAACTAAGACACAACATTCAGAAAAAAAACAAGCGTGGGAATCAGTGTCAGTGGAGGAGCAGCTAAGTCTTGGTACAAGTATCTCATGCCATAAGGCGCAAAATGGGAGGTGTATGAGGACACATCTTTATAATGCGATATTGAAAAAAAGGTAAACTTCATTGTGGTTTCACTTGCTTTACATAATGCAGCACCATTGTTTAGGTAGCATGTTGACTTTAAACATAATACAGTTACCAAAGTGAATATTAAACAGGAAGTAAGAGAAATTATGTTGCAAGAAGATCATTGTTTGCCAAACAAAAGATTTACTCATGCTAATCCAAGCCCCAACTGAATAATGAGTACAGCACTGTGACGGGCTGCAGGCTGCTTATTACATAAAACTCTATGACTTGGAAGCTGCTAATACACACACAAATATTCAATTACAACCCAACCATAACAACGCTCTGACTTTTCACATTACACACTAGACCGGCCTTACATAGTTTAAATAGCAGACAAGTAAAAAAGAAATCATGAATTTTGTGCCAGGTATTAATTATTTTTCAGTTAAGCATAAAAAAACAGGAGAACACTATAGTGCACAATAATGACCAAATAAATGCAGAAATATAATACTAATTAGGGAGGCCAATCCTGGGATCGGCGGAATACCGGATTTTTGGCAAAGAATAGTTGCGATTTGAATCTAGGATTATGGTGTGCATGTGTAAATTTGTTTGAGCATTAGCACTTTCGCTCAGACCCTGTCCCAATCCAGGCCTCCTATGGCATTGGTTGTGCGGCTGTGCAGCTGTGCGTGACGTCACAGAGGTCACACTGCGCAGCCCCATGTACAATGCATAGATTCTTAAACTTAATTTATTCTGAGGATAGACTAGCATCAATATTTCCACATAATAGGACTAGTAAAATGATTTTAGAATGTATGTATAAGACAATGGAGGTTGATCGCTAGCTGGCGCTGTTCGCAGCACAGCGATCAGGCTAAAAATCAGCATTTCTGCGCATGTGTATGCACCGCAATGCGCAGGTGCGTCGTACAGGTACAATGAGCATCGTGGGTTTGCACAGAGTCTGGCGAACATTTCTGTCGCACGGCCGAACGCAGGAAGATTGACATGAAGTGGGCGTTTATGGGTGTGAACTGACAGTTTTCAGGGAGTGCTTAGAAAAACGCAGGCGTGGCAGAAAAAACGCAGGCGTGGCTGGGCGTTCGCTGGGCGGGAGTGTGACGTCAAAAGCCGTCCCTCCGTCGTTAGAATCAACGCACACGAAGAGTAACTACAGGGCTGGTCTTGTTTTGCACAAAAAGATTTTGCAGGCGCTCTGCTGCACAAGCGTTCGCGCTTCTGCAAAGCGACAATACACTCCCCAGTGGGCGACGACAACGCGTTTGCACGGCTGCTAAAAACTGATAGCGAGCAATCAACTCGGAATGACTCCCAATATCTCCTAAAGAGTATAAAAACTATAGAAAGCTGAAAAACATGCATTATAGAATTGTGGGTTTTGAATTTTATAACCTAAAACGAAGTGAAACCTTTAATGTACTTGTTATCCATTATGCACATTAAATACACTTCTATTGTAACATCAGTAGTGGATAAAGCTATATATTGTCAAAACATACTGCAAATTATACCTACATAGACTCCTATAAAGTACTTGATTTATTCATTTCGGAGCACAATGTATGAAACAATTTACAATGCATACTGCTCCCAGTCACATTTATCCTCAGTTTGCTTGAAGCATTTTTTTATTATTGTGTACCAAAAATGACAAATGCCATCTCATGGTTGGAAGTGAAGTATGCAGTTGGCATTGCCCCCTGCTGCCAGATAAGGATTGCTTTGAATCAGTGTAACAAAGGTCTATTGTAACAGCTCTCAGTTTGGCCCCAAAACTTGGACAGAACTAATTTAAAGACTGGCAACTGATTGTGGTAGTTGCCAAGAAATATAAATTGTTAACTGGTAGTTCTCTGCATATCCTGCAATTGCCGTTTCTAAATATTAATTAATTAAACATAAATAGCCAACTAAATAGCTTGCATATTAACAACCCATTTGATAATATTAACATTTATTTATAAGGCACCAGAAATGTACTCAGTGACACACACAGCTAGATATAAAACAGTAAAAATAAAGTAATAAAACAACATATACACATAATTCTGTGTGTAGGCATTGTTATACCACTTCCCAACTGGTTCAGTTACTGACCCTATAGGGTGGGATGAAAATATAAATAAGTTAATAAACATATATGTGGTAAATGTATTATTCTGCAACTTGCATGTACTGGCGATCTGCTTGATGTTTTAAAGGGGCAATCATTTAAAAGCCAATAGCAGGGTTTTGCCTTTTATATGACTTCTCCTTTAAAACAACGGGCAGACTTGCCAGGAACTCACCAATGCATACAAGTCGCAGGATATAACATTTGTGATGTGTGAGATAGTATGCCCAATAAAGAAAGGGATTTCCATTACCTGAATTACTACTTAGGAGGCTATCCAATCAGAGGTTAAACAACATTTTTCACACTTTTTCCAATGTTTCACAAGATTTTTTTACATGAGTAATGATGACAGGAGATACACGTATTGATAAACATGTTCTGCCTGACTGTACATGGCTATAGTTATTAAACTAGCCTGCAATATAAATACTTTCTCCTTCTGTTTCTTGAATAATGTCTTTATCAGGGCCATAACTAGGTGTGGGCAGACGGTGCTTTGCACACAGCACATTTATCCTGTGGACGCACCATCTGCATCCACCTCTGTTGACCAGCTCTCTATTACCCCTTTCAGACAGAAAATGAAATTACCGGGTGAATCAGTTCCACTCTGTAATTTCATGAAACACACGGGTCCTTTTTCTGTGTGAAAGGGTTGACCCGTGTTGTAATTCCCGGGACTTCGACTCTGGAATTTACCAGGGTCGGAGACACGGGAATTTCGACATGGGTTGACCCTTTCACGCAGACAAAATACCCGTGTTGATCTGCAAATCACTGGGTCGAAATTCTCGACCCGGTAATTTGCATGTCTGTGTGAAAGGGGGGGTCAGGCAGGTCCCGGCAAAACGACCTGGCACTGAAATGCTGGGTAATTGCAGGGACTTTCAGACTTTTCTCTCTGAAAGTGGTGCAAGTGAGGAGAGCTGCAGCGCTGGGGAGGCAGAGTGAGTGAGTCTTCCATTTGTGATTACAGTGCTTCTTGTTGTACCAGCGCTGCAGACATGACATGAGCCGCTCCGTCCACCCATTTTGTAGTGCGCTGTGCTGCGGATCTTACAGTATGCAGCGCTGGGCATCCCACGTGCGCGCAGCTCCCCCCGTGTGGTGTGTAGAAGGGAGTATTGGAGCCGCGCCACTGCTGTGGAGAGGAGAAGAGGGAAGTAATGTGCGCTGATGATCGAAAGGAAGCAGCATCCCGTCCCCCACCCCCACACACACACACACACACACACCATATGGAGCCTGGAGATGATAAGAGGAGCTCTGAGCTGAGTTGTAAGTGCTTTACCCAGATTTTCTTCATATCCTGTATTCTCATTCTTCACTGGTCTGCAGATAAACTGCAGGCATCCAACCCCACAGTAGCCCAGTCCAGGAAGCAATTAGGCATTTGTAGAATTCACACATTCACAGTACCAAAAAATGCAGTGTGTTTATATTATCATTCAGGGCTGTAACTAGGTGTGTGCCAGCCTCGCACATAACACATGTCGACTGTTGGTGCAGGACTGCCGGCAACACGGTGCCCTGTGTGTCCACATAGCTCCGGCACCTTGCTACTTGTAAAGCGCTACATAGAAGAATAACCAGGTAGCGCTGCAGGATGTGTGCCCCCCTTGCCAGTTTTTTTAATGTAATCATTTGTCTGCGGCACTTGCTGTGTACAGTATGTCAGAGAGACCTCCAGGTCTCTCCGCATCTGCAGCTCCTCCCCCAGCATGTCCTGATCACTGCTGGCCACAGTGATCAGGCAGCCCGTGGCATTCCTCCAAGCGCTGTAAAGACTGCAACCAGGGCCAGCGTGGAGACTCCATCCCCAGACTCTGGAGAGTGGGCCGGAGCTTGGAGGACGCAGCCTGCATTGTGGGGGACTGGGAGATTACTTATATGAGATCCCGGGAATCCCTTTATCAAACACAGCTAGCTGTGTCTGCATGTCGCGCTGCAACACACAGAAAACTCTGGGCGTCAGCACTCGCCACTGTTGGCTGGTGACGTGCTGCGGTTGCTGATCATTTGTAAATGGCACATAAAGCCCAGGCAGCTGGTGATGTCCCAGGGAGCCACCCAACCTGCCACCTTTCTTTCTTTCTCCCTTTCAACCCTATCTCTCTCTCTCTCCATTCCTCTCTCGTAACTCTACCTGGCGTAATGTGTAAAAGGGGACTTTGCCTGCTGTAATTTGTAAAAGGGGGCTCTAATTGGCATAATGTGTGATAGTGGCTCTACCTGGAGTAACGTGTAAAATGGAGCTCTACCTGGCGTAATGTGTAAAAGGGGCCCTACCTGGTGTAATGTGTGTAAGTGGCGATACTGTGCAGCGTAATTTGAATAATGGAGACTACTGTGCAGCGTAATATGAATTAGTATTATTTTGTGGCCAAGCCCCTTCACCAAGAAACCATGCCCCTATATTTTCGATGTGTTACCCTGTATACCCTGTTTTAAATATAGGGGGGGGGGGGGGGGGGGGGGCGATGCAGTTTTCTGCACACAGCGCTAAAATGTCTAGTTACAGCACTTGTCTAGTTACAGCACTGGTCTTTATTGTATGAACCATTTCCAGTCTCATACTTCCAGTATTGTTAATATGATCTGTTATATATGCTGTGATGTATTTACCATTTATCAATGAAAGAGACTGATGCACTGCATAATATAATTCTACTGAGTATGAGCAATGTAATGAAATAATTGGACTACTGCAAACGAGATACACCTGTGCACCAGGTATAAGAACTGCTAATTCTAAACCACAGAATACACCTGCCTTTGGCTAAAGACCCCCTGCTGTGCATTGAAACGCGTTAAGGAAACAGGCCTTGTTTGAACCAACTCCCGGTGGATTGATTCCATCCATCACACAACAACAGTGTGGCTGCCTGGCTACCTGTTTGGCTCTAAAACTGGGAGAAGTACCCGGCGGACCGACAGCTTATGTGGCACGGAGAACGAGGAGAAATTTACCGCATGGAGCGTCTACCACCTGCTGCCCAGTCACCGTTGTGGTCACCAGTGCCTGTCTCCCGCCGGAGTGACAGTATATTTCTGACCGGCGCTTGTAATAATCATTGTGGGCTGCATCCATCTGATCAGCGTTCAGAGAAACTCCTGCAGGCTGCCGTTGTATTCTACATCAACAGCGCGGCTGTCAGTCATGGCTCCCCACCGGCCTTGGAGCATACTGTTGAAGTCGGAAAAAGAAGGCAATACAAACTACACACAGATTGGCGCTTCTCGGTGGTGGTGTAAGGACGCAAATGGCATGTGTATGCACCATGCTTCTTTACCGTACATCATGCATAGAGTCGCACGCGTGCATGTTCCAATGTGGTGGGTGTATATACGGTAAAAGGCGCAATCACTAAGAAACTCCATAAAGATGCACACAGACACACATTAAATACAACACATAAATTACACAAACAAAATAATGTCCAGCACCAGACTTGTATTATAATGTATTCATATAATAGAGTGTAAAACAAGATATATATGTATTATTGGGACGGAACAAGTTAATTATATCAGGCTTAGTGTCAAAATGGTCAGGAGAATGTGTGGATTAATTCGATAGCTATGGGTAAATTGTAGCACATTGCGACGATTAGTAATGACCAAATGTATAAATATAAAGTCACATTCTATGAGAACAAAGGACTTCCTGAGAAAACGTGTGCAGAATCCCAGTGGTTAGTCCTTGTATCTACATCTTCAAACTGGACAATGCTTACATATGAACTGACCAATAACACACCATAAATGAGAAACCTCACTATCCTGGGCCAATGGAAGGAGACTGAAACCAACAACCTGTTAACTCCCACTGTTTGATATATGCAGTTTTCTAAGGCATAGTTAGGTAGTAGCTGAGAGGAAGAAATGGAAGACGGTTCTATGGAATAGGGTGATGTATACTGGCTGCAACTATTTCTTATGTAACTGTAACTCTGTAACCCTATCTTATATTTATACATGTTATACTGAATGATATACTGTATATGTTATTTTGTATGCATAACTTTTAATATCAAATACATATATATATCTCTGAGCGTTGGACCTCAGTAATACAATGTGTGCGACTACTTGCTTTCTCTTAAGGGACATAGTGCTGCGACGTTCAGCGCACTATTAACGCATATGGTAATAAGATGTGCCTTGCGTCTGCAGTATATATTAATGCTGGTATTTAAATGGTTATTTAAAAATATGAAAATTCACAGTACGGACCTCGAGCCATCCAACTCGGGGTCAATTGTTGGTAGCCACACCGGGGTCTGCCTTCACCTTAAAGCTGAACTCGCTACACAAAGAACTGTATTTGGGGGCTCATCAGCTCTCCGCTTTAAGTGAGTGACATTCTATAAAGCCGCAGAATTCTCTGTTTCTGATATTTACAAAGAATCTTAACTTATGACACACTTGGTTAAATGCAATCCTGCCTGCCAGATCTAAATATAATTAATCTATAGACGTTTCAAATTAAGTGTGCAGCAATTATAATATTTAAATTATTTTGATAGGTGTCTTGGATCACCCGTTTTTACTGTGCATTTACATGCTAACATGTGCTTTTTATGTGTATTATGTTGATGTGATACATTGTTGCTATACCACGAGATGTTTATTAATATTGCATCTTTTTAGTAAAGAATATTCTATTTGTAATATTAAGCGCTACCTGGATTCTTTTAGTTATCCAATTTGGTTGCCTGTAAAAAATACATTATCTCCCGAAAATACACAGGTTCAGTGAAACCTGTGGATTTTCGGTAGAAACAGCCCCGTTTTCACATGAAAACAGGGCTGTTTCAAGTGATTTGGTTTCGTCTACCTGAGGCAGGTGAAACAAAATCCCAGATAAGCTGCACCTTGCGACGGTTTATGGCTTATTATATAGCCCCGGTGAGACAATTAGCCGCAGGATATCCCCCTTAGTCTACCCGGGATCATCTCCATTGCAAGTGGTTATATACATCACCAATTCTAAATAGCCTAACATTCAAACCAGACCCATACTCAAATAGGTAGACTAACCATTTATCAATTCTTTACTACTAGTGCTTGAAACCTACTCCCCATCCCTCTTGATTGCATAAAACATTCCACCCAAAATCATGCATGTACTCTAAACATACATCATATGTACATCACATCCCCCGCACATAACACTAGGCGCTAGATTTACTAAAGTGTCTAAAACAGACAAGCAGAGGTGCTCCCTGTAACAAGCAATCAGATTCTGTCTGTCATTTCCTAGAATGCTATAGGGAAATTATATTTATTTACAGGTTTTTATATAGCACAGCATATTCAGGTTGCACTTTACAACTGGAACAGTAATAGAACAAAACTGGGTAATAACAGACAGTCATAGAAGTAGGAAGGCCCTGCTCACAAGCTTACAATCTATAGAGAAATGGGTATTGATACACAAGGATAGCTGTTACCTATTGCATAATGGTCAAGAGTCAGGAAGGTTTGAAAGTGAAGACAGAAAAAATATGTGAGGTTATGTGTGGATTGTACACAGGGGATGTAATTAGGGAGGCATTAAAGGTTATGTGGGTGGGTCCAGCATTTGATAAGTTTGTCTGAAGATGTGAGTTTTCAGGGATGCTTGAAGGTTTGGAGACTAGAGGTGAGTCTTATTGTGCATGGGAGGGAATTCCATACAGTGGGTGCAGCCCAGAAGAAAGTCCTCTAATTTTGAGTGAAGGCAAGTAATGCGTGTGGATGAGAGAAGCAGATCTTTGCCCAGATTTATCAAGCCTTGGAGAGTAAAATATAGCACAGTGATAAACTACCAACCAATTAGCTCCTAACTGTAACTTTTCAAACAGTCTGTAATATGGCAGTTAGGAGCTGAATGGCTGGTACTTTATCACAGTGTTATTTATCACTCTCCCAGGCTTGATAAATAGGCCCCCTTGGGCAGAGCAGAGAGATTGGTTAGGGAGATATTTTGAGATGAGTGAATAGATGTATGTTGGTGCAGTTGACTAGCCTTGTATGTATGTATGTATGTATGTATGTATGTAAAAGTATTTTAGATTGAATACAGTGGAATACTGGTAACCAATAGAGGGACTGACAAAGTGGATCCACAGACGATTAACATCTAGTGCGGAAAATCAGCCTTGCATCTGCATTCAAAATAGACTGTAGTGGTGAGAGCCTATTTTTGTGAAGACCATTGCAATAATCAATGCGGGAACTAATGAATGTATGGCTTAAAGTTTTTGCAGTGTCTTGTGTAAGATATGGTTGTATTTTGGATATGTTTCTTAGATGTATGTAACATTATTTTGAGACAGATTGAATGTGGGGAACAAAGGACAGTTCAGAGTCCATAGTGAACCAAGGCAGAGAGCTTGTGGGGTAGGGTTGATTGTTGAGTTATCAACAGTTATGGAGATATCAGGTTGGTAACTATTATTGTCCAGTGGAAATATAATTAATTCCGTTTTGGAAATATTAAGTTTGAGGTGGTGAGATGACATCCAAGATGAAATGGAAGATAGGGCCAATACAGATAGTGAAAAATCTGGGAAGGATAGGTAGAATTGAGTATCATCCGCATACAGATGATACTGAAAGCCAATAGAGCTGATTAGTTTGCTAAGAGATGTGGTATAGATTGAGAAAAGCAGAGGACCTAAGCCTTGTGGTACTCCAACTGATAGAGGTAGCGATGAGGAGGTGGATTCAGAGAAAATATACACTGAAAGAGCAGTTAGATAGGTAGGTTGAGTACCAAGAAAGGGCCGTGCCCTGGAGACCTGGGGATTGTAGTGTTTGTATGATAATAGAGTTGTCAACAGTCAAAAGCAGCAGATAGATCAAGGAGAAGTGAGTAATGGGCTTTAGATTTAGCAGTGACCAAATCATTCACTACATTAGAGCTGTCTCTTTAAGGGAGAGCTCTCAGGCAAGGAGTGCTCCATCTTTATGCTTTTCGTGGTCTCCCTCCACTCAAACCTGACCTCAGCATAAGATTTATTTTTTTACGTCATCTTTTTGTTTACTCGAAGTTGACTGTGCATACCATAATTTTGTGTTTCGCATATTTACACCTATTTATCTGTATGCTTCAACTCTGGAGATCTTTCTCAAATCTGAAAGCTTTATCAAGGTCAAGTTGGTGTATCTGAGTGCAGGCTGGGGCAGGATGCTGTGACAAACTGGTAGCTAGAATCTGATTGATTTCGAAAATCTACCCCATGGAGCTCCTCACATGACACTTGGATCTCCCCACAAGCCCCCACTCACTTGCTAATCTGCAGCCAAGGATGTGAAACACATGCCACTCCCTCATCCTCTGATACACTGCAGACCTCAATGCACTGCGAAAGTCTTATTCTTGACATTGGCCATAAAGCAGAGAATAATTCAGGGTAGAAACACATAGCTAGGGGCCGCAGGTGAAAACAGCCCGCCAATGCTCTAATATCTCCAATTCATTAGGCACATACAGTATCTTCATTACAGATTTGGATGAGAAAATGTTATACATAAAATAGTTTTTTATTCAGCAGTGGGACTTTATAAAGGAGAAATTCTGGTTGGCATGGAATGAACGTTTGACACCAACTCATATTTTAGTTGCTGAAAGAATTGCTGAGGTGTTTAAGTCATAAGTTGAAAAGAAGGAACCACTGTAAAACAGGAGGAAAATAGCACAAGGCAGCTTAACTGCTGTTAAATCATTCCAGATGGGAACACATGCTCCAGTTCCATACTCAGCACAAGCCACCCAGAAACTGAAATGTGTACAGGACAGCACTACTTTTTAACCTTATACAATACAGAACAGCATATGAAAGAAATAAATGTGTAGAAGGTTTCAAAGTGTCTGCTGGTTCCAAATAACAGTTTTTATTAAGCTATACTACACTATAATGTGTTGCAGGAGGACGGTGTCTTTGTGCATACGCTACAGCCAAGTCACTAATGCCAGCAATATGGACACAATTCTAAACACTTATCAAAACCTTGACGGCAAAAGTTATGAGAAACTAGGGCAAAGCATGTCCTACATTAGATGCTCTTTTTGTTCTTTCCAACTCCCTTCCTGTTTTTAGGTTCCAGCAATACAAGGTTTCAAGCGTTATAACAAATGAGACGAAAATATTTCAAATACATATATTTGCATGACTGCAAGAATTTTAGCCACACAATAAGACTGGCGCAGGAGGAATTTCACTTTTGGAGCATAACATTTACAGAAGCTAAGCAGCCATGTAATAATGTAGAGCAGAAAGACCGATCTATTGGTCAGTGCAGATCTGTCTATACTGGTTCTGGTTAACACCATGTGATTATTATCACCACGTAAGAGTAAATGTATACATGAAAACAAGCGTTTACACCTTGCTAACATGTACTTCCCAACTGTCCTGCTTATGGCGGGACAGTCCCATTTTGTTTCGTGGCCTGTCCTGCCACCCCATCCGTGGATCGCAGTGTGGAGTAATGTTGGGGGAGTGGTTACGTGCTGTATTTAGCAGCAGCTGGTGAATAGATGCTGTACGTATGCACACAGCATCTGTTCACAGCAAAAGGGGAAGCATGGGGGCACACAGCATCTCCAAAAGTGCTGGGCACAACACCAGAGTTATAAAAACGGGGGAGGGGGGAAGGGGGGGGGGGAAAAGAGACCACACCCCTTCCCATGGTGCCATGTTCCTTTTCACATCAAAAAAGTTGGTAGTATGCTAAAAATGGTGCTGTAATAAACCATAAATTTCTATTTTACAAACAATATATGAATGTGTCAAGTGTAATCCATCCACTCCTACTCTGCAGAAAAGTTCCTCCTTCTACCAGGAGAGCAGCCCGCATCCCATCCACTTCCTAATGAATTAGACACAATAGGATTAATGTGACAAAACAGTTCATAACCAATCACGTCATCATGGCCCCATCTGTCAGCGTGTTTGCGCAAATAGAGGCATCACACAGGGCAGCGCCATGATGATGCAATTCCCCCAGGTTGTTACCTGCTACTCCTTCTTCAGGAAATCTTCAACAGGGGACAGAAAAAAGGTTAGTATGGTATCCTGAAACAGCTTACTACTTCTGTAAACAGAATTAAGGTATAGAGGGCCTGATTCAGAGGTTGGCACATGTCCTGCGCCGCATGCAGAATGGGCACTGCTTTGTTGCCTGTAGTTCCCCTCTGCCGCTGCCCTATTGATAGGCAGCGGCATTGAGGGGGTAGGGAGGAGGCAGAGAAAGGGCTGCTGGGTGATGTTGGTTCCCAGTTTGTGTCGTTGATCGCAGTTACATGCCGGAGGTGTCTCTTCTGCTACGTCGTCTCCTGCATCCCCCTCCTGGAGATCGGACGTAAAAGCAAAGCTACTTGCAAGCAGCACTGCATTTTCCTCCATCTGTGAATCAGGCCAAGAGTCAGCTACAGTACTTAACAACTTTAACTGTGACTGGTGCAAACATATTTTCTTGGCCCACATTTCCCCTTTAACATTTCGGTGATATCTGACGTAAATGTAAACTAAAACACACAGCAATCACATGGTGTTTGACAGCATTATCACACAAGAAACGCCTATGCTGGCTTACACCTACAAGCCTAGCCCATAAAATAGGACCTTGATCTTTAAGTGTTTACTGTGTACAGTAAAGTCAATAATCAATGAAGATATATTTATAGCACCAAGTTTCAGCTACAGAAAAGTCAAGATACTGGCTATAAGTCGAACCCATTATATCTGTGTGACTAACATGGAAATGGGATCCGGTCTGAAGATCGACAGTGTCTAGGTCGACAATGTTTAGGTCGACCACTATAGGTCGACAGTCACTAGGTCGACATGGATGGAAGGTCGACAGGGTTTCTAGGTCGACATGTGCTAGGTCGACAGGTCTAAAGGTCGACATGAGTTTTTTACATTTTTTTTTTTTTTTTTTTTCATACTTAACGATCCACGTGGAGTACGATTGGAACGGTAAAGTGTGCCGAGCGAAGCGGTAGCGGAGCGAAGGCACCATGCCCGAAGCATGGCGAGCGAAGCGAGCCATGCGAGGGGACACGGTGCACTAATTTGGGATCCCGGTCACTCTACGAAGAAAACGACACCAAAATTTCCCCCCCCCCCTCATGTCGACCTTTAGACCTGTCGACCTAGCACATGTCGACCTAGAAACCATGTCGACCTTCCATCCATGTCGGCCTAGTGACTGTCGACCTATAGTGGTCGACCTAAACATTGTCGACCTAGATACTGTCGATAAAACGAACCACACCCCATGGAAATATTGGCAAGCAAAATTAAGATAAAAATGTTTTAAGCTACAGGTACAAACTTGACATTAGTAAGACTGTCAGCTTATATATTCAGTTATATTTATCTGCAGCTCTGGTTCTCTGCCAAAATACAGTAGGAGTACAGTATGTCAGCAATAAGTACTGAAAACATCTGCTCTTAGGATGCCTTTTAAACAAGCTGTGTTTATATCAGTTAAGAAGTGATTTTACTAGAGTTGTAGAACTACAAGTCCCAACATGCCCTGCCAGTAAGGGTCTCTTTGCTAGAGAGCAACAGGTTGTCTAATTATGGTAAATTTGCACTAGAGGCCTTAGATACTGGTTCTATAAAATAGGTAAATCCCTTTTGAGGAAATAAAAAACCTTCAGTGTGACAGTGGCCAATTCAGAATGGCTGCAGAAGTGCCAATTGGATAACTCAAGTAGATCAGTGACCCCATAGGCATGCATGCACACCTCCTCTACTACTACTCTGTATTATACGACTTTCTGAATGAGGCTCCTTTGTATACAGTATAGCAGTCACTAAGATGGTACGGTATGGTAGAATGTATGTTGCTCTCCACATAACTGACTGCAAATATGCCATAATTATCTTAAAAAGATTTAAAGATAATTATGGCATATTTGCAATCAGTTATGTGGATGTTTTATGTAAAGTATCAAGTTAAGCTGTTATTTACTGTTTTGGGAAACAAGTACTAGTTGTTCCCTGATCCTCTGTTGATAGCCTATGTTTTTATGGTGACAGGCACTGGGTATGACGTCGTCGGCCAGCGCCGACCAGTGTGACCCACGGGAAGCAGTGGCGGGAATCAGTGGTGATCGGAGTACATTAAGCTGAGTTGATTTCATGTACAGTTTGTCCTGCTGAAAATGCAGTAAGCATTGAAACGCTGACATGGCATAAAACTGGTTGTTTGTTCTTGAGTGCCACTGCCACCGAATGGAGCTATTTTATATATATATACATATATATATATATATATATATATATATATATATACACACACTGTTCAAAAAAGTAAAGGGAACACTAAAATAACACATCCTAGATCTGAATGAATGAGCCACAGCTCGCATTGATGTGCCATCCTGGATGAGCTGCACTACCTGAGCACTTATGTGGGTTGTAGGGAGGTCATACAGGCACGTGGAAGCCACACACACTACTGAGCCTCATTTTGACTTGTTTTAAGGACATTACATCAAAATTGGATCAGCCTGTAGTGTGTTTTTCCACTTTAATATTGAGGGTGACTCCAAATCCAGACCTCCATGGGTTAATAAATTTGATTTCCATTGATAATTTTTGTGTGATTTTGTTGTCAGCACATTCAACTATGTAAAGAACAAAGTATTTAATAAGAATATTTCATTCATTCAGATCTAGGATGTGTTATTTTAGTGTTCCCTTTATTTTTTGAGCAGTGTATATATATATATATATATATATATATACTGATGTAACCAATTTATAGGGTTGCACATTAACTCTTTAATTGATTGCATATTTTAGCACAAACAAATCAGAGGTTGATATTCTAAGAGTCGCAAATATGTTTTTCGGTTCCCATAGCCCCACTAGAGGAGTCATCTATGTCAACATGAGTGTAAATTATAGTACCAGGTAAGTTTGTAAGGTAGAGATGGGGTGAGTTTACTCTGGATAGGGAGTACATTTACCAGAATGGCAGGTGCCATTTTAATGAAACAAGAACCTGGGGTGTTTCCATCCCTGAAATTCAAGCACTCATTACCTGTTACTGTAAGCCAGATAGCAATGTGTATTGGACGGCACCTGCTGAATAGAAGGACTGGTTCCGGGAGAATACAAATTTGCATGGTGGGTAGGAGATAGAGTTGAAAGCAGAGACTAGACTTTCCAGCTCATCGACATCCATTGGGATGGGAGTTGAGATGCATCAGCTTATTAGACAGGATCCATAGCTACAAACACTCAGTGTAGATCCTCCCAGTAGCAGTAGACTGAATGTCAAGGGTAGATTTCTGGAGCTCAGCACTGAAATATATGTGCTCCTCCTGCTCTACAAAAGCTCAACACAGCAGATTTGCTCAAGTAATAGTTGGGTGATAATCCCGAAGTGAACAAGACAAGATATAAACTAAAGTCTGGTTCACTGACTGGAATGTTTTCTGAGCGGCTAAGAATAAATTCAATAGTGGTACACTCCTTACATGTTTACAGGATCCTTCCATCCTTTGTAACTGAAGACACAGCTGGTAGTATGTACTGTACAGGAGGATCTCACTGCTTTATTTGTGAAATTGTCTCATTGTGATATTAAAGTTCTAGTATGTAGGGACTATAATAAATCAGTAGTTACATTAGGGGAGAAAGTAAGCACACGGAGCACACAGAGAGCACCAGGATTGCTGAGGATTTCAGCCACCAGTCTCAGTCACCCTTCTATGGGGGTAATTCCGAGTTGATCGCAGCAGGAACTTTGTTAGCAGTTGGGCAAAACCATGTGCACTGCAGGGGGGGGGGGGGGGGCAGATATAACATGTGCAGTGAGAGTTAGATTTGGGTGGGGTGTATTTAAACTGAAATATAAATTGCAGTGTAAAAATAAAGCAGCCAGTATTTACCCTCAGAATTACCCCCCATGTGCACTGCAGGGGAGGCAGATATAACATGTGCTAAGAGAGTCAGATTTGGGTGGGTTATTTTGTTTCTGTGCAGGGTACATACTGGCTGCTTTATTTTACACTGCAATTTAGATTTCAGTTTGAACACATTCCACCCGAATCTAACTCTCTCTGCACATGTTATATCTCCCCCCCCACCCCCCCTGCAGTGCACATGGTTTTGCCCAACTGCTAACAAAGTTCCTGCTATGATCACCTCAGAATTACCCCCTATGAACACTGGATTGTGTGTCATTCTTTACAGAATTCCAGCTCCAGCTTTTATCTCTTTAATGTTCACACACTATAGCCTCATCCTCGAGTCAGGACCGATGCCAAATGCCTAACTTAATAGTACAACTGAACTGTAGGATAAGGTCAGCGTTATAAAGACAACTGGTGGGAATTTGGTCCATTAGCTTGTAATTTGGCATGTAAGCTCTGTCTATAACACTGTGAAAGAGGAACATGCATTTCAGTCCGATGCAACAAGTCTGTTCTACAGCATCCAAAGAATAGCACAGAAATGCTGACCTCGGAGGAGGCCCCCTTTCCTCAAGCACTTTACAAAATATCCTGCTAAGAAAACATTACAGAACTGAATAAGTATCTTGTCAAACTTAAAACTAAGCAATGGAGTATTTCCACTGTGCCCAATAATGAACACAGCTAAGGAGGCACCTTTCAGCAGTGGGCAAAATAACCGAGAATTCAGGAGCCAGGTAATCACATCTAGAAGCCATGGAAGATGTTTATCCACTGACTGCATTAGAAATCACTTCCAGAATTAGGTGCCTGTATTAACTTTCTAGTCGCAATAGATCCTGTCATACAGTATGTACATTGCACAAACATGATGAGCATATGCTTCATCCTACAATTACCATGAGAAGCATGATATGAGTCATGGCACCACGAGCCCCTCCCCCTTACTGACCACCTGAGCCTCCCGGAAAGGAACCACTGTATGATCTATAATGTCTGAAGAAAAATGAAAGACAAAAAAACACAATAAAATATATCCTGAGAACAACCTCTATCCTAGCCGATAATCTCAATACAAACTGAATAAATTCTGTTCTGTTCTTGTCCTTTTCTTCCATTTTTTTAGGATGAAAACTGTTAAAAAATCATTGACATATTCTATAGTGGTTTACAGAGAATACCTTATCATCTCCATCATTTCCTGCCTCTGTAGCTTACAATCTATATGTCTTAACCTATCGATACACACAAAGAGGTAAGTTTTGTCAGAGACTAATCATCCTGACATTATGTCTTTGAAGTGTGGGATGACACTGGAGGAAATCTGCAGAAAAATGGAGAACATACAAACTCCACAGTGATAGTGCCATGGTTGGAAATTAACCTATAACTCTGCACGGTAAGGCAGTAATGCTATACACTGTGCCACCATGCTGTCCAGCATAGAGTTTATGAAAAATGTCTATAATTCATTTATTTTCTTATTTTTATATCCATCAAAGTTCTACCTTTAATAGTACTACATAATTTATGGGGGAAAAAAAATAATAATAAAAATCTGAAATACACAGATCAGTTTACAAAATGTAGAAGTTCAAAATGTTCTAGAACATCATCTGAAAACAAACACAGGGGTTTTGGGAAGCAGCTACAGAAAGAAACTGTGTACAACTTTCCCAATTACAAGCAGTTGATGGCAACTTGTTCTCAATATACCAAACACAACAGTCCTGAAAAGCAGCAGCCAAGGGAATTTCATGGACTTTAAAGAATGCATAATGACAGCGGCACATTGTACAAGAAGGCCACTACAAACACACATGGCTGGGAATCGCCAACTGTTTAAAACACTTTCCCTGTTTTAAAAGAGGGGACAGATTCCAAGGAGCAGCCTGGAAGAGATGAGGAATTCTGACTGCATTTAAACATATACAAAGATGTCTTTGTTCCAAAATATATTGATGACTACTCCATTCAAGACCCCGACAAATGCAAGAGGGACAAGTTTTACCAAACCCTTTTATAGTGCAGTACATATTTCCTAACATATCTGCATTCCTCTGGTACACAGTAATATATTTAAAAAAAAACTACTAATTTTAACCAAGAAATTACGAATTTCCAGATATAATTTTGTTATTCGTCCGTCTGTATCTGAAATTATGCGAAAAGGCTCCAAGAGATTGCCTGTATTCCAAGCACGAGTCACAACAAACAGGAGAGAATAATAACAGGCAGCCTCTTGGAATATTCTGGTTTATAAAAGGCAATACACAATCTCACGGAGAAGTGAATGTAGTTTAATAAAACATCATGGGGGGTAATTCCAAGTTGATCGCAGCAGGAACTTTGTTAGCAGTTGGGCAAAACCATGTGCACTGCAGGGGAGGCAGATATAACATGTGCAGAGAGAATTAGATGTGGGTGGGTTATTTTGTTTCTGTGCAGGGTAAATACTGGCTGCTTTATTTTTACACTGCAATTTAGATTGCAGATTGAACTCACCACACCCAAATCTAACTCTCTCTGCACATGTTATATCTGCCCCCCCCCCCCCCCCCGCAGTGCACATGGGCCCTCATTCCGAGTTGTTCGCTCGCAAGCTGCTTTTAGCAGCATTGCACACACTAAGCCGCCGCCTACTGGGAGTGGATCTTAGCTTAGCAGAATTGCGAACGAAAGATTCTCAAAATTGCGAATAGAAATTTCTAAGCAGTTTCTGAGTAGCTCGACACTTACCGTATATACTCGAGTATAAGTCGACCCGAATATAAGCCGAGGCACCTACTTTTCCCCAAAAAAACTGGGAAAACTTATTGACTCGAGTATAAGCCTAGGGTGGGAAATGCAGCTCTAGCCGTACACAGCCCTCATACGGCCAGATATGCCCCCCAGTGCCAGATATACCCCCACAGTGCTAAATATGCCCCCATGGTGCTAGATATTTGCCCTCATAGTGCCAGATATGCCCCCACATTGCCAGATACACATATTCCCCCACAGTGCCACATATGCCCTCATACTGCCAGATAATCCCCCACAGTGTCAGATATGCCCCCACAGTGCCAGATATGCCCTCATACTGCCAGATAATCCCCCACAGTGCCAGATATGCCTTCATAGTGCCAGATATGCCCCCACAGTGCCGCATATGCCCTCATACTGTCAGATAATCCCCCACAGTGCCACATATGCCCTCATACTGCCAGATAATCCCCCACAGTGCCACATATGCCCTCATACTGCCAGATAATCCCCCACAGTGCCACATATGCCCTCATACTGCCAGATATGCCCCCACAGTGCTACATATGCCCCCACAGTGCCAGATACCGTATGCCCTCATAGTGCCAGATATGCCCAGCCCCCAACTACCCCACGACAACCCCCCCCCCCCACTGACACACCCGCGCTCCAGCCCGTAGCCCGTCTCTACTCACCATCAATGATGACGGGGCACGGGAGTACAGGCAGCGGCAGGCGGTGCGGGCAGCGGTGGCCCGCCTTGGGACGGAACGCAGCGGCTGAGGCGGGCGGCTGAGGAGGCGGTCAGCGCGGCGGTGCTTTAGCGAGCATGGAGAGGGAGAAGGATGGCTGCAGCAGCGTCACTGGTGGATGCACCAATTACAGTGCGCTGCTGCGGCTCCCGAGTCCCCCTCCCTCCCTCCTCCTCCTCCTCCTCAAATGGCTTCTCCCTGCGCTCTGCTCCTGCACATGACTCCCGGGAGCATCACTCGAGTATAAGCCGAGGGGGAGCTTTTTCAGCACAAAAAATGTGCTGAAAAACTCGGCTTATACTCGAGTATATACGGTACTCTGCAACTGCGATCAGTTTAGTCAGTTTCGTTCCTGGTTCGCCCAGACACTCCCCCATTTCTTCAGCCACTCCCGCGTTTTTCCCAGAAACGGCAGCGTTTTTTCACACACTCCCATAAAATGCCCAGTTTCCGCCCAGAAACACCCACTTCCTGTCAATCACACAACGATCACCAGAACGAAGAAAAAAACCTCGTAATGCCGTGAGTAAAATACCAAACTTCTTAGCAAATTTACTTGGCGCAGCCGCAGTGCGAACATTGCGCATGCGCAGTTTGCGGAAAATCGCTGCGATGCGATGAAAAATAACGAGCGAACAACTCGGAATGAGGGCCATGGTTTTGCCCAACTGCTAAAAACTTTCCTGCTGCGATCAACTTGGAATTACCTCCCATGTTCTTTGTTTGTAGGGTGTCTTTGCATCTATAGTTGTACTTGTTTGACACTGCCAGTATTTGGGATGCTAACACGCTCTTTAATACCCATGGTTACTTCTAACTGTCCAGAATTAAGCTAATACAGTGTCTTGCTAAAGTATTCACCCCCTTTGGCTTTTTACCTATTTTGTTACATTACAACCTGTAATTTTTATTTCTTTTTTATCTGAATTTTATATGATGGATCTGTACAAAACAGTTTAAATTGGTGAAGTGAAATGAGAAAAAGTTATATAAAAAATAGGATTTTAATACCTACCGGTAAATCCTTTTCTCCTAGTCCGTAGAGGATGCTGGGGACTCCAAAAGGGCCATGAGGTATAGACGGGATCCGCAGGAGACATGGGCAGTTTAAGACTTTAAATGGGTGTGAACTGGCTCCTCCCTCTATGCCCCTCCTCCAGACCTCAGTTATAGGAACTGTGCCCAGGGAGACGGACATTTCGAGGAAAAGGATTTTTTTGTTAAACCAAGGGTGAGATACACATCAGCTCACACCACAACACACCGTACAACATGGCTATTAACTAACAGCAGTTAACGGCATGAACCAAAATCAGCAACAGGCTCATCTTAACCGAAACACAACCGTCGTGTAACCTAAGCAACAACTTCAAACAAGTACTGCAGCCAGAGTCCACACTGGGACGGGCGCCCAGCATCCTCTACGGACTAAGAGAAAAGGATTTACCAGTAGGTATTAAAATCCTATTTTCTCAAACGTCCTAGAGGATGCTGGGGACTCCAAAAGGACCATGGGGTTTATACCAAAGCTCCAGACCGGGCGGGAGAGTGCGGACGCCTCTGCAGCACCGATTGAGCAAACATGAGGTCCTCATCAGCCAGGGTATCAAACTTGTAGAACTTAGCAAAAGTGTTTGAACCCGACCAAGTAGCTGCTCGGCAAAGTTGAACTGCCGAGACTCCTCGGGCAGCCGCCCAAGATGAGCCCACCTTCCTAGTAGAATGAGCCTTTACCGAATGTGGTAACGGCAATCCAGCCATAGAATGAGCATGCCGAATCGTATCACAGATCCAGCGTGCAATAGTCTGTTTAGAAGCAGGAGCCCCAATTTTGTTGGGAGCATACAGGATGAACAGAGCCTCTGTTTTCCTAATACGAGCCGTTCTGGCTACATACATTTTCAAAGCCCTTACTACATCGAGAGACTTTGAATCAGCCAAGGCTTCAGTAGTCACAGGCACCACAATAGGTTGGTTCATGTGAAACGAAGAAACCACCTTTGGCAGAAATTGTTGACGAGTTCTCAATTCCGCTCTATCCTCATGGAAGATCAAATAGGGGCTCTTGTGAGACAAAGCCGCTAATTCCGACACCCGCCTTGCGGACGCCAAGGCTAAAAGCATGACGACTTTCCAAGTGAGAAATTTTAACTCAACCTTTCGTAAAGGTTCAAACCAGTGTGACATAAGAAACTGCAACACCACGTTAAGATCCCATGGTGCCACCGGGGGCACAAAAGGAGGTTGGATGTGCAGCACTCCCTTCACGAAAGTCTGAACCTCTTTTTGAAAGAAAATTGATAAGGCCGAAATCTGCACTTTAATGGAACCCAACTTTAGGCCCGCATCCACACCTGCTTGCAAAAAATGGAGGAAACGACCCAGCTGAAATTCTTCCGTAGGAGCCTTCTTGGATTCACACCAAGACACATATTTTCTCCAAATACGGTAATAATGCTTCGCCGTTACTTCCTTTCAAGCTTTAAGTAGAGTGGGGATGACTTCACCGGGAATACCCTTCCGAGCTAGGATTTGGCGTTCCACCGCCACGCCGTCAAACGCAACCGCAGTAAGTCTTGGAACATGCACGGCCCTTGCTGTAATAGGTCCTCTCTCAGAGGAAGAGGCCAGGGATCTCCTATGAGTAATTCCTGAAGATCCGGATACCAGGCCCTCCGTGGCCAATCTGGAACAATGAGTGTCGCCTGAACCCTTGTTCTTCTTATGATCCTTATCACCTTTGGAATGAGTGGAAGCGGAGGGAACACATATACCGACTGAAAAACCCACGGTGACACCAGGGCGTCCACTGCACTGGCTTGAGGGTCCCTCGACCTGGAACAATACCTCTGAATACCTCTGAAGATTCCTGTTGAGCCAAGACGCCATTATGTCTATTTGAGGAATTCCCCAACGACTTGTCACTTCTGCAAAGACCTCTTGATGCAGACCCCACTCTCCTGGATGAAGATCGTGTCTGCTGAGGAAGTCTGCTTCCCAGTTGTCCACGCCCGGAATGAAGACTGCTGCCAGAGCGCTTGCATGTTTTTCCGCCCAGCTGAGAACTTTTGTGGCATCCGCCATTGCTGCTCTGCTCTTTGTTCCACCCTGGTGGTTTATGTACGCCACTGCTGTAATGTTGTCCGACTGAACCAGGACAGGCAGACCGCGAAGAAGATGTTCCGCTTGTAGAAGGCCGTTGTAGATGGCTCTTAATTCTAGAACATTTATGTGCAGACAAGCTTCCTGGCTTGACCATCTTCCCTGGAAATTTTCCCCCTGTGTGACTGCTCCCCAGCCTCGGAGACTTGCATCCGTAGTCACCAGGGCCCAGTACTGGATCCCAAACCTGCGCCCCTCCAGGAGGTGAGAACTTTGGAGCCACCACAGGAGAGATACTCTGGTCCTGGGGGATAGGCTTATTTTCCGGTGCATGTGCAGGTGAGACCCGGACCACTTGCCCAACAGGTCCCACTGAAACACCCTGGCATGGAATCTGCCAAACGGAATGGCTTCGTATGCTGCCACCATCTTTCCCAGCACCCGCGTGCATTGATGAATCGACACTTTTGCTGGTTTCAGAATCTCCTTGATCATGTTCTGGATTTCCAGAGCTTTTTCTACTGGGAGAAACACTCTCTGCCGTTCCGTGTCTAGGATCATGCCCAAGAATGACAGCCGTGTTGTCGGAGCCAACTGTGACTTTGGCAAATTTAGGAGCCAACCATGTTGTTGCAGGACTGTCAGGGAGAGCGCAACGTTTCTTAGTAACCGCTCCTTTGATCTCGCCTTTATCAGGAGATCGTCCAAGTACGGGATAATTGTGACACCCTGCTTGCGCAGGATCACCATCATTTCCGCCAGTACTTTGGTGAAAACCCTCGGAGCCGTGGAAAGACCAAACGGCAACGTCTGAAACTGGTAATGACAATCCTGAACAGCAAACCTCAGGAAAGCTTGATGTGGAGGATATATTGAGACATGCAAGTAGGCATCTTTTATGTCGACTGACGCCATAAAATCCCCCCCTTCCAGACTGGAGATTACTGCACGGAGAGATTCCATCTTGAATTTGAATTTCTTTAGAAAGAAATTGAGGGATTTTAGGTTCAGAATCGGTCTGACCGAGCCATCCGGCTTCGGGACCACGAACAGGCTTGAATGAAAACCTTCTCCCCGTTGTGACGGGGAAACCGTGACAATAACTTGCTGTAGACACAGCTTTTGTATCGTAGCGCATACTACCTCCCTTTCCGGAAGATAAGCTGGTAAGTCCGATTTGAAAAATCGGTAAGGGGGCACGTCTTGAAACTCCAGTTTGTATCCCTGGACCACTATTTCTAGCACCCAAGGATCCAGGGCCGAATGAGCCCAAACCTGACTGAAGTGTTGAAGACGTGCCCCCACCGGTGCGGACTCCAGCAGTGGAGCCCCAGCGTCATGCGGTGGATTTGGCAGCGGCCGAGGAGGACTTCTGCTCTTGGGAGCTTGCCACAGCCGGCAACTTTTTTTTTTCTCTTCCCCTACCCCTAGCAGCAAGGAAGGAGGACCCTCGTCCTTTTTTGAATTTATGAGACCGAAAGGACTGCATCTGATAAAGAGGCGCTTTATTTTGTTGCGCAGGGACATACGGTAGAAAAGATGACTTACCCGCGGTAGCTGTAGATACCAAGTCCACGAGGTTCTCACCAAACAAAACCCCACCTTTATATAGCAGAGCCTCCATAGCCCTCTTAGAGTCTGCATCACCATTCCATTGATCAGTCCATAACGCTCTCCTAGCCGAGATTGCCATGGCATTGGCCCTTGATCCCAAGAGACCAATATCTCTCGCAGCCTCCCTTAGATAGACTGCAGCGTCCCTGATATGACCCAGTGTCAAAAGAATGCTATCCCTATCCAGGGTGTCCAAGTCAGATGACAAGTTATCTGCCCACTTATTAATTGCACTACTCACCCATGCCGATGCTACGGCAGGTCTGAGCAGCGTACCCATAGTGGCGTAAATAGATTTCAAAGTAGTTTCCTGCTTACGATCCGCAGGATCCTTTAGGGCCGCTGTGTGAGGGGACGGAAGCGTCACCTTCTTAGACAGCCGTGCTAGAGCCTTGTCCACATTGGGTGTGGATTCCCACTTATTCCTATCCTCAGAGGGGAACGGGTATGCCATAATAATTCTCTTGGGAATCAGCAACTTTTTGTCAGGATTTTCCCAAGCCCTTTCAAAAAGAGTGCTCAGTTCATGAGAGGGAGGAAACGTTACCGGAGGTTTCTTTCCTTTAAACATAGACCCTTGTCTCAGGAACAGCAGGGTCTTCCGTGATATGTAACACTTCTTTTATTGCCACAATCATGTACTGAATGCTCTTAGCCAGTTTAGGATTCAACCTGGCATCACCATAGTCGACACTGGAATCCGAATCCGTGTCGGTATCTGTGTCTGCTATCTGGGTAAACGTCCGTTTCTGTGACCCTGAGGAAGACTGCGTTTCGGATAAAGCATCTTCCATGGATTGTCTCCATGTTTGGTTCTGAGCCTCAGATTTATCCAATCTCTTATTTAATAAAGCCACATTTGTATTCAAGGCACTCAACATATTTACCCAATCAGCAGTCGGCGGTGCAGACAGATTCACTCCCCCACACTGTGCTGTCCCCACACCAGCCTCCTCCTGGGAAGAGCCTTCCGCCTCAGACATTTCGACACTCGTACCGACACCACTTCCATACCGGCTACAGGGGACAGACCCACAATAAGGCCTATCAGAGAAAACACAGAGGGAGTTTACCAGCTCACACCCAGCGCCCAACCCGGGCTGAAAGTATATAATAATGCCCCAGACCTGTCAGCGCTGTTTAAAATAATAATAATCAACACCAAATTTTGCAGTACCCCCCCCCCGTTTAACACCCTGTTACTTGTGACAGAAGTGTAGGAGGCCAGGACCAGTGTCTCTGCAGCTCACAGTGGAGAGAAAATGGTGCTGAGTAGAGCTGGAAGGACCAAGCCCCGCCCCCTTCATAGCGCTTATGTCCCGCTACTTTTTTTAAAATACTGGCTGGGGTCTGTATACAGTGCCTAAGCACTGTCTACTACTTTTGCCAGGCTGAATGTGAGGTATTATTGCTGCCCAGGGCGCCCCCCTGCACCCTGCACCCATGTAGTGCCACTAGTGTGTGGGAGCAATGGCGCGCAGTGCGACCGCTGCGCGGTACCTCCGAGACTGAAGTCTTCTGCCGTCTGTAATGAAGTCTTCTTTGCTTCGGTTACTCACCCGGCTTCTTTCTTCTGGCTCTGTGAGGGGGACGACAGCGCGGCTCCGGGAACGAGCAGCAAGGCTATACCAAGTGATCAGACCCTTTGGCGCTAATGGTGTCCAGTAGCCTAAGAAGCAGAGCCTTTAACTCACAGAAGTAGGTCTGCTTCTCTCCCCTCAGTCCCACGAAGCAGGGAGCCTGTTGCCAGCAGTGCTCCCTGAAAACAATAAACCTAAAAAAGTATTTTTTCAGAGAAACTCAGGAGAGCTCCCATGGTGTGTGTCCAGTCTCTCTGGGCACAGAATCTAACTGAGGTCTGGAGGAGGGGCATAGAGGGAGGAGCCAGTTCACACCCATTTAAAGTGTTAAAGTGCCCATGTCTCCTGTGGATCCCATCTATACCCCATGGTCTTTTTGGAGTCCCCAGCATCCTCAGGGACAAAGTTGTTGAGAAGTACAAGTCAGGGATGGGTTACAAAAAAACATCCAAATCTTTGATGATCCCCCGGAGCACCAGCAAATCCATCATCTTCAACTGGAAAGTACATTTCCACAACAAACCTGCCAAAAGGGGTCCGGCCACCAAAACTCACAGACCGAGCAAGGAGGGCATTAATCAGAGAGGCAGCACAGAGACCAAAGGTAACGCTGAAGGAGCTGCAAAGTTCCACACCAGAGATTGGTGTATCTGCGCATGTGACCACAATAAGCCGTACCTCCATAGAGTTGGGCTTTATAGAAGAGTGGCCAAAAAAAAGCCATTACTTAGTTTAAAAAATAAGAAGGCACGTTTTGAGTTTGTCAAAAGGCATGTGGATGACACTCCAAATATATGGAGGAAGGTGCTCTGGTCAGATGAGACTAAAATTGTACTTTTTGGCCACCAAGGAAAACGCATAAGTCTGGCGCAAACCCAACACATCCCATCACCTCAAGAACACCATCCCCAAGTGAAACATGGTGGTGGCAGCATCATGCTGTGGGGATGTTTTTCAGCAGCAGGGACTGGGAAACTAAGAGAAATAGGGTACTGGCGGCGGCTGTTAATTCAAATAATAAAGGGACAATTTCACAATTATCACAATACAATTTATTACGCATTCATAAAATGAGGGTTTCTGCTCCTCAATTGATAAGAAAATACTATAAAACATTTAGTATCATAAATAAATATACCACTAGTTTTCCCCTCCGTGATTATTATATGCTACAAACTCTGGCTAGGACTCAGTTCCACATATGCTCACAAGTTCATCTGAAGGTAAGTGTTACCAGATCCTTCAGGAATAGTCCTCTAGGTATCTCAATTGAAGCGGAGATCCAAGTTGCAATCGGGGGTAGACCCGGATCCACATGTACTTGTGTTGGAATTGATTCAGTGGATGCAAAAAAGTCCATAACTATTGCCAGTGGTGTGGACAGGAGGGTTCAACGCTTGTGGTCCTGCAGAATAAAGCTCAACGCGTTTCGCTGGTCCGGTAACTGCAAGCTTCCTCAGGAGCTCCTGAGGAAGCTGGCAGTTACTGGACAAGTGAAACGCGTTGAGCTTGTGAGCATATATACAGGGATATTCTTGAGCAAAACCTGTTTCAGTGTGCCTATGCTTTGAGACTGGGAAGGAGGTTCACCTTCAGGACAATGACCCGAAGCATACAGCTAAAGCAACACTCGAGTGGTTTAAGGGGAAACATTTAAATGTGTTGGAATGGCCTAGTCAAAGCCCAGATCTCAATCCAATTGAGAATCTGTGGTCAGACTTGAACATGCGGAAACCATCCAACATGAAGAAGCTGGAACAGTTTTGTCTTGAGGAATGGGCAAAATCCCAGTGGCAAGATGTGGCAAGCTCATAGTGACTTATCCAAAGCGACTTGCAGCTGTAATTGCCGTAAAAGGTGGCTCTACAAAATACTGACTTTAGGGGGGTGAATAGTTATACACGCTGAAGTTTTCTGTTATTTTGTCCTATTTGTTTTTGGCTTCACAGTAAAAAAAAAATCTTCAAAGTTGTAGGCATGTTCTGTGAATGAAATGATGCAAACCTTCAAACAATCCATTTTAATTCCAGGTTGTGAGGTAACAAAACATGAAAAATGCAATAGGGGGTGAATACTTTAGCAAGGCACTGTGTCTACAGTAAGTCTTAACTTAATACTATAACCCAAATCTTAATTTTGGTCCTCTGAGAATTCAATTTGCAGAGTTTTATTTGTCCTCCCAATAATGTCACATACTATTTAAAGTCCTTCCCACTCTCACAGACCATAGTGGATCAGTATTTCAAATATTTGTGGTGTTATGCTTAAACCCCAAATCATTTGTGAACTGGGGGGTTATTTAGTAAGGATTGCAGATTCTGCTTTTTAGCAGACTCTGCAATCCTTTCTATCGCATGCTGGGGGCCACAGTTTGCGCTGAGCAACTTTTTTGTGTCATTTTAACTTGAGTATGCATCTTAGTCACAAAACGATGCAACAAATCGCTTCACGATGCTGCACTGATTAAACTGATAATCGACACTTGTACATCTGTGTGAGAATGAACCTGAATTTGTATACAAAATGCTACCAAGTAACTTCTGCAGCTTTTGTCACGCCAAGTTCCGTTGTGCTTCATAGGCGACTCTGTACATATTTAAATCTAAGTTATGTGCAGTTAAAGCCACAGCCCGGTGTCTCTGGTATAGATTAAGTGGTTTTTTGCTGCATCTGCAAATAAGATGCAAAAAGTCGCTATGCTACACCGCGGCTCACTCGCACCAGGCATCTCGCACTGCATGGAGTAAGGAGTCTAAGTGTATGAGGACACATCTGTAGTTGCTTTTCTTTATTTTCAATTCATTAACACAATTTGCAGATTTGTAAAATATGTCATGATTATTATTATTATTATTAGTATTATTATTATTACCACGTTATTTATATAGCACACACATATTCCGTAGCGCTTTACAGAGAATATTTTGCCCATTCGCGTCAATCCCTGCCCCAGTGGAGCTTACAATCTATATTCCCTATCACATGTACATAGACACATTTCTACCAGGGTTAATTTAGTTGGAAGCCAATTAACCTACCAGTATATTTTTGGGATTGTGGGAGGAAACCGGAGTACCCGGAGGAAACCCACTCAAGTACGGGGAGAATATACAAACTCTGCACAGACAGCGGGATCCCGTCCGCCATAATGCTGGCAACGGGCCGAGCGCTAGAAAGCTCCTTGCGAGATCCCAGCACTGTAACCACCGGGATCCCGCCTAGCAGTATTTTAACCGCTTCCCCATACAATAACATTGAGGCACCTAATAATCAGAAAATATAAATGATCTAAAAAAAGACCTACAGTAAGTCTGGTATAATACCGTGTGTGGAAATAAGAATTAGAATCAGCTTTATTGGCCAGGTATACTTGCGTATACTAGGAATGTCTTCGGTTTGCTATACAACAGCCAAGTAGGTAACAGATAAGCAGGTGGGAGGCAAGTAAAGTCACACAGATAGGTATACCGTAGGGACACAAGTTAGTTACATGTACGTCTAATAAGTCAATGTTCAGGAGTTCAGCAGGCAGACCGCTTGGGGAAAGAAACTTTTGAGGCTTCTGGTGGACCTGGCGGGGACGGCCCTGTAACGCCTGCCTGAAGGAAGCAAGTTAAACATGCTATGGCCGGGGTGTAGCTGGTCTTTTAGTATCTTCATTGCTCGCTTTTTAGCTCTGGACAGGTACAGGTCCTGGACTGAGGGAAGGTCGGCCCCGATGATCTTCTCTGCGGTTCTGACCACCTTTTGGAGCCTGGATCTGTCCCTTGCGCTGGCGGAGCTGTACCATACCAGTATCGAGGAGCACAGTACTGACTCCACAATCGCGGAGTAGAAGAGAAGCGGTAGCTTCTGTGGGATGTTGAACTTCCTTAGTTGCCTGAGGAAGAACAACCTCTGCTGCGCTTTTCCGACAGTGGCGTCAGTGTTGGACCCCCATTTAAGGTCCCAGGAGATTGTGGTCCCTAGAAACTTGAAGGAGTCCACTAGCGATACCACACTGTCAGCAATCGTTAGCGGAGGTGCACTAGCTGACTTCTTCCTGAAGTCCACTATCATCTCGACAGTTTTGAGGGGGTTGAGCGCAAGGTTGTTGTGGGTGCACCACTGGGCCAACCGGTCTACTTCCTGTCTATAGGCCGATTCGTCCCCGTCCTTGATGAAGCCGATGACGGTGGTGTCATCGGTGAATTTGATGATCTTTACTGATTGCGCCTCTGAGGTGCAGTCACTTGTGTACAGGGAGAAGAGCAGGGGTGAGAGGACACAGCCCTGAGGGGCCCCTGTACTAATGGACCGCGCTTGAGAGGTGAATTCCCCCGCTTTCTCCACCTGTGTTCTATCAGTCAGGAAGTCTAATATCCAGGAACAGGTAGCTTCTGGGACCCCTAGGCAAAGCAATTTGGGGTGGAGGATGCTGGGGACGATTGTATTGAAGGTCGAGCTGAAATCGACAAACAGGACCTTCGCGTAGGTACCGGGAATGTCTAGGTGCTGTAGAATATAGAGCAGGCCCAGGTTCACTGTATCCTCGACACACCGATTCGATCGATAGGCGAACTGTAGGGGGTCCAGTTGGGGGCCAGTCACAGTTTTCAGGCGATTCAAAACCAGACGCTCGAACGTTTTCATGACCACAACGTCAGTGCTATCAGCCTGTAGTTGTTCAGGTTCGTGATACAGGGTTTCTTGGGGACCGGGACGATAGTAGACCTTTTGAGGAAGGAAGGGACTTTCTGTAGCTCCAGCGATTTGTTGAAGATCTTGGCGAATATGGGGGCGAGCTGACCCGCACATGCTCTTAGGGCAGCTGGTGACAACCCGTCAAGACCCGGAGCTTTCCTACGTTTGGCCCTTTTGAACAATGCCTCCACCTCCGACTTGCAGTGCCTGGAGTTGGACATCGGTGTTCGGGGCATCGTAGAGGTGATTGTTTGGGTTGCAGGGGACTTCTTTTGCGAACCTGCAATAAAAGTGGTTCAGTTCATCTGCTAGGTCTTGGTGCATGGTGGTGGACTTCGATGTTTTATTGTCTAAAAAAGGGATAGCAGCTAACATAATGGAAAATGACTTATTTCATATATTTTTTGTATTTTCCTTAAATATTGATTACATTGATTCAATCAATCTTGTGTGGTACATCAGAGTATATTTTCATTAGATATAATATTTAGATTCTTGCACAGCTGTTTTTCATATTCAAATACCTAATTTCACTTTATACTGCAGGTCCAATTCATTAAATTCCAGCAGGTAGATAGGGATAAGATCTATCCCTGCTTTAACCATTTAGAAGAAAAAAACATTGCCACCTTATCTAATAGGTGATTTCCACAGAGAAACTGATATTTGTGCTGCTTAGGAGTACAATTTTAGCAATAACCAACCCGCCCTCAGAGGGCTAGATTGAGGTTTGTTAGGGCTCCAGGGCAACTAAATGATATAACAAATATCTAGTTATGTCACCTGCTAAACATAATGTGGTATAAAATGAACTGGAAGGTATTAGGTTACAGAAAATGAACTGGGGCACTGTATGTGTGAATTGGGGGTACTGTGTTGCATAATGTGTACTGGCAGCCCTATAATGAGACATAATATGAACTAGGGCACTACTATTGTTTATAACATTAACTTAGGCACTACTATGGTTCAGAAAATGCACAAGGGCACCATTACAGCGCATAAAATTAACCATTGCTGTGGAGAGGTTTCTCTCTGGAAGCATTGGGACGGAGCACCTTCAAAACGTTCTGGCTACGCCCCTCTATCAAGGACATATGCAAATGTCACATATTTTTAGGACTGCTATACCATTACATTTGATGGGTTCAATTAATTCTGAAAATTGGAAAGCAGTTCAGCTCCATTCTATTACTATGTGTAGGTGATCATTAAGGCATGAAAATGATAAACACATTTTAAATGGAGTTTATAAAAGTAGTTTTTCTCTGCTTGTTTCATGCCATTAGAAAACATACTTTATCTTCCCAAATTCCAGTTTATTACCGTAGCAGGTAATATGAATGGAAAAAGGAAAAGAATGAACAGCAGTGAAACTATAGTAATGGTAAACTCATATAATGGAAACCATTTTCACACAGGGCTCCACTGCTTGAAAAAGGAAACAGAGACAGCATTTCAAACAAATCAAGAGAAATCAGTAAATGTCACTGCAAATTTACAAGGCACTAAAATCCCTTAATATAAATCTATTTTCACCACACAGTGTTACACAATCACAAACCAGAGTTCTTGAAAACAAAAAGAAAGCATTTAAAAAGTTTATAAAAATGGGGCGAATCAGAAGAATATAACTTTGGACTGGTCTTTCTTCTCCGACGAACACCGCTTGTTTTTATGCGGTTTAAAAAGTGTAAAGAAAAATGTGTCAAAAAAGTCATAAAATTCTTTAACGAGTAGGAAAACATTACATTTCAAAGGAAACGAATTGAAAGGAGAACGCTATTTGTTAATAGTACAAAGTATTTTTAATATATCAATCATCATTAACAAGTCACCTTACAGGCAAAACATCCCCTCCTGCATTAGCTAGTATTCAGTCCTAACCTTGAAAAATAATTCTCATTCTAAAGGGGTCAAGGTTCTATGAGATTCTGAAAATGGATATCTGGTAGGAGAGGACAGAAAAACTGCAGGCAGATCGCACCGTTCCAGAATACCAGTCACAAAGCAATTAGGCTGTGTCCTAACTTGCAGAAGATTGTTCAAATTATACTCACTCAAACTCAACACTCTTACAATATATGGAATTAATATACGCACAGCTTGTGTGTTGTCGATTCTTCTAATATGGTCCTTGGAACAAGCAACACAGATCTAATATAATCTTTAGGGACAATGGGGGTCAGCCAGAGTTGATCGCTAGTTAAATTTGTTCACAGCGCAGCGATCATGCTAAAAAAATCGGCAGTGCGGCGCAATGCACACGCGCGACGTACGGGTACAACGAACGATGTCATTTTGCACAGGGTCTAGCGATGCATATCAGTAGCACTGCTTGCCGCAGAGTGATTGACATAAAGTGGGCATTTCTGGGAGGCAACTGACCGTTTTCAGGGAGTGTGCGGAAAAGCGCAGGCGTGCCAGGAAAAAAGGCAGGCGTGGCTGGGCGGGTTAGTGGCGTCAAATCCGGAACTGAACAGTCTGAAGTGATCGCAAGCACCGAGTAGGTTTTGAGCTACTCTGAAACTACACAAAAAATTTTTGTAGGAGCTCTGCGATACAACTGTTCGCACTTCTGCTAAGCTAAAATACACTCCCAGTGGGCGGCGGCATAGCGTTTGCACGGTTGCTAAAACTAGCTAGCGAGCAATCAACTCGGAATGACCCCCAATGAGAAAAATGTGCAAAGTCACACACACTACATAAAAACATAGAATTTGGCGTATAAGAACCATTTGGCCCATCCAGTCTACTGATCGGATTAAATGCTCCTCATCAGCCAAGTAGTGTGTACTCAGCTTGATTGCCTCTAACCCTGTACACACTGAGCAAGAAATAGCTCAGTGTGTAGTTTCTCCTGTGGAATCGGGAGGTTGGCTCTGCTACACATTAAGATGCAACCTCCCGATCTGACATTTGCAGGAGCGTTTTCTCCTCTTACTGAGAAAAAACCTAAGACTTCTAACCAGTGGCGACTCCTACCTGTTTTGGGTAGGGGGGGCTGCCACTACACATGCTGGGAGAGGAGGCGAGGAGATGGATTTGGCAGGCCGTTGCATGCGCAAAGCCCCAGCTTCTTTGGACTGCATTGGCTGCAGCCCAAAGAAGCCGGCTAGAGCTGATGATCAGGCAGGGAGTGGCTTCCTACTGGAAGCACGATCTCTGCTAATCGCAGCCTGGACTGGCAGTCCCAGAGGGAGGAAACACCTCCCAATGGGACTGCCTGTCCTGCGTGTGATCGGCAGGTAGCACTTCCAGTAGGAAGTCACTGCCGGTCACAGTGAAGCCAGTGCAGTCACAGACTGCAACTGGCTCAGCTGTGATCACTGAAGTGGCAGATTTTACAGGGGTAGCTGCAGTGCTGCAGCCCATAGGTAAAATCTGCCACTGCCTCAAACCTACAGTATGACTAGTTTTCACTGCAGCAGGTGGACCCCACACTTATGATTTCTATTACTAGTACGATAGCTATGACTGTTTGAAGAATGGGGTGCAGGTGGGAGGAGTGTGAAGCAAATCAATTAATTTAAATTTCATATTCAATACCACAGGATTCCGACATGTAATACACATCAGAAACACCATTGGAATGAAAGGAAAAAGCTCTGAACTGATTGTGCTCTTGTAGCAAACACATATGAAGGAGTTAAACGCATACTGTATTAACCGCATATGAAACACTTATTGGGCACATTTCCATGTGGTTTGCATTGTGGCTTTTGATGCAAATACACACCAGGGCCTAAACTGCCTTAGGGTGGACCAGAAAGCTAATAGACATAGTAATCAGTTACAAGCAAAATATAACAATTGTCTGTAATTGCAGCAGCCTTACTTTTTGCTGGCCTCGCACACATCTGTAATATTGGAGAAGAGATGGTGGTTTTCTGTCTTGGTCATGGTGGAACAGAGCTGCTTAGAGTTTTTGAACATCCGAATTAAAATTTCTAAACTGAGTAGATAGGAATGTTCCGAAGAAATCACTTCAAACATCGCCTGTGGGGGAGGAGTAAAGAAATGCTAACATTCTAACATTCTAAATGACACAAATATTAACATTCTAAATGACACAAATTTCATAGGATACAGCAAATACAAAATATACCTCTTGCCTTTTCCTTTCTTCTTGGCTAACATTCAGTGACAGACCATTTTTCCTCACCTAGGAAAAGACAGTAGATTTTATATGTTTAAGTTCCATCTACAGACACTTTCACGTTAGACATTACCTTACTTATTGTTCCAATTTATTGATTAAAGCTGGGCACTGGGTACCTTTGCAATCACTCGGCTGATCGGGTAAAATGCTCCCTATCAGCCAAGTAGTGTGTACTCATCTTGATTGCCTCTAACCCTGTACACACGCAAGAAATAGCTCAGTGTATACTTTATGGGATCGGGAGGTTGGCTGTGCTACACATTAAGATCCAACCTCCCGATCTGACATTTGCAGAACGTTTTAAGCTGTTTATCGGCTAACGCTCCTGCACACAAACCTATACAATCATCAGTCTGATCAACCGCTATGGGACGATCAGCCTGGTTATTGTATAGGTGTGTACCCAGCATAAGGCTTGAATAAAGGTAGGTAGCTATATATCACAGAGTTGCAAAAATGTATGATTTTGTGTATATGTACTATAGTGACAGAGATCAAACATCAATGCAGTATCGCTAGCAATGAAAAGTGTAACCAGGATTTACAGCAAGGCCCTTGTGTATGTTGATTTAGTTGCTGTGTGTCCACAGTCAATATGACAGCAATGTAATCTAGTTATCTGAAACCTGCAACTCTGAATATTCCATGTGTAAAACCAACTTTGCCAAGTTCTAGGTGTGAATATTCAATTAGACCTTTTGATGGAACAAGAGTTAAAAAGAGCAGAGACATAAATTCAGAATTGTGTAAAAACAATGGTTTTAATTTAAATAGCCAAAGTGGAAACCCACATAATCAAAACAAAATTTAAACTAGCAAATCAAGAGTCTACAAACCTTATAACACATAGGTAAATTATATTTATCAGTAATCCTGCAATAAAAGAGCTAATATCATGGGATGTAGTTATAACCCGGCCCCAACCCAATATCATAATTGTCAAAAATGGACATATGAAACTGCCAGGGCTGTCACTGGGATTAGTGACACCGGGTGCGCTAAACAGTTATGTTTATATTTATGCATCATGTATCTGAAAAAGTCCACTGTAAAAGGCAATTTTTAATTAAAGTCTAGTGGAAGTTTATTAGCAGAATTAGAGGCACATTTATTATCATTATTTGTACTAAAAAAATGTGAAAAAGGGTGTTTTCACTAGAGATGAGCGCCGGAAATTTTTCGGGTTTTGTGTTTTGGTTTTGGGTTCGGTTCCGCGGCCGTGTTTTGGGTTCGACCGCGTTTTGGCAAAACCTCACCGAATTTTTTTTGTCGGATTCGGGTGTGTTTTGGATTCGGGTGTTTTTTTCAAAAAACCCTAAAAAACAGCTTAAATCATAGAATTTGGGGGTCATTTTGATCCCAAAGTATTATTAACCTCAAAAACCATAATTTACACTCATTTTCAGTCTATTCTGAATACCTCACACCTCACAATATTATTTTTAGTCCTAAAATTTGCACCGAGGTCGCTGTGTGAGTAAGATAAGCGACCCTAGTGGCCGACACAAACACCGGGCCCATCTAGGAGTGGCACTGCAGTGTCACGCAGGATGTCCCTTCCAAAAAACCCTCCCCAAACAGCACATGAAGCAAAGAAAAAAAGAGGCGCAATGAGGTAGCTGACTGTGTGAGTAAGATAAGCGACCCTAGTGGCCGACACAAACACCGGGCCCATCTAGGAGTGGCACTGCAGTGTCACGCAGGATGGCCCTTCCAAAAAACTCTCCCCAAACAGCACATGACGCAAAGAAAAAAAGAGG
Organism: Pseudophryne corroboree; assembly: GCF_028390025.1. Lineage (NCBI taxonomy): Eukaryota > Metazoa > Chordata > Amphibia > Anura > Myobatrachidae > Pseudophryne > Pseudophryne corroboree. The sequence continues at coordinate 264,968,540 of NC_086447.1, read as the reverse complement.
CGCAATGAGGTAGCTGACTGTGTGAGTAAGATAAGCGACCCTAGTGGCCGACACAAACACCGGGCCCATCTAGGAGTGGCACTGCAGTGTCACGCAGGATGTCCCTTCCAAAAAACCCTCCCCAAACAGCACATGACGCAAAGAAAAAAAGAGGCGCAATGAGGTAGCTGACTGTGTGAGTAAGATAAGCGACCCTAGTGGCCGACACAAACACCGGGCCCATCTAGGAGTGGCACTGCAGTGTCACGCAGGATGTCCCTTCCAAAAAACCCTCCCCAAACAGCACATGACGCAAAGAAAAAAAGAGGCGCAATGAGGTAGCTGACTGTGTGAGTAAGATAAGCGACCCTAGTGGCCGACACAAACACCGGGCCCATCTAGGAGTGGCACTGCAGTGTCACGCAGGATGGCCCTTCCAAAAAACCCTCCCCAAACAGCACATGACGCAAAGAAAAATAAAAGAAAAAAGAGGTGCAAGATGGAATTGTCCTTGGGCCCTCCCACCCACCCTTATGTTGTATAAACAGGACATGCACACTTTAACCAACCCATCATTTCAGTGACAGGGTCTGCCACACGACTGTGACTGATATGACGGGTTGGTTTGGACCCCCCCAAAAAAAGAAGCAATTAATCTCTCCTTGCACAAACTGGCTCTACAGAGGCAAGATGTCCACCTCATCATCATCCTCCGATATATCACCGTGTACATCCCCCTCCTCACAGATTATCAATTCGTCCCCACTGGAATCCACCATCTCAGCTCCCTGTGTACTTTGTGGAGGCAATTGCTGCTGGTCAATGTCTCCGCGGAGGAATTGATTATAATTCATTTTAATGAACATCATCTTCTCCACATTTTCTGGATGTAACCTCGTACGCCGATTGCTGACAAGGTGAGCGGCGGCACTAAACACTCTTTCGGAGTACACACTTGTGGGAGGGCAACTTAGGTAGAATAAAGCCAGTTTGTGCAAGGGCCTCCAAATTGCCTCTTTTTCCTGCCAGTATAAGTACGGACTGTGTGACGTGCCTACTTGGATGCGGTCACTCATATAATCCTCCACCATTCTTTCAATGTTGAGAGAATCATATGCAGTGACAGTAGACGACATGTCCGTAATCGTTGTCAGGTCCTTCAGTCCGGACCAGATGTCAGCATCAGCAGTCGCTCCAGACTGCCCTGCATCACCGCCAGCGGGTGGGCTCGGAATTCTGAGCCTTTTCCTCGCACCCCCAGTTGCGGGAGAATGTGAAGGAGGAGATGTTGACAGGTCGCGTTCCGCTTGACTTGACAATTTTCTCACCAGCAGGTCTTTCAACCCCAGCAGACTTGTGTCTGCCGGAAAGAGAGATCCAAGGTAGGTTTTAAATCTAGGATCGAGCACGGTGGCCAAAATGTAGTGCTCTGATTTCAACAGATTGACCACCCGTGAATCCTTGTTAAGCGAATTAAGGGCTCCATCCACAAGTCCCACATGCCTAGCGGAATCGCTCCGTGTTAGCTCCTCCTTCAATGTCTCCAGCTTCTTCTGCAAAAGCCTGATGAGGGGAATGACCTGACTCAGGCTGGCAGTGTCTGAACTGACTTCACGTGTGGCAAGTTCAAAGGGCATCAGAACCTTGCACAACGTTGAAATCATTCTCCACTGCACTTGAGACAGGTGCATTCCACCTCCTATATCGTGCTCAATTGTATAGGCTTGAATGGCCTTTTGCTGCTCCTCCAACCTCTGAAGCATATAGAGGGTTGAATTCCACCTCGTTACCACTTCTTGCTTCAGATGATGGCAGGGCAGGTTCAGTAGTTTTTGGTGGTGCTCCAGTCTTCTGTACGTGGTGCCTGTACGCCGAAAGTGTCCCGCAATTCTTCTGGCCACCGACAGCATCTCTTGCACGCCCCTGTCATTTTTTTAAAAATTCTGCACCACCAAATTCAAGGTATGTGCAAAACATGGGACGTGCTGGAATTTGCCCATATTTAATGCACACACAATATTGCTGGCGTTGTCCGATGCCACAAATCCACAGGAGAGCGATGATCTTCCTCAGTTGCCGTAAGAGGTTTTCAGCTGTGTGCGTATTCTGGAAAGCGGTGATACAAAGCGTAGCCTGCCTAGGAAAGAGTTGGCGTTTGCGAGATGCTGCTACTGGTGCCGCCACTGCTGTTCTTGCGGCGGGAGTCCATACATCTACCCAGTGGGCTGTCACAGTCATATAGTCCTGACCCTGCCCTGCTCCACTTGTCCACATGTCCGTGGTTAAGTGGACATTGGGTACAACTGCATTTTTTAGGACACTGGTGAGTCTTTTTCTGACGTCCGTGTACATTCTCGGTATCGCCTGCCTAGAGAAGTGGAACCTAGATGGTATTTGGTAACGGGGGCACACTGCCTCAATAAATTGTCTAGTTCCCTGTGACCTAACGGCGGATACCGGACGCACGTCTAACACCAACATAGTTGTCAAGGCCTCAGTTATCCGCTTTGCAGCAGGATGACTGCTGTGATATTTCATCTTCCTCGCAAAGGACTGTTGGACAGTCAATTGCTTACTGGAAGTAGTACAAGTGGGCTTACGACTTCCCCTCTGGGATGACCATCGACTCCCAGCAGCAACAACAGCAGCGCCAGCAGCAGTAGGCGTTACACGCAAGGATGCATCGGAGGAATCCCAGGCAGGAGAGGACTCGTCAGAATTGCCAGTGACATGGCCTGCAGGACTATTGGCATTCCTGGGGAAGGAGGAAATTGACACTGAGGGAGTTGGTGGGGTGGTTTGCATGAGCTTGGTTACAAGAGGAAGGGATTTACTGGTCAGTGGACTGCTTCCGCTGTCGGCCAAAGTTTTTGAACTTGTCACTGACTTATTATGAATGCGCTGCAGGTGACGTATAAGGGAGGATGTTCCGAGGTGGTTAACGTCCTTACCCCTACTTATTACAGCTTGACAAAGGGAACACACGGCTTGACAAATGTTGTCCGCATTTCTGGTGAAATACTTCCACACCGAAGAGCTGATTTTTTGGGTATTTTCACCAGGCATGTCAACGGCCATATTCCTCCCACGGACAACAGGTGTCTCCCCGGGTGCCTGACTTAAACAAACCACCTCACCATCAGAATCCTCCTGGTCAATTTCCTCCCCAGCGCCAGCAACACCCATATCCTCCTCATCCTGGTGTACTTCAACACTGACATCTTCAATCTGACTATCAGGAACTGGACTGCGGGTGCTCCTTCCAGCACTTGCAGGGGGCGTGCAAATGGTGGAAGGCGCATGCTCTTCACGTCCAGTGTTGGGAAGGTCAGGCATCGCAACCGACACAATTGGACTCTCCTTGTGGATTTGGGATTTCGAAGAACGCACAGTTCTTTGCGGTGCTACTGCTTTTGCCAGCTTGAGTCTTTTCATTTTTCTAGCGAGAGGCTGAGTGCCTCCATCCTCATGTGAAGCTGAACCACTAGCCATGAACATAGGCCAGGGCCTCAGCCGTTCCTTGCCACTCCGTGTGGTAAATGGCATATTGGCAAGTTTACGCTTCTCCTCCGACAATTTTATTTTAGGTTTTGGAGTCCTTTTTTTACTGATATTTGGTGTTTTGGATTTGACATGCTCTGTACTATGCCATTGGGCATCGGCCTTGGCAGACGACGTTGCTGGCATTTCATCGTCTCGGCCATGACTAGTGGCAGCAGCTTCAGCACGAGGTGGAAGTGGATCTTGATCTTTCCCTAATTTTGGAACCTCAACATTTTTGTTCTCCATATTTTAATAGGCACAACTAAAAGGCACCTCAGGTAAACAATGGAGATGGATGGATACTAGTATACAATTATGGATGGACTGCCGAGTGCCGACACAGAGGTAGCTACAGCCGTGGACTACCGTACTGTACTGTGTCTGCTGCTAATATAGACTGGATGATAATGAGATGTAGTATGTATAAAGAAGAAAGAAAAAAAAAACCACGGGTAGGTGGTATACAATTATGGATGGACTGCCGAGTGCCGACACAGAGGTAGCTACAGCCGTGGACTACCGTACTGTGTCTGCTGCTAATATAGACTGGTTGATAAAGAGATGTAGTATGTATGTATAAAGAAGAAAGAAAAAAAAACCACGGGTAGGTGGTATACAATTATGGACGGACTGCCGAGTGCCGACACAGAGGTAGCTACAGCCGTGGACTACCGTACTGTGTCTGCTGCTAATATAGACTGGTTGATAAAGAGATGTAGTATGTATGTATAAAGAAGAAAGAAAAAAAAACCACGGGTAGGTGGTATACAATTATGGATGGACTGCCGAGTGCCGACACAGAGGTAGCTACAGCCGTGGACTACCGTACTGTGTCTGCTGCTAATATAGACTGGTTGATAAAGAGATGTAGTATGTATGTATAAAGAAGAAAGAAAAAAAAAACACGGGTAGGTGGTATACAATTATGGATGGACTGCCGAGTGCCGACACAGAGGTAGCTACAGCCGTGGACTACCGTACTGTACTGTGTCTGCTGCTAATATAGACTGGATGATAATGAGATGTAGTATGTATAAAGAAGAAAGAAAAAAAAACCACGGGTAGGTGGTATACAATTATGGATGGACTGCCGAGTGCCGACACAGAGGTAGCTACAGCCGTGGACTACCGTACTGTACTGTGTCTGCTGCTAATATAGACTGGATGATAATGAGATGTAGTATGTATAAAGAAGAAAGAAAAAAAAAACCACGGGTAGGTGGTATACAATTATGGATGGACTGCCGAGTGCCGACACAGAGGTAGCTACAGCCGTGAACTACCGTACTGTGTCTGCTGCGACTGGATGATAAATAATGATATAAAAAATAATAAGATTTTACTTACCGATAAATCTATTTCTCGTAGTCCGTAGTGGATGCTGGGGACTCCGTCAGGACCATGGGGAATAGCGGCTCCGCAGGAGACAGGGCACAAAAAGTAAGCTTTTAGGATCACATGGTGTGTACTGGCTCCTCCCCCCATGACCCTCCTCCAAGCCTCAGTTAGGTACTGTGCCCGGACGAGCGTACACAATAAGGAAGGATCTTGAATCCCGGGTAAGACTCATACCAGCCACACCAATCACACCGTACAACCTGTGATTTGAACCCAGTTAACAGTATGATAACAACGAAGGAGCCTCTGAAAAGATGGCCCACAACAATAACAACCCGATTTTTGTAACAATAATTATGTACAAGTAATGCAGACAATCCGCACTTGGGATGGGCGCCCAGCATCCACTACGGACTACGAGAAATAGATTTATCGGTAAGTAAAATCTTATTTTCTCTAACGTCCTAGTGGATGCTGGGGACTCCGTCAGGACCATGGGGATTATACCAAAGCTCCCAAACGGGCGGGAGAGTGCGGATGACTCTGCAGCACCGAATGAGAGAAACTCCAGGTCCTCCTCAGCCAGGATATCAAATTTGTAGAATTTTACAAACGTGTTCCCCCCTGACCACTTAGCTGCTCGGCAAAGTTGTAAAGCCGAGACCCCTCGGGCAGCCGCCCAAGATGAGCCCACCTTCCTTGTGGAATGGGCATTTACAGATTTTGGCTGTGGCAGGCCTGCCACAGAATGTGCAAGCGGAATTGTACTACAAATCCAACGAGCAATAGTCTGCTTAGAAGCAGGAGCACCCAGCTTTTTGGGTGCATACAATATAAACAGCAAGTCAGACTTTCTGACTCCAGCCGTCCTGGAATTATATATATATATATATATATATATATTTTTTTTTTTAGGGCCCTGACAACGTCTAGCAACTTGGAGTCCTCCAAGTCCCTAGTAGCCGCAGGCACCACAATAGGTTGTTTCAGGTGAAAACGCTGACACCACCTTAGGAAGAAACTGGGGACAAGTCCGCAGTTCTGCCCTGTCCGAATGGAAAATCAAATATGGGCTTTTGTAAGACAAAGCCGCCAATTCTGACAATCGCCTGGCCGAGGCCAGGGCCAACAGCATGGTCACTTTCCATGTGAGATATTTCAAATCCACAGATTTGAGCGGTTCAAACCAATATGATTTGAGGAATCCCAACACTACGTTGAGATCCCACGGTGCCACTGGAGGCACAAAAGGGGCTGTATATGCAATACTCCCTTGACAAACGTCTGGACTTCAGGAACCGAAGCCAATTCTTTCTGGAAGAAAATCTACAGGGCCGAAACTTGAACCTTAATGGACCCCAATTTGAGGCTCATAGACACTCCTGTTTGCAGGAAGTGCAGAAATCGACCTAGTTGAAATTTCTTCGTGGGGCCTTCCTGGCCTCACCCACGCAACATATTTTCACCACATGTGGTGATAACGTTGTGCGGTCACCTCCTTCCTGGCTTTGACCAGGGTAGGTATGACCTCTTCCGAAATGCCTTTTCCCTTAGGATCCGGCGTTCAACCGCCATGCCGTCAAACGCAGCCGCGGTAAGTCTTGGAACAGACATGGTACTTGCTGAAGCAAGTCCCTTCTTAGCTCCCGAGGCCATTAGTCCTCTGTGAGCATCTCTTGAAGTTCCGGGTACCAAGTCCCTCTTGGCCAATCCGGAGCCACGAGTATAGTTCTTACTCCTCTACGTCTTATAATTCTCAATACCTTGGTTATGAGAAGCAGAGGGGGGAACACATACACCGACTGTTACACCCACGGTGTTACCAGGACGTCCACAGCTATCGCCTGAAGGTCTCGTGACCTGGCGCAATACCTGTCCCGTTTTTTGTTCGGGCGGGACGCCATCATGTCCACCTTTGGTCTTTCCCAACGGTTCACAATCATGCGGAAAACTTCCCGATGAAGTTCCCACTCTCCCGGGTGGAGGTCGTGCCTGCTGAGGAAGTCTGCTTCCCAGTCGTCCACTCCCGGAATGAACACTGCTGACAGTGCTATCACATGATTTTCCGCCTAGCGAAAAATCCTTGCAGTTTTGCCACTGCCCTCCTGCTTCTTGTGCCGCCCTTTCTGTTTACGTGGGCGACTGCCGTGATGTTATCCCACTGGATCAATACCGGCTGACCTTGAAGCAGAGGTCTTGCTAAGCTTAGAGCATTATAAATTTGCTCTTAGCTCCAGTATTTTTATGTGGAGAGAATTCTCCAGACTTGATCACACTCCCTGGAAATTTTTTCCCTGTGTGACTGCTCCCCAGCCTCTCAGGCTGGCCTCCGTGGTCACCAGCATCCAATCCTGAATGCCGAATCTGCGGCCCTCTAGAAGATGAGCACTCTGTATTCACCACAGGAGAGACACCCTTGTCCTTGGATATAGGGTTATCCGCTGATGCATCTGAAGATGCGATCCGGACCATTTGTCCAGCAGATCCCACTGAAGAGTTCTTGCGTGAAATCTGCCGAATGGAATCGCTTCGTAATAAGCCACCATTTTTACCAGGACTCTTGTGCAATGATGCACTGACACTTTTCCTGGTTTTAGGAGGATCCCGATTAGCTCGGATAACTCCCTGGCTTTCTCCTCTGGGAGAAACACCTTTTTCTGGACTGTGTCCAGAATCATCCCTAGGACCAGCAGACGTGTCGTCGGAACAACTGCGGTTTTGGAATATTTAGAATCCACCAGTGCTGTCGTAGAACTACTTGAGATAGTGCTTCTCCGACCTCCAACTGTTCTCTGGACCTTGTTCTTATCAGGAGGTCGTCCATTTTCTTTGAAGACGAATCCTCATTTCGGTCATTACCTTGGTAAGGACCCGGGGTGCCTTGGACAATCCAACGGCATCGTCTGAAACTGATAGTGACAGTTCTGTACCACGAACCTGAGGTACCCTTGGTGAGAAAGGCAAATTTTGGGACATGGAGGTAAGCATCCCTGATGTCCCGGGACACCATATAGTCCCCTTCTTCCCGGTTCGCTATCACTGCTCTGAGTGACTGCATCTGGATTTGAACCTTTGTAAGTGTTCAAATATTTCAGATTTAGAATAGGTCTCACCTAGCCTTCTGGCTTCAGTACCACCATATAGTGTGGAATAATACCCCTTTCCTTGTTGTAGGAGGGGTAATTTTATTATCACCTGCTGGGAATACAGCTTGTGAATTGTTTTCAATACTGCCTCCCTGTCGGAGGGAGACATTGGTACAGCAGACTACAGGAACCTGCGAGGGGGAAACGTCTCGACATTCCAATCTGTACCCCTTGGATACTACTTGTAGGATCCAGGGGTCCTGTACGGTCCCAGCGTCATGCTGAGAACTTGGTAGAAGCAGTGGAGAGCTTCTGTTCCTGGGAATGGGCTGCCTGCTGCAGTCTTCTTCCCTTTCCTCTATCCCTGGGCAGATATGACTCTTATAGGGACGAAAGGACTGAGGGTGAAAAGACGGTGTCTTTTTCTGCAGAGATGTGACTTAGGGTAAAAAACAGTGGATTTTCCAGCAGTTGCCGTGGCCACCAGGTCCCATGGACCGACCCCAAATAATTCCTCCCCTTTATACGGCAATACATCTTTGTGCCGTTTGGAATCTGCATCACCTGACCACTGTCGTGTCCATAAACATCTTCTTGCAGATATGGACATCGCATTTACTCTTGATGCCAGAGTGCAAATATCCCTCTGCGCATCTCGCATATATAGAAATGCATCCTTTAAATGCTCTATAGTCAATAAAATACTGTCCCTGTCAAGGGTATCAATATTTTTAGTCAGGGAATCCGACCAAGCCACCTCAGCTCTGCACATCCAGGCTGAGGCGATCGCTGGTCGCAGTATAACACCAGCATGTGTGTGTATACTTTTTAGGATATTTTCCAGCCTCCTATCAGCTGGCTCCTTAAGTACGGCCCTATCTGTAGATGGTACCGCCACTTGTTCTGATAAGCATGTGAGCGCCTTATCCACCTTAAGGGGTGTTTTCCAACGCGCCCTAACTTCTGGCGGGAAAGGGTATACCGCCAATAATTTTCTATCGGGGGAAACCCACGCATCATCACACACTTCATTTAATTTATCTGATTCAGGAAAAACTACAGGTAGTTTTTTCACATCCCACATAATACCCTTTTTTGTGGTACTTGTAGTATCAGAAATATGTAACACCTCCTTCATTGCCCTTAACGTGTGGCCCTAAAGGAAAATACGTTTGTTTCTTCACCGTCGACACTGAAATCAGTGTCCGTGTCTGGGTCTGTGTCGACCGACTGAGGTAAAAGGACGTTTTAACGCCCCTGACGGTGTTTGAGACGCCTGGACAGGTACTAATTTGTTCGCCGGCCGTCTCATGTCGTCAACCGGCTTGCAGCGTGTTGACATTATCACGTAATTCCATAAATAAGCCATCCATTCCGGTGTCGACTCCCTAGAGAGTGACATCACCATTACAGGCAATTTGCTCCGCCTCCTCACCAACATTTTCCTCATACATGTCGACACACACGTACCGACATACAGCACACACATAGGGAATGCTCTGATAGAGGACAGGACCCACTAGCCCTTTGGGGAGACAGAGGGAGAGTTTGCCAGCACACACCAAAACGCTATAATTATACAGGGACAACCTTTATATAAGTGTTCCTCCCTTATAGCATTTTAATATATATTCATATCGCCAAATCAGTGCCCCCCCTCTCTGTTTTAACCCTGTTTCTGTAGTGCAGTGCAGGGGAGAGCATGGGAGCCTTCCCACCAGCATTTCTGTGAGGGAAAATGGCGCTGTGTGCTGAGGAGAATAGGCCCCGCCCCCTTTTCGGCGGGCTTCTTCTCCGGAGTCTGTGATATCTGGCAGGGGTTAAATACATCCATATAGCCTCAAGGGCTATATGTGATGTATTTTTCGCCATACAGGTATTATACATTGCTGCCCAGGGCGCCCCCCCCCGCGCCCTGCACCCTCCGTGACCGCTGTGTGAAGTGTGCTGACAACAATGGCGCACAGCTGCAGTGCTGTGCGCTACCTGATGAAGACTGAAAGTCTTCTGCCGCCTGGTTCCGGACCTCTTCAATCTTCAGCATCTGCAAGGGGGGTCGGCGGCGCGGCTCCGGGACGAACCCCAGGGCGAGACCTGTGTTCCGACTCCCTCTGGAGCTAATGGTGTCCAGTAGCCTAAGAAGCCAATCCATCCTGCACGCAGGTGAGTTCACTTCTCTCCCCTAAGTCCCTCGATGCAGTGAGCCTGTTGCCAGCAGGACTCACTGAAAATAAAGAACCTAAAAACTTTTTCTAAGCAACTCTTTAAGAGAGCCACCTAGATTGCACCCTGCTCGGACGGGCACAAAAACCTAACTGAGGCTTGGAGGAGGGTCATGGGGGGAGGAGCCAGTACACACCATGTGATCCTAAAAGCTTACTTTTTGTGCCCTGTCTCCTGCGGAGCCGCTATTCCCCATGGTCCTGACGGAGTCCCCAGCATCCACTAGGACGTTAGAGAAATATATATATCACTACTGCAGCCGGACAGGTATATATTATATAATGACGGACCTGCTGGACACTGTCTGTCAGCAGAATGAGTTTTTTATTTTATAGAATAAAAAAACACCACACAAGTCACACGACGTGTGTTTAACTTTTACAGGCAGACATTCACAATACAATATAGTATACTATTTACTGGTGGTCAGTTCACTGGTCAGTCACACTGGCAGTGGCACTCCTGCAGAAAAAAAGTGTGCACTGTTTAATTTTAATATGTACTCCTGGCTCCTGCTATAACCTAACTGCTCCCCAGTCTCCCCCACAATTAAGCTGTGTGAGCACAGTCAGATATTATACATAGATGATGCAGCAGCACACTGGGCTGAGCACAGATATGGTATGTGACTGAGTCACTGTGTATCGTTTTTTCAGGCAGAGAACGGATTATATTAAATAATATAAAACTGCACTGGTGGTCACTGGTCAGTCACTAGTATAACTAACTAATACTATCAGCAAAATTCTGCACTCTCTGTCTGAGTACTCCTCCTAAGCTCCAGTAAATGAAGTGTCACTGTCTCACTCTGTCACTAGTATAACTAACTAATACTATCAGCAAAATTCTGCACTCTCTGTCTGAGTACTCCTCCTAAGCTCCAGTAAATGAAGTGTCACTGTCTCACTCTCACTCTCCTATCTATTTCTTCTCTAAACGGAGAGGACGCCAGCCACGTCCTCTCACTATCAATCTCAATGCACGTGTAAAATGGCGGCGACGCGCGGCTCCTTATATAGAATCCGAGTCTCGCGATAGAATCCGAGCCTCGCGAGAATCCGACAGCGTCATGATGACGTTCGGGCGCGCTCGGGTTAACCGAGCAAGGCGGGAAGATCCGAGTCGCTCGGATCCGTGTAAAAAAAGCTGAAGTTCGGGCGGGTTCGGATTCCGAGGAACCGAACCCGCTCATCACTAGTTTTCACACCCTTTTCACATTTTTTTTTCGTATCACTCCAATGTACTAAAGGGCATTTGGAGCAGTTTTCATAAAAATCTGCTCCAAACCCTTTAATTGTAATTTTTTTTTAGCAACCCACATCGCTTTCCCCATACTTATAATGGAAAATGCAATGTGGCCAGATTTAAAAAATAAATAATGCAAAAAAACACTGCAGTGTTTCCGTGATAATAATGCCAGCTCAGGCTGGCGAAATCACGGCAGCACTGCGATCTGCAGCCTGTGCCCAGCTTTCTCTGCCCCCTGGCAGAGAAAGCTGTGCAGGGACCGGCCTCTGGTGATCAGCTTTGTTATTTAGCTGATCAAGTGACAGGAGATCGGGGGGAAGGGGCGATATTCAAATGTCACAAAGTGATCAGCTTTGTTGTTTAAGCTGATCACTGCTTAAAACAACAACAAAAACATACCTACCTGTCTAGGAGCCGGTGATCGGCGCTCCTGTGCGGGCACCGGGTCCCCCATGTGCTGCGCTGTGACCCCGATGCTTTAAAGTGACACTGCAAAGCGGCAGTACACTTTACAGCAACGGGGGTCACAGCAGCGCACATGACCCAGCGCCCGGCAGCCCCTGCTCTTGGACAGCGTGGACCGGCTCCCTGGACTGTTGAGTATACTTGCGGGGTAGTGGGGGGGGGGTCAGTGGTGAGCAGGGGGGTACACGCGATGGGGTGGGGTCGACCCGGCAGCGGCGATATCGGCAGTGGTGGCGCATGTGCAGCAGGACATCGGGTATTTTTCCCGAAAAATACCCCGATGATGCTGCGGAGTGTCATCGCAGGGTCTGCAAACGATAATTGATACATCCCTGTGATGTAATACATTATCGCAGTGCGATTATGGGCGATTTTATCACCTCACATCCACATACTTAGATGCGGATGGCAATACTGATAAACAGGCCCCTTAGTGATAGAAGCAAAACCTTAATATCATATCATTCGGAGCTGAAGGGTAAACAGAAATACTTTTAGACTTAAACCCATGTCATATCAATCTCTTCTGCTGCCTCCTTTGTTGTGAAAATATATACAGCATGCATTTTATATGAATAGCAGAAGGCATCATGGAGCTCTGTGACCAGATACAATGTATATTTATATATATATATATATATATATATATATATTTAGTTATTTTTTTTTTTATGCAAGTCAGAGAAATCAAACGTGACTTTACAGTGGTGTACATTATTCCTTATAATCTGTAATGGTTAGCATTACTCCCTCACTGGCCGGAGATCACCTCCGGCTCCTCCGGTTCACTCCGACACTCCAAAATCATACTGGTAAATATAATTTTAATTGGCTTAATTAACTGCCATTCTACTGTGTATGTATGTTTATGTGATCATAGGGTGTACTGACTAAGTTCCACTAGGACAGGGACTAATGTAAGCGCTATGTAATATGTGTGCACTACAGATGTGTCCTCTTACATCTTTGCTTTGTGCGCTATAAGTCACATCACACATAACGCATAAGTGCTGTGTGACTTGGTAGCGTCTTTTTTGACATTTTTTTCAGCGACAATGCATTTTAGACGCAATGTAATGCAATAGGACGCATGATCAGCTTCTGCTCATTAAAATGATATGCAGCATGCCTATATTGTGTGAGTGACTGCGACTCTATATGCATACAAAATGCTATGCTTCAGTGTTTTCCTGAGCGTGGCATTTCGGATGCAGATACTGTACTGCCGCAGTCACACACAGAATATAGGAAAGCTGCATATCATTATAATCAGCAGAAGCTGCTTGTGTGTCCTATTGCATCCCATTAGAGCTAATGCGCATTTTCAGGGGGAAAAAAATTGCAAAAAAGACGCTTGGTGCTACCAAGTCCCGCCCGTCGTGGCGCGACTTGAAGGACTGTTCAGCGTGACTGCAGCAAGGATGTAACAGGACACATTTGTATGTCACTGTATAAGAGATATACAAATTTTCCTGTGGGCATCAGAATTCACTGTGTATACATGACATTTCTAAATATTATCAAAATTTGTACTGTATATTAGATTTGAATCAATATTATATAATTAAATATTTAACTTTAATTCTGGCGTTTGTACAGTAGCTATATTGCTTTTTTTACTCAGAATTTCACCAGAAAAATATCCCTACATACGGTAAATAAACAATGTACATAACGGTGTGTATACATAGAACTTGCCCCCACTCCCTGCCACACCTTCTGGTCGTTCTCTACCAAAAACAAACTACATTAGTTAAATAATTAAAAATAAGAATTTACTTACCGATAATTCTATTTCTCATAGTCCGTAGTGGATGCTGGGGACTCCGTCAGGACCATGGGGAATAGCGGCTCCGCAGGAGACAGGGCACATCTAAAGAAAGCTTTTAGGATCACATGGTGTGTACTGGCTCCTCCCCCCATGACCCTCCTCCAAGCCTCAGTTAGGTACTGTGCCCGGACGAGCGTACACAATAAGGAAGGATCTTGAATCCCGGGTAAGACTCATACCAGCCACACCAATCACACTGTACAACTTGTGATCTGAACCCAGTTAACAGTATGATAACAAACGAAGTAGCCTCTGAAAAGATGGCTCACAACAATAATAATAACCCGATTTTTGTAACAATAACTATGTACAAGTATTGCAGACAATCCGCACTTGGGATGGGCGCCCAGCATCCACTACGGACTATGAGAAATAGAATTATCGGTAAGTAAATTCTTATTTTCTCTAACGTCCTAGTGGATGCTGGGGACTCCGTCAGGACCATGGGGATTATACCAAAGCTCCCAAACGGGCGGGAGAGTGCGGATGACTCTGCAGCACCGAATGAGAGAACTCCAGGTCCTCCTTAGCCAGAGTATCAAATTTGTAAAATTTTACAAACGTGTTCTCCCCTGACCACGTAGCTGCTCGGCAAAGTTGTAATGCCGAGACCCCTCGGGCAGCCGCCCAAGATGAGCCCACCTTCCTTGTGGAGTGGGCCTTTACAGATTTAGGCTGTGGCAGGCCTGCCACAGAATGTGCAAGTTGGATTGTGCTACAGATCCAACGCGCAATCGTCTGCTTAGACGCAGGAGCACCCATCTTGTTGGGTGCATACAATATAAACAACGAGTCAGATTTTCTGACTCCAGCTGTCCTTGAAATATATATTTTTAATGCTCTTACAACGTCCAGTAACTTGGAGTCCTCCAAGTCGCTAGTAGCCGCAGGCACCACAATAGGCTGGTTCAAGTGAAAAGCCGAAACCACCTTAGGGAGAAAATGAGGACGTGTCCGCAGTTCTGCCCTGTCCGAATGGAAAATCAGATATGGGCTTTTGTACGATAAAGCCGCCAACTCTGAAACTCTCCTGGCTGAAGCCAGGGCCAGTAGCATGGTTACTTTCCATGTAAGATACTTCAAATCTACGGATTTGAGAGGCTCAAACAAATGAGATTTGAGAAAATCCAAAACTACGTTTAGATCCCACGGTGCCACTGGGGGCACAATCGGGGGCTGTATATGTAGTACACCCTTGACAAAAGTTTGTACTTCAGGCACTGAAGCCAATTCCTTCTGGAAGAAGATTGATAAGGCCGAAATTTGAACTTTAATAGACCCCAATTTGAGGCCCATAGACAATCCTGCCTGCAGGAAATGTAAGAATCGACCCAATTGAAATTCTTCCGTTGGGGCCTTCTTGGCTTCACACCACGCAACATATTTTCTCCAAATGCGGTGATAATGTTGTGCGGTCACTTCCTTCCTAGCCTTAATCAAGGTAGGAATAACTTCCTCTGGAATGCCCTTTTCTTTTAGAATCCGGCGTTCAACCGCCATGCCGTCAAACGCAGTCGCGGTAAGTCTTGGAACATACAAGGTCCCTGCTGAAGCAGATCCCTTCTTAGAGGTAGAGGCCACGGATCCTCCGTGAGCATCTCTTGAAGTTCCGGATACCAAGTTCTTCTTGGCCAATCCGGAGCCACTAGTATTGTTCTTACTCCCCTTTTCCGAATAATTCTCAGTACCTTTGGTATGAGAGGCAGAGGAGGAAACACATACACTGACTGGTACACCCATGGTGTTACCAGAGCGTCCACAGCTATTGCCTGAGGGTCTCTTGACCTGGCGCAATATCTGTCCAGTTTTTTGTTGAGGCGAGACGCCATCATATCCACCTTTGGTTTTTCCCAACGGTTCACAATCATGTGGAAAACTTCCGGATGAAGTCCCCACTCTCCCGGGTGAAGGTCGTGTCTGCTGAGGAAGTCTGCTTCCCAGTTGTCCACTCCCGGGATGAACACTGCTGACAGTGCTATGACATGATTTTCCGCCCAGCGAAGAATCCTTGCAGCTTCTGTCATTGCTCTTCTGCTTCTCGTGCCGCCTTGTCTGTTTACGTGGGCGACTGCCGTGATGTTGTCCGACTGGATCAACACCGGCTGACCCTGAAGCAGCGGTTTTGCCAAGCTTAGAGCATTGTATATCGCTCTTAGCTCCAGTATATTTATGTGAAGAGACGTCTCCAGGTCTGACCATACACCCTGGAAGTTTCTTCCCTGTGTGACTGCTCCCCAGCCCCGTAGGCTGGCATCCGTAGTCACCAGGACCCAGTCCTGTATGCCGAACCTGCGGCCCTCTAACAGATGGGCACTCTGCAACCACCACAGGAGAGACAACCTTGTTCTTGGTGACAGTGTTATCCGCTGATGCATGTGCAGATGCGATCCGGACCATTTGTCCAGCAGATCCCACTGAAATGTTCGTGCATGGAATCTGCCGAATGGAATTGCTTCGTAAGAAGCCACCATCTTTCCCAGGACTCTTGTGCATTGATGTACTGACACAGTTCCTGGTTTTAGGAGGTTCCTGACCAGTTCGGATAACTCCCTTGCTTTCTCCTCCGGGAGAAACACCTTTCTCTGAACCGTGTCCAGAATCATTCCCAGGAACAGCAGACGTGTTGTCGGGGTCAATTGAGATTTTGGAAGATTCAGAATCCACCCGTGTTGCTGAAGCACTACTTGGGTTAGTGCTACACCGACTTCCAGCTGTTCTCTGGACTTTGCCCTTATCAGGAGATCGTCCAAGTAAGGGATAATTAATACGCCTTTTCTTCGTAGAAGAACCATCATTTCGGTCATTACCTTGGTAAAGACCCGAGGGGCCGTGGACAAACCAAACGGCAGCGTTTGAAACTGATAATGACATTCTTGTATCACGAACCTGAGATACCCTTGGTGTGAGGGGTAAATTGGGACATGCAGATAAGCATCTTTTATGTCCAGGGACACCATGAAGTCCCCTTCTTCCAGATTCGCTATCACTGCTCTGAGTGACTCCATCTTGAACTTGAATTTCTGTATGTACAGGTTCAAGGATTTCAGATTTAGAATAGGTCTTACCGAACCGTCCGGCTTCGGTACCACAAATAGTGTGGAATAATACCCCTTTCCCTGTTGTAGGAGGGGTACCTTGACTATCACCTGCTGAGAATACAGCTTGTGAATGGCTTCCAATACCGTCGTCCTTTCTGAGGGAGACGTTGGTAAAGCAGACTTTAGGAACCGGCGAGGGGGAGACCTTTCGAACTCCAACATGTAACCCTGAGATACTATCTGCAGGATCCACGGGTCCACCTGTGAGCGAGCCCACTGATTGCTGAAAATCTTTAGTCGACCCCCCACCGCTCCTGAGTCCGCTTGTAAAGCCCCAGCGTCATGCTGATGGCTTTGTAGAACCCGGGGCGGGCTTCTGGTCCTGGGCAGGGGCTGCTTGCTGCCCTCTCTTACCCTTTCCTCTGCCTCGCGGCAGATAAGACTGTCCTTTTGCTCGCTTGTTTTTATAGGAGCGAAAGGACTGCGGCTGAAAAGACGGTGTCTTTTTCTGTTGGGAGGGGGTCTGAGGTAAAAAAGTGGATTTGCCGGCAGTTGCCGTGGCCACCAGATCCGATAGACCGACCCCAAATAATTCCTCTCCTTTATATGGCAATACTTCCATATGCCTTTTGGAATCCGCATCACCTGACCACTGTCGCGTCCATAAACTTCTTCTGGCAGATATGGACATCGCACTTACTCTTGATGCTAGAGTACAAATATCCCTCTGAGCATCTCGCATATAAAGAAACGCATCCTTTAATTGCTCTAGAGTCAATAAAATACTGTCCCTATCCAGGGTATCAATATTTTCAGTCAGGGAATCCAACCACACTACCCCAGCACTGCACATCCAGGCTGAGGCTATTGCCGGTCGCAGTATAACACCAGTATGAGTGTATATACTTTTCAGGGTAGTTTCCAGCCTCCTATCCGCTGGATCCTTGAGGGCGGCCGTATCAGGAGACGGCAACGCCACTTGCTTTGATAAACGTGTGAGCGCCTTATCCACCCTAGGGGGTGTTTCCCAGCGCGTCCTAACCTCTGGTGGGAAAAGGTATAATGCCAATAACTTCTTAGAAATTAGCAGTTTTCTATCTGGGTTAACCCACGCTTCATCACACACGTCATTCAATTCCTCTGATTCTGGAAAAGCTACAGGTAGTTTTTTCACCCCCCACATAATACCCCTTTTTGAGGTACCAGCAGTATCAGAGATCTGCAAAGCCTCCTTCATTGCCGTGATCATATAACGTGTGGCCCTGTTGGAAAATACGTTTGTTTCTTCACCGTCGACACTAGATTCATCTGTGTCGGTACCCGTGTCGACTGACTGAGGTAAGGGACGTTTTACAGCCCCTGACGGTGTCTGAGACGCCTGAGCCGGTACTGACTGGTTTTCCGGCCGTCTCATTTCGTCTACTGACTTTTGTAATGTACTAACATTATCACGTAATTCCATAACTAAAGCCATCCATTCCGGTGTCGACTCCCTAGGGGGTGACATCACCATTACCGGCAATTGCTCTGCCTCCACACCAACATCGTCCTCATACATGTCGACACACACGTACCGACACACAGCAGCCACACAGGGAATGCTCTAATCGAAGACAGGACCCCCTTAGCCCTTTGGGGAGACAGAGGGAGAGTTTGCCAGCACACACCAAAAGCGCTATAAATGTATATAAACAACCCTAAAAGGTGTTGTTTTTGTTATAAGCGCTTTTAATATATAAATATCGCCAATTTATGCCCCCCTTCTCTTTGTTACCCTGTTTCTGTAGTGCAGTGCAGGGGAGAGTCCTGGGAGCCTTCCTCACAGCGGAGCTGAGCAGGAAAATGGCGCTGAGTGCTGAGGAGAATAAGCTCCGCCCCCTTTTCGGCGGGCTTTTCTCCCGGGTTTTGAGAAATCTGGCCTGGGTTAAATACATACATATAGCCTTAATGGCTATATGTGATGTATTCTTTGCCACTAAAGGTATTTAATATTGCTGCCCAGGGCGCCCCCAGCAGCGCCCTGCACCCTCCGTGACTGGTCAGTGAGAAGTGTGTAGCAACAATGGCGCACAGCTGCCGTGCTGTGCGCTACCTTCATGAAGACTGAAGAGTCTTCTGCCGCCTGTTTCCGGACCTCCGATCTTCAGCATCTGTAAGGGGGGTCGGCGGCGCGGCTCCGGGACGAACCCCAGGATGACCTGTGTTCCGACTCCCTCTGAAGCTATGTCCAGTAGCCTAAGACTCCAATCCATCCTGCACGCAGGTGAGTTGAAAATCTCTCCCCTAAGTCCCTCGATGCAGTGAGCCTGTTGCCAGCAGGACTCACTGAGATTTAAAACCTAAAAAAACTTTTTCTAAGCAGCTCTTTAAGAGAGCCACCTAGATTGCACCCTGCTCGGACGGGCACAAAAACCTAACTGAGGCTTGGAGGAGGGTCATGGGGGGAGGAGCCAGTACACACCATGTGATCCTAAAAGCTTTCTTTAGATGTGCCCTGTCTCCTGCGGAGCCGCTATTCCCCATGGTCCTGACGGAGTCCCCAGCATCCACTAGGACGTTAGAGAAACAATATTTAAAATCAACTTGGTGACTTGTCAGTTTTCTTTTATACAATGAGAAAAGTTCTACACACTATATACAGTATATATATATCTCAATACGGATGGTGTAGTGGTTAGTATTACTGCCTCACAGCATTGAAGTCATTGGTTTGATTCAGTTTGTATATTCTCCCTGTACTTGCGTGGGTTTCCTCCGGGTACTCCGGTTTCCTCCCACATTTCAAAAATATACGAGTAGCTTATTTTGGTCCCAACAAGTGTGTAAGTGAGTGCATGTGGTAGGAAATAAAGATTGTAAGCTCCACTGGAGCAGGGACTGATGTGAATGGCTAAATATTCTCTGTAAAGTGCTGCGGAATATGTGTGTGTGCTATATAAATAACTGTTCATAAACAAATAAATAAATAAATAAATAAAATAAAAAATATATATATATATATATATATATATATATATCTACACACATATACATACATACACACACACAAAAGAATAAAAGGCAATACTTTATTTTCAATGTTCCTGAAATGCTGTAAATAGCATTCTTACGTTTCATAAATGTTGATTGTCACATAAATTTTATTTTTTTTAACTAAATTATATTTTCTTGTAAAGCAGATTTGAGATTTTGACTTCTCCAGTTCTTTTTATAAAACGGTAATTGAAATGTCTTAAATACAACATCCTATAAAATAAATGGCTAACTGCTCCTCACCTCTGTTATGTGCATCGTGACCGCTGGAGGCCACCACACAGACCCAATGAAATGAAAGTGATCATGCAGGGAGATGTTACAGCCTACTGCTAATTACGTAAAAACACTGATCTGTTTCCCACTTGCTGAATATGGAGAGAGAGAGAGAGAGAGAGAGAGAGAGTGGGTGTTGTGGTAGGTTTTTGGAGTGGCAGTTGCCATTTAGAACAACCTCTCATATTCAAAAGTGATTGGATTTTCTATCCTTTTGTTTGATTTCCACTTACGGTTACATTAATGTAACGCTGCTCCTCACCTCTGTGGTGCCGCCGGCAGCCAATGGAGGGACAAGGACACACACACACCCTATGTACACTGCACCCCCACCGTATACTGCCCCTATATATACACTGCAACCCCATACCCCTCCATATAGTTCTCCCTATAAACAGGGTACCCCTCCTCCATATAATGCTTCCTCCATATACCGCATACTCTGCACCCCCTCCTCCATACACTATGCTGCAACCCCAGGTTACTTGCCATCCCAGGACTCGGCAACAAGTAGCAGCAGTAACCAGAAAACGGATGCAGGAACCACCACACAGTCCCACAGCACTCAGGGTGGAGGCACCGGGGAAAAGTTTGGCCACTCACCGGCAGGGGAAGAAGGTGAATCAGTCTGGCAAAAAGGGGTGAGACTTTGTGTGTGGTGAACAGTGCGGTGAGGGCACTGGGGCTGCAGATGATGCGGGTGAGGAGGCAGATAATCGTCTAAACTGCCTTATATATAGTGCGCGTTGGTGGAGGGGCGAGGTCGTGTGCTTGCCCCTTCCACACCCTGCACAGGCCATGCCCAGACCCCTCCTGTCAGCTGCCGGTACTTGTGTTCTCTACCCCCAGACTGGGCAAGAGTTGTGCAGGGACTGACGAGCTTACATGTGGCAGTACTAGTGTATATAGTGCAACATCATTATAGTCTGCCCATTACAGGTATATATATATATATATATATATATATATAAGGCTAATGCTACACCCTCAGCATGACAGAGCCCCGGCTCCCAGCAGCAGGACTTTCAGAAACCCGGCAGCTCCTGTGTGAGTAGCGACCTCCCCCCCTATAATCCGGCCCTGGTGTCCGTCATTTTGTCGTGCTTTTAACTAGTAAATACTGTACATAACACATTAAACAAAAGAATAATGATGTACAAGTTATATACAGTCAGCTGGTGACATTCCATTGTCTAAGCATTGAGTAATGTCACCAATTATGAGCAACGAAATGAGCAAATGTTCAGCACCTGCCTGTTGTAAAGACAGAACAAACAAACAGCTAAAGAGTACTTAAACTTGACACCGGTTTGTGACACTGTATATTAAACAAATCAGTATTAAATTTCATTGCCATTTAAAGTAGCTTGCAGTCATTAACACCGTATA
Organism: Pseudophryne corroboree; assembly: GCF_028390025.1. Lineage (NCBI taxonomy): Eukaryota > Metazoa > Chordata > Amphibia > Anura > Myobatrachidae > Pseudophryne > Pseudophryne corroboree. Next base: position 264,947,091 of record NC_086447.1, on the reverse strand, counting down.
CATAAAAAATGTCTCTGTTGCTAATCTGTAATAAAACTGACAAATTATTATTAAGGCGGATTTGTCCTACTTGTACATAAATAAACTGCACACGTGTTTGTGACCCAGAGATGACAACTACAGTATGTCCAATAATAACTGATTCAAAACCTTTATTATTATTATTATTATTATTATTATAAATGCATGTTGCAAATGTTGTGTGAAGATGATGGCAGGTTGCATTATTTGACAGCACAAACAGGCGATCTGATACCGCTTTTCCATCTAAATGCTGGGTCGCACCCTGGATTTGATAGCCGGCTGCAACCTGGATGCGACCTGGCTGAGACCCTGATCAGACTGGCGTCAGAACCCACCTTTCTCTGACGTCCTAGTGGATGCTGGGAACTCCGTAAGGACCATGGGGAATAGCGGCTCCGCAGGAGACTGGGCACAACTAAAGAAAGCTTTAGGACTACCTGGTGTGCACTGGCTCCTCCCTCTATGACCCTCCTCCAGACCTCAGTTAGAATCTTGTGCCCAGCTGAGCTGGATGCACACTAGGGGCTCTCCTGAGCTCCTAGAAAAAGAAAGTATATTTTAGGTTTTTTATTTTCAGTGAGATCTGCTGGCAACAGACTCACTGCTACGAGGGACTAAGGGGAGAAGAAGCGAACCTACCTGACTGGAGATAGTTTGGGCTTCTTAGGCTACTGGACACCATTAGCTCCAGAGGGATCGAACACAGGACCCGACCTCGATCGTTCGGTCCCGGAGCCGCGCCGCCGTACCCCTTACAGAGCCAGAAGCATGAAGATGGTCCTGGAAATCGGCGGCAGAAGACTTCGGTCTTCAACAAGGTAGCGCACAGCACTGCAGCTGTGCACCATTGCTCCTCATGCACACCTCACACTCCGGTCACTGATGGATGCAGGGCGCTAGGGGGGGGGCGCCCTGAGCAGCAATATGAATACCTTGTCTGGCAAAAAAAATCACAATATATAGTCCCAGAGGCTATATATGTGATAAATACCCCTGCCAGAATCCATAAAAAAAGCGGGAGAAAAGTCCGCCGAAAAAGGGGCGAGGCCATCTCCCTCAGCACACTGGCGCCATTTTCTCTTCACAGTGCAGCTGGAAGACAGCTCCCCAGGCTCTCCCCTGTAGTTTTCAGGCTCAAAGGGTTAAAAAGAGAGGGGGGGCACTAAATTTAGGCGCAAATATGTGTATTATAGCAGCTATAAGGGAAAAATCACTGTGGGTAGTGTGAATCCCTGCATTATATAGCGCTCTGGTGTGTGCTGGCATACTCTCTCTCTGTCTCCCCAAAGGACTTTGTGGGGTCCTGTCCTCAGTCAGAGCATTCCTTGTGTGTGTGCGGTGTGTCGGTACGGCTGTGTCGACATGGTTGATGAGGAGGCTTATGTGGAGGCGGAGCAGATGCCGATAAATGTGATGTCGCCCCCTGTGGGGCCGACACCAGAGTGGATGGATAGGTGGAAGGTATTAACCGACAGTGTCAACTCCTTACATAAAAGGCTGAATGACGTAACAGCTGTGGGACAGCCGGCTTCTCAGCCCGCGCCTGCCCAGGCGTCTCAAAGGCCATCAGGGGCTCAAAAACGCCCGCTACCTCAGATGGCAGACACAGATGTCGACACGGAGTCTGACTCCAGTGTCGACAAGGTTGAGACATATACACAATCCACTAGGAACATCCGTTACATGATCTCGGCAATGAAAAATGTGTTATACATTTCTGACATTAACCCAGGTACCACAAAAAAGGGGTTTTATGTTTGGGGAGAAAAAGCAGACAGTGTTTTGTTCCCCCATCAGATGAGTGAATGAAGTGTGTGAAGAAGCGTGGGTTCCCCCGATAAGAAACTGGTAATTTCTAAAAAGTTACTGATGGCGTACCCTTTCCCGCCAGAGGATAGGTCATGTTGGGAGATATCCCCTAGGGTGGATAAGGCGCTCACACGTTTGTCAAAAAGGTGGCACTGCTGTCTTAGGATACGGCCACTTTGAAGGAGCCTGCTGATAAAAAGCAGGAGGCTATCCTGAAGTCTGTATATACACACTCAGGTACTATACTGAGACCTGCAATGGTCTTCAGCATGGATAGTGCTGCTGCAGCGTGGTCTATTACCCTGTCAGGACAGGGATACTATTTGCTAACCATAGAGCATATTAAAGACGTCGTCTTATATATGAGTAATGCACAGAGGGATATTTGCCGGCTGGCATCCAGAATTAATGCAATGTCCATTATGCCAGGAGGGTATTAGGGACCCGGCAGTGGACAGGCGATGCTGACTTTAGAAGGCACATGAAGATTCTGCCTTATAAGGGTGAGGAATTGTTTGGGAATGGTCTCTGGGACCTCGTATCCACAGCAACAGCTGGTAAGGAAAATATTTACCCCAAGTTTTCTCACAGCCTAAGAAAGCACCGTATTATAAGGTACAGTCCTTTCGGCTTCAGAAAAGCAAGCGGGTCAAAGGCGCTTCCTTTCTGCACAGAGACAAGGGAAGAGGGAAAAAGCTGCACCAGACAGCCAGTTCCCAGGATCAGAAATCTTCCCCCGCTTTCTCTGAGTCCGCTGCATGACGCTGGGGCTCCACAAGTGGAGCCAGGTGCGGTGGGGGCGCGTCTCGGGAACTTCAGCGACCAGTGGGCTGGCTCACAGGTGGATCCCTGGGTTCTGCAAATAGTATCACAGGGATACAAGCTGGAGTTCGAGGCGACTCCCCCTCGCCGTTACCTCAAATCAGCCTTGCCTGCTGCCCTCGAGGAGAAGTAGTACTGGCGGCAATTCACAAGCTGTACTTCCAGCAGGTGATAATCAAGGTACCCCTCCTTCATCAAGGACGGGGTTACTATTCCACAATGTTTGTGGTACCGAAACCAGACGGTTCGGTGAGACCCATTCTAAAATTGAAATCCTTGAACACTTATAGACGAAGGTTCAAGTTCAAAATGGAATCTCTCAGGGCGGTTATTGCAAGCCTGGATGAAGGGGATTACATGGTATCACTGGACATCAAGGATGCTTACCTGCATGTCCCCATTTACCTTCCTCACCAGGAGTACCTCAAAATTGTGGTACAGGACTGTCATTACCAATTCCAGACGTTGCCGTTGGTCTGTCCCCGGCACCGAGGGTATTTACCAAGGTAATGGCCGAAATGATGATACTCCTTAAAAAAAAAAAAGGGAGTTATAATTATCCCGTACTTGGACGATCTCCTTATAAAGGCGAGGTCCAGGGAACAGTTGTTCGTCGGAGTAACCCTATCTCGGGAAGTGCTACAACAGCACGGCTGGATTCTGAATAGTCCAAAGTCGCAGCTGGTTCCTACGACGCGTCTACTGTTCCTAAGTATGGTTCTGGACACAGAACAGGAAAAAGGGTTTCTCCCGGAGGAGAAGGTCAAGGAGTTGTCATCTCTAGTCAGAGACCTCCTAATACAAATACAGGTGTCGGTGCATCAATGCACGCGAGTCCTGGGAATTATGGTAGCTTCTTACGAAGAAATTCCATTCGGTAGGTTCCATGCAAGGATCTTCCAGTGGGATCTGTTGGACAAGTGGTCCGGGTCGCATCTTCAGATGCATCGGCTGATAACCCTGTCTCCAAGGGCCAGGATGTCGCTGTTGTGGTGGCTGCAGAGTGCTCATCTTCTAGAGGGCCGCAGATTCGGTATACAGGACTGGGTCCTGGTGACCACAGATGCCAGCCTTCGAGGCTGGGGGGCAGTCACACAGGGAAGAAACTTCCAAGGATTATGGTCAAGTCAGGAAACTTCCCTACACATAAATATTCTGGGACTAAGGGCCATTCACAATGCCCTAAGTCAGGCTAGACCCTGCTTCAACACCAGCCGGTGCTGATCCAGTCAGACAACATCACGGCGGTCGCCCATGTAAACCAGCAGGGCGGCACAAGAAGCAGGATGGTGATGGCAGAAGCCACAAGGATTTTCCGATGGGCGGAAAATCATGTGTTAGCACTGTCAGCAGTGTTCATTCCCGGAGTGGACAACTGGGAAGCAGACTTTCTCAGCAGGCACGACCTCCACCCGGGAGAGTGGGGACTTCATCCAGAAGTCTTCAAAATGATTGTACACCATTGGGAAAGGCCACAGGTGGACATGATGGCGTCCCGCCTCAACAAAAAGCTAAAAAGATATTGCGCCAGGTCAAGGGACCCTCAGGCGATAGCTGTGGACGCTCTGGTAACACCGTGGGTGTACCAGTCGGTGTATGGGTTCCTTCCTTTGCCTCTTATACCCAAGGTATTGAGAATACTAAGAAGGAGAGGAGTAAGAACTATACTCGTGGTTCCGGATTGGCCAAGAAGAGCTTGGTACCCAGAACTTCAAGAAATTATCTCAGAGGACCCATGGCCTCTGTCGCTCAGACAGGACCTGCGGCAGCAGGGGCCCTGCCTGTTCCAAGACTTACCATGACTGTGTTTGACGGCATGGCGGTTGAACACCGGATCCTAAAGGAAAAAGGCATTCCGGAGGAAGTCATTCCTACGCTGATTAAGGCTAGGAAAGATGTGATCGCAAATATTATCACCGCATATGGCAAAAATATGTTGCTTGGTGTGAGGCCAGGAAGGCTCCAACGGAGGAATTTCAACTGGGTCGATTTCTGCACTTCCTACAGTCAGGAGTGACTACGGGCCTAAAATTGGGTTACATTAAGGTCCAGATTTCGGCTCTGTACATTTTCTTCCAAAAAGAACTGGCTTCACTGCCTGAAGTTCAGACTTTTGTTAAGGGAGTGCTGCATATTCAGCCCCCGTGTGTGCCTCTAGGGGCACCGTGGGATCTCAACGTGGTGTTGGATTTCCTGAAGTCGCATTGGGTTGAGCCACTTAAATCCGTAGAGCTAAAATACCTCACTTGGAAAGTGGTCATGCGGTTGGCCTTGGCGTCGGCCAGGCGTGTATCAGAATTGGCGTTTTTGTCATGCAAATGCCCTTATCTGATTTTCATATGGATAGGGCGGAATTGAGGACTCGTTCCCAATTCCTTCCTAAGGTGGTATCAGTTTTTCATGTGAACCAACCTATTGTGGTGCCTGCGGCTACGTGGGACTTGGAGGACTCCAAGTTACTGGACGTAGTCAGGGCCCTGAAAATATATGTTTCCAGGACGGCTGGAGTCAGGAAAACTGACTCGCTATTTATCCTGTAGGCACCCAACAAGTTGGGTGCTCCTGCTTCTAAGCAGACTATTGCTCGCTGGATCTGTAGCACGATTCAACTTGCACATTCTGCGGCTGGACTGCCGCACCCTAAATCTGTAAAAGCCCATTCCACAAGGAAAGGGGCTCTTCTTGGGCGGCTGCCCGAGGGGTCTCGGCTTTACAACTTTGCCGAGCTGTTACTTGGTCGGGTTCAAACATTTTTGCAAAAGTCTACACGTTTGATACCCTGGCTGAGGAGGACCTTGAGTTTGCTCATTCGGTGCTGCAGAGTCATCCGCACTCTCCCGCCCGTTTGGGAGCTTTGGTATAATCCCCATAGTCCTTACGGAGTTCCCAGCATCCACTAGGACGTCAGAGAAAATAAGATTTTACTCACCGGTAAATCTATTTCTCGTAGTCCGTAGTGGATGCTGGGCGCCCATCCCAAGTGCGGATTGTCTGCAATACTTGTATATAGTTATTGTTAACTAAAGGGTTATTGTTGAGCCATCCGTTGAGAGGCTCAGTTATATTTCATACTGTTAACTGGGTATAGTATCACGAGTTATACGGTGTGATTGGTGTGGCTGGTATGAGTCTTACCCGGGATTCAAAATCCTTCCTTATTGTGTCAGCTCTTCCGGGCACAGTATCCTAACTGAGGTCTGGAGGAGGGTCATAGAGGGAGGTGCCAGTGCACACCAGGTAGTCCTAAAGCTTTCTTTAGTTGTGCCCAGTCTCCTGCGGAGCCGCTATTCCCCATGGTCCTTACGGAGTTCCCAGCATCCACTACGGACTACGAGAAATAGATTTACCGGTGAGTAAAATCTTATTTATTGCCGGGTCGCTGACATCAGCAATCACGTGTGCAGAGGCGGCGCAAGGAGATGAGATCATCTCCTAGCACCGGCTCTCGCTATGCAGTAAACGGGTCCCAGGTCGCATTGATCCAGCTGACCCGTTTACACTGCACCGTGACCCAGGTCCTTCCTGGGACCAACCCTGTAAGCTAGCCGGTTTGGATTCCTGGGTCTCTGGACCTGGGTTAACCCATTTCCACTGAGCCGCTCCCGAGTTATCACGGCAATAACCTGGGTTTTCAGCGGCAGTGGAACAGGTGTATTAGTATGCTTATGCAAGTGACAAGAAGAGCTGATCTGATGTACAGTACATATCTATAAAAACAACCAAGAATGTAGATTTTTAAAACATTAACATAAATCAATTTATGTATCAATACGTTGCATTTGTATATAACATTACTTTTCCCATAAAGCATAACACTTTTTAATAGTGTTTATGTACTAATGTAATAATATCTCCAGGAACATACAGTAGGTAAAATATCTTTCACTAGACATCCAAATGTAAACCATTTTGACATAAAGATGATGATTTAGCAAAAACTGCTACAGTAACAAGGAAAATAGGATTTTGGTTACCTACCGGTAAATCATTTTCTCGTAGTCCGCAGAGGATGCTGGGGTCCACATTAGTACCATGGGGAATAGACGGGTCCACCAGGAGCCATTGGCACTTTAAGAGTTTGAGAGTGTGGGCTGGCTCCTCCCTCTATGCCCCTCCTACCAGACTCAGTTTAGAAACTGTGCGCGAGGAGACGACATACTTCGAAAGGATTATACACAAATAGTGGTGAGATTCATACCAGCTCACACATACAAGGCACATCAAGCGAACTAGCTTGAACTACTCAGCATCAGCTGAAACATTACTTACCAAGTAACAATGCAGTACTCAACTAAAACGAAATTGTACTGAACCAAATAACATTTGCAAGAAAACGAAGCGCTGGGTGGGGGCCCAGCATCCTCTACGAACTACGAGAAAAGGATTTACCGGTAGGTAACCAAAATCCGATTTTCTCTTACGTCCCAGAGGATGCTGGGGTCCACATTAGTACCATGGGGATGTACCAAAGCTCCCAGAATGGGAGGGAGAGCGCGGAGGCTTCCTGCAGAACTGATTGGCCGCTGATGATCTGAAGTTCAGTCAAAGTATCGAACTTGTAAAACTTTGCAAACGTGTTCGACCCAGACCAAGTTGCAGCTCGGCAAAGTTGCAATGCAGAGACACCTCTTCACATGGATCTTCAGAGCCCTTACAACATTCAAGGACTTTGATGTAATTGAGGAGTCAGTAGCCATTGGCACCACAATAGGTTGGTTGATATGAAATGCTGACACAACCTTCGGAAGAAACTGCTGACGTGTCCGGAAGCTCAGCTCTGTCATCGTGGAAGATCAAGTAAGGGCATTACAGGATAAAGCCGCCAACTCGGACACCCATCTAGCAGAAGCTAAGGCCAACAATGTAACCGCCTTCCATGTAAGAAATTTGACCTCAACCTCCTGTAGTGGCTCAAACCAATCCGACTGGAGGAACTGCAACACCACGTTAAGGTCCCAAGGTGCTGTAGGCTGTACAAAGGGAGGTTGGATGTGCAGAACTCCCTTCAAAAAGGTCTGAACCTCAGGGAGGGCAGCCAATTGTTTCTGAAAGAAAATGGATAGGTCCGAAATCTGGACTTTCACAGATCCCAACCTCAGGCCCATATCCACACCTGCTTGCAGGAAGAGGAGAAAACATCCTAGTTGAAAATCCACCGTAGGAAACTTCTTGGATTCACACCAAGAGACATAGGGGGTCATTCTGACCCGTTCGCACGCAGCGGTTGTTCGCTGCGGTGCGAATTGGTCAGAACTGCGCATTGCGCATGCGCACCGTTGCCCGGCGACAGATGTCGCCAGGCAACGGAGCGCCTAGCGTGAAGAAAAGACACAGCACTGGACGGAAAGAAGATTGACAGCAGAGAGGCGGTACGGGGCGGCTACTCACCGTTGGAGGCCGTTTTCGGGGAGTGGTAAGAAGAACGCAGGCGTGTCCAGGCGAACGGAGGGTGGATGTCTGACGTCAGGACCGGGACCTTCATCGCTGGATCCGTCACACTGGGTAAGTAGCTGCAAGGCTTGTCTTGTTTGCAGGAAAAATTTTAAGCATAGCTGGGCTGCACAAGCGATCGCAGCACTGCTATGCTAAAATACACTCCCCCATAGGCGAGGATTCGTTGATTGCAGCAGCAGCAAAAAGTTGCTGGCTGTGATCAACTCGGAATGACCCCCATAGTTCTTCCAAATATGATGGTAATGTTTAGACGTTACTCCTTTCTTAGCCTGTATGAGGGTAGGAATGGAGTTCTTCAGAATGCCCTTCCGAGCAAGTATCAGGCGCTCAACTTCCATGCCGTCAAACATAGCCACGGTAAGTCTTGATAGGCGAACGGCCCCTGCTGCCGCAAGTCCTCCCGAAGAGGAAGAGGCCCCGACTCTTCTTGTAGTAGATTCAGAAGGTCCGCGTACCAAGCCCTTCTTGGCCAGTCTGGGGCAATACGGATCGCTTGAACCCTTGTTCTTCTTATGAGCTTTAGGATTCTTGGGATGAGTGGGAGTGGTGGAAACACGTACACTGACTGGAACACCCACGGAGACACCAGGGCGTCCACTGCCACTGCTTGTGGGTCCCTCGATCAATAGCGTTGGAGCTTCTTGTTGAGACGAAAGGCCATCATGTCTATTTGGAGTAACCCCCAAAGGTCTGTTATTTCCTTGAACACCTCCGGATGGAGACCCCACTGCCCTGGATGGAGATTGTGTCTGCTGAGGAATTCTGCTTCCCAGTTGTCCACTCCCGGAGCAGGTGCAGCTGAGGGAAGAAACGGAGACTTACCCGCTGTAGCCGTGGATATCCACGCGTCTAAAGCTTCCCCAAAGAGAGCCTGACCTGTGTAGGGTAGGGACTTCACACTTTTTCTGGATTCCGCGTCGGCCGACCACTGGCGCAGCCACAGTACCCGACGAGCTGAAACAGACATGGAAGAGATTCCCGCAGCCATGAAACCCAGGTCTTTCATGGATTCTACCATAAAACCAGCTGAATCTTGAATGTTGCATAAAAATAATTCAACATCACCCTTATTCATCGTATCCAAATCCTCTAGCAAGGTAGCCGACCACTTTACTATAGCCTTTGCAATCCATGCACTAGCAATAGTGGGACGTACTATGGCCCCTGAAGCAGTGTACATTGATTTAAGTGTGTTATCAATTTTTCGATCAGCCAGCTCCTTTAAGGCGGTAGATCCTAGAACAGGTAAAACCACCTTCTTTGAGAGTCTTGACAATGCTAAATTCCTTTGTCGTATAAACAACCCTTTATGAAGCTAAGAACACTGTACGCTGTTTACTTAAGAAGTACCGTAATGGTACGCTATCTGCGTAGCGATCGCTCAGCCGTAGGCGAGACGCTCAAGCGTCACGTTCGCTCACGGCCCAGTGATCACAGGACACGTTATTGGTTATGTCTAGGGTAATGATTCGCTATGGCGTAGCTTACGCTTGAGACCACGAGGAGGTCACCAGCGATGCAGACGCTCACAACACTATACCTTTATGATAAAACCTTATACCAATGAAATACACTGAATACCTTAATGTGAGTACAGGGTGTAAGTGCAACCTTGTGTAACCTGACTAACTACAAAGCTGCTTGAGCGTCACCGACGCTCAAGTGAACACTTAACACTATAGAAAATACACAGATACTGGTTTAGGTTCCAAGGCCTATTAACTGTATTATATCTAATATACTTGTAAAAGGGGAAAACAGTACAAATGATACACTACAATATAACAGAAACTTCCTAACCACAGAACTAAACAATAAATACAAAAAGACAATACTACTCTGACCTAAATGCAATACAATACAATACTATCTAATACAATACAATACTAGCCTAGTCTAGGGGAGATATGAGAGAACAGAACAGAGAGAGAGAGAGAGAGAGAGAGAGAGAGAGATGAGATGAGAGAAATGGACATAAACTTCTTATGTCCATAACTATTCGCACGAGCGATTAATACGCTCCAAACCAACACCGGAATATTGCTAATTAAATACTCTTCCGATGGGTACCAAACACTGCTGTATGATTCCTGTTAGACCCTTCGTACGATATAAAGAGGGATTCCTCAGCTCTGGGACATTGTATTTTAACCAAACTTTCAGAATCTATCAAAGGGACCATGATCTATAAACTACATTAATTGTGAACATTTGTAACGAATGAGTCGCACGCTACGACTACATAAACTCTACCGTAAATACGCATACCGCGCCTGCGAGTGCACGTTATTGCGGGTATGCGCATCCACGGGAGAGCGCACGCACGCGCAGCGCGGACCAGTGTGCGGTGCAAATATGGCAACGTGCATTGAGACATTTTTCTGACTTTGACAGTCCACCCTTTGGCAGTCAATAATAACTGCCACAAAACATTTAAGGAGAAAAATGTAAGTCAGGGGTTAATTGATTTCCATGGTTGGGTAGGGGAGGAGAGAGGAGAAGGTGTGAAGAGGGTATGACCTAGTGAGATAGCAGAAGCATGTGTGTATGAATCCATGTTTGGGGGGTCATGTATCATCGTGCCGTACGTGTTGTAAATCAAGCTTCGAGGTATTGCGAAGTATACATTTGAATTCCTTCTTATCCTGTGGTACAGGTCTGTGGATGGGCTGTCAAACTTTACCGAGCTCATTTCGGCTGTGGTTGTAACAAAATGGGGATGCACATTTTAGTTGATGATACATGAATGGGGGAGGTATGTGGTTGCTGATATCTGTGCCTGTATTCCCTATCGTCTATGTGTGTCGTTACCTGAGGGTTGTAGAGATGAAGATAAAGAACACTTACGAAAAATGCAATGATATTCTATGTCAGGGAAATGTACATCTGTCGTTGAAGTTGTGTTCGGTATCTGTTGAGAGTCGTCTTCTTTGCGCTGTATTGCTCCTTGGGCATGAGCAAATAGCTTTGTCTGAGCCATCAGATTTACAAAAAATGTTGGGCTAGCGTGAGTTTAAAAATACTAGGGAAACTGGGGATCCATGGCAAAGTTCATCAAGTGTCCATATTTAAAGTTGTCAAATCTTCTTCTTTGGTCAATCCGTTGTCTGTATACATCTCGTCTCGTCAGCTTCCTCGTCCAAGGGGGTCTTTGTATCTGGGAGAAAAGCAGAAAAACAGGTGAAAGAAACGGACCGTATAATCGCATTTTCATCACATTCTGGTTTCTATCATTGGGTCATAAATCAAATCCAGGTTAATTACAGTTTCCTCACTCCTCAAGCTCATCACTTTTGTACTTTGTTTGCACCTCATTAAAGCCTGCCCGCATCTAAATATCAATCCAATCGATATAACGACACCCAAGATACATAGTAGAAACTTTCCAACATCCATTATGACTCCTTGAGCCCAGTCTCCCAAACCGGAGAACCAATTTCGCGGGTTCAACCATGACACCCAACTAGTCAGCTCATTACCTACAGCAGCAAGGGTGAGATTGTGTTTTCGACGAAATTCCCACTTTAATTGCAGAATATCGTCCATCTTTTGGTCTATGACCTCTACCGGATCCTCGGTGCTATTTGTGATATACGTGCAACACTTTATGCCGTACTGTGTTGCCAATGTAACACAATATCCGCCTGTTACTGCTGTAAGGTAATTAAGAACCATCCTATGCTGAACTAGTTCTGTTTTGTAAGCTTGAAGTTCTCTTCCAGTGTATCTAAACGTGTCATCATACATTTCAGTGATATTATCTAACAAATTGGCGAGTGCGGAAATGTATTTATAATTCATCACTCCCCGAGCGGTACGAGTGAAATCTAACGCTACCAGAACCTGAATCCCGGTGGATTCATGGATAAGATCAGAGGCCGGATGCTCTAACCTTTCTGACAGTTGTCTTTTAACTCGGTGCTCGTAATGAGTGTGAGTATAAGGAGCTTGGGCACCACGGTGTATGTCCTTCATTTTGTCATGTGTAACAGTCATCACTTCAGGCAATACTTTTCCAATATAACACAATCCTTCAGAGTTTGGGGCAAGCCACTTGTACGCCTTTCTCCCGCATATGAAATATGCATCATCGGGGAGAACATAAGGGACGGAGAAGGACATGACCATGTTACAAACCTTCCAGGTGAAATCTCCTGACCCTAATTCTTCCAACTGCTTAATGCACGTATCGGTTTGTACGATATGTGCACAGTATCCTGGTGATACCTCTCCAACTCTAGTAATCCTATTTCCTAAGGTATATCGATACCGGAAAGATTTTCCTCTACTGGCTATATGGCGTACGAGCTCTGTATCTGTAGGCATTCTATCTGCTCTGTGTGAAAAGGTCATGGTAAGGTTGCTCCATGACACTTCCCAATTTCCCGGTTTTCTGGGATTGGAGATGTTAAAACATAAGAGGGACCTATCCACATGGTATTGGTGGAGCTTCAAACTAGGAGGGCTGGAGATGTTAAACCTCCGGTCCACCGGTCTCCCACCACTTAGCTCAAGTACCTCCCCTAACGTTAAAGGAAATGGTACTAGCCCTGATTTGCTGTGTCCCTGAGGTACTTGAGAGCATACCCAACAATCTGTTTGGTTTAACACGTTACCCACTAAGGAGTGATAGTCACTCAATGGATGCCGGTCTATATGGATATTAAAACTAGATTGGCATTTCTTTATGCATCCATCTTCAACCAGATTATCACAGAGCCTACAGATACAATTTTCTTCAGCTAACAATCCATCACAATTTCTTCTATCGGATCGTTTTCTGATACTCGCCTTTGCTTGTTGGTTTGGTTGATCTTGGAAAACTACGCCTCCATCATCATAATCGGAACCCATTCCAGAACCTCTTTCGACCTCTATGGTACTCTCGCCGGAACAGACTGCTCTGGTCAACATCATGGTTAACATCAAAATCCGGATCACAGTCTCTTGGGGCAAGTCCATCTTTGAGGAGGAAATAGGGAAGAATGAGGAGGGGGAAAAAGAAATTTTAAGGGAGAGGGGCTGGGAAGTGGAGAAAAACAATAAAAGGGAGAAGGGAGTCGACAACTGCTTTCGGTCTTCAAGGCTCAGGTGCCGCCTCAGTCCTCCTGGAACAGACACTCCAGTGATACAACCTCTACCGTCTGTTCCTTATCACGGGACTTCTCTGGATCAGCAACCTTTTTGCAGTGGGATGAATGGACCCAAATCTCTCTCTCAGCAACCTTCAATGCTGTGGTGCTAGTCAATAAGACCTGGTATGGTCCTTCCCATCTATCAATAAGACAACCTGAGCGTAGAAAATTTCGTATCATTACATAATCCCCAGGTTCAATGTCATGACAATTACTATCTGGTAAATCAGGGATCATCAACTTCAGATTATCATTTTGATTCCTCAACTGTTTACTCATGTTAATTAAGTATTTTACAGTTACTTCATTGTTACATTTCAAATCATCCTGAGGGTTAATCATGACATGCGGTTGTCGACCAAACAAGATTTCAAAAGGACACAGATTAAGAGGGGACCTGGGAGTGGTTCTGATGCTATACAAAACAATGGGTAAAGCTTCTGGCCACGTCAATCCTGTCTCTGCCATTACTTTACTCAATTTATTTTTAATAGTGCTGTTCACTCTTTCGACCTTCGCACTCGCCTGTGGACGGTACGGAGTGTGCAGCTTGCTATCAATTCCCATCAATTTACACATTCCTTGAAAGACATCACCTGTAAAATGGGTACCCCTATCACTTTCAATGATTCTAGGGATACCATATCTACATACAAATTCCTGCACAATTTTCTTAGCTGTAAACATAGCGGTATTTGTAGCTGCTGGAAAAGCCTCGACCCAATTCGAGAAAACATCTATACAGACAAGTACATATTTCAAATTTCGACATGGGGGTAATTGAATGAAGTCAATTTGTATTACCTGGAAAGGGCCGCCGGCAGGTGGGATATGGGATGGTTCTGTAGGTATTGCTTTTCCAATATTCTTTCTCAGACAGGTAAGGCATGACATTGCTCTTTTACTCGCATGAGAGGAGAATCCTGGGGCGCACCAGTATGCTCTTACCAATTTGCACATCCCCTCCTTGCCTAGATGAGTCAGCCCGTGAGCTGCTTCAGCCAGACATGGAAGGTATGCCCTGGGGGCCACTGGTTTACCATGTCCATCCGTCCAGAGCCCTGAGGACTCCTGGCCATATCCCTTTGCCTTCCAGACTGCTCTTTCCTGTGTGGAACACAGATTCTGCATCTCACACAACTTCTGTGTGTTGATGGTATTAAATACCATCAACTGTGTGGTGTCTGTCCGTGTGGGGGTAGCAGCTGCAAGCTTTGCGGCTTCGTCTGCTCGGCTGTTACCAAGGGATACTGGGTCTTGGCTATATGTATGTGCTTTACATTTGATAACAGCCACTCTGTCGGGTTCCTGTATCGCTGTTAGAAGCCTTTTTATATGAGCTGCATGCGCTATCGGTGTACCAGCCGCCGTCATGAAATTTCTGAGCCGCCATAGCGCTCCGAAATCATGGACTACCCCGAACGCGTATCTGGAATCGGTGTAGATATTGGCTGACTTACCCTTAGCCAATTCACATGCTCTGGTTAGGGCGACCAGTTCAGCAACCTGGGCTGAGTGAGGTGGGCCTAGCGGTTCCGCTTCTATGGTGTCTTGGTCATCTACGACTGCGTATCCAGTACACAAGTCTCCCGAGTCTGACTGTCTGTGACAACTACCGTCCGTGTAGAACGTGAGTTCTGCATCTTCCAGTGGATTGTCACTGATGTCAGGCCTTGCGGTAAAATTTTGGGTCAAATATTCCATACAATCATGTGTATCTCCCTTTGCATTAGATCCTCCTTCCCCATCACTCTCACCTTCCACCCTTTGTGTCTGACCAGGCACACCTGGGAGAAATGTTGCAGGATTTAATGCGCTGCATCTCCTTATGGTGATGTTTACTGGGGCCATTAATGCCAATTCCCATCTTGTAAACCTTGCTGATGAGACGTGTCTGGTTTGGGCAGAATTCAATAAGGCAGATACCGCATGCGGTGTATGGATTGTGAGGTTGTGGCCTAGCACAACATCTTCGCTTTTCGTCACTAGCAATGCTATCGCCGCAACGCTACGCAAGCATGTGGGGAGGGATCGCGCTACCGTGTCTAGCTGGGCGCTGTAGTATGCGACTGGCCTGCTGGCGTCACCGTGTTTTTGTGTTAGTACACCTGCTGCGCACCCAGCACTTTCTGTTCCGTATAGTTCAAAGGGTTTCCCATAGTCTGGCATACCTAGTGCTGGTGCCTGCGTTAGGCACTGTTTGAGTCTCTCAAATGCTGTTTCAGATTCGTCTGTATGCGAAATCCGATCAGGTTTGTTTGAAGAGACCATTTCCTGCAAAGGTAGCGCCAATATGGAAAACCCTGGGATCCAATTACGGCAATACCCACACATTCCTAAAAACGTCCTGATCTGTTGCTGGGTTTGTGGCAGTGTCATGTCTCTAATGGCTTGGATTCTATCAGCGGTCAGGTGTCTCAGTCCTTGTGTTAGACAGTGTCCCAAATATTTTACCTTAGCTTGGCATAATTGCAACTTGTCTTTGGAAACCTTGTGACCTGTGTCTGAAAGATGAAACAGGAGCTGTTTCGTATCCTTCAGAGATGCTTCCAGTGAATCTGAACACAGTAATAAATCGTCCACATACTGTATCAATACTGATCCACTGTCTGGTTGGAAAGACTGTAAACAATCATGCAAAGCCTGAGAAAATATACTTGGACTATCTATGAAACCTTGGGGTAACCGAGTCCACGTGTATTGGACTCCTCTGTATGTAAATGCAAACAAATATTGGCTGTCAGGGTGCAGAGGTACCGAAAAGAAAGCGGAGCAGAGGTCAATAACAGTGAAAAATTTGGCAGTGGGAGGAATTTGCATTAGGATGACAGCTGGATTAGGCACTACGGGGAACTGACTCTCAACTATTTTGTTAATCCCCCTTAGATCCTGCACTAGCCTGTAACCCCTCCCCCCACTCTTTTTAACAGGGAAGATGGGACTATTTGCGGTGCTGGACGTTCTTACTAGAATGCCCTGTTGTAGCAAGCGCTCTATTACGGGAAAAACTCCTAACTCCACCTCTGGCTTCAGAGGATACTGTGGGATTTTTGGAGCTATCCTACCATCTTTTACTTGTACAACTACTGGAGCTACGTTTGCCATTAATCCAGTGTCCTGTCCATCTTTTGTCCAAAGTGACTCTGGTATCTGAGATATCATCTCTTCTACTTGGGATGGATTCCTATTTGTCATAATGGAATGTGACATTAATTTTGATGGGGAGTCTAACATGTCTCGTACTTCCTGAGCGTGATTCTCAGGAATGTCCAAGAATACACCTTCAGGGGTACAATAAATGACGCAACCCATTTTACATAGTAAGTCTCTCCCCAGGAGATTAGTTGGTGCCGATGCAGCCAGCAAAAAGGAATGCTTGGTATGCAAAGGCCCTATTGTAATCTCGGCTGGTTTGCTAACAGGGTAGTGCTGGACTACTCCTGTTACTCCCATGGCTGGAATTGTCCTACCAGTGGTTCTCATGCCCACTGTCGAATTTATCACTGACTTGGCCGCCCCTGTGTCTACAAGAAAGTTTAAAGTTTTACCAGCCACATTGATTGCAATCTCTGGTTCGCTTCCAAGACTGGCAATCAACTTAACTGGCTGCAGATTACAGGTATGGCCACACCCCTATTGGGTATGCTGACCTCCCTGAATCCCGCTGGCAGCAACTACTTGTGAGGGAGTTAGCTGGGAACTACCAGAGGCATGCCAATCTCTGTTCTGGGGATATCTTTTTGTTTCCCCTGTATGTGGCTCAAAACTCCGCCTCTGTGGACCCTGCTCCCAATGTCGTGTGTTGTGTTGTTGTCTAGGGGGTTGAAAAGACCTTTGTACATTCTTTGTTCTACATTCTCGTGCAAAGTGTCCCGGTCTGTTACAAGAAAAACATGTTATTACACTTGCCTTACCCACAGGATTCGGTGGTACATACGCAGGCTGCCTTGTGGTCAGCGCCTGTATACTTACGGACATCAACTTATCACTTTGCGACTCTCTGTGCCTAGTGATGTTTCTGTCGTGATCAATAGCAGCCTCTCTCAAGCCGGACACTGACAGACCTCGCCAGCATGGTTGCGTGGTCTGAACCCTAGTCTTTAATGTTTCCTTTAAACCATCCATCAGTACGGATACTGCTACTTCCCGATGGTTTGGGTTGGTCTTAATGTCTTCTATACCAGTGTACTTTGCCATTTCTAATAGTGCCCGGTGAAAATATTCTGTTGCCGTTTCGGACTCCTTTTGCTTAATGGAAAATATTTTATTCCATTTAACAACGGCTGGGAAATACTCTTTTAGCTGTAAATTTATCCTTTTTACATTATCCTTGTTGTACACGTCTGTAAGCGGTACATCTTTATCCAATGCACAATCAGCTAAAAACTGAGTTGCATCAACATTGGAAGGTAAACAAGCTCTTAGCAGTATCTGCCAATCCTTGTTGTTGGGTTCTACAGTGTTACCTAGATCCCTGATGTATTTTTGGCTAGCAACTAAATCCTTCCTGGGGTCAGGAAATTCGGACACTATTGTTCTTAATTCCATTCTGGAAAATGGAGTGTACATGGCAATGTTCCTTATGGGAGTGGCTCCAGACACATCTGTTTTTCCATTGGGAACTGCTATTACCCTTACAGGAGCAATTCTAACAGCCTCTTCCTGTGTAGATTCTACAGCTTGTTGTGGTACAATTGTTTCAGTGTAGTGCATGGTGCCGTACTTACCCGTTGACACGACCTCACCTATCCCTCCGCTAGGGGCTTTCACTAATCTCGTGGGTGTCGCTGTGCCTACTGTGGTCTCTGCTATGGTGGCTGCAAGAGAGAGAGCTGAAATTGTTGCTGAATCGTCTTCTTGATCACACTCCTGAGGAAGGTTCAAAACAGGGTACATCTTGCACGGGTTAATACTTGCATGAGTTATTTGGTTAACATCATTAACATTTACAGTGTTACTAAGAGTTTGTGTTTTACAACCCAGTGCGTTTCTCTCCGCAATCAACTTCTCTCCTGCAATGTATGGTGGAGGAGGAGCTGTGGCAATCAACTTCCTGACTGCCCCAGATCCTGCCGCCAGAGCCAAACCTCTCTGTATCTCACCTTCCTGGTGCCATAACTGTAAACAATCATGATGTTGAATTCGTCTCTTTGTTGATTTTACGAGACATATCCTCCTCCTTAAATTTTGTAACACTTCTGGACTAAAGCTACCTATTCTTGGGAATTTGTCCCTGTCTTGTACAGTCATTCTCTCCCATTCATCACATAAAGATTCGGTGTGAATTCCATATTTTTCACACATTACATATCGTGCCGACCCAACTGGTCGGTTCGCAGAATCAACCTGAACCAGGGTTGATCGCCCCCTACCTGAACAAATGGCCCCCATAATCTGCAGGCGTTGCTTATTCCTCCTTGAATATCAAGGCTTTCAGCGAACCCTTACAAACAAACCAAGATGTCCTTGGGCAGGCCGGCGGTGGTGGTTTATCAAGTACCCCACTTACTTCTCGCCCACGTTGGCCTGTGCTGCAATCACTGTAGCCAGAGCTGCTGTACCCAACCTAGGGCCCCTGTGAACCTTTATTTACTGGAACATATGAGGGTTACCCGCAGGACACTTACTCTTTCCAGTAAAGTTGGGGTTGTTAGATAGTTCCTGAGTGACCAGCGAACTTCCCTTCCAAAAATAAAAAATTACACAAATCACGTCAGAATGTACAGATAGCGTTTGTGACCACTTTACTCTAATGGTATTAGGTCAGATTACTAACTACTGCACACAATAACGTGCGGTCCAATCGTTCAGTATACGAGCACTATTTGTCATGTACTGAAAGATCAATGGAATCTATGTTTCCGGCTGCGATTCCTTCAGCCAGAGCTTGTATGGCCTATATGGGTTCTGCACCAACACCCCAGGCGTTGTGCCACTGGACTTTTATAGCGGACCTTTTACCTTACGACCTCCTGGTCTTGTTACCTTATGACCTCCTGGTCTTGTTACCTTATGGTCCGCTATACTCTAATGCTCAAATATTATTTAACCAGGGATGCCTCCCTAGCCACCGTATATGTCACTTACACGTATGTCCCTTGACGAGTACCCGGCTTTCCTTTTGGTTCCACCTTAAAGTTATATAAACTTTTGTATACAAAACACACTCACTCAACACATGTACACTTTTGTTTCTATATCTATTTCTGCGCAGAAATTGTCTTTAGGCCAAAAGTGTTACCAATTAGGAGCAGGATCTGTTAAACTAAATTTCAGATTTTCCAAAAATAGATTTGCGTTATTTACCGCGTCGCGTTATCTACCGCTGTGCGTTATTTATCGCCTTTGCGTTACTTCACTTTATCACAACTTGAGCTACGTGGGCGTAACCGGACGCTACGTTGCGTAATGAACGCTGCGTGCGTCTGCCTTTTGGATTGCGTACGCTAGTCTTTGTTAGCGACACGTGTACGCAATGCAAAGGATCCACCGTAACACAATATATTTTTATCAATGTAAATGATCCCTGATCATCTACCGCAATCCACACTGACTGCCTTGTATCTTCAGACAAACCGTGTGTTGTTCTATACTTTAACTATTACCTCTACTATTAAATAACAGCAAATCTCCTTTTAGCACTTTCTATCAACTATAAAATTGGCAAACAGGAATAGTGATATACGAAAATGAAACAGAAATGCAGATATATGCGTGCGTACGCAAGACAAAAGAAAAAAAAATAAACAGTTTTTAAAAGGACACAAGCGTTTTGTTCTTACTTCCGGTTACCAGGTTCCTTCAGCACTCTTTATCTAAGCGAAGCAGACGCTTATCCCGCCAGCACTATGAGACAATCTCCCACCCTTTGCTGGGGGATAATGTCTGCTGATCTACCTAGTGCAGATGTGAGAAGTATAGGACGAGCCCGCAATTGACAATGCTAAATTCCTTTGTCGTATAAACAACCCTTTATGAAGCTAAGAACACTGTACGCTGTTTACTTAAGAAGTACCGTAATGGTACGCTATCTGCGTAGCGATCGCTCAGCCGTAGGCGAGACGCTCAAGCGTCACGTTCGCTCACGGCCCAGTGATCACAGGACACGTTATTGGTTATGTCTAGGGTAATGATTCGCTATGGCGTAGCTTACGCTTGAGACCACGAGGAGGTCACCAGCGATGCAGACGCTCACAACACTATACCTTTATGATAAAACCTTATACCAATGAAATACACTGAATACCTTAATGTGAGTACAGGGTGTAAGTGCAACCTTGTGTAACCTGACTAACTACAAAGCTGCTTGAGCGTCACCGACGCTCAAGTGAACACTTAACACTATAGAAAATACACAGATACTGGTTTAGGTTCCAAGGCCTATTAACTGTATTATATCTAATATACTTGTAAAAGGGGAAAACAGTACAAATGATACACTACAATATAACAGAAACTTCCTAACCACAGAACTAAACAATAAATACAAAAAGACAATACTACTCTGACCTAAATGCAATACAATACAATACTATCTAATACAATACAATACTAGCCTAGTCTAGGGGAGATATGAGAGAACAGAACAGAGAGAGAGAGAGAGAGAGAGAGAGAGAGAGAGAGAGAGATGAGATGAGAGAAATTGGCTCACAGAAAGACAATGATAACGGAGAGAAACTTACGCACAAAGGGTATGATCGCCTGCGCCTCGATATCCAGCTCCCGGCTATCAGCAGATAACCGTTGATGAGAGAGTGAGAGCTGGATGTGGTCGGCCTGCCTATTTATGCTCCACACACAATGCAATCTCCTGGTCCTACAATCCCATTGTCCATTGGCCGAAGGAATTCGGCCCTGTATCATAACAAAAGGTCATAGGGTGATTCATACAGGTGGGCTGTGACGATTTCCAACAGCTCAGGTGGGTGGGAAACTGGGTTTCCCGCCGCATACCTGAGTATGTGTAAATAATAGAAATGGACATAAACTTCTTATGTCCATAACTATTCGCACGAGCGATTAATACGCTCCAAACCAACACCGGAATATTGCTAATTAAATACTCTTCCGATGGGTACCAAACACTGCTGTATGATTCCTGTTAGACCCTTCGTACGATATAAAGAGGGATTCCTCAGCTCTGGGACATTGTATTTTAACCAAACTTTCAGAATCTATCAAAGGGACCATGATCTATAAACTACATTAATTGTGAACATTTGTAACGAATGAGTCGCACGCTACGACTACATAAACTCTACCGTAAATACGCATACCGCGCCTGCGAGTGCACGTTATTGCGGGTATGCGCATCCACGGGAGAGCGCACGCACGCGCAGCGCGGACCAGTGTGCGGTGCAAATATGGCAACGTGCATTGAGACATTTTTCTGACTTTGACAGTCTGGACACAGATGCGTCAACAATCGGCGGGTTTTCCCATTTTTTCCTATCCTCCTCAGGGAAAGGAAACGCCACCTGGACTCTTTTAGGGATCTGGAATTTTTTCTCAGGGTTTTCCAATGCTTTCTCAAATATAGCATTCAATTCCTTTGACGCACTGAAGGTTAGCGAGGCTTTTTTATTTTCAGTGAAAAAAAGCCCCCTCAACCTGTTCAGGTGTGGTATCATTAATGTTCAACACATCCCTGATAGCCTCTACTATCAATTGCACCCCCTTTGCAAGAGATGCAGATCCCCGCAACACATCCCCATCACCGTCTGTGGTGTCAGAATCGGTATCCGTGTCATCCTGCGTGACATGCACAAGCGCACGTTTGTGGGGGTGTATAGCGGTGCGTCCCGGGGTACCAGAAACAGGCCATACTGCCATAGAGTTCTGTAATACCTGGGTTGCAGATTCATTACTTGCAACCCTGTCAGAAATCTGAGAAATCCAAGATTTGATAGAGGAAAACCACTCAGGCTCCCTTGCTGGTATCTGTGCTATACCAGTGCTATCCTGATTACATGGAATGGGATCATCCTGTGAGGACAAATTCTCTGCAGCATATGACACAGTGTCCCTGGACATAGCTAAAGGAGACCACCAGAAACTCCACACACACACACACACACACACACACACACACACACACACACACACACACACACACACACACACACACACGGGAGGGCAAACAGAGTTTCCCCCCTAGAATGGCAAGAGAGACACAGAGATTGGAGCCAACCCACACACAGTGCTTTTTAACCAAAGGAAGACCCCTTTTCAGCGCTGACTGTGTACCTTAATAGGATACACAGTCGTATTGCAGCCCCATCCCCCCTTCTACAACCCCCTTGTACCGTTTACAGATAGCTGGAGTTGCTGTGGAGGGACCTGATTCTCCTTGTCAGCACTGTGCAGGCAAGAAAATGGTGCTGAACGCTGCTGGGTCCGCTCTGAGAAGCTCCGCCCCAAAATGGCGCTGTCTTCCTGCTCTTCATCAGATTATACTGGCCTGAGGATTTAGTGCTGGCTAAGATCCGGGGACCCCGACAGGCTTCTGGACCAGTGCAGAGTGTCGGGCTGGCTCAGGATGCCCCTCATAGCGCCGCACCATGTACCGCTGAACCATCTCCGGGGCGCAGTTAAAACTGCGCTCTTACCCTGATGCCGCCATCTTCACACCGACCTCCCGCTTGCTAGGGGGGTCAGTGACTCAGTCGCAACCGATTCTTCAGCTCTGCAAGGGGGTGGCGGCATGCTGCTGGGGCGAGCAATCCCCTGTGGCGGAGAACGATCATACCCCTCTGGATCTCAGTGTCCAGTTAGCGGAGACAGTGGGTCAGACCCCGCAGGGTGGACACTGCTCCCCCCCTCAGTCCCTTGCTGCAGGGAGGCTGTTGCCAGCAGCCTCACTGTAAAATAATAAACTCTAAAAAAAAAATTTTTGCCAGGAAAACTCAGGAGAGCTCCCCTAGCTGTGACCGGCTCCTCCGGGCACATTTTCTAAACTGGGTCTGGTAGGAGGGGCATAGAGGGAGGAGCCAGCCCACACTCTCAAACTCTTAAAGTGCCAATGGCTTCTGGTGGACCCATCTACACCCCATGGTACTAATGTGGACCCCAGCATCCTCTAGGACGTAAGAGAAATACTGTGATTTGGGGGCACAGTGCTGCATATACTGTGATTTGGGGCACAGTGCTGCATATACTGTGATTTGGGGCCACAGTGTAGCATATGTTGTGATTTGGGAGCACAGTGCAGCATATAATGAGATTTGGGGACGCCATGTGACATATACTGTGATTTGTGGGCACAGTGCTGCATATTCTGTGATTTGGGGGCACAGTGTTACATATAATGTGATTTGGGGGCACAGTGCTACATATACTGTGATTTGGGGGCACAGTGCTACATATACTGTGATTTGGGGGCACAGTGCTGCATATACTGTGATTTGGGGCCACAGTGTAGCATATATTGTGATTTGGGAGCACAGTGCAGCATATAATGAGATTTGGGGGCACAGTGCAGCATATAATGAGATTTGGGGATGCCATGTGACATATACTGTGATTTGGGGGCACAGTGCTGCATATTCTGTGATTTGGGGGCACAGTGCTACATATACTGTGATTTGGGGGCACAGTGCTACATATACTGTGATTTGGGGGCACAGTGCTGCATATACTGTGATTTGGGGCCACAGTGTAGCATATATTGTGATTTGGGAGCACAGTGCAGCATATAATGAGATTTGGGGGCACAGTGCAGCATATAATGAGATTTGGGGACGCCATGTGACATATACTGTGATTTGGGGGCACAGTGCTGCATATTCTGTGATTTGGGAGCACAGTGTTACATATAATGTGATTTGGGGGCACAGTGCTACATATACTGTGATTTGGGGGCACAGTGCTGCATATACTGTGATTTGGGGCCACAGTGTAGCATATATTGTGATTTGGGAGCACAGTGCAGCATATAATGAGATTTGGGGGCATAGTGCAGCATATAATGAGATTTGGGGACGCCATGTGACATATACTGTGATTTGGGGGCACAGTGCTGCATATTCTGTGATTTGGGGGCACAGTGCTACATATACTGTGATTTGGGGGCACAGTGCTACATATACTGTGATTTGGGGGCACAGTGCTGCATATATTGTGATTTGGGAGCACAGTGCAGCATATAATGAGATTTGGGGGCACAGTGCAGCATATAATGAGATTTGGGGACGCCATGTGACATATACTGTGATTTGGGGGCACAGTGCTGCATATTCTGTGATTTGGGGGCACAGTGTTACATATAATGTGATTTGGGGGCACAGTGCTACATATACTGTGATTTGGGGGAACAGTGCTGCATATACTGTGATTTGGGGCCACAATGTAGCATATATTGTGATTTGGGAGCACAGTGCAGCATATAATGAGATTTGGGGACGCCATGTGGCATAAACTGTGATTTAGAGACACAGTGCTGTATACACTGTGATTTGGGGCACAGTGCTGTATATACTGTGATTTGGGGCACAGTACTGTATATACTGTGATTTGGGGCACAGTGCTGTATATACTGTGAATTTGAGGGCAAAATATAGCATATAATGTGAATTAGGGGCACAGTGCAGGATGGAGGCCCCAAAAACCTGAAAGAAAGTAAGAGATGACCATGTTGGGATAGCTTGGTAGAAAATCAGTAGAAAGCTCATAATAGTAAACTACAAGGGTGTGGGAAGAATAAATACTTATAACTTTTAGTATAAAAAAAATCCAACAGCTTATGTAATGAAGAGAAACCTTTAAAAATACAATATGCCAAGTTTCACAACTAAGCCCGGCTGGGAAGCCAGCAAATGCTAATTACTGCTGAACAGAGAAGCCCTTTGGCCCAGCTGGTATATCAAGTTAGGAAATACAAGATAAACAAACATTAGTTGTTTACAGATTCATTTCATAAGTGTGGAACATTATGTCAATGAGAGTTTTTGTTCTCTTTTTAGTAAATAACCTACTGTACATTATGACTTTACATCTTCCAAGTGGAATATTACATAAAATACACACACACACACACACTATATATATATATATATATATACTAGTGATGAGCGGGTTCGGTTTCTCGGAAACCGAACCCCCCCGAACTTCACCCATTTTACACGGGTCCGAGGCAGGTTCAAACCTTCCCGCCTTGCTCGGCTAACCCGAGCGCGCCCGAACGTCATCATCCCGCTGTCGGATTCTCGCGAGATTCGGATTCTATATAAGCAGCCGCGCGTCGCCGCCATTTTCACTCGTGCATTGGAGATGATAGGGAGAGGACGTGGCTGGCGTCCTCTCCGTTTATTGTTGAACTTGATTGCTTTATTGCTTAATTGTGGGGAGGACTGGGGAGCAGCTGTTAGGAGGAGTACAGTGCAGAGTTTTGCTGATAAGTGACCACCAGTTTTATCCGTTCTCTGCCTGAAAAAAACGCTCCATATCTGTGCTCAGTGTGCTGCATAATATATCTGTGCTCACACTGCTTAATTGTGGGGACTGGGGAGCAGCTGTATTATATAGCAGGAGTACAGTGCAGAGTTTTGCTGACAGTGACCACCAGTATACGTTGTCTGCCTGAAAAACACTCCATATCTGTGCTCAGTGTGCTGCTTTATTGTGGGGACTGGGGACCACCAGTATAATTAATATTATATAGGAGGAGTACAGTGCAGAGTTTTGCTGACCAGTGACCACCAGTATACTATATATAGCAGTACGATACGGAAGGCCACTGCTGTACCTACCTCTGTGTCGTCATTAAGTATACTATCCATCTACATTCTATACCTGTGGTGCATTTTAGTTTTGCAGTTTGCTGACACAGTGACCACCAGTATACTATATATAGCAGTACGATACGGAAGGCCACTGCTGTGCCTACCTCTGTGTCGTCATTAAGTAGACTATCCATCTACATTCTATACCTGTGGTGCATTTTAGTTTTGCAGTTTGCTGACACAGTGACCACCAGTATACTATATATAGCAGTACGATACGGAAGGCCACTGCTGTGCCTACCTCTGTGTCGTCATTAAGTATACTATCCATCTACATTTTATACCTGTGGTGCATTTTAGTTTTGCAGTTTGCTGACACAGTGACCACCAGTATACTATATATAGCAGTACGAAACGGAAGGCCACTGCTGTGCCTACCTCTGTGTCGTCATTAAGTATACTATCCATCTACATTCTATACCTGTGGTGCATTTTAGTTTTGCAGTTTGCTGACGCAGTGACAACCAGTATACTATATATAGCAGTACGATACGGAAGGCCACTGCTGTGCCTACCTCTGTGTCGTCATTAAGTATACTATCCATCTACATTCTATACCTGTGGTGCATTTTAGTTTTGCAGTTTGCTGACACAGTGACCACCAGTATACTATATATAGCAGTACGATACGGAAGTCCACTGCTGTGCCTACCTCTGTGTCGTCATTAAGTATACTATCCATCTACATTCTATACCTGTGGTGCATTTTAGTTTTGCAGTTTGCTGACACAGTGACCACCAGTATACTATATATAGCAGTACGATACGGAAGGCCACTGCTGTGCCTACCTCTGTGTCGTCATTAAGTATACTATCCATCTACATTCTATACCTGTGGTGCATTTTAGTTTTGCAGTTTGCTGACACAGTGACCACCAGTATACTATATATAGCAGTACGATACGGAAGGCCACTGCTGTGCCTACCTCTGTGTCGTCATTAAGTATACTATCCATCTACATTCTATACCTGTGGTGCATTTTAGTTTTGCAGTTTGATGACACAGTGACCACCAGTATACTATATATAGCAGTACGATACGGAAGGCCACTGCAGTGCCTACCTCTGTGTCGTCATTAAGTATACTATCCATCTACATTCTATACCTGTGATGCATTTTCGTTTTGCAGTTTGCTGACACAGTGACCACCAGTATACTATATATAGCAGTACGATACGGAAGGCCACTGCTGTGCCTATCTCTGTGTCGTCATTAAGTATACTATCCATCTACATTCTATACCTGTGGTGCATTTTAGTTTTGCAGTTTGCTGACAGTGACCACCAGTATACTATATATAGCAGTACGATACGGAAGGCCACTGCTGTGCCTACCTCTGTGTCGTCATTAAGTATACTATCCATCTACATTCTATACCTGTGGTGCATTTTAGTTTTGCAGTTTGATGACACAGTGACCACCAGTATACTATATATAGCAGTACGATACGGAAGGCCACTGCTGTGCCTACCTCTGTGTCGTCATTAAGTATACTATCCATCTACATTCTATACCTGTGGTGCATTTTAGTTTTGCATTTTGCTGACACAGTGACTGAAGGGTTAAATCTCCTCTGTCATTGTGCATTGTGTAAATATTGTTTCTTTTTCTTTTGCCTTGGATTTAGCTTGCATTGCATAAAATGAATATAGCTCCACCCATAGTTTGTTGGGAACTGTGTGAAATCACCACCCCTAGATGAAGTACTAGGCTGTATCCTACATCCCCCCATGTAGCCTGTTTTATCCCTCCTATGCAGTAAAGTTAAACCAATAAAGTATTTACTTTTGCCTACCCCTCCCTGGACATTCCAATCCCTCCCTAGACAATGATGCCTTATATACCATTGTTATGAACAATAAACGGAGAGTGATTCTTAATTACATGGTGTCGTGTATAATCTGTAATTTTAAGGATTGCTCTCACTGACGTCAGTGGCCATCAAATCGAGGGGTACAAGAAGAGGCTGATTTTCCTTTCAAGTGGGGGCTCAGTCCTGGATTCAGTTGATCGCCCCCGAATCGGTAAGATAGAGAATTCATTGTCTGTCTTTTCCGTAAGGGATTGCGTTCAAACACTGAATTTGAACTCGCTCCGTGTTCCGGGAACACGTGACAAGGTAATATTTAAGTCCGGGACTTAATATTACGTAGTTTTATGTAAAGCCATAAAACAGGTATCAGGGATACCATATAATCTTTAATGTCTGGGACTTAAAGATACGTCTGAGAAAAGCGCAATTCTCCAAAGACGTTAGTATCTGGGATACTTAAAAAATAGACCTGGGGTCTATACGTAACGTAGAAAATACCCCGATTTGATCGCCTATATATTCTTGTATGTTTGTAGTGTGATAAGTTCTTATATTTGGTTCAGACGGCTGGTAAGTTTTCGTCTGCCAGATATCTTTACTCAAAACACTTTTCTTGCTTCCTGTTTAAAACGCTGTATTTTTTCTGACATCTTGTACGAAGGTAAGCGTACCCGTCAAAAGATTTCATGTTCTCATTATACAGATAATATTGTGATATTGTCAATGACTAATTAACTGGTGTTAGCTAATGCATGCATAGAAAGTTTTTGTAAATTGCATTTTTTGTTGTGACATTGTATAGAAAGTCTTTTTGTTGTGAAATTGTATAGAAGGTTTTTTTTTTAAACTGCATTTTTTGTTGTGATATTGCATAGACAGTTGTTGTGAGTTGTTGTGGAAATTGCGTAGAAAGCTGGTGTAGATTGTATTCTTTACTATGGGAGGGGGTCAGAGTAAGACAGTCATTTATCCTCCACCTTTACCAGGAGAAACATGTAAGGAATATGTTGCCCGTAACTCCACCACAGATTATTATTTAGTTAACCCTTGGGTAGATAACTTAGCGGGGTGGACAGAGAAAGTTGGCAGCCCCAGCCCATTCCCCCGTGATGGTATTAATTATCCATTTTATATGGACATGATCAAAGGGCTTTGTCTGGGAGACAAGGAAGCCTGGCCGTGGTATGATCATGACCCACAATGGGACATGACATATATGCGCGCTGGAGGAGAGCAATGGCTCACGATAGCACCTCATTGGTATGACAAAAATATCAAGCAGAAACAGCGTAGAATAAAATCTGTAACTTCCCGACTACACAAAGCTGAGGAATTTAGAAGCAACAAGTTTCTGAAAAACTCTTCTCCTCCGCCCTACAGTCCCCTATACCCCTCCTTAAAAGACACAGATCTGTTAGCTGCAGTTGCTTTGTCACGAATTCCGATGCAAAGGGGAGGGGGAGGAGGGGAAGGGGAAGGAGAA
The DNA here is from genome assembly GCF_028390025.1 of Pseudophryne corroboree. Taxonomy (NCBI): domain Eukaryota; kingdom Metazoa; phylum Chordata; class Amphibia; order Anura; family Myobatrachidae; genus Pseudophryne; species Pseudophryne corroboree. The sequence continues at coordinate 264,917,771 of NC_086447.1, read as the reverse complement.
GGAGGCTCAGGAGGAATAGCCCCCCCTGACAGTACCCTCCACATAGACGTAACCACCCCCGCCCCTAGTGCCCCTACTCCTAACAAACAAATCACCTCCCGCCGTAACGCTGACTCAACTGTTATCATTCACCACCCTCTTACCCCCTCCATAACGCGATCCGGCACTGGTTTCCTTGAAAACAGTGCTGATGCCAGCAGTGTCGCCACCCAGCACCTGCCCTTTATGACAGTAGGGGATCAGTTGTTAAAGAAACCCATTGAAATAGAGGATTTAGACAGAATTGTTAAGAACTGTCCCAAACCCACTGTTGCACCTGACGGCTGCATAGCTTACTTGAAAAAGGCTTGCACAGGACGCAGCTATAATCAAGAAGATATGAAGCTGATCATAGATGGGGTTATAGACCATTACAACGGGTGGGATTGGAAAAAGATTCCCACCATAAACACTCCTACCACCCTTAACGATGCCGTTCGCTACCCTCTCAATACTGGGGACGGTGTAACGGAGATGTGGAAGGAAATTGAGACCCATATGAAAGAGATTTTTAAAACCCGAGCTTCTCTTCCTATTGCCGTAGCATGTAAACAAAAGCCCACTGAAACTGTCACTGAGTTTTGGAAGAGGTTTAAAAAGTGTTGGTCTGAAGATGCAGGTCTTACTCTTGTAGATACAGACCATTTACTAATTTCTACCTTTGTAAATAACTTGTTGCCATCTGTTATGGTCCCTGTTAAGCAAGGTGTTTCTTCCTGGACCTCTGATAATATTAAGGAATTTGAAAAGCACTTATATGAAAAGGAAGCTGCAGGATGCTTTGATGTTAAAAAACCCTTGCAGAATGCCCCAACTCATAATTACCAAAATCACAGAAACCGGGGAGATAGACGCCAGCAGCACTTTACTGGCCCACCCCGCAATCCAGCCCGATATCAAAACCCACAAGCCAGGCCACCCCACCCCCCTGACTCTGCCAGCAGGAAACAAACCTCCTGCTTCAACTGTGGAAGGGACGATCACTGGGCAAGGGATTGCCCTTGTCCCCCACAAAACCACCGACAGCCCCAAGCTCCGGCTCCCTCCCGGGATCATCCCCGACAGTCACACAACAACCCCTTTCAGGATCATGTCCGATTCCGGGTTGACTGGCAGGATCCCTCCCACTGACGGGGCCCGGAGGAGGGTATCCCAGCCTTTGCCCAACTCACCAGACACTGGAAGGACCCACCGCTACTAACCTTGATTATAGGAAAGAGAGCAATCCCTTTCCTGGTAGATAGCGGGGCAACTACTAGTGTTTTGTGTGTCGACCTGTACGATGGTCATTTGGAAAAGACTGCTCCTTCAATGGGAATCAATGGGATACCCACAGATGCTTACCTGACAGATGCCCTTAGTGTCAGAACCACGGGAGGCACGTATATGGGTAAACACAATTTCACTGTAATACCTGAATGTCCAATTAATCTTCTGGGAAGGGATCTTCTTAGCAAACTCGAAATCTCCATTCTCCCTTCACCCACTAGCAGTGGCCTGGAGGTCGAGTCCCCACACCTACCGGTGTGGGAGGCAACAGACATTACACCTGATTTTGACAAAGTGAACCCTGCTCTATGGTCGGAGGGTCCCTATGACACTGGCCTCATTCCTTGCACACCATATAGAGCAACCCTGAAACCTGACACACAACCTGTCTATCAAAAGCAATACCCCTTGTCACAAGAGAAGGTTGAAGGTCTTAGACCAATGATACAACAGTTTCTCCAACAAGGCATTCTCAGACACATAATCTCACCTTACTGCACACCAGTCAACCCTGTTGCTAAGTCAGATGGTAGTGTAAGGTTTGTACAAGACCTCAGGGCAATTAACCAACTCATTGTGCCCATAGCACCCATTGTACCTGACATTAACTCACTCATTTCAGCTATCCCTGCAGATGCTGCAATTTTTTCTGTGATTGATTTAAAAAATGCATTTTTTAGCATTCCAGTGGATGCACAGACACAGTTACTTTTTGCATTTTCTTTTGAGGGCAAGCAACTCACCTGGTGTCGTTTACCCCAGGGCTATATTGACGCACCCGTTGTCTATAGCATTGTACTCCAGGCCACATTGGGGCCCTGGCAACCTCACCATGGTTCAGTCCTGCTACAGTATGCAGATGATCTGCTGCTCTGTAGTCAAACTGAGGAGGCCTGCCGGGAGGATGGTATATCACTGTTAAACTGGCTCTGTGAATGTGGACACAAGGTGTCCAAAACAAAAATGCAATGGTGTAAGAAGCATGTGGATTACTTAGGTTTTGTGCTCACTCAGGGGGAAAGGAAAGTCAGTCCACAGCGCATTCAGTCTGTATTGGGCCTGGTCACCCCAACTACCCAGAGGGAACTACTGTCTTTTCTGGGTATGGTAAATTACTGCAGACAGTGGATATCTGATTGTTCCTATTATGATAACATTTTGAGACAAGCCACACTGAAAGACAAACCTAATATTGTACAATGGTCACAAGAAATGTTAACTGCATATGAAAGCTTAAAGTGTATGTTAATGAAAAGTCCGGCACTTGGCCTCCCCAACTATGTACTACCTTTTCATTTGTTTGCAAGGGACAATTGTAAAACCATGGCGGGGGTGCTCACACAGTTTCATGGAGGAAAGTTGCGCCCAGTGGCATTTTTTTCCAAAGTAATGCCTGTCACTGTGCAAGGTATGCCTGCTTGCCTCAGGGCACTTGCAGCCTGTGCAATGGTAACTGAAATGGCCACCACACTCACCCTAGGCCACACAACAATACTTCACACCACTCATGATGTTCTAACCATTTTAAAAGGGTTACACACACAACACATGTCAGCTCAGCGCCTCAGTGGATATGAGGTTCTCCTTTTGAACAACCCCTCACTCACCATTAAGTATGCCACCAACTCTTCAGGTCCTGCACCCATTCTCAACGCTCTCCTGGGGCTCAAAGGTCCTGAAGACCACCCTCCTGAACCCCATGACTGCTCAGCTTCCATTGAGTCAGAAACATCCCCCAGACTGGACATGTCCCCTGTCCCTGTCCCCGACGCGGATGTCATTTTTGTAGATGGTTCCTGTAGCAGACCCAATGACACCACGTACCAAGCGGGTTATGCTATTGTCACTCTCCCTGACATTATTCTGGAAGCACAGCCCATTCCTTACCAGTCAGCACAGGCTGCAGAGCTCATTGCTCTCACAAGGGCTTGTCACCTTTACCGGAATAAACCAGTCACCATCTACACTGACTCCAAATACGGGTACGGCGTCGTGCATGACCATGGGGTCATTTGGCAACGCCGTGGTTTCCTTGGAGCTGATGGAAAAGGCATATCACATGCCCAACTCATCTCTGACCTTCTGCATGCCATAACCTTACCCTCTGACATTGCAATCCTCCATTGCAGGGCACACACCGGGGGGAAGGATGCAGTCTCCCTTGGAAATGCCCTTGCTGACTCTGCTGCCAAACATGCAGCCTCACAGCCCATCACTCAGGCCCACATGACCATCATGACCCCCCCAGCTCTCGACAACCATTACCTGATCACCCAGTTACAGGCCTCAGCCTCCAATGCCGACCTAGCTGACTGGACTTACCCAGTTTTGCAGAAGAATCCTAAAACAGGATTAATCTGCAAAGAGGGGAAACCCTGTATACCCCAGTCCAGTGCACCCTTGTTTATTGCTCACTACCATGGCATAGGACACCACAGTAAGGCAACAACTACCTTACTTTTACGTAATGATTTCTATGTCACGGATGCCAAGTCATTAGTAGATCAGTATGTCAGTAGATGCATCACTTGCCTGCGAAACAACCCCAACAACCCTGACAAGGCAAAACATCAGCATCTTGAATATCCCACCACACCCTTTACACACCTGCAAATTGACTTCACCCATATCCCAGGTACTGGTAAACAGGAGTATGCCCTGGTCATTGTAGACATGTTCTCTCGATGGCCAGAGGTATTCCCCACTAAATCTGAGGATGCAAAGACAGTTGCTAGGATCCTAACTCAGGAAATCATCCCCAGATGGGGGTGCCCATTGCAAATCAATAGTGATAAAGGCTCCGCCTTTACAGCAAAAATTACACAGGCCTTGGTAAAGGCCCTGCAGGTGGAATGGAAGTTCCACATCCCGTATCACCCGCAGAGTTCAGGGGTCGTAGAACGCATGAATAGGACCCTCAAAGACAAGCTTAGGAAGGCCACAGGAGGCACCTTCCACAAATGGAAGCAAGTCCTTCCCATTATCTTGGCAGAAATTAGAATGACACCACAAAAGACTTTGGGTTACTCCCCCTTTGAAATATTAATGGGTAGGCCCTTCCCTACACCTTGGGCTAAGAAACCATTAGTAATACAGGAGGGAGATCTAGAACTTATCAGAGAAGAGTATGTCAGGTCCCTGATAATAAAACTGAATGAAATTGAACATGAGGTTGTTTGTAAAAACCCTTTGAATCCACAGGAACCTACACACCCCTTTAAAGTCGGAGACAGAGTCGTGGTGAAGGTGCTCCCCAGGAACAAGAGCCCAGGAGACTTTACCTACGGTCCAGAGACAGAGGTCGTAGCAGTAACCAGAACAGCAGTCCTGACAGAGGAAAGCCCCACCTGGATCCATGCATCCCGAGTGAAAAAGGTTCCTAGACCAGACCTAGAGAGGGAAGCAAGTGATTCCAGCGAGGTACAAACGGGGGCAGACAGCCCTGACCTCCCACCTAGCGAAGACAGAAGAACAGAGGAGGATGAGGAACCTGTCCCCTACCTCTATCCTGGGGACTATGTTGATAATCCTAATGGTCCTCACTTGCCAAGCTACAGCTGAAGTAGACATTACACAAAAATCCGGCACCTACACATTTTGGTATAACTCCTCCAATACTGAGGTTGCCGCCTATAAAATAGATTTCTGTACCATTGCTCCCTGTCTTAACAAACATTATGCCTGGCAGTGTGATCAGTATGGTACACGTAATACCCCCACTGAAGCCTATATTTGTGTTACTAGTAAATATTGGGGAAATAAATGTGCGTATTGGGGATCAGTGGGATGGAATTCTGGCCATAGTTATGGATACCAGCCCAAAGAGGCTCTCTCAAGAAAAGACAAATATGGTGAGTCCCTGCTTACCCGTCTTACCCTTCATAGACAAAACAGATGTGATAGTAAATTCATATTAAGCATAAAACATCCCCAGTCTACTGATGCAGGCACCTATGTCCTAGGTGAATCCTTTTTTTTAAACCCATCCCTTACACCATTCTTGTTACAGGATATGTTTAACAATGAAAAGTATGCCCAGCTCAAGCCCCCTAAACCACGCCCCAACCTCTTGAAACCTCATATAACCACCTTCAAGGATATGATGGCCGTTAACAATCCCACCTTTAAAGACACCCTAGCTATTGAAACTGGTTTCTCTGACATCAATTTCTGGTTAGAATGGATGAAGTATAGTGCTAGCAAACATAATAAAAGTAACTGTTATGTCTGTGGCAAATCTAGGCCCCACCTAGGTACAGTGCCCCTTAATATACCCCTAGAACAGGAAAATTGTTTTTTCAGCCTTTTTAATGACACCAAAACAAATGACAGTCAGTGCGAAATGTGGAAAAGGGAATATCCCATATTGTCAAAAAATCCCAACCCAGGAAGCACCATAACCATATATCCTGGAAACTATACCTGTTATACATCTAACACTACCACAGGTAGAAATTTAAAAACCTTCCCACCAGGGTATTGTGCAAATAAAAGAACAACTGTTTTAGTCAACCAAACTAGATCATTAGGTGACATTTATTATATATGTGGGGATATGAAGCTTAGAACTAAATTAGACACACCATGGTATGGTGAGTGTGCCCTGGCCAAAGTCATAATGCCACTCCTAATGATCACCGATGACCCCACTCCTCCCTCTAATACTCCTGCTAATCGAAAGAAAAGAGCACTCCCAGGAGGTAGCTTTGACCCCCACGTATACATTGATGCTATAGGGGTCCCAAGAGGTGTTCCAAATGAGTTCAAAGCTAGAGATGAGGTGGCTGCGGGTTTTGAATCATTGTTCCCTATAGTAACTGTAAATAAAAACGTAGCCTGGATTAATTATATATATTATAACCAACAAAGATTTGTTAATGATACCAAAGATGCTCTTAAAGGTATAGCTGAACAGCTAGAAGCCACTTCCCAAATGACCTTCCAAAATAGAATGGCCCTTGACATGATTCTAGCAGAAAAAGGCGGTACATGTGTTTACATTAGTAAGGTGGAAGGCTGTTGTACATATATTCCTGACAACACTGGTCCCAATGGTAAGGTTACTTTAGCCATAAACAAATTAGAAACCTTATCCATAGAACTTAAGAAAAATTCAGGTGTTGATAACCCATGGAGCCAATATTTTGGGTGGATTGAAAATTGGAAACAGGCTCTTGTGCAAATAAGTATATTCATAATAATAACTTTAATCTTTATAGGTCTCATAGTTTATTGTGTGATTCCCTGTGGAAAGAAACTCACATCTAAAGGTATTGACACAGTCTTGATGTATTATGATGTTACCACTAGCCCCATCACCTCCTCTGATAGCAAAGGCCCCGATGATTATGTTCAATATCTAAAAAATTGGAGAAACAAAAAGGGGGCTCTACAGAAGAATCATGTCGTATAACAATCATGATTCTAAGAGGGGATTGAAGGGTTAAATCTCCTCTGTCATTGTGCATTGTGTAAATATTGTTTCTTTTTCTTTTGCCTTGGATTTAGCTTGCATTGCATAAAATGAATATAGCTCCACCCATAGTTTGTTGGGAACTGTGTGAAATCACCACCCCTAGATGAAGTACTAGGCTGTATCCTACATCCCCCCATGTAGCCTGTTTTATCCCTCCTATGCAGTAAAGTTAAACCAATAAAGTATTTACTTTTGCCTACCCCTCCCTGGACATTCCAATCCCTCCCTAGACAATGATGCCTTATATACCATTGTTATGAACAATAAACGGAGAGTGATTCTTAATTACATGGTGTCGTGTATAATCTGTAATTTTAAGGATTGCTCTCACTGACGTCAGTGGCCATCAAATCGAGGGGTACAAGAAGAGGCTGATTTTCCTTTCAGTGACCACCAGTATAATATATATAGCAGTACGATACGGAAGGCCACTGCTGTGCCTACCTCTGTGTCGTCATTAAGTATACTATCCATCTACATTCTATACCTGTGGTGCATTTTAGTTTTGCAGTTTGCTGACACAGTGACCACCAGTATACTATATATAGCAGTACGATACGGAAGGCCACTGCTGTGCCTACCTCTGTGTCGTCATTAAGTATACTATCCATCTACATTCTATACCTGTGGTGCGCCTCTTTTTTTCTTTGCATCATGTGCTGTTTGGGGACAATTTTTTTGAAGTGCCATCCTGTCTTGACACTGCAGTGCCACTCCTAGATGGGCCAGGTGTTTGTGTCGGCCACTTGTGTCGCTTAGCTTAGTCACACAGCGACCTTGGTGCGCCTCTTTTTTACTTTGCATCATGTGCTGTTTGGGGACAATTTTTTTGAAGTGCCATCCTGTCTTGACACTGCAGTGCCACTCCTAGATGGGCCAGGTGTTTGTGTCGGCCACTTGTGTCGCTTAGCTTAGTCACACAGCGACCTTGGTGCGCCTCTTTTTTACTTTGCATCATGTGCTGTTTGGGGACAATTTTTTTGAAGTGCCATCCTGTCTTGACACTGCAGTGCCACTCCTAGATGGGCCAGGTGTTTGTGTCGGCCACTTGTGTTGCTTAGCTTAGTCACACAGCGACCTTGGTGCGCCTCTTTTTTTCTTTGCATCATGTGCTGTTTGGGGACAATTTTTTTGAAGTGCCATCCTGTCTTGACACTGCAGTGCCACTCCTAGATGGGCCAGGTGTTTGTGTCGGCCACTTGTGTTGCTTAGCTTAGTCACACAGCGACCTTGGTGCGCCTCTTTTTTTCTTTGCATCATGTGCTGTTTGGGGACAATTTTTTTGAAGTGCCATCCTGTCTTGACACTGCAGTGCCACTCCTAGATGGGCCAGGTGTTTGTGTCGGCCACTTGTGTCGCTTAGCTTAGTCACACAGCGACCTTGGTGCGCCTCTTTTTTTCTTTGCATCATGTGCTGTTTGGGGACAATTTTTTTGAAGTGCCATCCTGCCTGACACTGCAGTGCCACTCCTAGATGGGCCAGGTGTTTGTGTCGGCCACTTGTGTCGCTTAGCTTAGCCATCCAGCGACCTCGGTGCAAATTGTAGGACTAAAAATAATATTGTGAGGTGTGAGGTGTTCAGAATAGACTGGAAATGAGTGGAAATTATGGTAATTGAGGTTAATAATACTATGGGATCAAAATGACCCCCAAATTCTATGATTTAAGCTGTTTTTTAGGGTTTTTATGAAAAAAACACCCGAATCCAAAACACACCCGAATCCGACAAAAAAATTTCGGTGAGGTTTTGCCAAAACGCGTCTGAATCCAAAACACGGCCGCGGAACCGAATCCAAAACCAAAACACAAAACCCGAAAAATGTCCGGTGCACATCACTAATATACACACATACATACATACATACATACATACACACACACACACACACACAGGTTGAGTATCCCTTATCCAAAATCCCACATTTTTGGGTCCCCTACTGAGATAATGACATATATATTATATATTATGTGTATATATAGATATATTATATAGATATATAATATACATATATAAGTGTCATTATCTCAGTAGGGGACCCAAAAATGTGGGATTTTGAAATTTGGATAAGGGATACCTGTATATTTATTTATTTTTTCTGTGGTGGGGGGGGGGGGGGGGGCAATTTGTATATTTCTGAAGCCATCCCTTGTGGCGCCATGCAAATAAAAGATGATAAAAGATATAAATAATAATAACAACAGGTTTCCCCAAAGTGCTGAGTGTCTGCGGCTTGTCTAATTGGGCCAACTATGGGGGTCATTCCGTCCCTTCGCACGCAGCGGTTCTTCGCTGCAGTGCGAACAGGTCGGAAATGCGCATGCATTGCGCACATGCGTCGTTGCCTGGCGACGGTCGTTGCCGGGCAACGACGCCGCCAGCGAGAAATGTGATCGTAGCGGCGATCCCAAAAAGACGGACAGGCGGGAGGCGTTCCAGGGTGGATACTCACCGTTTTCCGGGCGTGGTGAGTCCAACACAGGCGTGTCGAGGCATTTGCAGGGCGGATGTCTGACATCAGGACCGGGACCTTCATCGCTGGTGGATCCGTCGCACTGGATGAGTAACTGCAGCCCTGGTCTTGTTTTACCTGAAACTTTTTTAGCATAGCAGGGCTGCACAAACGTTTGCAGCCCTGCTATGCTAAAGTACACTCCCCCATAGGCGGCGTCAGGTTGATCGCACGATCAGCAAAGAGTTGCTACGTGTGATCAACTCGGAATGACCCCCTTTGTCAGTAACCAAATCTGGAAACAATACGGTTACTTGATGGTCAGGTCAAGTGGTTTGAAAAAAAATAAAAAATAACTCGTGTGGCCAACAGTAACCCCAAATAACAATCTCACTGGACTGCTGCATTATGGAGCTGGGATTAAGAGCTCTACCCCACAACTGTATCAAAGAAACTAGCTGCGGTGCCTGCAGAAAATATGGCGCATAAACATGAAACAATAAGGATAGTGGATGCAGCCGCATTATGATGTTTGCAAATAAGTTCCTGTATAAAGACACCAAAAGCTCTGTTTACTTAAGGTCTTCCTGGGCCAGCTCACAACTTTCTCACAGGCAGATACAATGGAGGCAACATAAGTCATTTGACTTTCCAGAGTTTGATCTATCAGTTGGATGGAGATTTCGGTTTCCAGGACCTCCAAGCATGATTTATTTCACAAAATATAAATCAAAAGCATATTTCACCAGTAGCATCAGAATAACAGTCTACAAACTGCTCATTGTTTAACAGGACACAGCATCACATTGAGTATTAGCAGCCATGGCATTCGTTCAATCTAATAGAAACTCTATACCTTCTTTCAGTTTCAGACTGTCTGCCCCCAAGAACAGGAGCATGTAACAAAGCTTAAATAGCATGATTTTCCTATCCCACTGCACAACACAAACGTGTCTTGTCATTTAGATTTAGGTCTAATTCCAGACTAGAGAAACGCTTCTCTTTTTAACAGACAATGATTCTTTAACCATTTATTCTGGGACTGTAAGAGGCTGATGCTGTGTTGAATGAAAATTGTCTGTAAATGCTTCTACATTACAGTATGTTTACAGGAATAAAACCATTTAATGGGGCAGATGTATTAATCTGGAGAAGGGATAAAGAAGTGAAAAACCAGTGATAAGTACAAGGTGATAATGCACCAGACAATCATTATGGATTTGAAAAATGACAGTTAGGAGCTGACTGGCTGGTGCGTTATCACCTTACACTTATCACTGCTTTATCACTTCTTTATCCCTTCTCCAGGCTTAATACATCTGCCCCATTCTCCTATATGCAGAGATGAACGCATCTTGGTGTGCCCTGCCCTTTTCTGTGCACTTGGGCTTCTACCAGACATCATGAGTATGCACTAGCCATATCCCTACACTATTACATCCACCTATGTATAGCTTACCCAGGACTTTTGCCCGGGGCGGCGCCTTCCGGAGGGTGCAGGGCGCCATCCGGAGGGCGCAGGGCGCCATCCGGAGGGCGCAGGGCGCCATCCGGAGGGCGCCGCACCAGGGCAAGATCCACTGCTGCTGTGCTCCCGCTGCCGCTGTGAAGGGAAACTAGACGCGTACGCGTCTAGTTTCCCTTCGTGGAGAGGTCCTTTACTGTGCGGTGCGCGATGACGTCATCGCGCACCGCACAGCAAAGGTCCTCTCCACGAAGGGAACTAGACGCTACGCGTCTAGTTTCCCTTCGTGGAGAGGACCTTTGCTGTGCGGTGCGCGATGACGTCATCGCGCACCGCACATCATTTCAGTCTGTACAGGGGGTGTAAATGACCACGCCCCCTGTACGAAGCAACGCCCCCTATTGTCGCCCGGGGCGCACAGCGCCCAAAAACCGGCCCTGAGCTTACGTGCAGTATTTTACCACGTCCCAACTAAACTACTTTAACTACATGACAATGCCCTGTTACACCTCTTCAGTCCTAAGTGTAGATGCAGTTGAAATGTGACTCTGCATTTCCCATAATTGCCTGCACACAATACCGTAGCATGCAGAGTATGATAACACTCGTGATACGCTCAGCAAACAGGTGCATGTTCAACTAAGCATAAGCACTGTATCACTATACTGAATAATATGGGTCACAAAGTTCACTGCGGTATATTTTGCAAATGAAAGGAAGGTACATTACATTATACCTGTTCAGCTTGTTTAACTAAATTCTTTTCACTAAAATGTTAGCTTAACAACCGCTACATACACTGAGTTTGGCGTCTGATTTGCACGGATCACTTTCTGGGATTTTGCGCCATTGTCAGAAACCCTACTGGTAAATAATCTCACTTCACAAACAACTCTAAGCTTGGCATGACTTAAAAAAGCAAACAAACCAAACAACTTTTTCTTTGGGGTATGTAGGGTCGGACTGGCCCACAGGAAACAGGGGAAACTACCGGTGGGCCCACTGCCTGTGGGTCCTGGTCCTACTCCTCCTCTAAGGATCAGGTTCCAGACTCTATCCTAGTGCACTTGAATTATGCATTATACATATGTTACATTATACTTCACAAGAATATGGTTTATTATACATTTACCAAGGGGCACAGAACATATACTCTGTAATGGTTAGCCAAACCTCTGTGGTGGCTGGCCACGCTCCACTGGAGCCTGGCCACACTCTTAAGTATGGGCCCCTACAACAGCATTCCCCTGGTGGGCCCTTCATGCCCCAGTCCGACACTGTATGCCACAAAATGTCAACATTCAGAATGTCAACATGGACAGTAGGTTGACATGTCAAATGCCGACATTGACATAATGTAAACCTTGGCAATACCAACCATGCTTAACCCTAACCACAGCCTAAACTACAATCAGTAAAAATCAGCTGTTGACATTCACAAAAACAATATTATGCCATTTCGACATTCTGTCATTGTCGGCAATGTGCATGGTGAATGTTCCATTCTGGATGTACAGTATACCTTATCTTTGTGTACAGTCTTAAGGGCCCTACACATTGGCTGATCCGCCGCCGAGCTGCCTGACGGCGGATACGGCCGACGGGCAACCCAGCGACAGAGGGGCAGTGTCGGGGGGAGTGAAGTTTCTTCACTCCCCCCGTCACCCGGCTCCGTAGCAGTGCAGGCAAATATGGACGAGATCGTCCATATTGGCCTGCATGCACAGCCGACGGGGGACCAGCGATGAACGAGCACGGGGCTGCGCATCGTTCATCGCTGGTGCCTCCACACTCAAAGATATGAACGGTATCTCGTTCATTAATGAACGAGATCGTTCATATCTTTGAGTGATGTCGGCCAGTGTGAAGGGCCTATTACTGACACAAAGAACAGATAGATACTGTATATGCGGCAGACAGTAGTTTAAGAAGGGAATAAAATTATATGAGAATAACAAAAAGTTCTTTTTGGCACCTATTAAAAAATTTTGCAATAGGTTTCCTTGTTTTAATTACAAAAAAAAAGAACAAAATGTCACACTTACTGACATACAAAAATAGTGCCTTTAATCATCATGACATACAAAATTGAAGTGCAAATAAGATAACAATTCATTTCAACGTAAGTGACAGTCTCCTACTGTGTCCAACACAACACATATTTATACTCTCTTAATTGCTCTATGGTTCTGCTGGAAATAGTCCAACATGCTCTTATCTGTTTCAGCAGTTACCAGGGACCAAAATGTCTGTGAGAAATTCACAACACACAAAAGACAGACACTTGGAATGAGAATTTACAATGAAACAGCTGTCGTATATGTGCTATCCCAGAATCCTTCATTCTTATTGAGGTTATCAGCTACTTCCTCAGTTGCTAGTAGTTTTAAAGAATTAATGAAAAATGAATCAATATAGAAACAGGTACACACAATAATATCCTATAAGTTTAAATGTTCATACTTTGCCAAACCAAAGGAAGATAGTAACATGCTATGCAATACAAAAAATCACTACTTTCAAAACGAATAAAAAAATGTGTAATTTATGAAGTCCATTCATATACACACCACTACTCACAATGGAATGGCATTAAGTCTTCAAGTTAACCTGTCTGCACTGCAGGGGAAGTGATTAAATTTATGCAGATTAAAAGACTGGTGAATCGTAAATATCCTATATAATAAAAGGCTATCGCTGCTCCTCACCTCTATGGCAGGAATTCAAGTGTTACTGCTTCGGCAGCCACTAGATGGCAGTCGATGGAGCAATTTAAGTGTTGCTCCATTCGGGCATGCACAGCCGCTGGCACTGACATTACTGTTATGTTGTTCTGCAATTTGAAGGGCTAGTAACTAGTCACATATAATGTAATCAAAAAGTGACCACATAGACTTTGTATCAAAATTAACTTATAAATACATTCTTTTGTGAACTTATATTTTGGTCTTCCTTGATAGCATTACCGTCACTTACTAGTCACCAGACGTTAAGTGATTTATGAACTAATAGCCATTACATATCCTCATACAAGAAATTTGAGTGAATACACCTATCAATCTCAGTTTCAGTCCGCCTTCTATACTGTATATCTTGGTTATAGCACTCACTGTCTGTAATGTGGTACAGGAAATCTATCTTCTCACAGAGCAATAAGAGGCTGCAAACAGAGAATTTTCTTGACAAACCAGATTTCACATGTCCAAAGAATTTGGAGAAATGTAATGGTTTGACTGTGACCTAGATGATGTTGCTCACTGCTCAGATGACGTACAGGACACAAACTCTGGAGTTCCAAACACGGTACAGTATTTGGGTTCTGTGCATTGGCTGCCAGTGGCAAACGCAGGATTTGCATGGGGGGGTTTCCAGAACTGGGCGGAGCCAATCACGGGGGTGGGGACTGAGGTGACCCAGTATATGCTGGGTCCGTAAAACTAGTGTCTGTGTGTATATATATATATATATATATATATATCTACACATATATATATATATATATACATATATCTACACACATATATATATATATATATATATATACATACACACACACATACATATACACGGGTGGTCTTCAGTATGCCGGCGGTCGGGCTCCCGGCGACCAGCATACCGGCGCCGGGAGCCTGACCGCCGGCATACCGACACTTATTCTCCCTCGTGGGGGTCCACGACCCCCCTGGAGGGAGAATAGAATAGTGTGGCGCGCGTAGCGTGGCGAGCGCAGCGAGCCCGCAAGGGGCTCATTTGCGCTCGCCACACTGTTGGTAAGCCGGCGGCCAGCCTCCCGGCGCTGGTATGCTGGTCGCCGGGAGGCCGGCCGCCGGGAGATCGTAGTGAACCCATATACACATATACATAGCATATTAAACATGCATATATATATATATATATACACACACACACATACAGTACACATATATATATACACTTGTATATATATATATATCATATGTGTGTGTGTGTGTTTATATGTATGTATGTATGTATGTATATACATGTGTATATATGTAGGCACATGGATATATATGTACTATAATTAAAATAAAGTAAACTTTTATTGCACTTGCAAGTGCCACCAGGAAGACAGCAGGCTGCAGAGGACGCTAGACAGTCATTAATAATACTCATGCAGCTAAAAAAAAAAAAAAATTTTTTTTTTTTTTTTTTAGTGGAGGGGGTTTCTGGGTACTCGGAAACCCCCCCTGGGTGCGCCACTGGCTGCATTGCAGAAACGTGGACATATCACCCTCTTTTATTTAGGGCAGAACAGAGGACGACAAATGTCAGGAGTAGTTCTCTGGACATCAGTGGATGCACATTTTCAGATTCCTGGATTTTACAGATTGGCTTCTGAATTTTACTTTGTTTCTAGTTGGGGAGAAAGATCTAAGCAACAGGCCCAACCAATGGTACTTAGGGATTGTTATGCTATGGTTATATTTGCTGTCATCTCTACTTCCAGGTTACAGTAGCAACAAACAGAATGGCCTGGGATTTGTTGATAATCTTAGATGTAAAAGCATTCTCCATCATTTTGGACACCTGTTGATTAGAGTGCATCTCACCTAATTCACTACCATCCTGTTTTAAAGTACAGATGTGTCCTCATACATCTTGCCTCAATACACTATATAGCGCGAGATGCCTGGCGTGCGTAAGCTGACAGTTTCCGTGCAACTCCGTTAGCGTTGGGCGTCTTTTTGCCCACAATGCATCTTATTTGCATCACTATGCGAATAGGACGCACAAGCAGACTCTGCTGATTAAAATGATATGTTACGTGCCTATATTCTCTTTGCGTCTGCAGCTGCATCTGTGTACTAAAATGGTATGTTACAGTGTTTTCTAGGAAAATATGGCGATACAGGCTCAGTTGCACACGGGATATAGCCATGCTGCGTATCATTTTAATCAGCAGAGTCTGCTTGTGCGTCCCATTTGCATCATTTTTCAAATAAAATGCATTTTAATGAAAAAAGTCGAACGTAAATACGCTTGGTGCTACCGAGTCATGCCATGGTTTTCGTGACTAGAAGGGCTGTTTAACGTGCAGTAAAGTAAAGTAGATATACAAAATCTCAAATATGGACTTATTAAGAATAACAGTCAAATATGTATGCTAATCCATAAAAGGAAGCAAATACTTGTGTGTGCCTGTTAGATAATCCTGATCGGTGTTCATAGGGCTTGTACACAACTGCAATATTTTACTCCAGTAATATCAACACTGGAAGTCCAGACTCTTATCATCCAAGTGGTTAATAATAATAATAATAATAATACTACTACTACTAATAATAATAATAGTAATTTTAGACTTGCAACTTGTCCCGGGTATTGAAAGCTGCAGCTGCTAGCATATTTGATCTTGGACTATCAAAGTAATGTCCAACTGTTTCAGCACAGTAATACAAAAAAAATAAAACAATAGAACTTTTGGGTGTTCTCTGTGTGCTCTGCTAATAGTACCAATAACAACAACATCCCTTGTTCCACAACCTAATAGTAAACCATATGGGGGGCATATTACGTTTATGCACTTAAAATGGTACTTAAAGTAATTAAAAAATGGGCTCATATTTGTTCTCACCTCATTGAACAAAACATTGTGCCTGATTCAGATGGATTGGGCGTCGCTGCTGCTTATTTAGAAGTAGCAGTGATGCACAGATATGGTAACGCAGCAGGAAATGTCAGGTATAAGTAGACACTTCCTGCATGCATGTGTGAGCTAGTGCTGCTTCCGAGGATGCAGTATCGGATCACCTGCAACACCACTGGTCGGCTGATACCCCTTTAACACCGCATTTGGCGAGTCGCACCCGGGAACCGTACATGGGTGTTTGCTGGGTGCGACCCACCTCAGCCCCTTTCACAGCGGCAACCCCAGTAAGGCATATTGCCGGGTTGGTGACGTCAACAGTGACGTGATCTCCAAGCGCCACCCATCCATAATGTGTGAACGGGAAATGGGTCACATCGACCCGGCAACCTGTTCACACCGCACAGCGACCGGGGCTGAAACCGTGTTCAACCCCAGCCGCTACCAGGGTTGAAATACAGGGTCGCTCGACCTGGGATATTTCCCCTTGGCCCTTTCAGACCACACAGCAACCCGGGTTATGCGCGCTCATGTGCAATAACCTGGGTTAAAAGCTGGCAGTCTGAAAGGGGTATGAGTGACCCATGGGATCACGCAAGCCAGGCCACTGCAGCTACTACCATGAGGCCAGTTGGAAGACAGAGATCCTGGCATCTGCAATCCCCCCAAAATGGAGGCAATACACTTCCGTTTCCAAAATCGGAAGCCCTCGCCACCCAAAACGTCTGGAAACTGTTAATCACTTGACGTCTGCAGCCATTCTGCTTCCAACGCCACAGGACCTGTTCAGCACATGTGCAAAGTAACGAACATCGGTCCTTTGCGAAAATGAACAGGAGCTGCATCAGGATCTGACTCGGGTCGTCAATGCGTAAACAGAGCCTGAAAGGAGCCTCACAGATGATTAAATAACCCCTACATGTTCATGTAAGGCTGAAAAGAATGGACAACTGATCAATGCAATATGCTACTTTCTGTATTGTTAGTTACGTATTAGAGTATACATTAAGTACCAATATTAAAATACAAGACATATAAATTACATTTTGGCTGTAGCAGAGCACTGACTACAAATAGTCAACTACCCACATTTCTTCTATAAGCTATAAGCCATTAGCAATTAACCCAGTGGATGCCATACAAGGTAACGTGGAAAGCACTGGAGTTCACACACTGACCACTATGCATTTAACTTTATTTAAAACCGCAAGGTTTATGGGCACTAATAATCCATAACCACATAAATCATTTTCCATGCTTTCCTATTCTTCTGTGCAGGCCTGGGTCTTCCTCAGCCAGGGATAGCAATGTAAGCCAAAAGAACTTGGATTTGTGAACGGAATACTGAAATTCAGGTTCTGGCTCACAGCCATACTGCCCCCCACAGAGCTGGGCAGACAATCACTATTCATTCAGTGTGTTCTACAATTATTATGATTTCAAAGCAAGTTTTGTGAATGACTATAAAATAAGAAAAATTTGAATGTCCACAGTAAGCATGCAAATAAGAGACCGATGGTTAAAAACATCACATCTTAAATACACTGATGCAAGTTTTTTATATCATTTAGTTTCTAAAATTGTATCTAGTTTATTTTCCCTTAACTGAAAAGTTAAACATACAGTATGAACATTTGTTTATTGTGTTCCTACGTGTACAAGTACACACCAGAGCATTTTTTTTACCCGCATCTGTCAATATAACATGGGGGAAGTAGCTATTTCATAAGGCCCATACACACTGGGCGATTTTGAGCTGAAAGCAGATCACTTTTGGTGTGTTGAGCTGTTTTCACCTCGAAGCCGCCCAGTGTGTATGGACAAGCGATGAGCGGTGAGCTCTGATGCGCGCTCCTGCTTCATCGCTGGCGGCCGCAGTTAATCTACTGATATTACCAGTAGATGAACGGCGGGGTGAGCGACTTTCCATAGCGTCCTGCTATGGAAAGCCGCTCACCCCCGCTGACATCGCTGGGCAGCGGGGAAAAGCGCTCAGTGTGTATGCACTGAGCGCTTTTCAGCCCAGTGATGTCAGCGCTCATCGCTGTACATACACGCTGGGCAAAAACGCCCAGTGTGTACGCACCTATAGTCTGCATGTTTATGAAGCTAAGGGGCAAATGTATCAAGCAGAGAAAAGCATGGACAAGTAGAAACGTTGCCCATTGCAACCAATCAGCTTGTACCTATAATTTTATAGAATGTACTTAACAAATGCTACCTCAAAGCCAATTGCTGATGGCATAGCAACTGGTTGCTGTGGGAAACCTCTCCACTTGTACCAAGCAGTGAAAAAGGTGGAGGTGGGACAGATTATCTAAGTCTTACGTGCTGCTCTCGTCCCCATACCCCCCGCACTCTTCCCTCTCTGGGACAATCCAGCTTTCCCTGATGGTAAAGACAGACGTGCTTTTAAACACTGGAGAGGTGAAGGTTTAATTTTCATTACTGATATTGCTCCTTTGCACTCTTTTCCGTCCTTCTCTGTGTTACAAGACAGCTATAATCTCCCTCCTCAATGTTTTTACCAATACCTGCAGCTTTGTAGTCTCCATTCAGCGCTACTTTATTCACAAAGTTCCTGGTAAGAACCACCCTAGAATCGTTATGTTTCCTTCACCCTTTGTCAAAAGGCCTTATTTCATTGATTTATCGCCTTTTACTTAAGCATCATTTGCCCTCCTTAGCCGCGTTGGGAAACTGACTTGCAAGAACAATTAGGACCTGACATCTGGGAACAGATACGACAAAACTTGGCATCCTCATCTACCGCAATTAGGTATAGAGAAAACTCGTTCAAAATTTACGTTCGCTGGTATCTGGTTCCAACACGTCTGAATCGCGCCTTCCCTGATACATCAGATCTATGCTGGAGGGGTTGTGGGTTGAGAGGCACCCTGCTCCATATCTTTTGGGAATGTCCCCAAATAGCCCCACTATGGAAGGCTATACGTAGGCTAAACTCACGAATCACTGAGATAGACATACCGCTTTGTCCATCTTTCTTTCCACTTCCTCGGAATATCCCTGACATACTGAAGCCTTCTCAGAAACTTATCTGGCATATCACTAATGCGTTGAAATGTAAAACTGTTTACCATTGGAAATCCCACACAGTCCCATCTATGGCAGCTATCTTAGCGGCTATCTGGGACACTTATCATATGGAATTCATGCCTAGTACAGTAGATGACAATGCGTCTTCCTTCACTGAGTCCTGGACTTCCTGGCTAACACACCATAAAGCACCTCCTCCTCTGACATTCGGCTATTGACAGGGTTTAATGCCCAATCATATATTTATATTTCATTTGTAAATGTCTGCTTTTTTTAGTTTCTTAAATTGTTCATCCATCTAATCTAATTGCTTTTATTCAAATTTTCATTAGGAACAATGATGTTGTCTGCTGCTGGGTTCACTACGATCTGCCGGCGGCCGGCCTCCCGTCGACCAGCATACCGGCGCCGGGAGGCCGTCCGCCGGCTTACCGACAGTGTGGTGAGCGCAAATGACCCCCTTGCGGGCTCGCTGCGCTCGCCACGCTACGGGCACGGTGGCGCGCTACGCGCGCCACACTATTTTATTCTCTCTCCAGGGGGGTCGTGGACCCCCACGAGGGAGAATAAGTGTTGGTATGCCGGGGGTCGGGCTCCCGGCGCCGGTATGCTGGTCGCCGGGAGGCCAACCGCCGGCATACTGAAGACCACCCCTGCTGCTAGTAAGGGCAATCATAGGATAAAAGTTTCTCCAATCTTTAATCATTTGTACCTCGTTTTTCGCACTTGTGGCCGCAAAAACACATAGGTCTGGGAACTTATCCTGCATCATGTGTGTTTTTGCACAAAAACTGAATTGTCCAGGAAAAAACTGCCGTAAACCCCCATTTTTCTCTCCCAAAAATGTTCTTTCGAGACTAACTGAAATCCCCCCTAAGTGCGAGTGTAGCTGCTGTAACTGGTGTTTGAATGAACCAGAACTGGTTGTAGCAGCGCAGCAATTTATGGGAAATGTGAGCACATATTAAAAGTCTTCATTATTTACAGCAAAAGTTTGTGCCATATCACATATCCACTCTTCAGGAAAAGTCTGCCTTATCTTATAAATGTATATAAAACAACAATAAAGTTTCCATTATGTAAACATCACCAATTCATTGCTATGCAGTATGGTGATATAAGAGAGGTTCACAGTGAGGACAGTGGCAGATAAACCATAGTGGATATACAGAGCACATCTGTGCTAGGGAGTTCAGCTAAGAGCTGCTGTACTGCAGCCTGCAGTGTCAAGCACAGCGTACAAAGAAAACTGGCTCCCACTCAACTATAACACAAACATCTTCCAATGCTATCAGCATTTCAATTGCAGGTTAACAAAAACCATTATACACATTAAACATTGTCCACTAAAACTTCTCTCTTACTACGGTACTTCCCAAGGTTTCTGATTGCTCTCCCCAGCATGAGGCTGGACCCTCCCCTCTCACGCCACAAAGACTCGCTTTGTAGTGTACCAAGGGGCAAAGGATGGATGCCTTACTAACTAGCCCCACTTCTGCAGTATGGGAAACAGGGTCCATGCCAAACTGCTGCCCCACCAGTGATAAAATACAAACGTTATTACCTATAATGGTGCTGCTCATTAATATTATTTGAACAATTCTGAAATGTACTATTAGAAACATACTGAAAAGAAGCAGCAGAAAAAGGTGCAGGCAATATGCCTACATAACATAGCTGTGGTAACTTGTGAAAGGTTCTGTACACAAAGAATCCATTCTGACAAATTTACTGTCATCCCATAAATACTAATTGCTCAGCTACTGTTTACGCAACACATAAAAATAACCCATTACATAAAATAACTGCACAATACATAAGAGCCTGTGATTATCATGTTTCCTCTGCACAACTTCCTCCACTCTTAGGAAGGCTTAATACATCTCCCCCTCGGTATTATAAACAACATAAACACACAAAGTAAAAAGCAAAATACTGCTTTGCTGCAGTCTTGCAATCTTTATTGTAAGCATTACTTGTATTGACTTGTGTCAACTGTCACTCTCCATCTGAAAGTGTGCCGTAATGCTGCACTATACTGGGACCAGAGATAAGAGACAATGGGGGTCATTACGAGTTGATCATAGCTGTGCTAAATTTAGCACAGCTACGATCTTCTTCCCTGACATGCGGGGGGACGCCCAGCACTGGGCCAGCCCGCCCCGCATATCAGTCCGGCCCCCCCTTGCAGAAGTGCAAAGGCACCGCACAGCGGCAATGCCTTTGCACTTCAAGAGTAGCTCTCGGCCAGCGCAGCTTTAGCATGCTGGCCGAGAGCTACTCATCGCTCCCCGGCCCGCTACGGTTGCGTGTGACGTTAAGCAGACGCTGTGGCCCGCCCCCGTTAGGTCCGGCCAACCCACGGTTCCGCCCCCTCCCGCCCAGCGATCGCCTCTGCCTGTCAATCAGGCAGAGGCGATCGCATCCCTGCTATGGCCTTCGGGCGTCTGGAATGTGCCGGCGCACTACGGCACCAGCGCATGCGCAGTAGGGACCCGTTCGCTCTGCTGCGTTAAAACGCAGCAAGCGAACGGGTCAGAATGACCCCCAATGATAATGATAATACAGGTTTATTCTCTAGGTACATTTATTATCACATGAAAGAGAAAAGTTATAGAGACATGTCTAATCATCTGCATTATTCCCAGAGAGCATCACAGCAAACAGGACCAGTGAGCATGCAGATATGCCGTGTATTTATTGATAGAAGGTTATTCACTAGTATTGCTCATAGGTGTAATCAGACAATTGGTATTATATAACCTGCACTAGAATGGCTGATGTAGTTTAAATGTACAGTTGCACCTTTGAACTATGGGCCTTATTCAGGTTTGTTAGCAAACCAAAAAAAGCACACTAATGGGCAAAACCATGTGCACTGCAGGTGGGGCAGATGTAACATGTGCAGAAAGATTTACATTTGGGTGGGTTGTGTTCAAAATGAAATATAAATTGCAGTGTAAAAATAAATCAGCCAGTATCTACCCTGTACAGACACAATATAACCCACCCAAATCTAACTCTCTCTGCACATGTTACATCTGCCCCACCTGCAATGCACATGGTTTTGCCCATTAGTGTGCTGCTTTTTTTGCTAACAAACCTGAATATCCCCATATATTTCTGAACAACTGTTAAGAGAACAGTATAAAATGTCATTCTATCAATATTTTAAATGAAACAAAAATTATTGATACACTTATTTTATGGTGCTGGAAAGCAAAATATGGGTTCTAGATTTTATTTTTTACCTGACTGTGAAAGCCCAGAAGCCCAAAACACTAGAAATGGGTAACCTAGAGGAAGGGTATACAGTATTTACTAAACATCTGCAGTCTGAGCGCTCAATTAAAAGGGCATTTGTAATACTGTACATGCAAAACAAGCCTGATTTTGCGTGTATTACTATTTGAAAACAAATGTTTAGTAAATAAATCCCAGTGTGAAAAACTCACCCTCAACAAACTGGCTCATTAGTGTATGGCAATCAACTGTTTACAATGATTTTGATTTAATTAGTATGAAATAAGCAATATAGCAATATAATATCTCCAGTGAGTAACTATGCTTTTAGGGGTCAGACTTAGGAAGAGAACAAAACAATCAAACAAGTATTATTTTTACATTGTTGAATCTGTGTACATCCGTTTCTATGGTGACTCATACAGGGACGGCAGTGGCTGGATGCGGCCACGACCGGATGACGTTATTCGCCATGTTGAACCCGGAGGTATTCTTGTCTGCAGCGCACAACCTGGGGTGATCATCTCTTTTATAAGGTCAGATGTTTTTGATGTTCTGTTGATCTTTGATAAAGGTACTCTGTACCGAAATGTCAGTTTGCACACATTGGCTACTGTGTGATTATTTACCTAGATGAACAATCCCCTGGATTTGTACTACATTGTTTTGGAAGGAATCAGGATAGTTGGAATTTTGCTAATTGAGTGCCGGATCTTGCAGACACACACAAATATTTACAGGTATGTCACCAGTGCCGTTTCTAGCCGCGGGCACTTGCCGGCTCCTATCCTGCTCCCTCCCATAGCACTCCGCTTGGGGGTGTCATTTCACGCAACTGCGTCATTTCACCCCTGAGCAGAGTATTATGGGCGGGAGGAGGGGGAGCCCGATAGCAGTGCTGGCGCCAGCGAATACACACCCCTGCCAACGAGCATTACCCCTGGCAACAAGCATTACACACCCCAGGGAACGAGCATTTCACCAAGCAGGACACCCATAGCATGAAACAACTGGCAAAGAGCATGACCCCCAGTGCATGAAACCCCTGGCAACAAGCATGGCACTCATAGCATGGAACTTCTGGCAATGAGCATTACACACCCCTGGCAAAGAGCATGACACCAAGCGCATGAAACCCCTGGCAACAAGCATGGCACTCATAGCATGGAACCTCTGGCAATGAGCATTACATACCCCTGGCAAAGAGCATGACACCAAGCGCATGAAACCCAGCGCATGAAACCCCTAGAAATGAGCATTATACTCAGCGAATGAAACACCTCGCAACGAGCATGACACCAAGCGCATGAAACACCTGGCAATGAGCATGACACCCAGCGCATGAAACCCCTGGCAACGATCATGACACCCAGCGCATGAAACCCCTGGCAACGAGCATGACACCCAGCGCATGAAACACCTGGCAACGAGCTTGACACCCAGCGCATGAAACCCCTGGCAACGAGCATGACACCCAGCGCATGAAACCCCTGGCAACGAGCATGACACCCAGCGCATGAAACCACTGGAAACGAGCATGACACCCAGCACATGAAACCCCTGGCAACGAGCATGACACCCAGCGCATGAAACACCTGGCAACGAGCATGACACCCAGTGCATGAAACCCCTGGCAACGAGCATGACACCCAGCACATGAAACCCTTTGCAGCGAGCAGATAATTGAAAAATAATTTGAAGCTTTACTGCAGGGCATAATGAATCACGGGCATTGCGGTGTGTGGCACAATATGGTGCAGGGGGCATAATATGTTGCAATGGGCATTACTGTGTGGGGCTTAATATGGTGAAGTGTTTTTTTCCCCCCTGTAGTGTCAGAGGTCTGTTGTTGCACGGTCAAAAACTGGGGTGTACGGTAGCCTTTTTCTGTGACGCAATGCCCATCTTATCAAGGCCACGCCCCTTGTGCACTTTTTTATGACTATGGGAAGGGGGCATTTTTGAATGTCTATGGGGGGAGGTGCAGTTTTTTATTGCTCGCACTGGAAGCCAAATTGTCTAGAAACAGCCCTATATGTGACATCTAACAGGTGCCAATATTTCAACCCCTACAATTTGCAATTTTGTGCTGGCTTCATACTAGCAGGAGCAGATGCCTGCATGAGAACTTTCGCTGAGGACTCCAGGCACTGGACAAGCCATAATGGGATAGGTAGTACAATGACTGAGAACAGCACATAACACAAGCTATTAAGGCAGTTAAAAATATGTAAAAAACAGTGGGGGCCCTACCATAAAATTGACAAAAAGATATGCTGGCATTGGTTTTTAAAATGTATAATGTGGAATTACTCCCAACATCACAAATGTGTTAAACACACTGGACACACTCCAGTTCCTATTATGCCTTACAGAAAGCCCAGTTCACATATGCCACAGTGCCCCCAAGATGGTGATGTTGCTTTGTGTGGGGGCCCATGGGTTACCTCCCCCACTGCCTTACTGTTAATCCAACTCTGCCATCTACTCAGATCAAAGAAAAAGAAATACAAAATAGGAACACTGTAAAAGTTATATTGCTGGGGTCAGGGTAGTGTCAGACAATAGCAAGAAGTGGTCATAGATGTATCTTCAATAGAATACTCTAATACCCTTTTCAGACAGAAATGACTGAAAATCCCGGCTTTTACCCGGCATTTCACTGCCGGGTCGTTTTACCGGTCCTTGCCTTACCCCCCTTTCACACAGACAAGCAAATTCCGGGTCAAGAATTTCTACCCGGTAATTTGTGGTTCAACATGGATATTTCATCTGTGTGAATGGGTCAACCGGGGACGAAATACCCAAGTCTCTGACCCTGGTAAATTCCAGGATCAAAGTCCCGGGAATCTCAACCCGTGTTGCCCTTTTCACACAGAAAAAGGATCCACGTTTATCGATAAATTACTGGGTAGAACTTCTTCATTTCTGTGTGAAAGGGGTATAAATCAACAAAATGGGAATATTTTTTTGTGCACTTCTTGAAGATGAATTCCTGTATATAGAATAGAACATTAGAAGTGATTACAGTATTAAACGCTTGCATATTAGTGGGATTCATAGTAGTCGATTTGATTAGGGGTAATGCCTACTACGTGCTCATGTAAGGGAATAATGGCAAAGGCACCCTTCATCACCCCTAAATCTTCCTCACTTCGACCCTGAATTGTGTATTTTAGTTTGTAGCCACTTAGGGGTGCGTATTAAAATGTGTGCCATGGGGTCTACCGTGTGTACAGCTGATGTGCACACAGCATCTCATTACATTGAATCGACCCCTTAATGCTTATTATTTAGCCCATATTTGTATAATGTTTCAACTACACACCACACACTTCTATGTCAGCAAAGAAAATCTCATTCAGAAAGTGAACAAGTACAGTACACTGAAGGGGAATATCTGAAAGTTACTTACCACTGACAGTTGACTCCACGTCGACCTTAGAGGTTTATATTCAATAATGATCCTTTCTTCTTTTGGCTCTTTGGAATCATTATCCTCATCTGAATCAATATCCAGAGCTTTCTCCTTGTAATTTTGGTACAGAACAGCATTTTCTGAAAGCAAAGGGGAATGCATTTAGTATATGTATGGCATTCTCAAATCTCATAATGCAATAAGGAAAGTTAGGAAAAACAATTGCAATTTCTGTGTTTTTAGAAATGCTTCTGTAGAACAATAATATAAGGTGGAGATGTACTAAGCCTTCGAGAGTGATAAAGTGGAGAGAGATAAAGTACCAGCCAATCAGCACCTAACTGCCATGTTACAGGCTGCGTTTGAAAATGACAGGAGCTGGTTGTTTGGTCATTTATCTCTCTCCACTTTATCACTCTTTAAGGGCAGACTGTATTAAAGTGAAAATGCGGTAAAAACTCTGTTTTCTGGGTTTTTACCACATTTTCGTATGTACTTACCTCTGTCCGCCGGGTCTCCGCCGTGCAGGGTAACACCAGATTTTCTCAGAATGGGTCAGAAATTGCTTTAATAAACAGAAATACTTTTTCATTGATAGAAGTCAGAATCAGATTCAGGGATCAGGCCGCCCCTAGACACACCATTATTGCCCCCCCCCCCCCCCCCCCAAAAAAAGAAAAAAATCACCTGTGCCCACATAACTGCACCCACACCACTCACTGCCCCCTGCTGCTCACATTGCTCCATCAGCGCTCACTGCCCCATCACCCCCCCCCCCCCCACACGCACACACACACACCCCGCACACCTTCCCCCTACTGCTCACACACAAACACTGCATACATACACATGCCTGCTGTGCCACCCTCAGAAGTGGCGCACATGTCTCACCTGCCTAGTGGTAGATCTGCCACTGGGTGATATATAACAAAACTGTTAATAAACAAATAAATACCCCACAGTATCTTTCCTTATCTCCCACTACTCCACAATGTATCTGATTACCACTTTTGACAAAACTTTCCTAGAGACATATATGCCAAGTACTACAAATGAGCTGGTCCCTGAAGTATTTAACATTGCCACAGTAAGTTTTCTATTTAGGTACAGATGTGTCCTCATACATCTTGCATCAATACGCCACGCAGCGGGAGATGCCTGGTATGAGTGAGCTGACAGGTCCCGTGCAACTCTGTTACTGTCTGGCATCTTTTTTTTTTGGTAGCATAAAATGTGTCTTATCCGTATTGCTATGTGAATAAGACGCACAAGCAGATTCTGCTAATTAAAATTAATATATGGCATGTCTATATTCTGTGTGCGACCACGGCTGTATCTGTATACGAAATGCCATGCTACAGTGTTTTTCTAGTAACACTGCATTTGGTATGCAGATTCAAGCGCGGTGCCTAGTCCCTGCTGAAATGCAGTCATTACACATGATGCTACCTGTCCCTGCTGTTGCCACCAAAGAGTCAGGCAGCCCAGCAGGAAATCCACTTGTCAGGCTCACTACTAGTCAAAGGCTTACCACAGGAGCAGCCCGCAGCCTCACAGCTCTCTACAGATGAGACAACCTAGCTGTGAGTCCCTCTATGTGTATACGAGAAAGTACGGGTGGGGACAGGCATGGCCACGGCAGGTACAAGAAAAAACACGACACCCCAAGAGCTGTGTGTGTGTGTGTGTGTGTGTGTGTGTGTGTGTGTGTGTGTGTGTGTGTGTGTGTGTGTATACAGGTTGAGTATCCCTTATCCAAAATGCTTGGGACCAGAAGTATTTTGGATATGGGATTTTTCCGTATTTTGGAATAATTGCATACCATAATGAGATATCATGGTGATGGGACCTAAGTTTAAACACAGAATGCATTTATGTTACATATACACCTTATACACACAGCCTGAAGGTAATTTTAGCCATTATTTTTAATAACTTTGTGCATTAAACAAAGTGTGTGGACATTCACACAATTCATATATGTTTCATATACACCTTATACACACAGCCTGAAGGTCATTTAATACAATATTTTTAATAACTTTGTGTATTAAACAAAGTTTGTTTATATTGTGCCATCAGAAAACAAAGATTTCACTATCTCACTCAAAAAAGTCCGTATTTTGGAATATTCCGTATTTCGGAATATTTGGATATGGGATACTCAACCTGTATATATATATATATATATATATATATATATATATATATATATTTCTCTTACGTCCTAGAGGATGCTGGGGACTCCAAAAGGACCAAGGGGTATAGACGGGATCCGCAGGAGCTTGGGCACACTAAAAAGACTTTGACTGGGTGTGAACTGGCTCCTCCCTCTATGCCCCTCCTCCAGACCTCAGTTAGACTTTGTGCCCAGGAGTGACTGGACACACACTAGGAGAGCTCTACAGAGTTTCTCTAGAAAGACTTTTGTTAGGTTTTTTATATTCAGGGAGACCTGCTGGCTACAGGCTCCCTGCAGCGTGGGACTGAGGGGAGACCTACTTCTTCTTAGTTAAGGGCTCTGCTTCTTAGGCTACTGGACACCATTAGCTCCAGAGGGTTCGATCACTTGGTTCGCCCAGCTGCTTGTTCCCGGAGCCGCGCCGTCACCCCCCTCACAGAAGCCAGAAGAAAGAAGCCGGGTGAGTATTAGAAGAATCAAAGGCTTCAGTGACGGCAGAAGACTTCAGTAACGAGGTACAGCGCAGCGGTAGCACTGCGCTCCATGCTCCCACACATATCACCACGGCATTTTCAGGGTGCAGGGCGCTAGGGGGGAGTGCCCTGGGCAGCAGTTACTTGGGTCGGTGGCTGGCAAAACACACATTATACGGTCAGTAGCGGATCTTGCCACGCGTCTAGTTTCCCTTTCGTGGAGAGGACCTTTACTGTAATGATGTCCGGTGTGCGTTGACGTCATCGCGCACCGCACAGCAAAGGTCCTCTCCACGAAGGGAACTAGACGATTAGCGTCTAGTTTTCCTTCGTGGAGAGGACCTTTGCTGTGCGGTGCGCGATGACGTCATCGCGCACCGCACATCCTACTACAGTACAGGGGTGTAACTGACCACGCCCCCTGTATGAAGCCATGCCCCCTAATGCCGCCCGGGGCGCAAGAAGCCCCGGAACCGGCCCTGTATACGGTGTCCGGACACCGTATAGATTACCCCCGCCAGTGAACAGATTTTGAATTTTAGCGGGCTACAGCGCGCCGGGAAGGGGCGGGGCTTAGCCGCACATTGCTCACCAGCGCCATTTTCTCCTATCTCTACAGTGCTGCAGAGACGCTGGCCCGGACCTCCAAGCTCCCGCAAGTAACAGGGAGGAAAAACGGGGGGGGGGGCACATAAAATTTGGTGCTTTCATTTAGTTTAGACAGCGCTGATCATATATACTATTCTTTTAGTGTATGGGCGCTGGGGTGTGAGCTGGCCAACTCCCTCTGTGTTCTCCCTGCAGGCTTCTCTGTGGGTCTGTCCCTGTGCTTGTGGCCTGTGTGAGTGTGGGTGTGTCGACACTAGGTGTTGACATGTCTGAGCCTGGGTGTTCCTCCCCGGAGGAAGTTATGGGGGTGCAGAAAAGGATTTAGGTATGTCTCTGTCGGCACAGCCGACTGCTGATTGGATGACTATGCTGAGTACACTGAATGCGAATGTGGCTTTATTATCTAAGAGACTGGATAAATCTGATTCTCAGACACAAACATGGCGACAGTCTGTGGAGGACGCTTTGTCTCAGGTACAGACAGTCTCAGGGTCACAAAAGCGTGCTTTTAACCAGATGGCAGATACAGGTACCGACACGGACTCTGACTCCGATGTCGATTTGAATGAGGCTTCTTTGCATCCACGGGTTGTCAAGAGTATTCAGTACATGATTATAGCCATTAAAGATGTTTTACGTATATCTGAGGAACCTGCCGTTCCTGACACAAGAGTTTGTTTATTTAAAGGGAAAAGACCTGAGGTAAAATTTCCCCCCTCTCATGGAATGAATGCTCTGTGTGAAAAGGCTTGGGAGTCGCTTGAAAAACGGTGGCAGATTCCAAAGAGAATTTTGATGGCATATCCTTTCCCCTCTGACGATAGGGAAAAATGGGAGTCGTCTCCAAATGTGGACAAGGCTCTCTCGCGATTGTCCAAGAAGGTGGCGCTTCCGTCTCCTGACACGGCTGCTCTCAAGGATCCGGCGGATCGCAAGCTGGAGACGACATTGAAGTCCATTTTCGTCAGAACTGGTGCATTGCTCAGACCTGCTGTGGCATCGGTATGGGTGAGTAGTGCTATTGCTAAGTGGGCTGAAAATTTGGCTTCTGATATGGATGCTCTTGATAAAGATAATATTCTTTTGACTCTTGGTTATATCAAGGACGCTGCAGATTACCTAAAGGATGCGGCGAGGGATGTTGGCCTCTTGGGCTCAAGAGCCAATGCCATGGCGATCTCGGCCAGGAGGGCGCTGTGGGTTCATCAATGGAATGCTGATGCTGACTCCAAGAAGAATATGTAAGCTCTCCGTTTTAAAGGTAGTGTCTTGTTCGGTGACGGCCTGGCTGACCTGGTGTCGACCGCTACGGCGGGTAAGTCATCTTTTCTTCCCTATGTTCCCACACAACAGAAAAAGGCACCCCATCAGCAGATGCAGTCCTTTCGGTCTAATAAATACAAAAGAGGTAAGGGCTCGTCCTTCCTCGCTTCAAAGGGTAGAGGAAGGGGAAGGAAGTCGCCTGCAGTGTCAGGCACCCAGGACCAAAAGTCTTCCCCCGCCTCTACCAACTCCACCGCATGACGCTGGGGCTCCCCTGGGGGAGTCCCTACCGGTGAGGGGCCGTCTCCAATTCTTCAGTCAGGTCTGGGTTCGTTCGGCTTTGGATCCTTGGGTCTTAGGCATAGTGTCCCAAGGGTACAGACTGGAGTTTCAGGAGATGCCCCCCAACCGGTTTTTCGTGTCGGCCTTGCCAGCTTCTCTTCCCGAAAGAGAGGTGGTAAGGGATGCGATACAAAAGTTGTGTCAACAGAGGGTCGTGGTCCCGGTTCCCCTGTCAGAACGGGGTGTAAGGGTTCTATTCGAGCCTCTTTGTCGTGCCGAAGCCGGACGGATCGGTCAGACCGATTCTGAACCTAAAATCCCTCAATCCATACTTAAAAACTTTCAAGTTCAAGATGGAGTCTCTTCGAGCGGTGATCTCCAGCCTTGAAGGGGGAGATTTTTTGGCGTCAGTCGACATAAAGGATGCTTACGAACACATCCCGATATTCCCTCCTCATCAGGCATTCCTGAGGTTCGCGGTGTAGGATTGTCATTACCAATTTCAGGCGTTGCCGTTTGGGCTTTCCACGGCCCGAGGGTTTTCACCAAGGTAATGGCGGAGATGATGGTCCTCCTTCGCAAGCAGGGGGTCACAATTATCCCGTACTTGGACGATCTCCTGATAAAGGCGAGGTCCAAGGAACAGTTGTTAAGAAATGTGTATCTCTCCATGTCGGTTCTGCGACATCACGGTTGGATTCTAAATTTGCCAAAGTCTCAGTTGATCCCGGCCATTCGGCTGCCCTTCCTGGGCATGGTCCTCGACACGGAGATGCAGAGAGTGTTTCTTCCGGAGGTCAAAGCTCTGGAAATCCAGACCATGGTCAGGGAGCTTCTGAGACGGACAAGTGTGTCGATTCATCAATGCACTCGGGTACTATGGAAGATGGTTGCGGCTTACAAAGCCATTCCGTTTGTCAGGTTTCATGCCCGGGTGTTTCAGTGGGATCTGCTGAAAAAATGGTCCGGGTCTCACCTGCACATGCACTGGAAAATAAGTTTATCTTCCAGGGCCAGGATTTCTCTCCTGTGGTGGCTGCAAGGCTCTCACCTTCTAGAGGGATGCCGATTCGGAATCCAGGACTGGGTCCTGCTGACAACAGATGCAAGTCTCCGAGGCTGGGGAGCAGTCACGCAAGGAAGAAATTTCCAAGGAAAATGGTCAAGCCAGGAATCTTGTCTCCACATAAATGTTCTCGAGTTGAGAGCCATTTACAACGGCCTGCTGCAAGCAAAGAACCTTCTTCAGGGTCTCCCTGTCCTGATCCAGTCGGACAACATAACAGCGGTGGCGTACGTAAACCGCCAAGGCGGAACAAGAAGCAGGGCGGCAATGGCGGAGGCCACAAGAATCCTTCGCTGGGCGGAACAGCACGTGAGCGCTCTGCCGGCAGTCTTCCTCCCGGGCGTGGACAACTGGGAATCAGACTTCCTCAGCAGACACGATCTCCATCCGGGGGAGTGGGCTCTTCATCAAGAGGTATTTGCAGAAGTGACAAGGCGTTGGGGAATTCCTCTGATAGACATGATGGCGTCTCGCCTCAACAAGAAGCTTCTGAGGTATTGTTCCAGGTCAAGGGACCCCCAAGCCAGTGCAGTGGACGCCCTGGTGACTCCGTGGGTGTTTCAGTCGGTGTATGTGTTCCCTCCGCTTCCTCTCATTCCAAAGGTGCTGAGGATCGTTCGACGAACAAGGGTTCAGGCGATACTCGTCGTTCCAGATTGGCCACGGAGAGCCTGGTATCCAGATCTTCAAGAATTACTAGTGGAAGACATGATGGCGTCTCGCTTCAACAAGTAGCTTCCGAGGTATTGTTCCAGGTCAAGGGACCCCCAAGCCAGTGCAGTGGACGCCCTGGTGACTCCGTGGGTGTTTCAGTCGGTGTATGTGTTCCCTCCGCTTCCTCTCATTCCAAAGGTGCTGAGGATCGTTCGACGAACAAGGGTTCAGGCGATACTCGTCGTTCCAGATTGGCCACGGAGGGCCTGGTATCCGGATCTTAAAGAATTACTAGTGGAAGATCCCTGGCCGCTTCCTCTAAGAGAGATCCTGTTACTGCAGGGGCCCTGCATGTTTCCGGACTTACCGCGGCTGCGTTTGACGGCGTGGAAGTTGAGAGCCAAATCTTAGCTCGGAAAGGTATTCCCGGGGAGGTCATCCCCACTCTCCTTAAAGCTAGGAGGTTACGGCGAAACATTATCACTGTATTTGGAGAAAGTATGTTTCGTGGTGTGAAACTAAAGCAGCGCCTGCGGAGGAGTTTCACTTGGGTCGGTTTCTCCATTTTTTGCAGGCAGGCGTCGATGCAGGCCTGAAATTGGGTTCCATCAAAGTGCAGATTTCGGCTTTATCTATTTTCTTTCAGAAAGAATTGTCCGTCCTTCCAGAGGTTCAGACTTTTGTGAAGGGAGTACTGCATATCCATCCTCCGTTTGTGCCGCCGGTGGCGCCGTGGGATCTTGAAGTGGTCTTGCAGTTCCTTATGTCTCACTGGTTTGAACCTTTGCGTAAGGTTGAGTTAAAGTTTCTCACTTGGAAAGTGGTCATGCTTTTGGCTCTGGCGTCTGCCAGGCGAGTGTCAGAGTTGGCGGCTTTGTCTCACAAGAGCCCTTATTTGATCTTCCATTCGGATAGAGCGGAATTGAGGACTCGTCAACAATTTCTGCCGAAAGGTGGTTTCTTCATTTCACATTAACCAACCTATTGTGGTGCCTGTGGCTACGGATGCTGTGGCGGTTCCAAAGTCTCTTGATGTTGTAAGAGCTTTGAAAATTTATGTCGCCAGAACGGCTCTTACCAGGAAAACAGAGGCTTTGTTTGTCCTGTATGCTTCCAACAAGATTGGAAATCCTGCTTCTAAGCAGACTATTGCTCGCTGGATTTGTAATACGATTCAGCAAGCTCATTCTTCGGCTGGGCTACCGTTGCCGAAGTCTGTAAAAGCCCATTCTACCAGAAAAGTGGGGTCATCTTGGGCGGCTGCCCGAGGAGTCTCGGCACTTCAGCTTTGCTGAGCAGCTACGTGGTCGGGTTCAAACACCTTTGCTAAGTTTTACACGTTTGATACCCTGGCTGAGGAGGACCTCATGTTTGCTCAATCGGTGCTGCAGAGTCGTCCGCACTCTCCCGCCCGTTCTGGAGCTTTGGTATAGACCCCTTGGTCCTTTTGGAGTCCCCAGCATCCTCTAGGACGTAAGAGAAAATAGGATTTTAATACCTACCGGTAAATCCTTTTCTCCTAGTCCGTAGAGGATGCTGGGCGCCCATCCCAGTGCGGACTGTTACTTGCAGTTGTAGTATTACTGGTTGTATTTGTTTACACGTGGGTTGTGTATTAGTTATATTCAGCTTGTTGCTGTTGTTAAGTCATACTGTTATCTGGTTTGCTGCTACTCCGGTTGTACGGTATGTTTGTGGTGTGGGCTGGTATGTTTCTCGCCCTTAGTTTAAACAAAAATCCTTTCCTCAAAATGTCCGTCTCTCCTGGGCACAGTTCCTATAACTGAGGTCTGGAAGAGGGGCATAGAGGGAGGAGCCAGTTCACACCCAGTCAAAGTCTTTGTAGTGTGCCCAAGCTCCTGCGGATCCCGTCGATACCCCTTGGTCCTTTTGGAGTCCCCAGCATCCTCTACGGACTAGGAGAAAAGGATTTACAGAAGGTATTAAAATTCTATTTTAGTTTTCTGTTAAAAGCCACCCTCTGCTTGGGTTCCGGTCATGTGACTGGCGTTCAGGATCCCGGCGGTCACCATGCCGACGCCGGGGTTCCAAGCGATCAAAAGCCTTATCAAATGCCAACTAACAGGGACTATTCCCACTCGTGGGTGTCCACAAAACCCATATAGTGGGAATAGAACCTGTGGTGAGCGCAGCGAGCAACTGAGAACGCAAGGGGCTTGGTTGCGCTTAACCCCCCTACCCCTCCCCCAGCGGGATTCCGCTGCTGGTCACCCAGCCCCAACCCATCTGCTTTAAAAGAGGGTGGGCCAACGCGGGTGCGGGGGCTCCAAAAGATTCTGCTGTACCCGGGCTCCAAGATTTCTGTTGCCGGCCCTGTGTGTGTGTGACACCTTGTACCCCCCGGGTGTTTGACCCCCTACCCCCGTATATTATACTCTGTAACCGCCTACCACTGTGTCTATGACACTCTGTACCCCCTAATCATGTATCCTATTGTTGGTATTGCACACTGCCATATAAATATATTACAGCTACTACTGCTTGAGCTTGTCCTCATGAGAAAGTGTGCTTTCTATTTGGAGAAAAGTCACCAATATATAATAGAATGCAGAACCTGTTCTGTTACATGTCAGAGTGCACTTACTGTAAATGGTTGCTAGGACAGTACTGGCTCACACATAAACATTGCTATTGCTTGTGATGTCTCTATATTGGAAACTTGCCCACCATGTAAAAAACAATCTCGTGTTGCATGACGCAGCTTCACCATAGCATAACGCACATTTTTCATAAAACCTATGATCTATAAATGCTACATACTTAAAACCTTGGCGCAAAATATACCGTATTAATTAGGAACTTTGGTGGTCATTCCGAGTTGTTCGCTCGGTAATTTTCTTCGCATCGTTGCGATTTTCCGCTAATTGCGCATGCGCATTGTTCGCACTGCGACTGCGCCAAGTAAATTTGCTATGCAGTTAGGAATTTTACTCACGCCATTACGAGGTTTTTTCTTCGTTCTGGTGATCGTAATGTGATTGACAGGAAGTGGGTGTTTCTGGGCGGAAACTGGCCGTTTTATGGGAGTGTGTGAAAAAACGCTGGCGTTTCTGGGAAAAACGCGGGAGTGTCTGAAGAAACGGGGGAGTGTCTGGGCAAACGCTGGGTGTGTTTGTGACGTCAAACCAAGAACGAAACTGACTGAACTGATCGCAGTTGCCGAGTAAGTGTGGAGCTACTCAGAAACTGCTAAGAAGTGTCTATTCGCAAATCTGCTAATCTTTCGTTCGCAATTTTACTATGCTAAGATTCACTCCCAGTAGGCGGCAGCTTAGCGTGTGCAAAGCTGCTAAAAGCAGCTTGCGAGCGAACAACTCGGAATGAGGGCCTATGCTTCAGTATCTCTCTAGTGATGTAATGTGAGATGCAATATGATGACAGTGATATAAATATTTTAGGAGGGTACCTCTAAGAACTATAGAAGGCCTGAGACCATCCCGAGTCGGTGATCCACTCCCTAAAAGGAGCACTTGTCTACCACAGTAGACCACCATTTCGGGTACGAGTCTAAACCCCCTAATACACGTTCATCCAATGTTATAACAGTATCACACTATGCCTGTGTTTTATCCTGTATTTTAAAAGGTTATATGCTCTTTAAATTGCAAGAGACTAAATGTCGTTTGGTTCTCTCAAAAGCGCCTGAGATTCAGGGTGGTAACTATTTTATTTTATAGGCTGCTTGTAATCCTTCCATTTTCAGATAGATGTCCGATATGCTATCCGGTGGGCCCTTTAGCAATAGTGTGCAATACAACAGATAGAGTACCATGTGCACACCTCCCAACTGTCCTGATTTTCATGGACTGTCCCATTCGCAGTGTCCCACAGTAGGGGAGCATTTGGGAGACTCTCACTATGCGCTGTTCATGCCCGATAGGGACGAAAACGTGGGCGTGATAAGCTTCCAGTGAGGCCACACTCCCTACCTGCAAGATGACCCCCCCTAATATCTGGCACGCACAGATATCCCTCCTTAGCACTACAAGAAGTTGGGGGGTATGCCATGCTTAGAGGCATACTTAAATGCATTAGGCTCAACAGAGACATCTTTGTTACTTTAGCCCAGCGGTGGGGAACCTCCGGCCCGCGGGCCCCCGAAGGATTTTATAAATATCCAAATGGCCCTCGGTAGAAAAAAGGTTCCCCACCCCTGCTTTAGCCCCATGCCACAAACACACGCTGTACTTTTATTGCAGTTTCTCTTTCTCATGCTACATAATTACTATAAATCTGTTGATTGTTTAACTTTTTTTCTTGCTGCTTTATCTAGTTTCTTACATTTGTATTGCTTCATATAATAGCTACTGTAGTTAGTGTTTGTATTCTGCTGAACCATCTAGGCAACTTCTGTGGAGCACCTGCGTTGTTCACACAGTGGGGGTGATTCCGAGTTGTTCGCTCGCTAGCTGCTTTTAGCAGCATTGCACACGCTAAGCCGCCGCCCTCTGGGAGTGTATTAAAACTTAGCAGAATTGCGAACGAAAGATTAGCAGAATTGCGAATAGAAATAGAAATAGCGATCAGTTCAGTCAGTTTCGTTCCTGGTTTGACGTCACACACACGCCAAGCGTTCGGCCAGCCACTCCCCCGTTTCTCCAGACACTCCCGCGTTTTTCCCTGGCACGCCTGCGTTTTTCCGCACACTCCCAGAAAACGGCCAGCTTCCGCCCAGAAACACCCACTTCCTGTCAATCACACTACGATCACTTCAACGATGAAAAATCTTCGTTCGGGCGTGAGTAAATCTAAGTTTTGTGTTAAAATACTAACCGCATGCGCACTGCGAACCATGCGCATTTTTGCCTTAATCACTCCGTTGCGAAAATCGGCAACGAGCGAACAACTCGGAATGACCCCCAGTATGTGCACGTCTTCAGGTACCAGACATTGTTACATGGAGTATGCC
The DNA here is from genome assembly GCF_028390025.1 of Pseudophryne corroboree. Classification (NCBI taxonomy): domain Eukaryota; kingdom Metazoa; phylum Chordata; class Amphibia; order Anura; family Myobatrachidae; genus Pseudophryne; species Pseudophryne corroboree. Next base: position 264,880,286 of record NC_086447.1, on the reverse strand, counting down.
AGAGTAGAACCAGGCCAAGTACAGCCTTTGGAGGAGATAGAGGGGTGGCAGATAGCAGTTTACTATTGTATGCCTGTTCCTCCAGCAAGAAAAGTGTAGCATTGTCATTCTTTTGAATTGGAAAGATGGCTTCCCTGTCACACACAAAGTATTGTTATATTACTGCATGCACCCTGGAGCATTTCTCTTGTTACAGGAAAACGAGAAATGTTCTCTTCCCTGCTGCATGTCACTATGAGAGATTTCATGCTCTCTGTATATATAAGTGCGGTATTCTAAAATGCAGGTATGACACCAGTCTTCTGAATGGCCAAACTCTACAGTGCTCTTATAACATTTGTTGTGTCGGGCGAATATTCCTGCTGGTTCGTCTTCTAACTGCTGCAATCAGCCCGTTTTTTTGTGTGTTTTTTTTTTTTTATAGTGCCAACAAAGCTGTTATCAGTACAAACTAACGGATGGTGGTCATTAGGTCGACATGAGTTAGGTCAACATACATTGGGTCAACCACGTTTGGTCGACTTGATCACTATGTCGACATGGTCATTAGGTCGACATGGAAAAAGGTCGACATGACTTTCACCATTTTATTTTTTTTCTCCATTTTTTGACCTTTTTCATACTTAACGATCCACGTGGACTACAGATGGGAATGGTAACCTGTGACGAGCGCAGCGGTAGCAGAGCGAGGCACCTTGCCCAAAGCATGGCGAGTGAAGCAAAAAAGTGACGGGGAACCCCAATTAGTGCAGCGTGTTATGTATGATTCTATTAACAAATATTCATATTACATATACAGTATATTATACTGAATTGGGTTTACATAGCTTTTATTTAATTAATTTAATATTAAAAAAACAACAATTATTTTGGGGACAATTTTGGAAAAAATATTAGCCAGTTAAATGGCTCATTATTCACTTTACATACTGTCACTGACACAGCTAAGGTTAGTGGTCACATCTGACATTGTAACATCATCACTGACACAACAAATTTGCTCCTGCCTCTGGTCAGTAACCATTGTTGCTGCGAGTAGAGAGCGAGTTGGTTGTGAATTTGATTTCTGATCAAACATGATAAGAATAACAACTGGGCGAAATATTGGAGCTGGAGATTCCCATTTCTACCTGAGGCGCAATCCCAGGATCCCAGGAATACCTGAAAGACCTGCTTCCAGGTGGGCTACATTAACTGGATATATGAAGAGGAACAGGCAGCGTCTGTTTATTTTGGCAATTTTCTGTGTGCTACTGGTATGCATTTTGGCACTGTATAATGTCTGGGCAGAAGGACGGATGGCGGTACTACTACAGAAAGAAATGCTGAGGATGAGAGAGGAGAGGTGCGCCATGGAGAGAGAGATTGAGCTGCTCCAGATGAAAGTCGATTACTTGACAAAGGTGGCAGAAGAACAATAAACAGAATGGAATGGTGTGGAATCCTGGGGAGTAGAAGATGTTCTCATTTTTAAACTTTTATTTAATTTTTTGTTCAGTGTTTAGATAATATTAGATCATTATCTCCCGATGGGCTCCAGCTCCAGGCATTCAACAGAGTGAATCTTGCTGCAGGCTTCCATCCTTCTTCCTGCACTCCTGAGCTATTTCTGCTGCCTCAGACCAACAGTTTCCATCTCCTGCCTTTCAGTTACAAACAGCCTTTTGCCATCTGTGTTCCTCTGTGCCCCCCGATTCCACCATTGAGGGTGCCTCGCCAGCCCTGCTCCAGGTACCTGTCTGCTAGGGTGCTTCTGCCTCTGCTCCATATCTCCTGACTATCTGGGTCACCCACATGTGCATTCCACAACCACTTCACAAAGCACTCCCTCACAAGATCAAGAGGGCAAAGCTTAGTGGATACCAATGTGGGAAGACCAAGAAAGATGACATCCTATTTTTCCGACTGAGACTTGCTGCCTTCATCCAGATGTAACCTGAGACCTATATGGACTCTTATGAAACAGTGCAAGCCATCATTGTGATACAGGTTCAGTTTTTAATAACTTTTCTTTAATAAGACAACCATGGGCTTTGTTTAAAACTAGACACCTATGTAGGGGCTATAGCCAGCAATATACACTGCTCAAAAAAATAAAGGGAACACTAAAATAACACATCCTAGATCTGAATGAATGAAATATTCTTATTAAATACTTTGTTCTTTACATAGTTGAATGTGCTGACAACAAAATCACACAAAAATTATCAATGGAAATCAAATTTATTAACCCATGGAGGTCTGGATTTGGAGTCACACTCAAAATTAAAGTGGAAAAACACACTACAGGCTGATCCAACTTTGATGTAATGTCCTTAAACCAAGTCAAAATGAGGCTCAGTAGTGTCTGTGGCCTCCTCGTGCCTGTATAACCTCTCTACAATGCCTGGGCATGCTCCTGATGAGGTGGCGGATGGTCTTCTGAGGGATCTCCTCCCAGACCTGGACTAAAGCATCCGCCAACTCCTGGACAGTCTGTGGTGCAACGTGGCATTGGTGGATGGAGCGAGACATGATGTCCCAGATGTGCTCAATTGGATTCAGGTCTGGGGAACGGGCAGGCCAGTCCATAGCATCAATGCCTTCGTCTTGCAGGAACTGCTGACACACTCCAGCCACATGAGGTCTAGCATTGTCTTGCATTAGGAGGAACCCAGGGCAACCGCACCAGCATATGGTCTCACAAGGGGTCTGAGGATCTCATCTCGGTACCTAATGGCAGTCAGGCTACCTCTGGCGAGCACATGGAGGGCTGTGCGGCCCCCCAAAGAAATGCCACCCCACACCATTACTGACCCACTGCCAAACCGGTCATGCTGGAGGATATTGAAGGCAGCAGAACGTTCTCCTTGGCGTCTCCAGACTCTGTCACGTCTGTCACATGTGCTCAGTGAGAACCTGCTTTCATCTGTGAAGAGCACAGGGCACCAGTGGCGAATTTGCCAATCTTGGTGTTCTCTGGTAAATGCCAAACGTCCTGCACGGTGTTGGGCTGTAAGCACAACCCCCACCTGTGGGTGTTGGGCCCTCATACCACCCCCATGGAGTCTGTTTCTGATTGTTTGAGTAGACAAATGTACATTTGTGGCTTGCTGGAGGTCATTTTGCAGGGCTCTGGCAGTGCTCCTCCTGTTCCTCCTTGCACAAAGCGGAGGTAGCGGTCCTGCTGCTGGGTTGTTGCCCTCCTACGGCCTCCTCCACGTCTCCTGATGTACTGGCCTGTCTCCTGGTAGCGCCTCCATGCTCTGGACACTACGCTGACAGACACAGCAAACCTTCTTGCCACAGCTCGCATTGATGTGCCATCCTGGATGAGCTGCACTACCTGAGCCACTTGTGAGGGTTGTAGACTCAGTGTCATGCTACCACTAGAGTGAAAGCACCGCCAGCTTTCAAAAGTGACCAAAACATCAGCCAGAAAGCATAGGAGCTGAGAAGTGGTCTGTGGTCACCACCTGCAGAACAACTCCTTTATTGGGGGTGTCTTGCTAATTGCCTATAATTCCTACCTGTTGTCTATTCCATTTGCACAACAGCATGTGAAATTGATTGTCAATCAGTGTTGCTTCCTAAGTGGACAGTTTGATTTCACAGAAGTGTGATTGACTTGGAGTTACATTGTGTTGTTTAAGTGTTCCCTTTATTTTTTTGAGCAGTGTATATATATGTATATATTTGACCTCAAAAATGTTGACACTGTCGCTGATCTGCGGCTCCCTGTCGACTACCCATGGCAACATGGATAAAAGGGGCCAAATGTTATAGCCTGCGAACTGCCGGAGGTGCGGGACTTTGTGCGAGAATGTACATATTTATAAAGCGGCAATCATTTACAAGGCAAAACCAACCTGGTTTTGCCTTGTAAATGATTGCTGCTTTAAAATAAAGACCTGCACCTCCAGCAGCTCACAGGCTATTACATTTAGCCTCATATCTGCAATGAAAAGGTTTTCCTTGTTCTCAGGGCCGGATCCAGGGGAAGGGGGGGGGGAGAACGCCCCCCCCCCTAACAGTCATAGCCACGCCCACTTACATGATGGTGACGTTGACCACATTGCCAGCCACAGCCACCAGGTCCTGCAGTGGCATGAGGAAGATCCCAAGGTAGCGGGGCAAGCTGTCTTTGGCGCACAGTGGGGAGAACAAGGTGGATGAGCAGTAACCGCCTCTGCTGGTGCTGTTCAGACAGGGGCTGTGCGCTGGCGGCTCCTCCATTATGGGTCCGGTCACCGCGGGAGATGGGGGTAAGCCACACTGGGTGGCAGCGATCCAGTGCAGCATTGCTCATCTTCCTCCCCTGACTCCACCGCAGTCAGCGCCTGCAGCAACCAGCACAGCCCAGCATCTCTCATCTGGATCCTTCATAGCGGCAGCATCCCCCTCCCCAGCATCCGGCTACCCGTACCGATACATGGCACACTGCAGCAATGCCAGCCCCACAGGCATGGACGGGGGTCGTGCTGGCTCTCTGCGCTGCTGGGGCTGCCAGAGGTGGGGGCTGCTGCCAGGTGATGGTGTGTGGCTGCACTGACATCCCTCCACATCCTCCATGTCCCCGGGGGCCCCTAGCCTTATCTGCCATCATCACATGCCATCACCCCCACCATGGGCAGTGTGTGCCGCCCATCAGTGTGTTAGTAGTTACATGTGCCCGGTTTGTGTGTACTACATAAGAAGTACATGTGCAGCCTGGCAATGCTTTATATGCTCTTTAGAGCATTAATGGACAGTTGGGATGGGAAGTGGGAGGAGTAATGAGTGTAGAGGAGGAGTCAGGAATAAATAAACCGCTCCCCCTAAAAGAAAAGTCTAGATCTGTCCCTGCTTGTTCTGTAAGTTGCACAATATGATCGCTGCCATAGAAGGCTAAGTATTACACCCTGGGTGGCACCGTTGAATAAATCTCTTATTTCTCCACAGAATCTAATGGCTTGCAAGACGGCTGGAGCTCCGAGATTCTGGACGAACTCATACGTTTTTTTAAAGCAGCAAACATTTACCTGGTTGGTTTTTCCTTGTAAACGTTTGTTGCTTTAAAAAAATGTACAAGTTCAGCCGGAGTCTCGTAGCTCAAGCCGTCTCGCTAGCCATTACATCTGGCCCAATGTCTGATTACATTTTGGGAAACATTATAATTCACTTTTTATAGCAAAAATGCTGGGGGGGAAATGTTTTATCTCCACCTGATACATATGTAACCCAATTTTATCAGATCCATAGGGATCTACTGTATTTAATAAACAAGATAAGTTGTATTTTTCTCTAGCTGGAGAAACCATTCTTTTGTTTCCTTCTATTTCCTGTAGTTGCATTTTCCTTTCTCATTACACATTCAATGGGAGCTGTGCAAAACACCAGGGGCCAGATGCCATGGCTCCCGAGTTCGGCGGCCATGTGGGATGCCGGCCGAACTCATACATTTTTTTTAAAGGGGCAATCTTTTACATGGCATGGTTTTGCCTTGTAAGTGAGTGCCCCTTGCCCCAGCCAGCTCCGTTTTCTCAATAGGCTAGTACTCATTCACTGGCTCCCTCTTCTCCGCTTCCCTCAGCCAGCTTCTGCAATCAGCGCTGTCACATGTGAAGAGCATTCAAACATCTTTTGCAAGTGCGAATGTTTGTATTCTTGCCGGGACAGGCCACTACGGCAAGAGTACTTCAGAGGCTATAAATAAAGCTAAAATGACAAAGTAAAAAGTGGCAATGTTTTTGTGACAGCTTTCGCTTTGTTTTTTAAATAGACCCCTATTTACTATTTCTGTGTCCAGGATATTAGGTTTGCTTTCTCACAGAAATATGGAAACAAGCTGTTGACCAAATGCCCAATAATTTCTAGAGGTGTATGGAGATTCCAAGATAGAAAAGAAAATTATTATTGTATTTTAGTTAAATGGCTCCTCAAAGTGTTTGCAGCACCATACAGGGATTAACAAAACATTCTCCCGAAGGACAGGCTTGGGGGATCTGCAAAATCCAACATGGTTTAAATCCTCGATTCGCCAAATCCAACTCAAAAATTATCTGAATTTGGTGATTCAGAGGTTTTTGACATGTAGCATTTTGTCTATCAGCCGACAAATCGTCGATCATCGGAGTCTGCCAATTGGATCAACATCGGCAGAAAGAAATCACAGCTTAAATGTATAGACGGCATAAGAAGTAAATCAGCATTCAATGACTCTCTACCCAACAATATATTTTACTTTCTTTTACAACATATCAGTAAGATTTGTTTCAGGTTTACTTCAATGCTGAAAATAATAATAATAATAATAATAATAATATTAAAGTGCAATAATGTAGTCACTTGACAAATCTGAAATGTAGATGGAGGCAAATCAGAGAAAGTTGTTGCGACTACAACAGACTGCTCCGTGTCTGCCAGGTGACAGCAAACCACACAGACTCAGAATGTACCAGTTATGACATTAAGCATGACGCTTAGCAGTCTGATAGTAAACTATGCACTCGCAGAATGTGGTCAGGAGCTGAGGCACAACTAAAGAAGGGAAGGAATGTCTTCCATGTGCTGCTTTTATGTACAACTGCCAGTGGATGTTGAACTCCTAACTTACATCTAAATACCACACACTATATAAAGGTTTAAGCCGGTCATCTTAACAATAGAATTTAAATAATGCTTTGGAAACCCCTATCATTTCTACCCTGCATTAAATAAAATGTACCAAGGGTACAAGTGATTATAATATACACCTGTATTGATTGGGCATCTACAGGAACAGTACCATGCCTCTATATTCTGTTACGTCAATGTCAAATTCTAGAGTTACTTAGATCTAAATGAAGTAGCTGCAATTCCTATTACGGAACCCTGCTACTCTGGCAGTGCAATACAGAAAGTATGTACATTGTCTTTCATCATTTTACAGCACATACACAGGGAAACATCTGCTAGGCACGGCTGGTGGTCACATGCACTGCAATCTGGGCATTGAGATCTATGGACATCCTGGCCACACACATGGTGGGCCAAACCACATGGGTCTAGGTTATTGAGGCATCAGGGAGAACAACCAGACTGCAAACTAATACGCATGCACACCGAGGTCACATGCTGATCTTCAGTACATTCACGTATGATCAGATTCTGCCCATTGGGGACAGATTAAGGGGCAGATTAAAGGGGCTGACTGCTGGCAAAAATGGGAATCTTTACCAGGGATATGGCTTTTTGTTTGGTTTGTGACCAGCACATCTACAGGTTATCCCTGCCAGCTGTAAAATTTCCCCTTACTCTTGAAAACTTTGTAACAAGTATTGTGGGAATACCTGTTCTGTTAGCCATCTCAACATGGAAATGACAGACCAAAATTAAAAAATTATTTTCTCCTAAAACATAAGGCATTTTCATAAATGCAAACCTTTTTTTTTTTTTCATTTTTAAAATAAGTGAAATCTACTTTTTAGAAATGTTTTCTCAATAGTGGAATTGAATCCCAAATCTGCAAACGTAAATAAGAAAACCACAAATTGAAATATCTGGCCAATTTCACCAAAGAATTTGGCAGCTAAAATCTGCACATGTGTGTCCTGAGTAATGTTCACATATCTCTGTTTACCAGGAGAGTGCTGCCTTTTCTCAATGGCAATCTAAGACTGAGCTTGTCATCTCAAATAAGTCAGACTCCTGATGAAAGAAAGGTAACAGCATTGCCATACCAGTATTGTGGCCACAGGAAATAAATATACATGTACGGCAGCAAAAAGGTCCTGTAATTAGCGAACCAGGGGCCTAATTCAAGGTTGATTGCAAAACAACATTTTCCTCTAATGGGCAAAACCATGTTGGGCAGATGTAACGTGCAGAGAGAGATAGATTTGGGTGTGGTGTGTTCAAACTGAAATCTAAATTGCAGTGTAAAAATAAAGCAGACAGTATTTACCCTGCACAGAAACAAAATAACCCACCCAAATCTAACTCTCTCTGCAAATGTTATATCTGTCACACCTGCAGTGCACATGGTTTTGTCCATTAGAGGAAAATGTTGTTTTGCACTCAACCTTGAATTATGCCCCAGGAGCAGTGCTGATCTCAACCATGGCTTATCCTAGGTTCTTCTAATGGTAACGCTGGCCATGGTTAATATATGTTATTTAAGCATCTTTCAGATTAATTCACTTGCAGTGTTATGAAAGGGTTCTAAATTATGACTAATAATAAAAAAAAAAAAATACCCCAATGTACACACCCAACTCATGATAAAATCTATGGAACCTAAATATAACAGATATTTACAGGAATGTTAAGGCAGTGGTTCTCAAATTTTGTGCTGTGGCACCCTGGGGTGCCTTGGCACCCTTGCAGGGGTGCCCTGGGTTGGTGGTCCAGGACCAATTCAAATTATTTGTAATCAATGTAATAGGCAAAATCAGTGCTGGTAGCTGACAATCATAAAATATGTGGCCAAACAGAAGTGAATTCTGTCCCTCATCACATAACTGACCCTAAGGATGACACATGAACACAATTTAATATCTCTTTCTAAATATCTCAATTATACCCCTTTCACACTGCCAATGCCGGATTCCACCCTGGAATTGGAAACGGGTCCTTCCCGGGTGGGATCCGCATTGGCAGTTGCTGCAGGCTTCCCCGACCCGGCAATATGCTGGGCGGGTTGCCATAGCAGCGGGGGGAAAGCCCGAGTATTCAACTCGGGTATAACACTGCTTTATTCCCGGGTTGAATTGCCGGGTCAGGCGACCTGGGATTTCGGCTATGCCCCTTTCACACCGCACGCCGACCCGTGTCGGGACGATACCGGGTTATTTGTGCGGTGTGAAAGGGGTATAAGAAACTTTTGGCCTAAGGGTGCCATGAAAAGAAATCTGATACTCTAGGGTGCCGTGATGGGAACCACTGTGTTAGGGAATGAGTTCCTGTAGCTTTTACATACAACAAAGACTACACTTTCATTAATTTAAGTAATACATACTTATATATATGTAACAAATATAATATTGTATCCAACATAACACGGGTGTCTGACTTTTAATTACCAACTTCCAAACGAGGACCAACATTATTCAAAGTTACTTTAAAATTAAATCTCCAACATACCTTCCCCATCGAAAGTCCCTTGTCCTCGTAGGATTTTCCGCTTTGTAAAATGACAAAGAATTGATAAATGTTACTGGAGACATCTACATTTACATAACAAGTATACATAGCAAGAAATTAGAAATATTTAAAACACATATTTGCCTATTTAAAGTTAACTTTAAATGAGGGATAAAATGCTACCTTTAAAATGAAGCAAAACAATAATTTCACTACACAGACAAATGAGTCCCTTCTTCCACCTCTCTACCAGGGTTAGGTATGGAAGACAAGCAGTCAGGATGCCGACGACAGACACCGGCATCCCGACTGCCCAAATATAAACAGGGGTTACAAACTAACCTAACCATAACCCTACTCCTCCCCCCTTCGTCTGTATTCTGACAGGTGTCGGAATTCCGGCGCTGCTCTCCAGGCTGCCGGCATCCTGTACGTCAGGATGCCAACCATATCCCCTCAACCTTGGGGTATACTTAATAAACAAAGCCACCAACTCCACTGAATTTAGAACAGCACTAACTGCAAAACAAGCCTGATTCAGCATTTCTCTCTATAGCCATTATAAATCCAGCAAAACTCCTGATGATCACCGGCTTTGTAAATCTGCTGTTTAGTGAATATACGCCAAGGTGGTGAGGTGGAGGGAGTGGCTAAGGGTTACATTCTCTGTCGAAACCATCAGCAAATAGCTTGTCACTGCTTTAGGCCATATAGCAAAGACTTAATTCACCATCCTAATAGAACATATGGAAACAGCGGCTTAACTGTATTTATCACACCTAGCTTTTCACCTCTGAGTAACATCGTCTACATATGGCATTACTGGTAAAGCTCACATCACTGGCAATCGGGTCCCAGCGAAGCCTTTCACGCTTTGCTTAATCCCCACCGTACTGAGGAGCTATGAGCATGTGCAGACGGCTGCCATGTATACCCTCCAATGGCAGATACGATTATTATTCTTAAACAGAAGGTGGGTCGGCTTTAGTAAAATCATCTGTGATATCTGTGGGCATTTCAGGTAAGTAGTAGGTACAGAAACCTTTATTTTCTAGAGGCTGGGCACTAGCCCTGTTCATTTTAAAAACTTGCACTACTGTAACTTTTATTTTTTAGCTTCCCTGTTAACACTATCCCGAGAAGGAAAACTGAATTAGCGCATGTTCTCAGACAACACTGACATACCTTGCGTCGTGAAGAAGGAACTGTAAGGTAAGTGGGCATTGCCAAATATCAGTGCTGAGAGTAGTGACACTTAACATACATATTTTCAATGCTGAGTGTGTAGATCCCTATGCATAGTCACTGCTTGCCCACTACTTGTACAAAGATGATTAGCAAAGGATCTCTTTATTTTGTATATTCTTGGGAATAATAGGAGCTGCACACATATTTTTTTCAGTATTGTCTTGTTACAGAATTCAGTAAAAAATAAAAAAATAAAAAACAAGAACAAAAATGGATCACTGAGGAACATAATATGAATATTGCAGGTAAGTTCACGTAAATGAATTCCTACATAAATATTGGAAACATTTCTCCAGATTAAAACAGTGCTTCCCATTCCAAAAGTTGTCACCAGATACTGTGAATCTACATAATAAGCTAGATTCAGCATGGTCTTTTTGTATGGGCTCAATGGGCACTTTATTAAGGGCCTCAGGAGTCTAAGGGCCCTAGATTGATAGCTGAGAGTCCCCTTTTTCCAGGGGTACCAGAATTTAGAAAATCGGCGCTGAGGAACCGGAGATTTCCGACTTCAAAGCAGCGGCACCCATCTGAGCCTAATAATAAGATTTTACTTACCGGTAAATCTATTTCTCGTAGTCCGTAGTGGATGATGGGGACTCCGTAAGGACCATGGGGAATAGACGGGCTCCGCAGGAGACAGGGCACTTTAAGAAAGAATTTGGATTCTGGTGTGTTCTGGCTCCTCCCTCTATGTCCCTCCTCTAGACCTCAGTTAGAGAAACTGTGCCCGGAAGAGCTGACAGTCCAAGGAAAGGATTTTGGAATCCAGGGCAAGACTCATACCAGTCACACCGTATAACTTGTGATAAACATACCCAGTTAACAGTATGAACAACAACGAAGCATCAGATCAACCCTGATGCAACCATAACATAACCCTTATTTAAGCAATAACTATATACAAGTATTGCAGAAGAAGTCCGCACTTGGGACGGGCGCCCAGCATCCACTACGGACTACGAGAAATAGATTTACCGGTAAGTAAAATCTTATTTTCTCTAACGTCCTAGTGGATGCTGGGGACTCCGTAAGGACCATGGGGATTATACCAAAGCTCCCAAACGGGCGGGAGAGTGCGAATGACTCTGCAGCACCGAATGAGCAAACACAAGGTCCTCCTCAGCCAGGGTATCAAACTTGTAAAACTTTGCAAAAGTGTTCGAACCTGACCAAGTAGCTGCTCGGCAAAGCTGTAATGCCGAGACCCCTCGGGCAGCCGCCCAAGAAGAGCCCACCTTCCTTGTGGACTGGGCTTTTACTGATTTTGGAAGCGGCAATCCAGCCGCAGAATGAGCCTGCTGAATCGTGTTACAGATCCAGCGAGCAATAGTTTGCTTTGAAGCAGGAGCACCCAGCTTGTTGGATGCATACAGGATAAACAGCGACTCAGTTTTCCTGACTCTAGTCGTTCTGGCTACATAAACCTTCAAAGCCCTGACCACATCTAGTAACTTGGAATCCTCCAAATCACGAGTAGCCACAGGCACCACAATAGGTTGGTTCATATGAAAGGATGACACCACCTTTGGCAGAAATTGTGGACGAGTCCGCAATTCTGCCCTGTCCATATGGAAAACCAGATAGGGCTTTTATGTGACAAAGCCGCTAATTCTGACACACGCCTAGCTGACGCCAAGGCTAATAGCATGACCACCTTCCACGTGAGAAATTTTAACTCCACGGTTTTGAGTGGCTCAAACCAGTGTGACTTCAGGAAACTCAACACCACGTTAAGATCCCAAGGTGCCACTGGAGGCACAAAAGGGGGCTGAATATGCCGCACTCCCTTTACAAACGTCTGGACTTCAGGAAGAGAAGCCAGTTCTTTTTGAAAGAAAATGGATAGAGCCGAAATCTGGACCTTAATGGAACCCAATTTCAGGCCCAAAGTCACTCCCGACTGTAGGAAGTGAATGAAACGGCCCAGCTGGAATTCCTCCGTAGGGGCATTCCTGGCCTCACACCAAGCAACATATTTTCGCCATATACGGTGATAATGTTGATCCGTCACATCCTTCCTAGCCTCTATCAGCGTAGGAATGACCTCATCCGGAATGCCTTTTTCTGCTAGGATCCGGCGTTCAACCGCCATGCCGTCAAACGCAGCCGCGGTAAGTCTTGGAACAGACAGGGCCCCTGTTGCACAAGTCCTGTCTTAGAGGCAGAGGCCACGGGTCCTCTGTGAGCATTTCTTGCAGATCTGGAAACCAAGTCCTTCTTGGCCAATCCGGAACAAAGAGTATTGTTCTCACTCCTCTTTTCTTATGATTCTCAGCACCTTGGGTATGAGAGGAAGAGGAGGAAATACATAAACCGACGGGAACACCCACGGTGTCACCAGTGCGTCCACAGCTATCGCCTGAGGGTCTCTTGACCTGGCGCAATATCTCTGCAGCTTTTTGTTGAGGCGAGATGCCATCATGTCCACCTGTGGCAGTTCCCACCGACTTGCAATCTGCATGAAGACTTCTTGATGAAGTCCCCACTCTCCCGGGTGGAGGTCGTGCCTGCTGAGGAAGTCTGCTTCCCAGTTGTCCACTCCCGGAATGAAGACTGCTGACAGTGCGCTTACGTGATTCTCCGCCCAGCTAAGAATTCTGGTGGCTTCTACCATCGCCACCCTGCTCCTTGTGCCGCCTTGGCGGTTACATGAGCCACTGCAGTGATATTGTCTGACTGAATCAGAACCGGTTGGTCGCGAAGCAGGGTCTCCGCTTGACTTAGGGCGTTGTATATGGCCCTTAGTTCCAGGATATTGATGTGAAGGCAAGTCTCCTGCCTTGACCACAGCCCTTGGAAATTTCTTCCCTGTGTGACTGCCCCCCACCCTCGGAGGCTTGCATCCGTGGTCACCAGGACCCAGTCCTGAATGCCGAATCTGCGACCTTCGAGAAGGTGAGCACTCTGCAGCCACCACAGGAGAGACACCCTGGCCCTAGGGGATAGGGTGATTAACCGATGCATCTGAAGATGTGATCCGGACCACTTGTCCAGTAAGTCCCATTGGAAGGTCCTCGCATGGAACCTGCAGAAGGGAATGGCCTCGTATGATGCCACCCTCCTTCCCAGGACTCGAGTGCAGTGATGCACTGACACCTGTTTTGGTTTTAATAGATTCCTGACCAGTGTCACGAGCTCCTGAGCTCTCTCTATCAGGAGATAAACCCTTTTCTGGTCTGTGTCTAGGATCATGCCTAGGAGAGGCAGATGAGCTGTAAGAACCAACTGCGACTTTGGAATATATAGAATCCAGCCGTGTTGCCGTTACACTTCCAGAGAAAGTGATACGCTGTTCAGCAACTGCTCTCTTGATCTCGCTTTTATGAGGAGATCGTCCAAGTACGTGATAATAGTGACACCTTGCTTCCGCAGGAGCACCATCATTTCCGCCATTACCTTGGTGAATATTCTCAAGGCCGTGGAGAGGCCAAACGGCAACGTCTGAAATTGGTAATGACAATCCCGTACCGCAATTCTGAGGTACGCCTGATGAGGTGGATAAATGGGGACATGAAGGTATGCATCCTTTATGTCCCGAGTCACCATAAAATCTCCCCCTTTCAGGCTTGCAATGACCGCTCTTAGCGATTCCATCTTGAACTTGAACCTTTTCCGGTATATGTTCAGGGATTTTAAATTCAATAAGGGTCTGACCGAACCGTCTGGTTTCGGGACTACAACATGGTCGAATAAAACCCCCCTCCTTGTTGAAGGAGGGGAACCTTGACCACCACCTGTTGAAGATATAATTTGTGAATTGCAGTTAACACTGTTTCCCTCTCGTGGGGGGAAGCCGGCAGGGCCGTCGGTGAGGGGGTATCTTCTCAAAGTCCAGCTTGTATCCCTGAGACACCATATCTATTGCCCAGGGATCTAACAGGGAGTGAACCCACTTGTGGCTGAACTTACGAAGGCGTGCCCCCACCGGGCCTAGCTCCGCCTGTGGAGCCCCAGCGACCTGCGGTGGATTTTTGTAGAGGTCGGGGAGGACTTCTGTTCCTGGGAACTAGCTGTGTTGTGCAGCTTCTTTCCTCTACCCCCGCTTCTGGCAAGAAAGGACGCACCTCAGACTTTCTTGTCTCTTTATTCGAAAGGCTGCATTTAATAATGTCGTGCTTTCCTAGGCTGTGCAGGAATATAAGGCAAAATATCAGAATTACCAGCTATAGCTGTGGAGACCAGGTCCGAGAACCCTTCTCCACACAATCCTCAGCCTTCCATATGCCTCTTAAGTCGGCATCATCTGTCCATTGCATATTCTACAGGACACGTCAAGCAGAAATCGACATAGCTTTGACTCTAGGACCCAGTATACTCATGTCTCTTTGGGCATGTTTTATATATACATATCTCTTAAGACAGCATCTTTAATATATATATATATCTCTATATATACATATATATATCTATATGCATACTAGGGTCTGCTGATAAGGTACCTGTCCACGCTGCTACAGCGCTATAAACCCATGCCGACACAATCGCCGGTCTGAGTAGTGTACCAAAATGTGCATGCTATCTGCAGGATCCCTGAAAATAGCTGTTACGTCAGGGCTACCTTTTGGGCAAACGTGACACCCTAGGGGAAGATTCCCATCATATCCTGGCCCTAGTGGGGAAAGGATACTGCCTGAGAATTCTTTGTGGGAAACTGCAGTCTCTTGTCTGGAGATTCCAGCTCTTTTTCATCATGAGAGGAGGGAAATTTACCTCAGCTTTCTTCCCCTTAAACATGTGTACCCTTGTGTCAGGGACAGATGAGTCAGTGATATGCAAATCATCTTTTATTACAATAATCATATATTGAATACTTTTCTGCCATTTTGGCTGTAACTTTGCATTATCGTAGTCGACACTGGAGTCAACTCCGTGCCGATATCAGTGTCTATTATTTTGGATAGTGAGCATTGAGAGACTCTAAAGGTCTCTGCGACATAGGGACAGACATGGGTAGATTTCCTGTCTGTTCTCTAATCTTTTGTGCAATAAATTCACCTTAGCACTTAATTACACATATCCAAACAGGTGTCGGCGTTGTCGACGGAGACACCCTCTCACACATATTTGCTCCATCTCCTCCTTAGGGGAGCCTTTTACCTCAGACATGTCGACACAGACGTACCGACACACCACACACTCAGGGAATGCTCACCTGAAGACAATTCCTCCATAAGGCCCTTTGGAGAGAGAGAGAGAGAGAGTATGCCAGCACACACCCCAGCGCTATTAACCCAGGAATAACACAGTAACTTAATGTTAACCCAGTAGCTGCTGTTTATATTGATTTTTGCGCCTAATTATGTGCCCCCCCTCTCTTTTTACCCTCTTCTACCGTGTAACTGCAGGGGAGAGACTGGGGAGCTTCCTCTCAGCGGTGCTGTGGAGAAAAAACATGGCGCTGGTGAGTGCTGAGGAAGAAGCCCCGCCCCCTCGACGGCGGGCTTCTGTCCCGCTTTCATGTACAATTTTGGCGGGGGCTCATACATATATACAGTGCCCAACTGTATATTATGCAAACTTTTGCCAAAGAGGTCTCTAATTGCTGCCCAGGGCGCCCCCCCCCCCCCCCCCCCTGCGCCCTGCACCCTACAGTGACCGGAGTAAGTGGGTTTAGTGTGGGAGCAATGGCGCACAGCTGCAGTGCTGTGCGCTACCTCATATGAAGACTGGAGTCTTCTGCCGCCGATTTCAAAGTCTTCTTGCTTCTGTCACCGGCTTCTGTCTTCCGGCTCTGCGAGGGGGACGGCGGCGCGGCTCCGGGATCGGACGACCAAGGGTGCGATCCTGTGTACGATCCCTCTGGAGCTAATGGTGTCCAGTAGCCTAAGAAGCAGGACCTATCTTCAGTGAGTAGGGCTGCTTCTCTCCCCTCAGTCCCACGTAGCAGAGAGTCTGTTGCCAGCAGATCTCTCTGAAAATAAAAAAACTAACAAAATACTTTCTTATAGCAAGCTCAGGAGAGCTCACTAAGTAGCACCCAGCTCGTCCGGGCACAGATTCAAACTGAGGTCTGGAGGAGGGACATAGAGGGAGGAGCCAGAACACACCAGAATCCAAATTCTTTCTTAAAGTGCCCTGTCTCCTGCGGAGCCCGTCTATTCCCCATTGTCCTTACGGAGTCCCCAGCATCCACTAGGACGTTAGAGAAAATTGCTTTTCCCAGCCAGATATCTCGGGTTCTGTCTGACATATGGGGATATTCAATTTGGCCCGGGATGCCGGGTGATAAGTATCGGCCGGTGGGGGCTATTTAATTGGCCCCGATAAGCCGGCGCGTGCCGCGGCTTATCGGGGGTTTTGCTTCGCCTGCCTCCGGCAGGCGAAGCAAAATGCCCGATAACAGCCCCGTTTTCAATCGAAAACGGGGCTGTTTCACCCGAAAACACACAGGTTTCACTGAACCTGTGTGTTTTCGGGTGTATGAGGACTTGTTACCGGCCGAGCAAATTAAATAGCCCGACCGCAGCACCCGAAGAAACATCGGGGGTTTTTACTCCCGATGTCTCTTCGGACCAAATTGAATATCCCCCATAGTTTTTCTGAGGGTACACTCCAAAAGCAGGGACTCTCCCCTTTCAGTCGACACTGCCAGCTTGTCCCTGCTATGGCCAGAACCAGAGATATCAGCCTTCTAGCAGCTGATCTCTGTTCCAGCTGCACACGCCTGGTATGCAGTTTTATATTTTTGTCAGTAGATTGCTCTGGCTCCTGAACTCTGATCCTAAAGTCCCCAGCACCTCCTGAAAGGTACGACTATCTAGTTTTTTTATCCAATTTAAAACTAAGAAATCTATTTCCAGGTACCGGAGATATCTGCAGTCAAGCAAGCTGCCATCCCACCGGTAAATGCTGACTATTAAGCCAACTCCACTATCCACCCCTCCCCTGCATATTAAACACCCTCTACCACCCTGGAAGTCATGTGCAGGGGCCCCTTCATTCAGCCCAATGCCCCATTTTACAGTTTAGTGTTCTCCCTCCCGCCCCATCTGTGCTGTAAAGGAGTAATTAGCAGAAATTACTGCTCCAGGTCCTACATGCTGAAAGGATGATAGAACACCCCCTAACACCCGTGGGACATCAAAGCTACACCCCCCTACCGCTTGAGGATGGGTAGGGGCCCCAGTACATTGCTTTGCCAGGGGCCTACACTGCTGTTACGATGGTCCTGCGTGGACTGTTATTACAAGGCACTGTAAGTATTGCTGGTGACAATATTTAAACAAGATATTCTCTAATCTACACATAGCCTCACATATTTTCTCTTTCTTCACTTTCCCATCCTCCTGACCCCAGGCCAACATTGCTGTGTGACCTTAGCATGCAGCCCACTAAGAACCTCTGCAATCTGGTGGACCATTATGCAATAGGTAGCACCTATCCTTGTGTATTAATGCATATTTCCCTATAGATTGTAAGCTTGTGAGCAGGGCCTTCCTACCTCTGTTTGTTATTACCCAGTTTTGTTTTATCGCTGTTGTTTTCAATTGTAAAAAGCAACGGAATTTGCTGCACTATATAAGAAACTGTTAATAAATAAATAAATAAATAATAAACGGGGTTGAGATAAGGAGAAAAAGATTCCAGGGTACGCCCACTTTATGAAAAACATATTGAAGTAGTGGTGAATGGCATAAAACTGGCACTCAGACTGGTCATTTACAAAAATAAATGTACCCATTCTCTTGCCACATGATCCACTCTTGCCATAAAAACCTTGGACAGCTCTCATGAATTTTCAGGTTGCCACAGGGAACAAAGTTTAAAACAAAATAAATTGAGTACCACATACTGTGCATTACACACGACCACTGCTGATACCTGGACCAGAGAATCTTTGCTGCATAAGGATTATAAAAACCATAGTAGCAACAACAGCGTTTGTAATGGAACTACTATACGGATGAAAGAACATTGGGTAACATGCTCCTTAGATTATTAGTTATAGATTAACAGAAGTCAAACAGAACTCATTATACAGTGTTTCATATATTTCCTCCAATTCCTATTCCCAGCATTCTCAAGGACATAATTCTACAGCAACAGAACCGCTTACCTTTATCCTCCCCAAACTGGAAAATCTCTCTTTATCTTCTACAACTGCCTTGAGGATTGGTTGAGACATCCTATGATTCTTTTTTCTATCAGCTGGATTGTTGAACTCCACGCCACTCACTACTGCCCTACGATACGAGGTGGACCTAAGCCCCCTGCGTAGTGTTCCGGGGCTGTCCGTCTCAGCTTCTCCATCAACTGGAGATGCCACCAGATGAGCTGTACTTGTCTCTACCATGCTACGAGACTTGAACAGCCTTCTGTTAACCTCCATATGTTGATTGTTTTGCCCACTAGTTTTATTGGTCACCTTTATTTCTGAGGCTAAGCCCTTGGGAATGATTTGCTGTGCTCCTACTTTGAGAGACACTGGGCTATTTGTACTCAGAACGATGGACTGTTTTTCTGGATTAGATGGGGTTCTTTGGAGAGGCCGTTTCTCTTCCAAAGGAGAGTTTGGAGAACTTGGCATAGAGTCTGAAACTAAGAGCTCTGTGGTCTGTGTGGGGTGAAATGGACTGAAGTTACTAGTGGTAACCATCCCATTAGATGGAAAACAAACATTAGATCCAAATATAATCTGCTCTCTGTCAGGCGATAATGTAACACTGCTACGTGTCCGCCTTGGAAGCATGGATTTTGGGCTTGAGGAAGAAATAGTTTCACTAGTAGCAAAAGTAATAGAATTATTGGAAGCAACTTTTAGGGGCTGAGATGAACGCCTGTGGCTCGGGGGCAACGTATTGTATTCCAGAGATGATAGCAGTGATGATAGCTGTAGTTTGCCATTAGGACTATCCAAGTACGTTCCTCCTTGGTGAAGCACCTTGCACTCTGGAGAAGTTTTAATCCTTTCAGCAGGTTGGGTCACTGTAAAGCACTGCTTGTCCTCCACTGGGAAATCTGTGACCAGCAATCCATTTGGGTTCTGATAAGACTGCGGTCTTGGTCTGGGGTTGCGACTGCAGTACAATCCCTCTCCCTGTGCAGCATGAGGATTCGCTCTCCTCCACAATGGAACAAATTTAACATCACTGGAGAACTCCACCTCACTTTCTGCCTCCATGGCAACGTCTGTTCATTCTCAAAAAGCCACCAAAATCTGAATGAAGGTCAGTAAATCTCCACTAGCTTTCTGGCATTCCTATAAAAGAGATGATGTTACATATCAGTGATCAGATATAAATGACCAAGATTTGTGTAGCAAACATTCAAAGCGGTTCTTCAAAAGGTAAAATTGCTAACTATTAGCCCAATTTTTTTGCTTCATACAAAAGACTAGAGGGAATAGACTATTGCAACAACTATGACAATTACTATTTAATGTATACTAACATGAGCTTGTTTTTGCAAACTCCGTACTTTTCTATATTCCTTTTCACGTACCGTTTCTAGAGGCAACATTATTTTTACGGAGATCCTTTCCACGCTATAGCCCACTTTTCAACATTTGGAAAAGTACGAATAAATCCCATATCATTTAGGTTAGGAAATGTGTGAGGTACTTTTTATGTTAGCGCAGAATACACAAAAGGGGTGAAACTTTAAACTACTTTCATCAGTCAGAGGGATGTACACTACAATGTAATTCCATAAAAGAGTTAAATCCTCTGTTTTACTAGTATTAAGAGCTCCAAGATAATAAATATACAGTAATGGAAGTTCCCTGCTGAAATGCTTTTCATTAAAAACAGAGGTTTACCCATTTCCTAACACAATTATTCTAGTCCAGTAGGTTTTACAATGCATTCCCTCCCCTGACTCTGGAAGCAGAGAAAACTGATCTGTCTTTAAAGGAAAGATTGTTCTTAGGTTTGAACCAAACATAACAAAAAGAAAGAAAATGTAAACCATATTAGGTGACAGACGAAGGAAAAGAAAAGTGGCCTGGCACAGCTAAGGTGATTGGGGGGTGGCACAGCTAAAGTGACTGTGGGGTGGCACAGCTAAGGTATCCAGGGGGTGGCACAGCTAAGGTGACTGGACTGGCACAGCTAAGGTGACTGGGGGGTGGCCCAGCTAAGGTGACCAGGGGTGGCACAGCTAAGGTGACTGGAGGGTGGCACAGCTAAGGTGACCAGGGGTGGCACAGCTAAGGTGACTGGAGGGTGGCACAGCTAAGGTGACCAGGGTGGCCCCAGTAAAGGTGACTGGAGGATGGCACAGTTAATGTGACCAGGGGGTGGCATAGCTAAAGTGACTGAGGTAGCACTGCTGGTGATGTGTACCTTACCTGTGATTAGATCTTTTTCTAAATGGAACATACTGAACACACTGCACCTGTGTCCCCCCAACTCTGTAATATGTACATAATGTGCGTAAGTACAGTAAGACCTCATCTGTCAGTAAATGCAAGTGACTTTCCTTCTAACAACCCTATACAGGAATGACAGCGGCTTCTGTACCCCGTGTGACAGGACAGGCTGCGGCAGCGGAGAGGATCCTGGCTGCAATGCTGGAAGCCACAGGCTGCCGATCTCTTACCTGGGGTCTCCCGTCCTGCAGGGGTCAGAGCAGTGACCAGCACCGGCACAGTGTCAGCACAGGCTCCCTGCCGCCTTCCGCCCAGAGGAAAGGCTCCCTCACACCGGTGCCAGGCTCAGCCCTACCTGCGTCTGCTCCTGTGTGCTCTGGGAGGGACACCCGGGTTCAGAGTCCGCCCGCCGCTCTGCTGTGTGATAACGACAGGGAGAAAGTTGTGTGAACAGCGCACATGACGCCGCAGGTGACCGGGACTAGGGAACGGAGTCTCTCCTCCTAGGTGTCACATCCCAAACAGCTCTCCGCTCCCTCACACTATACAGGGAGACCCGCTGCCGGCCCCGGCCCTAGCACGGCGTGAGCGCCTCCCAGCGGCTGCACTCGGTACGGGCCGACGTGTGACATGGGCCGGTGAAGCGGCAGCAGGATCCCGGCCAGCGGTGCCGTGTCCCAGTCACTGGCTGCTCACACACAGCCGCAGATAAAGTACTAAACTGAAAGCGATCACTAAAAATATCAGCAAATATGTAAGTAAATAAAAAAAAAAATGTACAAAGTAAAAATAAAATATTCAAATACATAATGGCATATTTATTCATTATGGGGTTTTAGATCATTTATTTAGCAACTTATCACAGCAATAAAAGATATTAATAAGCTTAATTATTATCGGAGGGGGGCGGGGGGCGGCTATCCAGTTTTCAGAGCTTGCTGAATATTAGGCAGCCCGGCCCCCTAGGGCCACCAGTAATAACTAACGGGCCCTGTAACTAGAAATAGCAGCTAGTGTTTCCGCATGTGTATCAGGCCATTACTGTTAGTGAATGGGCCACGGATCACCGGTATTTATTACAAATACATGCAGGGGCAAAGCTCCGATAAGAGCATGTCGCAGCAATGTGTGAGAAGTAACGTGATTGTAATGGGATCACATTTTGAACATTTTGAAGGACCCCCTGTCCCAATGCTTGTACACAGACATCTCTCGCAGCAAGTATGGGGGAGCAGGGCCGGCTCTACCATTAGGCAGCTTAAGGGCTAAAACACACTACCCGGCATTTGCCGGCATTGTAGTTAACAGTGTGAGGGTTAGGGTCCCTTCACACTGCACGGCCCCGCACCGGCTGCCGGGTTGCAGCCGGGTCTCACCACTGGAAGGTCCGGCTGCCGGGCGGCCGCCGGGCCGTCTTTGCAGCCAGTGAACCGTGTGTGTGAAGGGGAGCTTTCACACACAACGGTTTTTTCTGAAGCCGTGTCTGATGCTGCGCATGCGCACAGCATCACACACGGCTCAAAGCCGTCCTGTGTGACAGACACTGCCGGTTTCTCCCGGATGGCAAAAAGCCGGACAAAGTATGTCCGGCTTTTTGCCATCCGGGAAAAACCGGAGTGTGTGTTACAGCCCTTAGGCAGCTGCCTAGGGGCGCCGGCCACTGGAGGGCACCACTGAATTCATCTAGCAAAAAACTGAAGGATGCCTCTTTATGCAGTTTAGTAATGAACTTACAGAAAAGGGGTTGGAACAAAATAAGGAGCATACAAATATATCTATGTCTGTGTACGTATTTACAGACGCCAAAATTCCGACACCTATCAGAATACCGACGCTGGAATCTCGACAGACGGCATCCTTAATGTTAGTATGCTGGTGAGAGTTAGGGCTGTGGTGAGGGAGGGTTAGGGAAAGGGGTAAGGGTCATGAATTTTATTCAAAATGTCGGTATTGTCAAAGTCAGAAAAATATCTCTATACACACTGCCATATTTGCACCTCACACTGGTCCGCGCTGCGCATGCGTGCGCTCTCCCGTGAAGGCGCATACCCGCTGTTGCGTGCACCCGCTGGTGCACGGTATGCGTATTTACAGTAAAGTTTGTGTAGTCGTAGCGTGCGACTCAATCGTTACATATTTTTCACAAATAATGTATTTTATAGATCATGGTCCCTTTGATAGATTCTGAAAGTTTGGTTAATATAGAATGTTTATGAACAGAGGAATCCCTCTTTGTTTGATACGAAGGGTCAGATAGGAGTAATACAGTGGTGTTTAGTATCCATCGGAAGAATATTTAATTAGAAATATTCCGGTGTTGGTTTGAAGCAGATCAATCGCTCGTGCGAATAGTTATGGACATAAGAAGTTTATGAACATTTACTTTATTTGCACTTTATTACCCATGCGGCGGGAAACCCAGTTTCCCTCCCACCTGAGCAGTTGGAAATAGTCACAGCCCACCTGTATGAATCAACCTATGACCTTTTGTTATAATGCGAAGCCGAATTCCTGTGTCCAATGAACAATGAGATTGTAGGGACCATTGAATTGTATTGTGTGTGGGGCATAAATAGCGGGCCGACCATATCCAACTTCACTCTCTCTTCAACGGTTCTCATTGCTGATAATCGGGAGCTGGATATCGAGGCGCATGCGATCGTTCCCCTTGTGCGTAAGTTCTCTCCGTAATCATATTGTCTTACTGTGAGCCATTTCTCTCTCTCCCTCTCTTCTCTTTCTCTCGTATTTTTCCTTGATTAGACTTGAATTGTATTGTATTGTATTTCCTGTGTAGTTATCTGGTTAGTTGGTTTATGTTATATTGTAGTGTATGCTTTGTACTGTGATTCCTTTTGCAAGTATAATAGTCATAATACACATAATAGGTTTCGGACCCTAAGCCCAGGTATCTGTGTATTCTTTATAGTGTTAAGTACTCCCTGAGCATCGGTGACACTCAAGCAGCTTTGTAGTTAATCAGGTTACACAAGGTTGCACTTACACTTTGTCTCTACATTGAGGTTTGCTGTGTATTTCATTGCTAAAGGTATAGATATAAAGGTTTAACGTTGTGAGCGTCAGCATCGCTGGTGATCTCCTCGTGGTCCCGAGCGCTGCTACGCTATAGCGAATCATTACGATAAGTCAACAGCCAATAGTCTGCCTGCCTGCGATCACTTGGCCGTGAGTGAACGTGACGCCTGAGCGTCTCGATCACGGCTAAGCGATCGATACGCAACTTGCGTACCCTTACGGTACTTCTTACGTAGATAGCGTACAGTGTTCTTAGACCTCATAAAGGGTTATATACACGATAAATATTTAGCTTTATCAATTGGCGGCTCGTCCTGTCCTTCACATATCTGCACTAGGTAGATCAGCAGACATTATCCCTCAGCAAAGGGCGGGAGGTTGTCTCGTAGTGCTGACGGGATAAGCGTCTGCTTCGCTTAGATAAAAGAGTGCTGAAGGAATCCGGGAACCGGAGGTAAGAACAAAACGCTAGTGTCTTTTAAAACTGTTTATTTTCCTGTCTTGCGTACACATGCACGCACACATATATATCTGCATTTCCGTTTCATTTTCGTATATCATTCTCCTGTCTGCCAGTTTTATAGTTGATAAAAAAAGTGCCAAAAGAGATTTGCTGTTATTTCATAGTTTAAGAGTAAAGGTAATATAGTTAAAAGATAGACAAACACACAGTTTTGCCTGGGAGATAAGGCGAAGTCAGTGTGTTGTGTGGTAGATGACCAGGGATCATCTACATTGATAAAAATATAAATTGTGTTACGGTGGATCTTTGCTTTGCGTACACGTGTCCCTAACAAAAGACTTGTGTACGCAATCCAAAGGCGGACGCACGCAGCGTACATTACGCAACGGAGCGTCCGGTTACGCCCACGTAGCTCAAGTCACGATAAGTTGATTTTTAATGCAACGCGGTAAGTAACGCAAAGCGGTAAATAGCGCCACAGGCGATAAATAACGCAAGTCTATTTTTGGAAATCCAAAATTTAAATTAACAGATCCTGCTCCTAATTGGTAACACAGCTGGGCTAAAGAAAAATTTCTGCGCAGAAATAGAAATAGAAGCAAAAGTGTACATGTGATGAGTGAGTGTTTTTGTATTACATAAGTTTATATAACTTAAAGGTTGAACCACAAGAAAAGTCGAGTACTCGTGAGGTACACGCGTGTAAGTGACGTGCACGGTGGCTAGGGAGGCATCCTTGGTTAAACATAATATTTGAGCATTAGAGTATAGCGGACCAGTATAGAACAAGACCAGGAGGTCAGACCAGGAGGTCGTACAGAACAAGACCAGGAGGTCATAGTAGATCAGCAGGTCCAGGTACAGTAAACAGGGAAGTCCGCTATACAGTTCAGAGGCACAACACCAAGAGAAGGGTTGGTGCAAGACCCATATAGGCCGTACAAGCTCTGGCTGAAGGAATTCGCAGTCGTAAGTTTCGATTCCATTGGTCTTTCCGTACACAAGCTTAGTTGTTTGTGTACTGAACGACTGGACCGCACGTAATTGTGTACAGTAGTTAGTAATCTGACCTAGTACCATTAGAGTAAAGGGGTCACAAACGCTATTTGTACATTCTGACGTGATTTGTGTAATTTTTTATTTTTCAAGAAGGGAAGTTCGCTGGTCACTCAGGAACTATCTGACAAACCTCACCTTTACTGGAAAGAGTAAGTGTTCTGCGGATAACCCTCGCATGTTCCAGTAAACAACGGTTTTTATAGGTGCCCTGGGTCGAGTGCGCCAGCACCATATCGGTGTGATCAGGTCGCATTGGTCGGCGTGGGCGAGTGAGTGGGGTACTCGGTAAACCGCCACCGTCAGCCTATTGTGAACAATCTGGTTTTCTGTAAGGGTTCGCTGAAGACCTTGATATAGAGATCAGAGGTAGAGCAAGCAACGCCTGCAGAGTTATGGGGGCCAGTTGTTCAGGTAGGGGGCGATCAACCTCGGTTCGGGTTGATTCAGTGGTCCGACCAATTGGGTCGGCCAGGTATATCATGTGTGAGAAATATGGAAGTCACACAGAGGTTTTATGTGATGAATGGGAGAGAATGACGGTACAAGACCGGGAGAAATTCCCAAGAATAGGTAGCTTCAGCCCAGAGGTGTTACAAAATTTAAGGAGGAGGATATGTCTCATAAAATCAACAAAGAGACGAGTTCAGCATTATGATTATTTACAGTTGTGGCAACAGGAAGGTGAGATACAGAGAGGTTTGGCTCAGGCTCTAACAGAAAACTGATTGCCACGGCCCCGCCGCCACCATATATATCAGGAGAGAAGTTGATTACGGAGAAAGACGCACTAACGTGTAACACAAAATCACTTAGTAACTGTGTAAATGTTAATGATAATGTTAACCCATTAACCCATGCAAGTATTAACCCGTGCAAGTTGTACCCTGTTTTGAACTTTCCTCAGGAGTGTGATCAAGAGGACGAAGCGACAACGATTTCAGCGCTCTCTCTAGCAGCCACCATAGCAGAGACCACAGTAGGCACAGCAACACCCACGAGATTAGTAAAGGCCCCTAGCGGAGGGATAGGTGAGGTCGTATCAACTGGTAAGTACGGCACCATGCATTATGCTGAGACTATTTCACCACAAGCTGTAGAATCTACACAGAATGAGGTTGTTAGAATTACTCCTGTTAGGGTAATAGCAGTTCCCAATGGGAAAACAGATGTATCAGGAGCCACTCCCATAAGGAACATTGCCATGTACAGCCCATTTTCCCGAATGGAATTAAGGACCATAGTGTCTGAATTCCCTGACCCTAGAAAAGATTTAGTTGCCAGCCAAAAATACATCACAGACTTAGGAAACACTTTAGAGCCCAATAATAAAGATTGGCAGATATTGCTAAAAGCTTGTTTACCCTCCAATGTCGACTCAGCTCAATTTTTAGCTGATTGTGGACTAGATCTGGATGTACCTCTTACAGATGTGTACAACAAAGATAACGTAAGAAGGATAAACTTACAGTTAAAGGAGCATTTCCCAGCAGTTGTTAAATGGAACAAAATATTTTCCATTAAACAAAAAGAGTCAGAAACAGCTGCAGAATATTTTCACCGGGCACTATTAGAAATGGCAAAGTACACTGGTATAGAGGACATTAGGACAAATCCAAACCATCGAGAAGTAGCAGTATCTGTACTAATGGATGGTTTGAAGGAAACATTAAAGGCAAGGGTACAGACCACGCAACCATGTTGGCGAGGTCTGTCAGTGTCCACTTTGAGAGAGGCTGCTATTGATCACGACCGAAACATCACCAGACACAGGGAGTCGCAGAGTGATAAGCTAATGTCAGTAAGTATACAGGCTCTGACCACAAAGCAGCCTGCGTATGTACCATCCAACCCTGTGGGTAAGTCAACTATGATAACATGTTATTCTTGTCAAAGACAGGGACACTATGCACGAGACTGTAGAGCGAAAAATTCGCAAAGATCATACCAACCCCCTAGACAACGACACGACACACGACATTGGGAGCAAGGTCCGCAGAAACGGAGTTATGAGCCACATACAGGGGAAACAAAAAGATATCCCCCAAACAGAGACTGGCATGCCTCTGGTAGTTCCCAACTATCTCCCTCACAAATAGTTGCTGCCAGCGGGATTCAGGGAGGTCACCATACCCAATAGGGGTGTGGCCATACCTGTAATCTGCAGCCAGTGAAATTGATTGCCAACCTTGAAAGTGAACCCGAGGTCGCAATTAATGTAGCTGGTAAAACTTTAAACTTTCTTGTAGACACAGGGGCGGCCAAGTCAGTGATAAATTCGACAGTGGGCATGAGAACCACTGGTAGGACAATTCCAGCCATGGGAGTAACAGGAGTAGTCCAGCACTACCCTGTTAGCAAACCAGCCGAGATTACAATAGGGCCTTTGCATACCAAGCATTCCTTTTTGCTGGCTGCATCGGCACCAACCAATCTCCTGGGAAGAGACTTACTGTGTAAAATGGGGTGCGTCATTTATTGTACTCCTGAAGGTGTATTCTTGGACATACCTGAGAATCACGCTCAGGAAGTGCGAGACACGTTAGACTCCCCATCAAAATTAATGTCACATACCATTATGACAAATAGGAATCCATCCCAAGTAGAAGAGATGACATCTCAGATACCAGAGTCACTTTGGACAAAAGACGGACAGGACACTGGATTAATGGCAAACGTAGCTCCAGTAGTTGTACAAGTAAAAGATGGTAGGATAGCTCCAAAAATCCCACAGTATCCTCTGAAGCCAGAGGTGGAGTTAGGAGTTTACCCAGTAATAGAGCGCTTGCTACAACAGGGCATTCTGCTAAGAACGTCCAGCACTGCCAATAGTCCCATCTTCCCTGTTAAGAAGAGTGGGGGGAGGGGTTACAGGCTAGTGCAGGATCTAAGGGGGATTAACAAAATAGTTGAGAGTCAGTTCCCCGTAGTGCCAAATCCAGCTGTCATCCTAATGCAAATCCCTCCCACTGCCAAATTTTTCACTGTTATTGACCTCTGCTCCGCTTTCTTTTCGGTACCTCTGCACCTTGACAGCCAATATTTGTTTGCATTCACATACAGAGGAGTCCAATACACGTGGACTCGATTGCCCCAAGGTTTCATAGATAGTCCAAGTATATTTTCTCAGGCTTTGCATGATTGTTTACAGTCTTTCCAACCAGACAGTGGATCAGTATTGATACAGTATGTGGACGATTTATTACTGTGTTCAGATTCACTGGAAGCATCTCTGAAGGATACGAAACAGCTCCTGTTTCATCTTTCAGACACCGGACACAAGGTGTCCAAAGACAAGTTGCAATTATGCCAAACTAAGGTAAAATATTTGGGACACTGTCTAACACAAGGACTGAGACACCTGACCGCTGATAGAATCCAAGCAATTAGAGACATGACCCTGCCACAAACCCAGCAACAGATCAGAACGTTTTTAGGAATGTGTGGGTATTGCCGTAATTGGATCCCAGGGTTTTCCATTTTAGCGTTACCTTTGCAGGAAATGGTCTCCTCGAACAAACCTGATAGGATTTCGCATACAGACGAGTCCGAAACAGCATTTGAGAGACTCAAACAGTGCCTAACGCAGGCACCAGCACTAGGTATGCCAGACTATGGGAAACCCTTTGAACTATACGGAACAGAAAGTGCTGGTTGCGCGGCAGGCGTACTAACCCAAAAACACGGTGATGCCAGCAGGCCAGTTGCATACTACAGCGCTCAGCTAGATACGGTAGCGCGATCCCTCCCCACATGCTTGCGAAGCGTTGCTGCGATAGCATTGCTAGTGACAAAAAGCGAAGATGTCGTGCTAGGCCACAACCTCACAATCCATACGCCACATGCGGTATCAGCCTTATTGAATTCTGCCCAAACCAGACACGTCTCATCAGCGAGGTTTACAAGATGGGAATTAGCACTAATGGCCCCCGTAAACATCACCATAAGGAGATGCAGTGCATTAAATCCTGCAACATATCTCCCAGGTGTGCCTGGTCAGGCACAAAGGGTGGAAGGTGAGAGTGCTGGGGAAGGAGGATTTAATACAAAGGAAGATACACATGATTGTATGGAATATTTGACCCAAAATTTTACCGCAAGGCCTGACATCAGTGACAACCCACTGGAAGATGCAGAACTCACGTTCTACACGGACGGTAGTTGTCACAGACAGTCAGACTCGGGAGACTTGTGTACTGGATACGCAGTCGTAGATGACCAAGACACCATAGAAGCGGAACCGCTAGGCCCACCTCACTCAGCCCAGGTTGCTGAACTGGTCGCCCTAACCAGAGCATGTGAATTGGCTAAGGGTAAGTCAGCCAATATCTACACCGATTCTAGATACGCATTCGGGGTAGTCCATGATTTCGGAGCCCTATGGCGCCTCAGAAATTTCATGACGGCAGCTGGTACACCGGTAGCGCATGCAGCTCACATAAAAAGGCTTCTAACAGCGATACAGGAACCCGACAGAGTGGCTGTTATCAAATGTAAAGCACACACATATAGCCAAGACCCGGTATCACTTGGTAACAGCCGAGCAGACGAAGCTGCTAAGTTAGCAGCTGCTACCCCCATACAGACAGACACCACACAACTGATGGTATTCAATACCATCAACACACAGAAGTTGTGTAAAATGCAAAATTTGTGTTCCACACAGGAAAAGGCAGTCTGGAAGGCAAAGGGATGTGGCCAAGAGTCCTCAGGACTCTGGACGGATGGACATGGTAAACCAGTGGCCCCCAGAGCATATCTTCCATGTCTGGCTGAAGCAGCTCACGGGCTGACTCATCTAGGCAAGGAGGGAATGTGCAAATTGGTAAGAGCCTATTGGT
The DNA here is from genome assembly GCF_028390025.1 of Pseudophryne corroboree. Taxonomy (NCBI): domain Eukaryota; kingdom Metazoa; phylum Chordata; class Amphibia; order Anura; family Myobatrachidae; genus Pseudophryne; species Pseudophryne corroboree. The sequence goes on along the minus strand of NC_086447.1, from coordinate 264,850,249 downwards.
GCGCCCCAGGATTCTCCTCTCATGCGAGTAAAAGAGCAATGTCATGCCTTACCTGTCTGAGAAAGAATATTGGAAAGGCAATACCTACAGAACCATCCCATATCCCACCTGCCGGCGGCCCTTTCCAGGTAATACAAATTGACTTCATTCAATTACCCCCTTGTCGGAATTTGAAATATGTACTTGTTTGTATAGATGTTTTCTCGAATTGGGTCGAAGCATTTCCTGCAGCTACAAATACCGCTATGTTTACAGCTAAGAAAATTGTGCAGGAATTTGTATGTAGATATGGTATTCCTAGAATAATCGAAAGTGATAGGGGTACCCATTTTACAGGTGATGTCTTTCAAGGAATGTGTAAGTTGATGGGAATTGATAGCAAGCTGCACACTCCGTACCGTCCACAGGCGAGTGCGAAGGTCGAAAGAGTGAACAGCACTATTAAAAATAAATTGAGTAAAGTGATGGCAGAGACAGGATTGACATGGCCAGAAGCTTTACCCATTGTATTGTACAGTATCAGAACCACTCCCAGGTCCCCTCTTAATCTGTCCCCCTTTGAAATCTTATTTGGTCGACAACCGCATGTCATGATTAACCCTCAGGATGATTTGAAATGTAACAATGAAGTAACTGTAAAGTACTTGATTAACATGAGTAAACAGTTAAGGAATCAAAATGATAATCTAAAGTTGGTGATTCCTGATCTACCTAATAGTAATTGTCATGACATTGAACCTGGGGATTATGTAATGATACGAAATTTTCTACGCTCAGGTTGCCTTATTGACAGATGGGAAGGACCATACCAGGTCTTATTGACTAGCACTACAGCATTGAAGGTTGCTGAGAGAGAGACTTGGGTCCATTCATCCCACTGCAAGAAGGTTGCTGATCCAGAGAAGTCCCGTGATAAGGAACAGACGGTAGAGGTTGTATCACTGGAGTGTCTGTTCCAGGAGGACTGAGGCGGCACCTGAGCCTTGAAGACCGAGAGCTGTTGTCGACTCCCCACTCCCTTTTATTGTTTTTTTTTCCACTTCCCATCCCCCCTCCCTCAAATGTATTTTTCCTCCTTCTCATTCTTCTTCGTCTCCTCCTCAAAGATGGACTTGCCCCAAGAGACTGTGATCCGGATTTTCGTGTTGACCATGATGTTGACCAGAGCAGTCTGTTCCGGCGAGAGTACCATGGAGGTCGATAGAGGTTCTGGAATGAGTTCTGATGATAAAGATGGAGGCGTAGTTTTCCAAGATCAACCTAACCAACAAGCAAAGGCGAGTATCAGAAAACGATCCGATAGCATTGATCATAGAAGAAATTGTGACGGATTGTTAGCTGAAGAAAACTGTATCTGTAGGCTCTGTAACAATGTCATTGAGGATGGGTGCATTAAGAAATGCCAATCCAGTTTTAATATCCATATGGACCGGCATCCATTGAGTGATTATCACTCCTTAGTGGGTAATGTATTAAACAAAACAGATTGTTGGGTATGCTCTCAAGTACCTCAGGGTCATAGCAAATCAGGGCTAGTACCATTTCCTTTAACGATAGGGGAGGTACTTGAGTTAAATGGTGGGAGACCGGTGGACGGGAGGTTTAATATCTCCAGCCCTCCTAGTTTGAAGCTCCACCAATACCACGTGGATAGGTCCCTATTATGTTTTAACATCTCCAATCCCAGAAAGCCGGGAAATTGGGAAGTATCATGGAGTAACCACACCATGACCTTTTCACATAGAGCAGATAGAATGCCTACAGATACAGAGCTTGTACGCCACATAGCCAGTAGAGGAAAATCTTTCCGGTATAGATACACCTTAGGAAATAGGATTACTAGAGTTGGAGAAGTATCACCAGGATACTGTGCACATATCGTACAACCTGATACGTGCATTAAGCAGATGGAAGAATTAGGGCTAGGAGATTTCACCTGGAAGGTGTGTAATATGGTAATGTCTTTCTCCGTCCCATATGTTCTCCCCGATGATGCATATTTCATATGCGGGAGAAAGGCGTACAAGTGGCTTGCCCCAAACTCTGAAGGATTGTGTTATATTGGAAGAGTATTGCCTGAAGTAATGACTGTAACTCATGATAAAATGAAAGACATACACCGTGGTGCCCAAGCTCCTTATACTCACACTCATTACGAGCACCTCGTTAAAAGACAACTGTCAGAAAGGTTAGAGCATCCGGCCTCTGATCTGATCCATGAATCCACCGGGATTCAGGTTCTGGTGGCGTTAGATTTCACTCGCACCGCTCGAGGAGTGATGAATTATAGATACATTTCCGCACTCGCCAATTTGTTAGATAATATCACTGAAATGTATGATGACACGTTTAGATATACTGGAAGAGAACTTCAGGCTTATAAAACAGAACTGGTACAGCATAGAATGGTTCTTAATTACCTCACAGCAGTGACAGGCGGATATTGTGTTACATTGGCAACACAGTACGGCGTGAAGTGTTGCACGTATATCACGAATAGCACCGAGGATCCGGTAGAGGTCATAGACCAAAAGATGGACGATATTCTCCAATTAAAGTGGGAATTTCGCCAAAAACACAATCTCACTCTTGCTGCTGTAGGTAATGAGCTGACTGGTTGGGTGTCATGGTTGAACCCGCGAAATTGGTTCTCTGGTTTAGGAGACTGGGCTCAAGGAGTCATAATGGATGTTGGGAAGTTTCTACTATGTATCTTAGGTGTCGTTATATCGATTGGATTGATATTTAGATGCGGGCAGGCTTTAATGAAGTGCAAACAAAGTACCAGAGTGATGAGTTTGAGGAGTGAGGAAACTGTAATTAACCTGGATTTGATTTACGACCCAACGATAGAAACAATGATGTGATGAAAATGCGATTGCTACGGTCCGTTTCTTTCACCTGTTTTTCTGGTTTTTCTCCAAGATAACAAGACCCCCTTGGACGAGGAAGTTGATGAGACGCTATACAGACAACGGATAGACCAAAGAAGAAGTTTTGACCACTTGAGATATAGACACTTGATGAACTTTGCCATGGATCCCCAGTTTCCCTAGAATTCTTAAAATTACGCTAGCCCAACATTTTTTGTAAATCTAATGGCATTGACAAAGCTTATTGCTCACGCTTAATGAGCAAAACAGCGCAAAGAAGACGACTTTCAACTGATACCGAACAAAACTTCAACCGACAGATGTACATTAACCTGACATAGAATACCACCGCATTTACCGTAATTATGTCTTTTCTTCATTTCTACAACCCTCAGGTAATGACACACATAGTATAGGGAATACAGGCACAGATATCAGCAATCACATATTCCCCCATTCATGTATCATCAACTAAAATGTGCTCCCCATTTTGTTCAAAATCCGAAAAGAGCTCGGTAAAGTTTGACAGCCCATCCACAGACCTGTACCACGGGATAAGAAGGAATTCAAATGTATACTTCGCAATACCTCGAAGCTTGATTTACAACACGTACGGCACGATGATACATGACCCCCCAAACATGGACTCATACACACATGCTTCTGCTATCACACTAGGTCATACCTTCTTCACACCTACTCCTCTCTCCTCCCTCACCCAACCATGGAAATGAATTAACCCCTGACATATATTTTTCTCCTTTTTGAAATGTTTTAGAAGGTGGCAGTTATTATTGACTGCCAAAGGGTGGACTGTCAAAGTCAGAAAAATATCTCTATACACACTGCCATATTTGCACCTCACACTGGTCCGCGCTGCGCATGCGTGCGCTCTCCCGTGAAGGCGCATACCCGCTGTTGCGTGCACCCGCTGGTGCACGGTATGCGTATTTACGGTAAAGTTTGTGTAGTCGTAGCGTGCGACTCAATCGTTACATATTTTTCACAAATAATGTATTTTATAGATCATGGTCCCTTTGATAGATTCTGAAAGTTTGGTTAATATAGAATGTTTATGAACAGAGGAATCCCTCTTTGTTTGATACGAAGGGTCAGATAGGAGTAATACAGTGGTGTTTAGTATCCATCGGAAGAATATTTAATTAGAAATATTCCGGTGTTGGTTTGAAGCAGATCAATCGCTCGTGCGAATAGTTATGGACATAAGAAGTTTATGAACATTTACTTTATTTGCACTTTATTACCCATGCGGCGGGAAACCCAGTTTCCCTCCCACCTGAGCAGTTGGAAATAGTCACAGCCCACCTGTATGAATCAACCTATGACCTTTTGTTATAATGCGAAGCCGAATTCCTGTGTCCAATGAACAATGAGATTGTAGGGACCATTGAATTGTATTGTGTGTGGGGCATAAATAGCGGGCCGACCATATCCAACTTCACTCTCTCTTCAACGGTTCTCATTGCTGATAATCGGGAGCTGGATATCGAGGCGCATGCGATCGTTCCCCTTGTGCGTAAGTTCTCTCCGTAATCATATTGTCTTACTGTGAGCCATTTCTCTCTCTCCCTCTCTTCTCTTTCTCTCGTATTTTTCCTTGCTTAGACTTGAATTGTATTGTATTGTATTTCCTGTGTAGTTATCTGGTTAGTTGGTTTATGTTATATTGTAGTGTATGCTTTGTACTGTGATTCCTTTTGCAAGTATAATAGTCATAATACACATAATAGGTTTCGGACCCTAAGCCCAGGTATCTGTGTATTCTTTATAGTGTTAAGTACTCCCTGAGCATCGGTGACACTCAAGCAGCTTTGTAGTTAATCAGGTTACACAAGGTTGCACTTACACTTTGTCTCTACATTGAGGTTTGCTGTGTATTTCATTGCTAAAGGTATAGATATAAAGGTTTAACGTTGTGAGCGTCAGCATCGCTGGTGATCTCCTCGTGGTCCCGAGCGCTGCTACGCTATAGCGAATCATTACGATAAGTCAACAGCCAATAGTCTGCCTGCCTGCGATCACTTGGCCGTGAGTGAACGTGACGCCTGAGCGTCTCGATCACGGCTAAGCGATCGATACGCAACTTGCGTACCCTTACGGTACTTCTTACGTAGATAGCGTACAGTGTTCTTAGACCTCATAAAGGGTTATATACACGATAAATATTTAGCTTTATCAGTATTATGGTGGTCAGGATGCCGCTGTCAGTATTCTGTATATACCCAACCCCAATTAAATATCCCCACCAGACCCCATATACAGTATTTTACAGTATACAAAGAATTGACAGCACTCAAGGACTTTTAAAGTGAAAGTATATTGTGAATAAAGTCACAAAATTTAGTGACTTGTTTACATTATATTTTATCACTTTAAAAGTCCGAGTGTTGTCCCTTTTCTCTGTATATGTATAATGATGCAGTTCACAGGAGGTGGTGGTGGCTTTGCAGACTAGGGGGCGCTAGACTGAAGCTTTGCCTAGGGTGCAGAGAGACCTTGCACCGGCCCTGTGGGGGAGTGGTAGCATAACCTAGTAACAACCCTGGAGATTAATATAAACAAACACTGGTCTTTTTATACACTGGATACTGTATGAATGTAGTTTTAATATTAACACTATGGGCTGGATGTAATGGAGTCCAAGTTTGGCCGACGTGTGGGATGCTGACCGAACTCAGGCGTTTTTTTTAAAAGGGCAATCATTTACAAGGCATAATCATGTCTTGTAAATGATTGCCCCTTATAAAAAGTCAGAGTTCGGCCAATATCACGCACGTCATCCGAACGTTATCTGAACTCTGGAACCATAGATGGTCTATAGTATAGGCTGGATCAAACATATTTAACATTTTTAAAAAGTGGTCAGGTTAATCATACCATAATAAATAAATACACAAACATAATAGAATCAGTAGTGCACTTTCTAAGCACACATTCTCCCACCTCATGGTAAGGCACCCGTCTCTTCTTCCTGGCTGCTACTCTCTAGTCCAGCGCACTAACTGAGGACTCGGATCCACACACAGAGCAAACCTGGTAGAAGAAGTTGCTACCACTGGGCATTTGCAGCAGCTCAGCTTTGTCCCTGAAACTGCATGCTGTGGCGGCAGCTCTAGTAATCATATTACATACTATTGCTATTGTCATCATTTGAGCCACTTGCCAAGAGGAGGGGGGTTTTCGGGTAACCAGAAAACCCCACATGTGTTTGCCTATGGCCCCATAGTAAGGCCCTAGTTCACATTATGTCACATTGTAAAGCTGCCAGTACATATTATGCAACACAGTGCTCCCAAATCATATTATGGCATATTTGGCCTGATTCAGATTTGAAAGCAAGCAGGGTTGTCTTCAGAGAGAAGGAGGCCCGTGTGCAGTCTCCTTCTGGGCTCCCTCCTCTCTAGCGCACTTGACACTAGGGGACCCTAGCGCTGTCCCATAGTCTAGAGCGCATGCGCAGGTCTCCGGAAATATGGCACAGCGACCATTTTCCCAGTGATTTTCCTACTGCGCATACACAAAACACTGGGAAAATGACAGCCAAGCCATTGATTTCTGCAGCGCTGCTGCGACGAAGGACTACAGAGGGTAAGTATTGAAAAATATGGGTGCGTTGTGGGCCCCCCTGAACTGCACATACTGCACCCATTATAAATACGCCAGTGGAAGCAAGGCAAAAAAAAAGCATGTAAGTTTGTATCTGGAACAAACCATTTTGCAATGCAAGGGGAGGAAATATATATTTCTCTAACGTCCTAGTGGATGCTGGGGACTCCGTAAGGACCATGGGGAATAGCGGGCTCCGCAGGAGACTGGGCACTCTAAAGAAAGATTTAGTACTATCTGGTGTGCACTGGCTCCTCCCTCTATGCCCTTCCTCCAGACCTCAGTTAGAATCTGTGCCCGGCCGAGCTGGGTGCTCCTAGTGGGCTCTCCTGAGCTTGCTAGAAAAGAAAGTATTTTGTTAGGTTTTTTATTTTCAGAGAGCTTCTGCTGGCAACAGACTCTCTGCTACGAGGGACTGAGGGGAGAGAAGCAAACCTACTCACGGCAGCTAGGTAGCGCTTCTTAGGCTACTGGACACCATTAGCTCCAGAGGGATCGAACACAGGTACCTAACCTTGATCGTCCGTTCCCGCAGCCGCGCCGCCGTCCCCCTCGCAGAGCCAGAAGAACAGAAGCAGCAGAAGCAAGAAGACATCGAAATCGGCCGCTGAAGACTCCTGTCTTCACTTAAGGTAGCGCACAGCACTGCAGCTGTGTGCCATTGCTCCCACAGCACACCGCACACTCCGGTCACTGTAGGGTGCAGGGCGCAGGGGGGGGCGCCCTGGGCAGCAATTAAGTACCTTTTTGGCAAAAAGAGGCATATATACAGTCTGTGACTGTATATATGCCCGAGCCCCCGCCATTTTTTACACATTAAAGCGGGACAGAAGCCCGCCGCTGAGGGGGCGGGGCCTTCTTCTCAGCACACCAGCGCCATTTTCTCTTCACAGCTCCGCTGGAAGGACGCTCCCCAGGCTCTCCCCTGCAGTATACAGGTGCATTAAAGGGTAAAAAAGAGAGGGGGGGCACATAAATTTAGGCACAGTATATATATATATATATATATATTTCTCTGACGTCCTAGTGGATGCTGGACTCCGTCAGGACCATGGGGATTAGCGGCTCCGCAGGAGACAGGGCACAAAAATAAAAGCTTTAGGACTAGGTGGTGTGCACTGGCTCCTCCCCCTATGACCCTCCTCCAAGCCTCAGTTAGGTTTTTGTGCCCGTCCGAGCAGGGTGCAATCTAGGTGGCTCTCCTAAAGAGCTGCTTAGAAAAAGTTATTAGGTTTTTTATTTTCAGTGAGTCCTGCTGGCAACAGGCTCACTGCAACGAGGGACTTAGGGGAAAAGAAGTGAACTCACCTGCGTGCAGGATGGATTGGCTTCTTAGGCTACTGGACACCATTAGCTCCAGAGGGATCGAACACAGGCCCAGCCATGGAGTCCGGTCCCGGAGCCGCGCCGCCGACCCCCTTGCAGATGCCGAAAAGTGAAGAGGTCCAGAAACCGGCGGCAGAAGACTTTTCAGTCTTCATGAGGTAGCGCACAGCACTGCAGCTGTGCGCCATTGTTGTCAGCACACTTCACACCAGCGGTCACTGAGGGTGCAGGGCGCTGGGGGGGGGCGCCCTGGGCAGCAATGATAATACCTTGTTCTGGCTAAAAATACATCACATATAGCCCCTGGGGCTATATGGATGTATTTAACCCCTGCCAGGTCTCACAAACACCGGGAGAAGAGCCCGCCGAAATAGGGGGCGGGGCCTATCTCCTCAGCACACAGCGCCATTTTCCTGCACAGCTCCGCTGCGAGGAAGGCTCCCAGGACTCTCCCCTGCACTGCACTACAGAAACAGGGTAAAAAAACAGAGAGGGGGGGCACTTTTTTGGCGATATTGATATATTAAGCTGCTATAAAGGAAACAACACTTCTGTAGGGTTGTTCCTATATATTTATAGCGCTTGGGTGTGTGCTGGCAAACTCTCCCTCTGTCTCCCCAAAGGGCTAGTGGGGTCCTGTCTTCGATAAGAGCATTCCCTGTGTGTCTGCTGTGTGTCGGTACGTGTGTGTCGACATGTATGAGGACGATGTTGGTGTGGAGGCGGAGCAATTGCCGGTAATGGTGATGTCACCCCCTAGGGAGTCGACACCGGAATGGATGGCTTTGTTTATGGAATTACGTGATAATGTCAGCACGTTACAAAAATCAGTTGACGACATGAGACGGCCGGCAAACCAGTTAGTACCTGTCCAGGCGTCTCAGACACCATCAGGGGCTGTAAAACGCCCTTTACCTCAGTCGGTCGACACAGACCCAGACACGGACACCGAATCTAGTGTCGACGGTGAAGAAACAAACGTATTTTCCAGTAGGGCCACACGTTATATGATCACGGTAATGAAGGAGGCTTTGCATATCTCTGATACTGCAAGTACCACAAAAAGGGGTATTATGTGGGGTCTGAAAAAACTACCTGTAGTTTTTCCTGAATCAGAGGAATTGAATGAAGTGTGTGATGAAGCGTGGGTTAACCCCGATAGAAAACTGCTAATTTCAAAGAAGTTATTGGCATTATATCCTTTCCCGCCAGAGGTTAGGGCGCGCTGGGAAACACCCCCTAGGGTGGATAAGGCACTCACACGCTTATCAAAACAAGTGGCGTTACCGTCTCCTGAAACGGCCGCCCTCAAGGATCCAGCTGATAGGAGGCTGGAAACTACCCTGAAAAGTATATACACTCATACTGGTGTTATACTGCGACCAGCCATCGCCTCAGCATGGATGTGCAGTGCTGGGGTGGTTTGGTCGGATTCCCTGACTGAAAATATTGATACCCTGGATAGGGACAGTATTTTATTGACTATAGAGCAATTAAAGGATGCTTTTCTTTATATGCGAGATGCTCAGAGGGATATTTGCACTCTGGCATCGAGAGTAAGTGCGATGTCCATATCTGCCAGAAGAAGTTTATGGACGCGACAGTGGTCAGGTGATGCGGATTCCAAACGGCATATGGAAGTATTGCCGTATAAAGGGGAGGAATTATTTGGGGTCGGTCTATCGGATTTGGTGGCCACGGCAACAGCCGGGAAATCCACCTTTTTACCTCAGGTCCCCTCCCAACAGAAAAAGACACCATCTTTTCAGCCGCAGTCCTTTCGTTCCTATAAGAACAAGCGGGCAAAAGGACAGTCATATCTGCCCCGAGGCAAAGGAAAGGGTAAGAGAGTGCACCAAGCAGCTCCCTCCCAGGAGCGGAAGCCCTCCCCGGCTTCTGCAAAGCCCTCAGCATGACGTTGGGGCTTTACAAGCGGACTCAGGGGCGGTGGGGGGTCGACTCAAGAATTTCAGCGCACAGTGGGCTCACTCACAGGTGGACCCCTGGATCCTGCAGGTAGTATCTCAGGGTTACAGGTTGGAATTCGAGAAGTCTCCCCCTCGCCGGTTCCTAAAGTCTGCTCTGCCAACGTCTCCCTCAGACAGGGCGACGGTATTGGAAGCCATTCACAAGCTGTATTCTCAGCAGGTGATAGTCAAGGTACCCCTCCTACAACAGGGAAAGGGGTATTATTCCACACTATTTGTGGTACCGAAGCCGGACGGCTCGGTAAGACCTATTCTAAATCTGAAATCTTTGAACCTGTACATACAAAAATTCAAGTTCAAGATGGAGTCACTCAGAGCAGTGATAGCGAATCTGGAAGAAGGGGACTTTATGGTGTCCCTGGACATCAAGGATGCTTACCTGCATGTCCCAATTTGCCCTTCACATCAAGGGTACCTCAGGTTCGTGGTGCAAAACTGTCATTATCAGTTTCAGACGCTGCCGTTTGGATTGTCCACGGCACCTCGGGTCTTTACCAAGGTAATGGCCGAAATGATGTTTCTTCTGCGAAAAAAAGGCGTATTAATTATCCCTTACTTGGACGATCTCCTGATAAGGGCAAGGTCCAGAGAACAGCTGGAGGACGTAGTAGCACTAACCCAAGTAGTGCTGCAACAGCACGGGTGGATTCTGAATTTTCCAAAATCTCAATTGACCCCGACGACACGTCTGCTGTTCCTGGGAATGATTCTGGACACGGTTCAGAAAAAGGTGTTTCTTCCGGAGGAGAAAGCCAGGGAGTTATCCGAACTTGTCAGGAACCTCCTAAAACCAGGAAAAGTGTCTGTGCATCAATGCACAAGAGTCCTGGGAAAAATGGTGGCTTCTTACGAAGCGATTCCATTCGGCAGATTCCACGCACGAACTTTTCAGTGGGATCTGCTGGACAAATGGTCCGGATCGCATCTGCAGATGCATCAGCGGATAACTTTGTCTCCACGGACAAGGGTGTCTCTTCTGTGGTGGTTGCAGAGTGCTCATCTGTTAGAGGGCCGCAGATTCGGCATACAGGACTGGGTCCTGGTGACCACGGATGCCAGTCTGAGAGGCTGGGGAGCGGTCACACAGGGAAGAAACTTCCAGGGAGTGTGGTCAAGCCTGGAGATGTCTCTTCACATAAATATACTGGAGCTAAGAGCGATTTACAATGCTCTAAGCCTGGCAAAACCCCTGCTTCAGGGTCAGCCGGTGTTGATCCAGTCGGACAACATCACGGCAGTCGCCCACGTAAACAGACAGGGCGGCACAAGAAGCAGGAGGGCAATGGCAGAAGCTGCAAGGATTCTTCGCTGGGCGGAAGATCATGTGATAGCACTGTCAGCAGTGTTCATTCCGGGAGTGGACAACTGGGAAGCGGACTTCCTCAGCAGACACGATCTACACCCGGGAGAGTGGGGACTTCATCCAGAAGTCTTCCACATGATTGTGAACCGTTGGGAAAAACCAAAGGTGGATATGATGGCGTCCCGCCTCAACAAAAAACTGGACAGGTATTGCGCCAGGTCAAGAGACCCTCAGGCAATAGCTGTGGACGCTCTGGTAACACCGTGGGTGTTCCAGTCAGTGTATGTGTTTCCTCCTCTGCCTCTCATACCAAAAGTACTGAGAATTATACGGCAAAGGGGAGTAAGAACGATACTCGTGGCTCCGGATTGGCCAAGAAGAACTTGGTACCCGGAACTTCAGGAGATGCTCACGGAAGATCCGTGGCCTCTACCTCTAAGACGGGACCTGCTTCAGCAGGGACCGTGTCTATTTCAAGACTTACCGCGGCTGCGTTTGATGGCATGGCGGTTGAACGCCGAATTCTATGGGAAAAAGGCATTCCGGAAGAGGTCATCCCTACCCTGGTAAAAGCCAGGAAGGAGGTGACTGCACAACATTATCACCGCATTTGGAGAAAATATGTTGCGTGGTGTGAGGCCAGGAAGGCCCCGACGGAGGAATTTCAACTGGGTCGATTCCTACATTTCCTGCAAACAAGATTGTCTATGGGCCTCAAATTAGGGTCCATTAAGGTTCAAATTTCGGCCCTGTCGATTTTCTTCCAGAAAGAATTGGCTTCAGTTCCTGAAGTCCAGACTTTTGTAAAAGGAGTACTACATATACAGCCCCCGGTTGTGCCCCCAGTGGCTCCGTTGGATCTTAATGTAGTTTTGGATTTTCTCAAATCCCATTGGTTTGAGCCACTCAAATCGGTGGATTTGAAATATCTTACATGGAAAGTAACCATGCTACTGGCCCTGGCTTCAGCCAGGAGAGTGTCAGAATTGGCGGCTTTATCGTATAAAAGCCCATATCTGATTTTCCATTCGGACAGGGCAGAACTGCGGACGCGTCCTCAGTTTCTGCCTAAGGTGGTTTCAGCGTTTCACCTGAATCAGCCTATTGTGGTGCCTGCGGCTACTAGCGATTTGGAGGATTCCAAGTTGCTGGACGTTGTCAGGGCATTGAAAATATATATTTCAAGGACGGCTGGAGTCAGAAAATCTGACTCGCTGTTTATACTGTATGCACCCAACAAGCTGGGTGCTCCTGCTTCTAAGCAGACGATTGCTCGTTGGATTTGTAGCACAATTCAACTTGCACATTCTGTGGCAGGCCTGCCACAGCCTAAATCTATCAAGGCCCATTCCACAAGGAAGGTGGGCTCATCTTGGGCGGCTGCCCGAGGGGTCTCGGCATTACAACTCTGCCGAGCAGCTACGTGGTCGGGGGAGAATACGTTTGTAAAATTCTACAAATTTGATACCCTGGCTAAAGAGGACCTGGAGTTCTCTCATTCGGTGCTGCAGAGTCATCCGCACTCTCCCGCCCGTTTGGGAGCTTTGGTATAATCCCCATGGTCCTGACGGAGTCCCAGCATCCACTAGGAAGTCAGAGAAAATAAGATTTTACTTACCGATAAATCTATTTCTCGTAGTCCGTAGTGGATGCTGGGCGCCCATCCCAAGTGCGGATTGTCTGCAATACTTGTACATAGTTATTGTTACAAAAAAATCGGGTTGTTATTGTTGTGAGCCGTCTGTTCAGAGGCTCCTACGTTTGTCATACTGTTAACTGGGTTCAGATCACAGGTTGTACGGTGTGATTGGTGTGGCTGGTATGAGTCTTACCCGGGATTCAAAATCCTTCCTTATTGTGTACGCTCGTCCGGGCACAGTATCCTAACTGAGGCTTGGAGGAGGGTCATAGGGGGAGGAGCCAGTGCACACCACCTAGTCCTAAAGCTTTTATTTTTGTGCCCTGTCTCCTGCGGAGCCGCTAATCCCCATGGTCCTGACGGAGTCCCAGCATCCACTACGGACTACGAGAAATAGATTTATCGGTAAGTAAAATCTTATTATTAACAGCAGCTACAGGGTAAACACTAAGGTACAGTGTAATCCCTGGGTTATATAGCGCTGGGGTGTGTGCTGGCATACTCTCTCTCTCTCTCTGTCTCCCCAAAAGCCTTTGTGGGGTCCTGTCCTCAGTCAGAGCATTCCCTGTGTGTGTGCGGTGTGTCGGTACGAAACCTGTGTCGACATGTTTGATGAGGAAGGATACGTGGAGGCAGAACAAGTGCAGCTGAGTGAGGTGTCGCCGCCGACGGTGCCGACACCTGATTGGATGGATATGTGGAAGGTGTTAAATGATAATGTAAACTCCTTGCATAACAGATTGGATAAAACTGTAACCGGGGGACAGTCAGGGTCTCAACCCATGCCTGATCCTACAGCGCAGAGGCCGTCAGGGGAATCTGACTCCAGTGTCGATGACGATGAGGCAAAGTTGCAGCCTAAAATGACTAAAGCCATCCGCTACATGATTGTAGCAATGCAGGATGTATTACACATTTCTGAGGAAAATCCTGTCCCTGACAAGAGGATTTACATGTATGGGGAAAAAAAAGCATGAAGTGACCTTTCCCCCTTCACATGAATTAAATGAATTATGTGAAAAAGAGTGGGATTCCCCTGACAGGAAGGTGATGGTTTCCAAGAGATTACTTATGGCGTATCCTTTCCCGCCAACGGACAGGTTACGCTGGGAATCCTCCACTAGGGTAGACAAGGCGTTGACACGCTTGTCCAAGAAGGTGGCCCTGCCGTCTCCGGATATGGCCGCCCTAAAGGATCCTGCGGATAGAAAGCATGAAGCTATCCTGAAGTCGGTTTATACACATTCTGGCACACTGCTGAGGCCAGCAATTGCTTCGGCCTGGATGTGTAGTGCGGTAGCTGCATGGACGGATTCTCTGTCTGAGGAGTTAGATACCCTGGACAGGGACACTGTTCTACTGACCCTGGCACATATCAAGGACGCGGTCCTATATATGCGGGATGCCTAGAGGGACATTTGCCTGCTGGGCTCTAGAGTTAGATACCGACTCTAAAAAACACATGGAGGTTTTACCTTATAAGGGTGAGGAATTGTTTGGGGACGGTCTCTCGGACCTAGTTTCCACAGCTACGGCTGGGAAGTCAAATTTCTTGCCTTATGTCCCTCCACAACCTAAGAAAGCACCGTATTACCAAATGCAGTCCTTTCGTTCTCAGAGGAGCAAGAAGGTCAGAGGTGCGTCCTTTCTTGCCAGAGGCAGGGGTAGAGGAAAAAAGCTGCACCATGCAGTTAGTTCCCAGGAACAAAAGTCTTCCCCGGTTTCCACTAAATCCACCGCATGACGCTGGGGCTCCACAGGCGGAGCCAGGAGCCGTGGGGGCGCGTCTCCGACTTTTCAGCCACCAGTGGGTTCGCTCACAGGTGGATCCTTGGGCTATACAAATTGTGTCTCAGGGATACAGGCTGGAATTCGAGGTGATGCCCCCTCACCGTTACCTAAAATCAGCCTTACCAACTTCCCCCATGGAAAGGGAGATAGTGTTGGAGGCAATTCACAAACTTTTTCTCCAGCAGGTGGTGGTAGAGGTCCCCCCCCTTCAAAGGGGAAGGGGCTACTATTCCACTATGTTTGTGGTACCGAAACCGGACGGTTCGTTCAGACCCATTTTAAATTTAAAATCCCTGAACATTTATCTGAAGAAATTCAAGTTCAAAATGGAATCGCTCAGAGCGGGCATTGCAAGCCTGGAGGAAGGGGATTTTATGGTGTCTCTGGACATCAAGGATGCTTACTTGCACGTCCCCATTTATCCGCCTCATCAGGAGTACCTCAGGTTTGTGGTACGGGACTGTCATTACCAATTCCAGACGTTGCCGTTTGGCCTGTCCACGGCACCGAGAGTTTTTACCAAAGTGATGGCGGAAATGATGGTGCTCCTTCGGAAGCAAGGGGTTACAATTATCCCATACTTGGACGATCTCCTCATAAAGGCGAGGTTCAGGGAGCAGTTGCTGATCAGCGTAGCACACTCTCAGGAAGTGTTGCGTCAGCACGGCTGGATTCTGAACATTCCAAAGTCGCAGCTGATTCCTGCGACGCGTCTGCCCTTCCTGGGCATGATTCTGGACACAGACCAGAAGAAGGTGTTTCTCCCGGAGGAGAAGGCTCAGGAGCTCGTGGCTCTGGTCAGAGACCTCCTAAAGCCAAAACAGGTGTCGGTGCATCGCTGTACGCGAGTCCTGGGAAAGATGGTGGCGTCATACGAAGCCATTCCCTTCGGCAGGTTCCATGCGAGGATCTTTCAGTGGGATCTGCTGGACAAGTGGTCCGGATCGCATCTTCAGATGCATCGGATGATCACCCTGTCCCCCAGGGCCAGGGTGTCTCTTCTGTGGTGGCTACAAGGTGCTCACCTCCTTGAGGGCCGCAGATTCGGCATACAGGACTGGGTCCTGGTGACCACGGATGCAAGCCTCCGAGGGTGGGGGGCAGTCACTCAAGGAAGAAACTTCCAAGGGTTGTGGTCAAGTCAGGAGACTTGTCTACACATCAATATCCTGGAACTAAGGGCCATATACAACGCCCTGAGTCAAGCAGAGCCTCTGCTTCGAAACCTACCAGTGCTGATTCAGTCAGACAACATCACGGCAGTGGCCCATGTAAACCGCCAGGGCGGCACAAGAAGCAGGGTGGCAATGGCAGAAGCCACCAGGATTCTTCGGTGGGCGGAGAATCACGTACTAGCACTGTCAGCAGTGTTCATTCCGGGAGTGGACAACTGGGAAGCAGACTTCCTCAGCAGACACGACCTCCACCCGGGAGAGTGGGGACTTCAAGAAGTCTTCACGCAGATTGCAAATCGATGGGAACTGCCACAGGTGGACATGATGGCGTCCCGTCTCAACAAAAAGCTAAAAAGATATTGCTCCAGGTCAAGGGACCCTCAGGCGATAGCTGTGGACGCACTAGTAACACCGTGGGTGTTCCAGTCGGTCTACGTGTTTCCTCCTCTTCCTCTCATACCAAAGGTACTGAGAATTGTAAGAAAAAGAGGAGTGAGAACAATCCTCATTGTTCCGGATTGGCCAAGAAGGACTTGGTACCCGGAATTGCAAGAAATGCTCACAGAGGACCCATGGCCTCTGCCTCTCAGACAGGAACTGTTACAACAAGGGCCCTGTCTGTTCCAAGACTTACCGCGGCTGCGTTTGACGGGATGGCGGTTGAACGCCGGATCCTAGCAGAAAAGGGCATTCCGGAAGCAGTTATTCCTACGCTGATAAAGGCTAGGAAGGACGTGACAGCAAAACATTATCACCGTATATGGCGAAAATATGTTGCTTGGTGTGAGGCCAGGAAGGCCCCTACAGAGGAATTCCAGCTGGGTCGATTCCTGCACTTCCTACAGTCAGGTGTGACTATAGGCCTAAAATTAGGGTCCATAAAGGTCCAGATTTCGGCCCTATCCATTTTCTTTCAAAAAGAACTGACTTCACTGCCTGAGGTTCAGACGTTTGTTAAGGGAGTGCTGCATATTCAGCCTCCTTTTGTGCCACCAGTGGCACCTTGGGATCTTAACGTGATCTTGGCTTTCCTGAAATCCCACTGGTTTGAGCCACTTAAGACGGTGGAGCTAAAGTATCTCACGTGGAAAGTGGTCATGCTGTTGGCCCTAGCCTCAGCTAGGCGTGTCAGAATTGGCGGCTTTGTCATGTAAAAGCCCCTATCTGGTTTTCCATATGGACAGGGCAGAATTGCGAACTCGTCCGCAGTTTCTGCCAAAGGTGGTGTCATCTTTTCATCTGAACCAACCCATTGTGGTGCCTGCGGCTACTCGTGACTTGGAGGATTCCAAGTTGCTTGATGTAGTCAGGGCTTTGAAGATCTATGTTGCCAGGACGGCGGGAGTCAGGAAGACTGACCCGCTGTTTATCCTGTAAGCATCCAACAAGCTGGGTGCTCCTGCTTCAAAGCAAACCAATGCTCGCTGGATCTGTAACACGATTCAGCAGGCTCATTCTGCGGCTGGATTGCCGCATCCAAAATCAGTAAAAGCCCATTCCACAGGGAAGGTGGGCTCTTCTTGGGCGGCTGCCCGAGGGGTCTCGGCATTACAGCTTTGCAGAGCTGCTACTTGGTCGGGTTCAAACACATTTGCAAAGTTCTACAAGTTTGATACCCTGGCTGAGGAGGACCTGGTGTTTGCCCATTCGGTGCTGCAGAGTCATCCGCACTCTCCCGCCCGTTTGGGAGCTTTGGTATAATCCCCATGGTCCTTACGGAGTCCCCAGCATCCACTAGGACGTTAGAGAAAATAAGAATTTACTTACCTGTAATTCTATTTCTCGTAGTCCGTAGTGAATGCTGGGCGCCCGTCCCAAGTGCGGAGTTTCTGCAATACGTGTGTATAGTTATTGCTTAATAAAGGGTTATGTTATGTTGGCATCCATTGGTTGATGCTCTGTTGCTTATTCATACTGTTAACTGGGTAAGTTTATCAGAAGTTATACGGTGTGATTGGTGTGGCTGGTATGAGTCTTACCCGGGATTCCAAAATACTTTCCTTGTAATGTCAGCTCTTCCGGGCACAGTTTCCTTAACTGAGGTCTGGAGGAGGGGCATAGAGGGAGGAGCCAGTGCACACCAGATAGTACTAAATCTTTCTTTAGAGTGCCCAGTCTCCTGCGGAGCCCGCTATTCCTCATGGTCCTTACGGAGTCCCCAGCATCCACTACGGACTACGAGAAATAGAATTACCGGTGAGTAAATTCTTATTTTTTTTCTGTGCTGGGTAATTACTGTTTGCCCACAAATGTTAGATGCCAGCTTTATTTTTACACAGAAATTTAGATTTAATTTTGGACACACTCCACGCAAATCTAAATCTTTCTGCACATGTTACATCTGCCCCACCTGCAGTGCAACATGGGTTTTGCCCATTTGTTTGCTTTTGTGGTTTGCTTCCACATCTGTAAATCCCCCCCACAGTGTCCCAGTTCATATTATGCCACATTACAGTACCCCAGTTCATATTATGTAACATTAATTTAAAATACCCTCCAGTTAATGTTATACCGCATAACAATGAGCAGGTCCGGGATCATAACTAGATATTTCATAGACTACAAGGCCAAAGTTTGAAAAATGCCTTTATGTATCACTCTATGGTGAAAATGTATACATACAGTATGTAACTTTGACAGGGAAGGTGGGCCCCTCTCAGCTCTGGGCCCCATAACAGCTGCACTCCCTGCACCTTTGGTAGCTACGCCCTTGAAACACGTTATTTTCAAGTTCTGAACCCAGTTGCAATACTGCACATGCACAGTCATCAAACTGCACATGTGCTAGCGGTCACTGCTGGTGCGGGATCTATGAGATCCCACTTCTGGTAAATTATACAGAATGTAGGACATAGGGGGTCATTCCGACCCGTTTGCACGCAGCGGTTCTTCGATGCAGTGCGAATGGGTCAGAACTGCGTCGCCGGGCAACGACGCCAGGACCGATGAAAGATTGACAGCAGGAAGGAGGATCGAGGCGTCTACTCACCGTTTCCCGGGCATGGTAAGGCGAACGCAGGCGTGTCCAGGCGTTTGGAGGGCGGATGTCTGACGTCAGAGCCGGGACCTTCATCGCTGGATCCATCGCACAGGGTAAGTAGCTGCAGGGCTTGTCTTGTTTTGCTTGAAACTTTTTTTTAGCATAGCAGGGCTGCACAAGCAATTGCAGCCCTGCTATGCTAAAATACACTCCCCCATAGGTGGCGTCTAGTTGATCGTACGAGCAGCAAAAAGTTGCTACGTGCGATCAACTCGGCATGACCCCCATAAGCTGCAATGGCTAATGCAATCTAAAATGCCATTAGCAAACTGTACATTTTAAATTTTAGCAGCCATCAATTAGCTATGGGGGCTGCTTTTGCAATGTCAAATGGAAGATCCATAGCAGATGTCTACTGTGGTCCACCCTAGATACTGGACATCCTGGGATGCTTAATATTTGCAGGGTACTCCTGGAAAACACTTATATTATCTCACAAATACCTTTGATATATGACAGGATTTATCAAAGAGGAAAATATTATCCTTCAAAAACTGCCGTTTTCTGAGGTTTTACTGCAATGTATGGTGATCCCCATATTTATCAAAAAAGGTGAGCAGCAAATATCAGAGATATCTGGTGTGGTGCAATGGCGCAGCAAGCCCCACAGGTTTCTATGGGACTGCGATGTGGCCGCATGCCTCAAGCTCTGGAAAGTGTAACTTTCCGGAGCTTGATCCCATTAGCAAACGCCATCAATAGAAGGCATTGGCTATTGAAATATACAGGCTTCTTTTCACAAAATGCACCAGACAGGGATCGCCAGTAGTGACCCCTTGCTTATGCTAAGGCCGCTGGCCATAAATGCCCATTTCTAACACTGAGCTGTCATGGCAAGAAAATGTACATACATGCCAGTGGGAGTGTTTACACCCAGGGGCGGATTGGGAACAAAAAGCGGCCCTGGAAAAAAATTTGTACTAGTGGCCCCACTTGGGCAGCACCAGAGGTGTAAGGTCTAGCCATGGGCCATGGCAGCAGCACCCTCCCCCCAAGACTTTCCAGATAGTGGGCATGTCCAGCATCAAGGGGGAAGTTAAAAAGAAATAACATTAAATATTATGAGCACATTATATGATACACCTTTAGAATTTAGGAAACTATATCATTCTTTAGAAAGATATATTTTCTTGCTTATTACACCAACAGCGTATCCCAATCACTATTCACTCAATCTTATATGTCAGCCAAGCAGGCAGACAGAGCATACACTAGATCATCTGCAATCACAGGCTAAGTGGCAAAGTCATTTTCATATATGCAAATTGTTTGGCATCTTATTAATTATGTCTATAAATGGGACCACATGTCCTCAAACAAAACAGGCCCCACGGGTGCGTCGGCCCACCGGGAATCTTCCCCGTGAACCCTATGGCCAATGCGCCTCTGTTTACACCAAATATGTTCCGCATATTAAACGTGGCACCACATATGGCTGTGCACACAGCGGAAGGTGGCAATGAAACAAACCGTTACTTATCAAAAGTTTGTATTATAAGTATAACTACACTCCCTGTGTACTGTGGAAACCATCCTTTTAAAAAATAAATGTTTATAGTTAGTTATAACCTTTTAACATAATTAAATATACAGTTGCTTTAGGCATACCATAGCTAGCTAAGTGTTTTATAAACATCATGCGTCACATATATTTTATCAGTCAGTTTTAAAACAACCAGCTGTCATAGTCAAACTTGTACTTCCTTCTAACAAATGAACCCGGCAAATCATGGATTCCTGTAAATACCATTTGCATTAGTATATAGGATAATGCTACTACTCTGACTTACACATTTTCATGGAACTCTAATGAAAAACAAAACAAACCTTTTCACAACTCCATATGGATGAGTGTTGTGCTTACTGTGTATGGACAGCTTTATTACAGAATACTGCATGTGTACTAATCATGGCATAAGCCAGGCTGGGTATCTGTGATATTACAGAAGTGACCGATTATCCATCAGCAGCTGTAGTTCTACTCCTGTCTGATAAATAGGATTATAAGATTTTGCTCATTAATTGCTTTATAGTTTACATCAAAACATCTTATTCTGCTTAATTATTACAGTATGTAATTTTGGGCTAGATGCATCATCGCTTGGAGAGTGATAAAATAGATAAATAAAAGTGCCAGCCAATCAGGTTCTAACTGCCATGTCACAGGCTGTGTTTGAAAAATGGCAGTTAGGAGTGATTGGCTGGTGCTTTTTCACTCTCCATTTTATCACTTTCCAAGCGATGATGCGTCTTGCCCAGAATCTGATTGGTTCCTAGTTACATGTTATACCCACAATTCCCCCCCACAGTAACCCCAGCAGAAATCCTGCACATGAACAAGCTGTGACCCACACACACCATACCAGAACAATGGACCCATACATAAATATACTAGCAAAGTGCCCAGCCCACAATATATACACTACCAGCACTTTAACCAATAGAGACCAATGTACAATACATGCTTTTTTATGGTGGCTACTTATACTTCATCTGGCACCATGTTTGCAAAGTAGACTTTTTCCATAGTGTTTAGTGATTGTTGTAATGGAGCTTATTGCCTGGTAGACAGGGCCGGCCCAACGCATACGAGGGCTACGCAGCCGTGCAGAGAGCCAGACTGTAGAGGGCGCTGCTGCAGACAGTGAGTCACCATAACTCACTGTCTACAGCATCGCGGCCGCTGGCTATGGACACAGTTCTCTCTGAGCAGCACACAGCTGTGCGACCTCTCTGCTCCCAGCCCTCCCAGATGCCCAGAAACATCGAGAGGGAACAGTTCACAATGTGTGTGTTAGTGTGACCCTGCTCCCTGTACAATGTGTATGTGTGTGTGTGTGTGTGTGTGTGTGTGTGTGTCAGTGTGCTCCTGTACAATGTGTGTGTGTGTCAGTGTGCCCCTGCTCCGTGTACAATGTCTCTTGTCACTATCTCCCTGTCACCCCTGCCTCAGCCACCCACTGATTTCTGCTTACTTAAAAAAATAAGCACAGGCCAGCCCTGCTGTTAGATAATGTAAAATACGAAGCACGAGTTCTTGGATGGCATCTGGAAATGGCTTCCAGCAGGCATTGGTTGGCAAACAAGTCACCAGTGGTCACAAAAACAGCCTCCATCTATTTGATCACACTGTGCTCACATCAGAACTTCTGTGGTGGCGCACCTCCAACTGGGGTCTACTGGGCTGACTGTTGTTTGGTCTCAGCGTTAAAACTGTAGATCCAGGATTCGCCACTAATGATCTCCCAGACAGAGTTTGAGCAACCGCCATCAAACCTGGCCAGTATATTGTGGGCACCAAGTCACCCGAGCCTCCTTCTGCACTCGAGTCAGTTGATGGCGCACCCAGCATGCAGAAACCTTGCTCAGACCAAGCTTTTCATGGAGTATAAAGCGGATGGATCCCAGTGAGATGCCTATCTCTTTCTCTAACTGGGCAATAGTAACCGTGACGTCCACTTCAGCTATGGCTCGCATGGTAGCACGGTTGTCCTCGGTGATGGAATAGATCGGCCGTAGTGCTCCTCATTTTCCAGGGACCATCTCCCTCGCTGAAATTGTGCAAACCACTCAAACTCAGTGGTTCGGAATGGTGCTTCCTCCCCAAAAGCAGCTAGCAGTCTGTCAAAACTCTTCAGCTGTCGCAGGCCACTATTGTGGTTGTAGAAGATCATGGCTCTCCAGTGGCCTCTGCTGAGTTACATAACAAGTTTGTGAAGGAAGTGAGCATGCTGACTTTTTCAGTGTGCCGTGCTGCTTATATACGGTTCTATGCCTTGGCATTTCACAAGAGATTTAGTCAGAGATTACAGTTCACAACAATCAGACAGTCATATTGTGTCTACTCTACCTACACTGCACATCTGGAAACTTATTGTACACCCCACCTATATCTGTCAGTTTCGTATAGGAATAGCCATCGATCATCATTGGTTGCAAGCCATTGATGGACAGCAGCCGATGTTAGATGGATTCGCCAGAGACACAAATGGTTCTACACCCTTGATGGTGCAGAGAGATGATGACACCCCCTTCCAGTGTCCCCCCCCCCCCTAACTTCCCTTCTAGTCTGTGTAAGGACACAGAGCACAGCTAAACCCCAAGCCCAGCCCCCAGTTTCTGATTGGCATGCAGTTCAGTAAGTCATAGAGCAGGGATGACCACCGGTGGGTGAAACCATCGGTGCTTTCCCTGTGAATGTTTCTATACCATCAAAGGTAACATTTGATTGTACCATCGATGGTGACCGACAATGATTATCCCACCGATTGTCATCCCTAGTTTGGTAGTGCGAGTGTCTTACAAAAGATGAAACAACTCCCCATACCTGGCAGCTGATTACCATGTGACAGGGATTAAATTACCAAATTTGGATGATCACTTTAAGAGTATTTTGAGTGATAATGTCGATATTACCTTAGACCGAAAAGCTATACCTCTAGATACACTATTACCGTGGAGCCGCTATGGCCACTAGACTGAATACACGTGCTACGCACTTTGTACGCTATTTGCGTACAGAGTCCCGCACGTGGTACGTACTTGGCATACACATGCCGCGCTGAGTGTACAGAGTACACACAGCGTGCGCACACACAATTGATAACCTTTAAACCTTGTTAATGATACAATGCAATGATATGATTACACTTTAAACCCTTAGCAGCAAAGTACTGCAACGATGTTATACCTTAAACCTTAAGTAGCGCTGACGGTACAAAGTACCCGCAGTGCGTACACCTTATCAATACTTATACACCTCATACAGATAAGTACACTTTAAAGCCCTTGCAGGAAAGTGAAGACACAACACCGATTTGTAGTTGAAACCACAGGGTTCTAAGGCCACCGTGGATTATTCCAAAAGGTAAAACAGTACAAATCATACACTACAGGCTAACAAGATAAATCTAAACAGAATAATGGCTACAGAGAATGTACATACGTGAGAATGTTCGCAAGCGCAACCCGGCCGGTCCTCCGCTAGTCAGATAGAAAGCGTTCAGAGTCTTCTGACCGGCCAGGCAACAATGGGCTTTTTATACACAACATACATACACAATACAATGGTCACTGTAATCTCATTGTTCATTGGACACAGAGATGTGTCTTTTCATTACAGAAGAGGTCATAGGTTGATTTGAATAGATGGGCGATGTCTTTCCCCAACTGCTCTTGTGGGTGGTATCCTCTGGATTCCCGCCGCATACATAATATACAGTAAATACAGTGAATATCTATATTCTACTTTTACACATAACTATACGCAGGGACATGCGATCTTTCTCTAACCAACACCGGAATGTTACCCTCAAAATACCCTACAGCTGGATACTAGACATCACCTTCCAACCTTTATCTGACCCTTCCTATCATGCAAAGGCGAATCTCTTAGTCCAGGAACTGTTTAAACTATTAATACTCGCTGATGTGGTGCAAGGGAACTATGGGTACAAAATGCACTATTTGGGTTAAATATGTAATGTTCTAATAACCCTCTACGCGCTCACAAACTCTGCCGTAAATACCCATATCACGCGCATGATCGCCAGAGCGATCCTACGCAAACTGCGGATATGTGCACGCACGGTGGACTGAGTGCACGCGCAGCGGGCATGTGCATGGGGTTAGTACAAGGCATATGCATTGCAATATTTTTTGACTTTGACAGTCAACAATAACTGCCATTATCTAAACATTAAACATAAAAATATACAATACAATATCTACAGATGGTTGGATAAAAATATACAATACATTATCCATAGATGATTGGATGGTAGGAGGAGAGGTGTAGGCGGGAAATGTATGACCTAGTGGGATAGTAAAAGCATGTATGTATGAAATCCATGTCTGAGGGGCATGTATCATCGTGCCGTATATGTTCTAGATAAGCTTCGAGGTATTGCGAAGTATACATTAAATCCTTCTCATCCCGTATTAAGGGTCTGTAAGTGGGCCAACAAACACTACCGAGCTCTTTTTAGCTTCTTGTTCCAACAAATGGGGTGCACATTTAGTTGATGATACATGGAGGGGGAACACATGTGAATGCTAATATGTGGATATCACCTGTCGACTATGTGTGTCACTACCTAAAGGTTGTAGAGATGAGGATAAGACACATATGTACAATACATTCACATAACATTTTCGTAATCATTCTTGGGTGTTGATTGAAGTCTTCTCCGGATGGGTGTATTTTTGCTGAGGGAAAACAAAGGAGAAACGGGTGAAAGAAACGGACCGTGGAATCACGTCTTATCACAATATTGTCTCTATTGATGGGTCATAAATTAAATCAGTTGCTGTACCAATACCCCCGCTTCTTAAACTCATCACTTTGGTACCGCGATTGCGCCGCGTTAAAATTTGAACACATCTAAATATCAAACCAATCATTATGACAACTCCCAGGATACAAAGGAGAAACTTTCCTACATTCACGATAACATTTTGAGCCCACTCTCCTAAACCTGAGAACCAATTGCGTGGGTTCAACCGTGAGACCCAGCCGGTGAGTTCATTACTCACAGCAGTAAGGGTAAGGTTGTGTCTCCTCCGGAACTCCCACTTCAACTGCAAGATATCGTCCATCTTTTGATCTATGACCTCGGTTGGGTCATCAGTGCTGTTTGTAATGTACGTGCAACACTTCACACCATACTGAGTTTCCAAGGTGACACAGTACCCGCCTGTCACCGCTGTGATATAATTTAGAACCATCCTGTGCTGGATCAGTTCCGTTTTGTAAGCTTGCAACTCCCTCCCTGTATACCTGAAGGTGTCATCATACATCTCGGTGATATTATCTATCAGGTTCGCTAGCGCGTGGATATACCTATAATTTATAATTCCTCTGGCGGTACGGGTGATATCTAACGCGAGTAGGAATTGAATCCCGGTGGATTCCTGAATTAAATCGGAGGCTGCGTGCTCTGTCCTATCTATAAGGTGTCTCTTAACGATGTGTTCATAGTGAGTGTGAGTGTAAGGAGCTTGAGCATTGCGGTGAACATCTTTCATCTTATTATGGGTTATGGTCATACCTTCTGGCAACACTCTTCCAATGTAACACAATCCCTCTGAGTTTGGGGCAAGCCACTTATACGCCTTCCTCCCGCATATGAAATATGCAGCATCGGGGAGAACATATGGGACAGAATATGACATTACCATATTGCAAACCTTCCAAGTGAAAAATCCTATCCCTAACTCTCTCATCTGTTAAGTACACGTATCAGGCTGTATGATATGCGCACAGTTCCCTGGTGATACTTCTCCAACCCGCATGGTCCTACTTCCTAGAGTATACCTGTACCGAAAATACCTTCCACCGTCGGCTATTTGGCGTATAAGTTCAGTGTCTACGGGCATTCTGTCGGCTCTGTGTGAAAATGCCATGGTTTGGTTATTCCATGTCACTTCCCAATTTCCCGGCTTTCGGGAATTGGAAATGTTGAAACATACTAAGGATCTATCCACGTGATATTGGTGGAGCTTCAAACTAGGGGGCCTAGAAATATTACATTTCTTGTCCACCGGTCTCCCACTCCTTAATTCAAGTACCTCATCTATTGTTAAAGGATACGGTACTAGTCCTGACTTGCTCTGACCTTGAGGTACTTGTGAGCACACCCAGCATTCTGTTTGGTTTAAAACCTTACCCACTAATGAGTGATAATCACTCAATGGATGACGGTCCATGTTGATATTAAGGCTGGACTGACATCTCTGGATGCACCCGTCCTCAACTATGTTTTCACAGTTTCTACAAATACAATTTTCCTCAGCCAATAACCCTTCACAGTGCCTCCTAGTTTCTTGACTACCAGATCGTTTTCTGATACTCGCCTTTGCTCGGTGGATGTGTTGCTCTTAGAATTCTACAAATCCATTCTTGTCATCAGAATCCATTCCAGATCCTTTCTCGACCTCTCTGGTACTCTCACCGAAACAGACTGCTCTGATCAACAACAGGGTCAACAGGAAAACCCGGAATGCAGTCTCTTGGGGTAAGTCCATCTTGCTAAGGGGAGAGAAAAAGGAGCAAGGAAGGGGGAAAGGAGGGTAATGGGAGATGGAGAAAATAATAAAAAGGAAAAAGAAATTTGGTGCGACAACCGCCTCTGGTCTTGTGGTTCTCTGTGCTCAGGTGCCGTGACAACAGTCCTGCCTCTCAGCCTTCCCGGAACAGGCACTCCAGTGATACGATTTCCTCTACACTCTGCTCTTTGTCACGGGCTCTCTCTGGGTCAGCGACCTTCTTACAGTGGGACGAGTGGACCCAAGTCTCTCTCTCAGCAACCTTTAATGCTGTCGTGCTGGTTAGTAAGACTTGGTACGGACCTTCCCACCGGTCAATAAGGCAACCTGAGCGTAGAAAATTTCGAAATCATTACATAATCCCCAGGTTCAATGTCATGACAATTACTGTTTGGTAGGTCAGGAATCACCAGCTTTAGATTTCTGTTTTGATTCCTCAACTGCTTGCTCATCTTAACCAAATATTTTACAGTCACCTCATTATTGCATTTCAAATCATCCTGGGGGTCAATCATTACATGGGGTTGTCGACCAAAAAGAATCTCAAAGGGTGATAGGTTAAGGGGGGACCTGGGAGTGGTTCTGATGCTGTACAATACAAGTGGCACAGCTTCTGGCCATAACAATCCAGTTTCAGCCATCACTTTGCTCAACTTGTTCTTAATAGTGCTGTTTACTCTTTCCACTTTCGCACTCGCCTGTGGGCGGTACAGAGTATGCAGCTTACTATTAATTCCCATCAGTTTGCACATAACCTGAAAGACTTCACCTGTAAAATGGGTACCCCTATCTCTTTCAATTATCCTAGGGATACCATATCTGCACACAAATTCCTGCATAATTTTCTTTGCAGTGAACGTAGCAGTATTTGTGGCAGCGGGGAACGCTTCTACCCAATTTGAAAACACGTCAATACAAACTAACACATATTTTAAATTTCTGCAGGGTGGTAACTGTATGAAATCAATTTGTATTACCTGAAAAGGGCAGTCTGTTGGCGGGATATGGGATGGTTCTGTTGGTATTGACTTTCCAATATTCTTCCTCAAGCAGATAAGACATGTCATTGCTCTCTTACCCGCATGAGAAAAGAATCCTGGCGCACACCAGTAGGCTCTCACCAGCTTACACATACCCTCTTTGCCTAGATGAGTCAGACCGTGTGCCGCCTCAGCTTAGCTTGGAAGATATGCTCTGGGGGCTACTGGCTTACCTTGTCCATCTGTCCAGAGTCCTTCCATCTGTCCAGAGGACTTCTGGCCATATCCTTTTGACCTCCAGACTGCCTTTTCCTGTGGAGAACACACATTTTGCATTTCAGTTCATTTTTGTGTGTTGACGGTATTGAATACCATCAGTTGTGTGATATCTGTCTGTATGGGGGTGCTGGCTGCTGATTTAGCAGCTTCGTCTGCCCGGCTGTTACCAAGTGACACTGGGTCTTGACTGTAAGTGTGGGCTTTGCACTTAATAACAGCCACTCAGTCAGGTTCCTGTATCGCTGTTAGAAGCCTTTTTATATGGGATGCATGCGCTACAGGTGTGCCAGCTGCTGTCATGAAATTTCTGAGGCGCCATAGGGCCCCGAAATCATGCACTACTCCAAAGGCATACCTAGAATCTGTATATATATTGGCTGACTTACCCTTAGCCAATTCACACGCTCTGGTTAGGGCGACCAGCTCAGCAACTTGTGCGGTGGGCCCAGGGGTTCAGCTTCTATGATACCTTTGTCATCTACGACTGCGTATCCAGTACACAAGTCTCCCGAGTCCGTCTGTCTGTGGCAACTACCGTCAGTGTAAAAAGTAAAATCTACGCCTTCCAGTGGGTTGTCACTAATGTCGGGTCTTGCAGTGAAAGTTTGGTTCAGATATTCCATACAATCATGTGTGTCAGTGTCTGTACTAAATCCTCCTTCACCATCACTCTCATCCTCCACCCTTTGTGCCTGTCCAGGCACACCTGGGAGATAAGTTGCAGGATTTAGTGCGCTGCATCTCTTTATGGTGATGTTTACAGGGGCCATTAGTGCTAATTCCCACCTTGTAAACCGTGCTGATGAGACATGTCTGGTTTGGGCAGAGTTCAGTAAGGCTGATACTGCATGAGGTGTATGGATGGTCAGGTTGTGTCCCAACACTACATCTTCACTTTTACTCACTAGCAAGGCTATCGCTGCAACACTTCGCAAGCATGTGGGGAGAGACCGTGCTTCGGTGTCCAACTGTGCACTGTAGTAAGCTACTGGCCTGCTGGCATCACCATGTCTCTGGGTTAGGACACTTGCCGCACACCCAGCACTTTCCGTACCGTACAACTCAAAAGGTTTCCCATAATCTGGCATGCCTAATGCAGGTGCCTGTGATAGGCATTGTTTAAGTCTCTCAAATGCCAGTTCGGACTCATCTGTGTGAGAGATCCGATCTGGTTTGTTCGAGGAGACCATTTCCTGCAAAGGTAAAGCCAGTATGGAGAACCCTGGGATCCAGTTTTGGCAGTACCCACACATTCCAAGGATAGTACGGATCTGCTGCTGGGTTTGTGGCAGAGTCATGTCGCGAATCGCCTGTATTCTATCAGCGGTGAGGTGTCTCAGTCCTTGTGTCAAGCAATGTCCCAAATATTTCACCTT
The DNA here is from genome assembly GCF_028390025.1 of Pseudophryne corroboree. Lineage (NCBI taxonomy): Eukaryota > Metazoa > Chordata > Amphibia > Anura > Myobatrachidae > Pseudophryne > Pseudophryne corroboree. The sequence goes on along the minus strand of NC_086447.1, from coordinate 264,820,806 downwards.
GGTCTGGAACAACTGTAACTTATCCTTTGAAACCTTGTGTCCCGTATTAGAAAGGTGAAACAGAAGTTGTTTTGTGTCTTTCAAGGACGAATCGAGTGAATCTGAACACAGCAGTAAGTCATCTACATACTGTATTAATACTGATCCGCTCTCAGGTTGAAAGGATTGTAAACAGTCATGCAAAGCCTGGGAGAAAATACTTGGGCTGTCAATGAAACCTTGGGGTAGGCGAGTCCAGGTGTACTGTACTCCCCTATATGTAAATGCAAACAAATATTGGCTGTCAGGGCGCAGAGGGACCGAAAAGAAAGCAGAACAGAGGTCGATGACAGTGAAAAATTTCGCAGGAGGGGGAATTTGCATGAGGATGACAGCTGGATTTGGCACTACGGGGAATTGGCTCTCAACTATCTTGTTTATCACCGTTAGATCCTGCACTAGCCTGTAACCCATCCCCCCCACTCTTTTTCACAGGGAAGATGGGACTATTGGCAGTGCTGGACGCCCTAACTAGGATGCCCTGTTGTAGCAAGCGCTCTATGACTGGGTACACTCCTAATTCCACCTCTGGCTTCAGAGGATACTGTGGGATTTTTGGAGCTATCCTACCATCTTTTACTTGCACTACTACAGGAGCTACATTTGCCATCAATCCAGTGTCTTGTCCATCTTTGGTCCAGAGGGATTCCGGTATCTGGGAGATAATTTTCTCTACCTTGGATGGACACCTGTCTATAACAGCAGAGTGTGACATTAACCTTTGTGGGGTATCTAACATATCCTGCACTTCCTGAACGTGATTCTCGGGTATATCTAAGAAGACACCCTCAGGAGTACAATATATGACACACCTCATCTTACACAATAAATCTCTCCCAAGTAGATTAGTCGGAGCCGATGCAGCTAGCAAAAAGGAGTGCTTGGTCTGCAAAGGCCCTATCGTAATCTCTGCTGGTCTACTTAAAGGGTAGTGTTGCACTACTCCTGTTACCCCATTGCTGAAATTGTTTTACCCGTGGTTTTCATACCTACCGTTGAATTTAACACTGACCTGGCCGCCCCTGTATCTACAAGGAAAGGTAGTGATCTACCAGCTACATCAACTGTAACCTCGGGTTCATTTCCAAGGCTAGCAATCAACTTTACTGGCTGCAAACAACAGGTGTGGCCTAACCCCTATTGTATGTTGTGACCCTCCCGCAGCGCGCTGGCAGCTACAATATGAGGGGGGTAGCTGAGAATTTTCAGAGGTCTGCCAGTCCCTCCTAGGTGGGTACCTCCTTATTTCCCCTGCATGCGGCTCATAATTTCTCCTATGCGGTCCCTGATCCCAATTATGTGTGTTATGGTGTGAGTCATGTTCTGGTCTAGGGGGTCGATATACGTTATGTGTGCTTTTATAATTACAGTTCCGTGCGTAATGTCCTTCCCTCTGACAATTATAACATTTTACTACATACAACTTACCATCAGGGGTCTGGGGTTAGGCTGATGTGGCTTCGTTGTCAGGGCTTTGATAATTACGTTCATCAGCTTATCCCCCTGTGACTCCCTGTGCTTAATGATGTTCCGATCATGCTCGATAGCGGACTCTCTTAATGCAGCCACCGAAATACCTCTCCAGTTAGGTTGAGTGGTTTGTACCCTTGTTCTCAACGTTTCTTTCAAGCCGTCCATTAATACGGACACAGCTACCTCTCTATGATGTACATTTTCCTTAATGTCCTCGACCCCAGTGTATCTAGCCATTTCCTGCAGTGCTCGATGGAAATATTCAGAAGCAGCTTCACCTTCTTTTTGCCTTATGGAAAAGATTTTATTCCACTTGACAACAGTAGGGAAATATACTCCTAACTACAGATTGATCTGTCATACATTCTCCTGAGTGTATTCATCAGTGAGAGGTACTTCTGCGTCTAATTTACAATCAGCAATGAATTTCACAGGGTCAATATTGGAGGGCAAACATTCCCGTAGCACTGTCCGCCAATCTTTGTTTGTGGGTTTGGTGGCGTTACCTAGTTCTCTAATAAACCTCTGACATGCGGCTAGATCCTTTCTGGGATCGGGAAATTCAGACATAATGGTTCTCAATTCTGTCCGGGACCAAGGACAATGCATAGCAATGTTCCTGACGGGAGTGATTCCCTGAGCGTCAGTCTTCCCATTGGGGACTGCTATCACCCTGACAGGATTTAGTTCAATTACATCATTCTGGGTTGCTTCTACAATGTGAGGTGCAATTGTCTCTGCATAATGTACTGTACCGTACTTACCTGTGGACACGACCTCACCTGTCCCTCCGCTAGGGGCCTTTGCTACTATTCTTACTGGTTGGGCCGTGCCCACTTGTGTGTCTTGTATGGTGGCTGCTAGAGAGAGTGCCGATATCGTGCTGGGCTCATCTTCTTGATCGCAGTCCTGAGGGAAGTTTAAGATGGGATACAACTTGCACGGGTTAGCATTAATACATTTATCAAGTTCACTCTTATCATATATTAGTATGCCATTTTCTGTAGCCACTTTCTCCCCTGTAATATACGGTGGTGGTGGTGCAGTTGCAATCAGTATCCTGCTAGGGTTGGAACCGGCTGCGTGAGCTAGTCCCCTTTGCATATCACTCTCTCGTTGCCATAAATGTAAACAGTTTGAGTGTCTGATCCCTTCTTTTCGGGATTTTAACAGACATATCCTAATCCTTAAATTCTGCAACACCTCTGGATTAAAACTGCCTACCTTAGGAATGGTTCCCTATCTTCTGCAGTCATACGTTCCCATTCATTGCATAAAACCTCTGCGTGTGATCCATATTTCTCACACATTATGTACCTCGCCGACCCCTTGGGCCGCGGAATATCAACCTGAACCCTGGTTGATCGTCCCTTACTTGAGCAACTGGCCCCCATCTTTTGCAGGTATTGCCTTCTCAGCTAATTCCTACAAAAAACCAAAATACTCAATTATAAGGCAACGGTGAAAGTTCAACGAGTGCTCTCACCCACTCACGCTCACGTTGGCCAATACACCTAAACACTGTCGTCAGCACCGGTACGTACCCAACCTAGGGCCCCTGTGTAACCTCTATTTACTGGAAATGTGTGGGAGTGACTTACCCTTCCCAGTAAATATTGGTCGTTGGAGATTTCCTGAGTGACCAGTGAAACTCTCTTAAAACAAAAAAATTGTTACACAAATCACGTTGCGTGTGCTACACCTAGCGCTTATGATCCCGCGATTTTACGCAAAACTCATAAAGGGGTATCGCGGTGTGCTAAGTATTGCACCCACGAACGCGCGGTCCAATCGCACAGCGTATAGGTAACTGTTACTTATCCGCCGTGCGACCAATGGAATCGTTTTTCAGGCTGCGGAGCGTATCTGAACGGGCCTATATGGGTTCTACGCCAACCACCTGGGCTGCGCTCTCTACACAAAACCTCGCTGACCTTTTAGGCCGCAGTATTCAGAGCTTTGCTTGACTTTGTCAGCGGTTTTCTGACTTCGCTGACCTCTTGGTCTGCTGTTATCTACTACTTGCTCCTTTGTACCTTAATCAATGTTAACGTGAGCAAGCCACTCTCACGCCACCAAGTGTCCACTCACCTGGTGTGGTCTCCTACGGGATCCCGAATTCCCTGGGTCCACAAAACCTTTATTGTTTGCACACTCACGCTCGTTCACTCATATACACTTTGGTTTTTCTGTACAGAAAATTAACTTTCATTCAGATAAAACAGCCTTAGTTCCAGAGGTAATACAGTAAAAAAGGTTTTTAAACTAAATATTGGAAAACTGATCAATTTGTGCTATTATCGCGTGGCTACCGTCTCACGCCTAAACGAAAACAATGCTATTGTGTGATTTGTATTTAGCGGGCGTACTTTTATGCACGTTGCGTGAACACGCCACGTGCGTGCGTCTTTACATTGCGTACGCAGTCCCGTATGCTGTCTGAGACACGTGTACAAAGGCCGTACGTCCGCAGTACTACAAATCCCACACTTCTATAAATGTAAGCGATATTTAACTATAATCGCTCACTTAACACAACACACACTACTGTATAAACCTTTACAACTAGGCCAGGCTGCGTGTGCGTCTTACACTTACTTCCTTAACTATTAACTCTATTTTAACTAAATAGCAACAAATTTTCTCAGTACAGGTCAAAATGAATCTAGTAATCAATGCTTACGGCAATAATGCGAGCAGATATGCAAAGTACAAAATACAGGTGTATGCGTGTGTTGCGTGCGCATTTGGCGCCAAAACAGAAATTTCACAGATTTAAAAAAAATAGCTTTTGCGTTCTTACCTTACGGATCCCTTCAAACCATGCAGGGCAGACGCTTATCTAATCAGCACTAGTGTATCCACCGACCAAGAGAAGGCTTACGGGGGATACCTTTCCGCCCTTTGCTGATAGATAAAGTCTGCGAAAACCTGCTAGGCTGCGGGTATGAGGAAGAACCGGACGAGCGCCCAATTGATAATGTCGATATTACCTTAGACTGAAAAGCTATACAGGTTGAGTATCCCATATCCAAATATCCGAAATACGGAATATTCCGAAATACGGACTTATTGAGTGAGAGTGAGATAGTGAAACTGTTGTTTTTTGATGGCCCAATGTACACAAACTTTGTTTAATACACACAGTTATTAAAAATATTGTATTAAATGACCTTCAGGCTGTGTGTATAAGGTGTATATGAAACATAAATGAATTGTGTGAATGTACACACACTTTGTTTAATACACAAAGTTATAAAAAATACTGGCTAAAATTACCTTCAGGCTGTGTGTATAAGGTGTATATAAAACATAAATGCATTCTGTGCTTAGATTTAGGTCCCATCGCCATGATATATCATTATGGGATGCAATTATTCCAAAATACGGAAAAATCCGATATCCAAAATACCTCTGGTCCCAAGCATTTTGGATAAGGGATACTCAACCTGTACCTCTAGATACACTATTACCGTGGAGCCGCTATGGCCACTAGACTGAATACACGTGCTACGCACTTTGTACGCTATTTGCATACAGAGTCCCGCACGTGGTACGTACTTGGCGTACACACTCCGCGCTGAGTGTACAGAGTACACACAGCGTGCGCACACACAATTGATAACCTTTAAACCTTGTTAATGATACAATGCAATGATATGATTACACTTTAAACCCTTAGCAGCAAAGTTCTGCAACAATGTTATACCCTAAACCTTAAGTAGCGCTGACGGTACAAAGTACCCGCAGTGCATACACCTTATCAATACTTATACACCTTATACAGATAAGTACACTTTAAAGCCCTTGCAGGAAAGTGAAGACACAACACCGATTTGTAGTTGAAACCACAGGGTTCTAAGGCCACCGTGGATTATTCCAAAAGGTAAAACAGTACAAATCATACACTACAGGCTAACAAGATAAATCTAAACAGAATAATGGCTACAGAGAATGTACATAGTGAGAATGTTCGCAAGCGCAACCCGGCCGGTCCTCCGCTAGTCAGATAGAAAGCGTTCAGAGTCTTCTGACCGGCCAGGCAACAATGGGCTTTTTATACACAACATACATACACAATACAATGGTCACTGTAATCTCATTGTCCATTGGACACAGAGATGTGTCTTTTCATTACAGAAGAGGTCATAGGTTGATTTGAATAGATGGGCGATGTCTTTCCCCAACTGCTCTTGTGGGTGGTATCCTCTGGATTCCCGCCGCATACATAATATACAGTAAATACAGTGAATATCTATATTCTACTTTTGCACATAACTATTCGCAGATCTTTCTCTAACCAACAACGGAATGTTACCCTCAAAATACCATACAGCTGGATACTAGACATCACCTTCCAACCTTTATCTATCATGCAAAGGCGAATCTCTTAGTCCAGGAACTGTTTAAACTATTAATACTCGCTGATGTGGTGCAAGGGAACTATGGGTACAAAATGCACTATTTGGGTTAAATATGTAATGTTCTAATAACCCTCTACGCGCTCACAAACTCCGCCGTAAATACCCATATCACGCGCATGATCGCCGGAGCGATCCTACGCAAATTGCGGATATGTGCACGCACGGCGGACTGAGTGCACGCGCAGCGGCATGTGCATGGGGTTAGTACAAGGCATATGCATTGCAATATTTTTCGACTTTGACATGAGTTAACCTGCTCACATATGTAGTAATTTAAATGGTGAATTCCAGATCAACAGTGTCTGAAAATCAGAATGGTCCATTATTTAGGTTTACCATACTATCCTTTTAAATGGGACACTATTGAATTATACAGGTTCTCTAGTTGTGAAAAACTAGGTGAAATGCAGCCTTGAAGTCAGCCAGCCACAGAACCTGCGTAATTCATGAGTATCCTGGTTTTAAAGGGATAGTATTGTAAACCTTCCATTACTATGCTCTGACAGTGTCATGTCATTAACAGTAGCCCTAACTGTACTGTACGTAATGCATTTTTATGGAAAAACTATATGTAAATCCAGTCACTTGGTTTTCTAAAGCTGGCCACATGATCAGGTCAGACTACCCATCAGATAGACAAGGGGAAGGCGACACTGCACAATGGGCCTGATTCAGAGTTGATGGCAGCAACAAATTTGTTAGCAGTTGGGCAAAACCATGTGCACTGCAGGGGGGCAGATACCCAGCCTTATAGTATTACTGTTTTGTTCCCACTTATTTTATTATTATTTATTTATTATTATCCTTTATTTATATGGTGCCACAAGGGATCCACAGCGTACATAAACAAATAATACAAACAGGAAAATAGTGACTAAAGGTGTGTACACATGGTGCAATATGCACTTAACTTTCCTTACAATTTTGACTATACAGCTGCACGGTCCCGCAGGATCGGCATCGCAAGCAAAAATAGACTGTGCAGGCACCCCAACATTGACTATATCGGCGGGGCCGGGCTCCTGCCCCATTGAATGGTCAATGTCGGGCTAAAGCCGCATCGCGCCGTCTGTACACGGCTTTACAGTTGAAGACAATATAGGACACCCACATGGTAAATAAACTTAGCTACATCAGCAGACAAAACTTATAAGGTGCAACTAAATATTCTGGTACTATATAAGTGACTGATGACGATAATAATAATGATAATAATATGGGACACATTATAAAGTTATCCATGTGTAAGCCGATCTAGTTTATATGCCTTAGTATGGACATACACTGCATTATAATTGTGCAAACCAGTCAAACAACTAATTTGAACAACTACAGTATCTTCAATGTATGGCCTAGATTTTTGCTTTGGTTATAAAGCCTGTCCAATTCACCTAACTGTTGTTGAGGCAAATTTATGCTGTGAATGGAGATTATGGGTGTAATTCAGAGTTGATCGCAGCAGCAAATTTGTTATCAGTTTGGCATAACCATGGGGGTAATTCCAAGTTGATCGCAGCAGGATTTTTGTTAGCAGTTGGGCAAAACCAAGGCCCTCATTCCGAGTTGTTCGCTCGCAAGCTGCTTTTAGCAGCTTTGCACACGCTAAGCCGCCGCCTACTGGGAGTGAATCTTAGCATCTTAAAATTGCGAACGAAAGATTCGCAATATTGCGATAAGACATCTCTGTGCAGTTTCTGAGTAACTCGAGACTTACTCGGCATCTGCTATCAGTTCAGTGCTTGTCGTTCCTGGTTTGACGTCACAAACACACCCAGCGTTCGCCCAGACACTCCTCCGTTTCTCCGGCCACTCCCGCGTTTTTCCCAGAAACGGTAGCGTTTTTTCACACACTCCCATAAAACGGTCAGTTTCCGCCCAGAAACACCCACTTCCTGTCAATCACATTACGATCACCAGAACGATGAAAAAGCCGTGAGTAAAATTCCTAACTGCATAGCAAATTTACTTGGCGCAGTCGCAGTGCGAACATTGCGCATGCGCACTAAGCGGAAAAACGCTGCGATGCGAAGAAATTTACCGAGCGAACAACTCGGAATGACCCCCCATGTGCGCTGCAGGTGTGGCAGATATAACATTTGCAGAGAGAGTTAGATTTGGGTGGGTTATATTGTTTCTGTGCAGGGTAAATACTGGCTGCTTTATTTTTACACTGCAATTTAGATTTCAGTTTGAACACACCCCACCCAAATCTAACTCTCTCTGCACATGTTACATCTGCCTCCCCTGCAGTGCAGATGGTTATGCCCAACTGCTAACAAATTTGCTGCTGCGATCAACTCTGAATTACACCCATAATCTCCATGGACAGGCTTTATAACCAAAGCAAAAATCTAGGCCATACATTGAAGATACTGTTGTTGTTCAAATTAGTTGTTTGATTGACTGGTTTGCACAATTATAATGCAGTGTATGTCCATACTAAGGCATATAAACTAGATCGGCTTACAGATGGATAACTTTATAATGTGTCCCATATTATTATCATTATTATTATCGTCATCAGTCACTTATATAGTACCAGAATATTTAGTTGCACCTTATAAGTTTCGTCTGCTGATGTAGCTAAGTTTATTTACCCTGTGGGTGTCCTATATTGTCTTCAACTGTAAAGCCGTGTACAGACGGCGCGATGCGGCTTTAGCCCGACATTGACTATTCAATGGGGCAGGAGCCCGGCCCCGCTGATATAGTCAATGTTGGGGTGCCTGCACAGTCTATTTTTGCTTGCGATGCCGATCCAGCGGGACCGTGCAGCTGTATAGTCAAAATCGTAAGGAAAATTAAGCGCATATTGCACCATGTGTACACACCTTTAGTCACTATTTTCCTGTTTGTATTATTTGTTTATGTACGCTGTGGATCCCTTGTGGCACCATATAAATAAAGGATAATAATAAATAAATAAATAAATGATAATAAAATAAGTGGGACCAAAACAATAATACTATAAGGCTGGGTATTAACTGATAGATAGAGGGAAGTGGGCACTGTTCGCAAGCTTACAACCCATAGGGCAGGCATTCCCGAACTCGGTCCTCAAGGCGCACTGACAGTCCAGGATTTAGTGATATCCAGATTTGAGCACATATGATTAAAACAAATTAACTAAGGTACTAATTAAGTCACTTGTGTTTAAACATGGATATCACTACAACCTGGACTGTTAAGGCGCATACACACGGTGCGATGTAACCTTATGATTTTGACTATATAGTCAAAATCGTAAGGACAGTTAGTGCAAATCGCACTGTGTGTATACAGCTAGCGATACCGGTGCACGCTCCCGTGCCCGTGAGGTCGGCATCGCAGGAAAAAAATAGACTGTGCAGGCAAGTCAATCTTGACTATATTGTGTACAATCTAGTACATAGTATAGTCAAAATTGGCACTTACTCAAAATCTCACATAGTCAAAATCTCAAGTAAAGATAGGCAACATCAGTGGTTCAGGGCTCCTGGCACTTCAGGGGAAATGACAAAATCAAAACGAAGATTGTAAAAATCTGACCATGTGTATGCACCGTTAGTGTGCCTTGAAAACCGAGGTTGAGAATATCTGCTATAGGGAAATAGGCATTGATACACAAGGCTAGTGCTACATATTGCCTATTGGTCCAGTCACACTGCAGAGGTTCTTGGTGGACAATATGATTGCACGCAAAGTCATTGTTATAACCCAAACAATTATCATCATGATTCTGAGCTCTATACTGCAAACTTAAAGTCAATGTTGTTGTACATATGAAAGGAGCAGCGGCCATCACTGTAATCTTAACTATAACATTTCTATCTCCTGAAATTTGTATTCGGTTTGTATGAGGTGTGACACTGAAATATAGAGTAGTTTGCTTAACTTTAAAATATTTAGTAGAAGTCACAGCACAGTTAACAGATGTATTTTGTTTTCAAAGAAAAACAATGGTGACTGCCAATTTGTGAGCTGATGACATATTCCTTACAAACTGGAGCCAAGGATCAGGTTTGAAATGAAAATGATCAAGATCTCCCAAAATGTAAAACAAAACAAAACACAGCTATCCGGAATAGCCAATCATCTAGTCCAGTGTTTCCCAAACTTGGGGGTCTATTTACTAAGCCTTAGATGTAGATAAAGTGGATGGAGATTAAGTACCAGCCAATCAGCTCCTAACTGCCATGTTACAGGCTGTGTTTGAAAAATGACAGTTAGGAGGTGATTGGTTGGTACTTTATCTCCATCCACTATTTCTCCATGCAAGGCTTAGTAAATAGACCCTTCAGTCCTCTTGGAACCCTTAAGCTGGCCATACACTTTAAGATTTTCTGCCCAAACAACCAATTCGCCGGTTGGAACGAAAATCCGGTAATGTATGAGAGCAAATGACAATCAACCATTTGCTCCCAAACACTGGAAAACAGACAAAAACGGTGGTTCAGATAAATTGGTTAAATCCACTGTTGCTTTGTTTTTTACCAGTTCACCTGAATGATGTTTGTGTCCATTTTCTGGATTTTGGGAGCAAATGGTCGATTATCATTTTCTCCATATCTCCCAACATGACCCTCTCAGGGAGGGACAAAATGCTCTACTTTTGGACTTTCCTATTAATGTCTGATTGCAATCACCTGTGTGGAACAGGTAACTGGATAAGAAAGGTGTTTCAGCTCAGGTGAGAGCAATCATAAATGAAACGGAAAAGTCCAGGAAAAGAACATTTTGTCCCTCCTGGAGAGGGTCATGTTGGGAGGTATGTTTTCTCCCAGACATTACCAGATTTTCTTCCCAACTAGCCAGATATGTATTCCCACAACAGATCTACCGGTGATAATGAATATTCCTGAGGATGCCTTGAAAGCATGCAGTGACTTCGTTGAAGACAGAGTTTGAGAAACACAATTGTAGTCAATCCACTTTGGGACTTATTATTATAAGGTCACGATGCATGGAATATTTTTCTGGAAACAAACATCTTATTGGCAATTGTTTACGACATGATCTCAGATTATTGCAAAATACATTGCAACATAATCATCATGTTTTTGTTATGCACTATGGCAATCAGTAATTGTCTGAGTTACTAGGAATCCTGATGAGCACTCTCTTTCTTGCACATTTATCAAGTGCAAAAGAATGAGGATACTATTAAAATGCCCTATCCCTAATAGTATGTCTAGAAGAGTGCTACCAGCTGCTGCTGGCAGACAGGGGATCATTGTAAATTTCAGGATTGCACTGATCATTGCTGATTAGAATGTATCTGGAGTGTTGCACTCTGTTGGTGCAGGAGGGTGATGACAAACTGGAATGATGTGTGACACTGCACGCTGAAGGTTTTATGACGATTTGTTGTGCAGCTTTGCCAGTGCCACTAAATGCCCTGGCACACACAGAATCATTACAGCTACTCTGTCACCAGGTAAATGAAAGGAAACAGATAATTAAGACAAAGTAAACATCGTTTTATTGCTATGTGTTCCATTATAATGACACTAAAGTTCAGAAGTGGTTTTATTCTTTAGTGTGAATAGTTTCACATTGAAATAAGTCGGAGGCGGGTGGTAAGTATGTCACTGTACGGTAGGTGTCATTTTACTTCTGTAACCAAACCAGCCACTGATCATCACCCCAGGTTCCCTGTCAGAGGTGACCAGCTGGTTTCTTTTCCATTCAAGGACAAAAGGAATAACACCTCCTTTTATTGGTGGAGCTTTGAATCCCTTTTTGATGTTCACATATGGTGTTGGTTGTTTACTTGGTGTGTAAGCAGTTCATGTTAATACTAGTTAACCAGGATGTAAACACATTTGCTACAGTTTGCAATTAATACATATGATTTGTGTGATGTATTGGTTTTGCATTCACAAGACACCATCGTCATTTGGCACTTTCAAAGTTTTTTTTTTTTACTATTGCTACAAAGTTTAATTACAGTATGAGCCCATAATTGGATTTAGGGAAGGTCATGCACTGAATGACAGAGTTAGGAGGGTGGGATCCCAACATTCGGCATACTGAAGACCACCCGGTTAGGAGGACAATGCATCTGTGCCAACGATTTATTTTGTGTTTTCCGGGAACTTTGGTACTGTTGCAGGTCCTGCTTTATTAGTGGAAAACACAAGGTGGCTGATGTAGAGATGGAAGCATTTTGGGGTAAAAAACCGAGGTGTTAAATGCGCCCAAAAGAAGACGTAGTTTGCGCAGCTACAGAGTACGTAATATGAACTGTTATATTAAATACAGTATTAATGGCACTATACTGGAAACTACTGAGGAGGAAAGGGATCTAGGAGTTACTATTTCAGATGACTTAAAGGCAGGTAAGCAATGTAACAAGGCAATGAGGAAGGCTAGTCAGATGCTTGGCTGCATTGGGAGAGGAATCAGCAGCAGAAAGAAAGAAGTAATAATGCCACTGTATAGGTCATTGGTACGGCCTCATCTAGAATACTGTATTCAGTTCTGGAGGCCATATCTTCAAAAGGATATTAATACATTAGAAACTGTACAAAGGAGGGCAACTAAAATGGTGCATGGCCTACATCACAAAACATACCCAGAAAGACTAAGAAATCTCAATATGTATAGTTTGGAGCAGAGAAGGGAAAGGGGGGACATGATAGAAACTTTCAAATATATCAAGGGTTTTAACAAAGTCCAGGAGGGAAACATTCTCCAAATGAAGAGAAGCAAAAGGACACGAGGACATGCACTGAGACTGGAGGGGGGGAGGTTCAGGGGAAATTTTCGGAAAAATTATTTCACAGAAAGGGTAGTGGACAAGTGGAATAGCCTCCCATCAGAGGTGGTAGAGACTAAGACAGTAGAGCAATTTAAACATGCATGGGATAGACATAAGGATATCCTTACAAAGAAATAAGGATCAAATAAGGTTAGAGATAAAAAATAATATAAAAAAAAAAAAAAAAAGGGGCAGACTAGATGGGCCAAGTGGTTCTTATCCGCCGACAAATTCTATGTTTCTATGTTTCTATGTAAAAGGAAGAAAATATTCTTACAGCAGGGCACTCACTGCACTAGGACATATAATACATAACTTTTATTAATAAGATTAAAACTGTGAATATAAAACTCATATAAACCCATTTGCAATCTGTAAGGTACAGATGTTTCCTCACACATCTTTTCTCAAATGAGCAGCGTAGCGTTTCTACACATCGCGGGAATGCGCACCACACACCCTTTGTCTGCTAATATTTGTGGGTGTGTACGCTAGCAAATAATGGGTGGCAGGAGCTTATCAACCCTTATCGCATGCACCAGCGAATGCCGCTGCAAAAGCTGCCAAATAACAAGTTGCGGAAGTTTATCAACAGTCTGTATATCAGGGATTTCTTTTCTAAAAAGAAATTCCTGTTAACTGCAGCCTGCGTTCTGCCTTTGGGGCTTATTGAATAGCCCTGCTTCTTCAATTAGACCACAGTAAATTACTGTGGCTAATTGAATTACCTCCTAAATCTTAAATGTTATTACTTGCTACTAAATACATACAGGTTGACCCTGGTGTATTACTAACACAGTAAATGTCTATTATCATTAAATTTGACTATTTTTGTAATGTATTCTGTAAGTTTAATTATATTGCTAATCTCATTACAGTTTATGCTATTAAACTATATAGTGTGACAAATACAAAGATGCAGGTGTATTTAGACTGCTAAGCATCACCATTCTCTTTTGTTACACATGACATTTCAAATTATTAGGCCAATTTATTTTTACTGATATTAGCCGGTTATTATCACAGGGAATATAATAAATACCATCTAATATGATACCAGACATTTGTTGCGTAAGTTCCATTGGCCATAATAAAAACATCATCATTTTGTATTTTACCAGTAAGGATGAACTCCTGCTTGGCGGTATAATGTATTGGATAAATCACAGATGAGAAATACTATGGGCCTTATTCATAGATGAACACTTCTGTGTTCCGCAGCGCAATTTCCCTGTATCGGCAAACTATGCATGCACATCAGCTGCATTGCACCTGTGCAGCCCCAGAAGGATGCGGCTGCAATGTGATTGACAGCGGCGGGCGTTTGCGGGGGTCAACCTTAGTTTGATACGCCCGCAATGTAATTACGGATGCATAATGAGATGGCCCACACATGCTGGGTGGCTTTGTCCTGTGCTGGGCGGCCCCCAGCATGTGAGGAGATGGACGCAGATCTTGCTGTGTGTGCAGCAATCTGCGTCCATCTCTGGATAAGGCCCTATGTCATTTTGTCCATAAATTTTTTTTTTTTTAACTTTCACTTTCCATGTCACGTTGGTTTTATATTTGTAGCTTTAACCTTAACAATAAAAGTTATGTTCTATATGTCCCACTGTTATTACACGTGTGTACCCCGCTATGGGGCTACTTTCTTCTCTTCCTTTTCAGATTGAAGTTCTATCTTTTTCTTTGGAGCACTTCCCTAATTAATTCAAATACAGGGCCTGATTTAGAGGTGGACACAAATAGTGTCGGACTGGGGCATGAAGGGCCTACCGAGGGAATGCAGTTATAGGGGCCCATGCATAGGGGTGTGGCCAGCCACCACATTGGTTTACATAACCATTAGAGACTGCATGGGCTGGGGCCCTTGATATATATACTGTACAGTCAATATTGCTAGTGAATGCATGATAATGTAGCAGATTAATAACAGCAATGCATGATAGAAAATACACCATAGTCCTGTGAATTATAATGGAACATATGCATAATGTATAATTCAAGTGCACAGTCTGGAACCTCTACCCTAGAGGAGGAGGTGGGGCCACAGGCAGTAGGGTCCACCGAGGGTTTCCCCTGTACCTCTGTGGGACAGTCCGACCCTGGACACAAATGGCACCACCGCTTTGTCTTTGCACACAGCAGATGTGCAAAACTATGCAAATGCCACAGGAGGTATCTTGTGTACCAAGACGCCCACTGTCCAGAGATACAGCATCGGATCAACATGCTGCAGTGACCATCGGTCACAGTATCAGACATCTGAGTAACCCCCTAAGGTTACTCAGAATGTACAATGTATCTGAGCTGTCAGGAGAAGACGACACTGGTTTCAGCATGCACAGAAACGGGGCAGACGCACTCCCTGTTTTCTTTTAAGCGCCTTGAGTCCTGTTGGAGAAAGAGCGCTATATAAATACAATTATTATTATTATTATTATTATTCTATGCTCCCCGTCCGAAAACACCTGCCGCCGGTCAATCAGGAACAGTGCCCACCTCTGAATCAGCCTCTTAGAACTGTTCAGATAATATTAAAATAATATCAGGAACAGTGTGGCTTCATTCCCTGTACTGTATACTACTCCTGAGCGGTTTTCCCTTTTGTGTTCATTTCAGAGCTCTTAGTATCTCAAGATGTTAAATACAGTGAGAAAACAGTGTATGTATTTGCCAGGTTTACGACATGTTAAGGTTGCTGTACCCAGTTCATACATACTATAGCATGTTAGTGAAGTATCATCTACATAAGACAATCTGTCTTTGGACAGTATTATTAATAAATAATAAAGTTGCATTTACCATGTTTAAATAGAACACAGAAACAAGTACAAAATAAAGTACATATTAAGATAAATTCAATAAAAATATCTGTTGTCTTCAAGTTCAAATGTTATGTATTTTTGCTTTTGTTCAAAATCAAATAAAATATGTCAATAGATTCCATCCAATGACCATTTTAACAGCATAATAGGCCCCGGGCAAAGCAGTGCCCTGGGGCTCCTACATACCCATTCACGGGAACCAATGAAAAAATGATAACTTGCCTCTCCTGCGATTCCATACCTTCTCTCTACATGCTTCCATACAATGAATGGTTGTCAGCACTTTGATTAGTGAATAGGTCTGACAGGCTGGCTGCCTGCCAATCACGGTCTGGCTGCATGCTGGGAGGCAGGTAGAGAATGCTACCGCGCTGTTCTGATTGTGTAACCACCACCCGCACCTGCCCAAGGGCCTCTAGAATTGTGGGGCCCTGGGCAGCTGCCCAGTGTGCCTATACATAGAGATGTCCTAGATCCTATCAGCCGTTATCTGTGCTTATTTTGCACCAGGGGTCAAGCAGCTGCAGGTTATACACTTCCTGATAGCGCATATGAATTTTCATGAACATGATCTTAATGTACTCAGACAACTGTTACCCAGCCATCCATCCTCCGTACCGCATCTGTGCATATGGGGGCATAAGTGCAAAATCAAGGGTGTAGATATCATAGGTCTAGGCAGTGCAGCTGCTATAGGGCCCAGAGCAGAGAGGGGCCCACCTTCCCTGTCAAAGTTACATGTGTTAACAAAAAATTTCGCCATTGGGTGGTACGTAGGGGTCCTTTCAAACTTTTTCCTTGGGGCCTGCAATATATCTAGATATGCCCCTGGACCTGCTCATTGCAGTGTGGTATAAAATGAACTGGAGGGCATTATGATGTTATATAATATGAACCGGGGCACTGTAATGAGGCACAATATGAACGGAGAGCACTATATATCATAATGTGAATTGGGGGTACTGTGCAGCATAATGTGTACTGGCAGCTCTGAAATGTGACATAGGGTGAACTTATGCACTACTACGAATTATAAGAGAAACTAGGGTACTACTATGGGGCATAACATTAAATAAGGCTCTACTATGGTTCAGAAAATGAACTAGGGCACTATTATAGGGCATAAACTTAACAACTGCTGCAGAGAAGTGTCTCTCTAGAAGCATTGGGATGAGTGCCCCTTCAAAATGTTGCTATGGGGCCCACAAAATTCTGTCTACGCCCCTGCACAAAATGCATCTAATTCTGCGTATGGATGGATGTGTAAGAAGTTTTTTGCACATACACAGTACAAGTCACCTAAATTTAAAATATTCTTACGTTCAACTCTATATGCCCTGCTGTGAAAGGTATATAAAAAGTAATTGTCTCATGTGATAAATAATAATTTGATTTAATATTATAAAAAAATATTTTTATTATCTATATAATAATTTTTAATGTCTGTCCCATCTCCAACGTGTATGCACAGTGGGATCCGGGGCGCAGGTCTCCAACAGCTCCCATTGCACTGAGCGTCAGCAAATACCTGGATGGAGGAGTACCACTCTGCCCCGGGAATCAACTCAGGGGGTAACTCAGATCTGATCGCTGGGCTGTTAATTTTGCTGTCCTGCGATCAGATAGTCGCCGCTTCCAGGGGGAGTGTAAATTCGCTGTGCAAGTGTCCAATCGCGTGTGTATGCCGAGCTGCGAAAATCCACTTTGTGCAGTCTCTGTGCAACCCAGGACTTACTCCTCCAGTGCGATGTGAACAGGCTGATCGGGGCCAGAGCTGATGTCAGACACCCTCCCTGAAAATGCTTGGTAACATAGAAACATAATACAACAACAAAAGTCCCTGGTAAATATGCGCAACAAAACTTGATGTTCAGCTACAATGTGTACAAATAGAAGTGTATCCCACACCTCAAAGACAATAGGAGAAAAAAGAGATAATGTACACACAACTGCAGCGCTCACCAAGCACCATGACACCACATGTGCAGACCAAAAAACATACTGGTAAAGAATAAATACATTCACCCTAATATGGATGATAGTCCTCAGTTTTTGAGAGAGCAGGTTAGAAGGGTTGGTTATCTGAGGAATCTTTTCCTTCACATATAGGACCCAGCAGGCCTGATTGTTCCTTGAAGGCACCTGGAAAATAAGTACCTCTTTTCCCAATGAGAATGGGAATAATGAGAGGTACTAAAAATTGCAGACCATAGTGTAGTAGTATTTAAAAAACACGCACCAGTTTAATGCCACAGATTAAACTTACAGAATACATATAAAAACATAGCATGTCATCCAATCACATAACGGATATATCACCAAAGGGATCCTCAAAGCCACATAGATCGATAGTGTGGAATACTGGCAAGCTTTCCGGATACTCAGCCAGTATACAGGATCAAACCCCAGGCAGATGGTCAAAACCCGTGTGGATCAGAGTCAAATGCAGAATAAAAACGGGAACCACGCTTAACGCGTATCGGACGCAAAGTCCTTCATCAGAAGCGTGGTTCACAAGCACTGATAGTCCGTTTATAAACCCCATTCATTAGGATTACCAGCTGTCACCAATCTCCATTGAATCTCGCGCTGTTAGACAAGCGCCTGCGCCGTCATCATCGACGACCGGAACCGGAAGTGACGCTTGCGGTTCATCCGCGTTCCACGGGTCCGGAAGTCATAGCGGCTGCTCTCCATAGCCGCGATGGTCAGCTGCTCCTGCGTTCCATCATCAGGAAGTATTGTAAACTGTTCTCTGCAGTCGCACGGAATATGTCACTTTCTAGGGAGATCTGTATGGTATCCATATACCAATGGGGTCTTCATAATGTCCATGAATTTATAAAATCCCAAGCAATATAAATTCCATGTTTCATAAGAATAAAAGAAAAAAAAACAGCATGTATCAATAGTAATTGTAGAATGTATAAAAAGTAGTATAGAGCAGTATTGGGACTGAGAGCTACATTAAATAAGAAAACATTTAAGCTCAAAGTCTCCATTGAGACCCTTTGGGATAAGTGTGCCCAAACAATGTATACTTTTAATCTCTGCTTGGGCCAATCTTTTTTTCTAAACCCCTAGTTCTCCACCTTTGTTGTACCACTTGTATACCCCAAAAGTTTTTTTAAAAAACAAGTATCAGACCCATGTACTTTCTTAAAATGTGAGGATACGTTATGGGTGTCTAAGCCCTTACGAATATTGTATATGTGCTCGGCCCACCTCACCTTTGCACTCCTTCCTGTCCTACCAACGTAGGAGAGGCCGCAGGTGCATTCAAGCACATATACAATATTCTTAGTGTGGCATGTGATAAAATTCCGAATGGGATAAGTATGACCATTCACAGTATATTCTGTAAATTTCCTCACTGGGATCTTCACTGTCTTACACATTAGGCATTCGCCGCATCGATGAAAACCCTTCGTTCTTACACTCTGCCTTATTTCTGTATCTAGACTACTTTTTACAAGTTGGTTTTTTAAAGATGGTGCCTTTCTATAGATAAAGGTGGGTCTATTAGGTAGCACATCACCTATTACTGAGTCCTGCTTCAGGATATTCCAGTTATTGATAAATATTTTTTCTATTCCTTTAAAGGACTTACTAAATTGACTTATAAAAGCCCATTTAAACCGATCCTCATTAGTATTCGATTTTTCTTTAATTTCCAACAACTTAATCCTTTCTACATCATCAACTTTTTTTCTCGCTATATCTACAGTTCCTGATGTATACCCCTTTTGCAATAGCCTGCCTGAAAGGTCATCTAATTGTTGGTTACATGTATCTACATCCGAACAGTTTCTTTTGACTCTTATAAACTGGCTGAATGGTATCCCATCCAGCCAGTTTGAATGATGTTGGCTGGTTCTGTCAATGAAGCTGTTTGAATCAGTTTCTTTCCTGTAGGTTTTGGAATGGACCTGACCATCCGAGATATAAATACTTAGATCGAGAAAAGATACTTCCTTGTTACTTTTGGTGAAAGTAAATTTAATATCCATATTATTGGAATTTAATGTGTTGCAGAAGAGTAACAATGACTCCTCGTCACCCCGCCAAAAAAAGAGTACATCATCTATATAGCGCCGCCAGGACACCAGGCCCGCCGCCAGAGTGCCACCAGGACAAATCTGGATGTCCTCCCAGTACGCCATAAACAGATTAGCGTAACTGGGGGCGAACCTGGTGCCCATGGCGGTGCAAACCCGCTGTAGATAAAATGTACCGTCAAAGAAAAAATAATTATTAAGCAAAATAAACCTAATACTGTCCAGTATAAAGGTTTTGGTAAGGTCACTGTAACCACTAAGGTTTAAAAAATAAGAGACTGCTGTCAGTCCTTTCTCAATATCTATAATTGTATATAATGTACACACGTCAGCGGTACAGAGAAAATCCCCCGCCTCCCATTTGTATACTGTTAGGCTTCTTAAAATGTCTGCTGTATCTTTGACAAAAGATCTAGTCGTCATCACCAGTGGCTGCAGATAATAGTCAACCATTGCTGACAGATTACTAGTTAGACTATTGCAGCCCGATATTATCGGTCTGCCCGGAGGGTGGAGGGGGTCCTTATGGACTTTTGGGAGAACATACATGGTGGGGTAGATGGATTTTTTATATTCAAAAACTCAAATTCACCTTTTGAGATGATATTATTATCCAATGCTTTAGTGCTTAGATCCAACAGTGCTTTGGCAATCCGCACTGTAGGATCCGTCCTGAGTTTCTGATAGGTTACACCATCGTTTAGTTGCTTATATACTTCCTCCATGTATGTCTCCCTCCTCATAAGGACCACACCTCCACCCTTATCGGCTGGTTTAATCACCAAGTCCTACAGTGCGGATTGCCAAAGCACTGTTGGATCTAAGCACTAAAGCATTGGATAATAATATCATCTCAAAAGGTGAATTTGAGTTTTTAAATATAAAAAATCCATCTACCCCCACCATGTATGTTCTCCCAAAAGTCCATAAGGACCCCCTCCACCCTCCGGGCAGACCGATAATATCAGGCTGCAATAGTCTAACTAGTAATCTTTCAGCAATGGTTGACTATTATCTGCAGCCACTGGTGATGACGACTAGATCTTTTGTCAAAGATACAGCAGACATTTTAAGAAGCCTAACAGTATACACATGGGACCCCTTTCCCCGAATGCAGAGACCCCCCGTGACTCCTGTCACAGAAAGGTCCCTTCAGCCAATCAGGAAGCGCCACTTCGTGGCACTCACCTGATTGGCTCTGCGCATCTGAGCTCAGACGCGCATTGCACAGCCCCCTCCATTACTTTCAATGGTGGGAACTTTGCGGTCAGCGGTGAGGTCACCCGCGGTCAGCGGCTGACCGCGGGTAACCCCACCGCTGACCGCAAAGTTCCCACCATTGAAACTAATGGAGGGAGCTGTGCGATGCGCTGTCTACCAGCTCAGATGCGCATACAGCCAATCAGGAGAGTGCCACGAAGTGGCGCTTCCTGATTGGCTGAAGGGACCTTTCTGTGACAGGAATCACGGGGGGTCTCTGCATTCGGGGAAAGGGGTCCCATGTGTAAACATGGGACCCCTTTCAGTCCGTCTGGTTCGGGTTAATGCGGTTTGTTTTTTTGCCAAGTACGTGGATTATAATAAAAGACCAGGACACTGGATCAGGCGAGTATAATTTTATTCACAGGTACCCCAGATCGTCTGCGACATTGGAGACGTGGCAGTCGGCGGGTCAACATAGGTAAGTATGTATGTGTCGGCATGTATGAAATAAACTTTTACGGTGTGTGTCTCCTGTTTTTATTTGGGTATTTTTTCCCCCAGTAGAACTACAGGTACCAGCGGGCCCGTTTTTCCACCCGCATGCTGGTACTTGTGGTTCTCCAAGTACCAGCTTGCGGGGGAGGCTTGCTGGGACTTGTAGTTCTTCTGGAAAAACAATATTTGTGCATTTTACTCAAGGCTATCAGCCCCCCATCCGCAGCCCTTGGATGGGGGGGGGGGACAGCCTCAGGCTTCACCCCTGGCCCTTGGGTGGCTGGGGGGGCCCCTTGATTGAAGGGGTCCCCACTCCTCCAGGGTACCCCGGCCATGGGCGACTAGTTGGATATTTAATGCCACGGCCACAGGGCGCTGTATAAAAGTGACCCCCGGCTGTGGCATTATCTGTCCAGCTAGTGGAGCCCGGTGCTGGTACAAAAAATATGGGGGACCCCTACTCTTTTTGTCCCCTGTATTTTTGGCACCAGGACCAGGTGCAGAGCCCGGTGCTGATTGTTAAAATACGGGGGATCTCCTGTCATTTCCCCGCCTGTATTTTGGCAACCAGGACCGGCTCAAAGAGCCCAAGGCTGGTTATGCTTAGGATGGGGGACTCCACACAAATTTTTTTTCGGGTTTTTTACCGTTTCCCCCCGTTTTTTTAACATTTTTAAAAATCTAATCAAAATCCGTCAAATCGGCAGTTTTTCGACAGCGGGACTGTCAAATCTGTTTTTTATTGAATATGTAGAATTCCGGCACCCACCAGCCGGAATTCGACGGTCGAATTGTGTTGAATTAAAAAACGGGTGAAAAATTGCCGCAATTCGCCGGCAATTGCATATACCCCATGGTCTCCAGAACTGGACACAGTATTCAAGATGAGGCTGTACTAGCCTTTCTCATTGGTTTGTTGCATTGCTGTCCTGCCTTTAAGTCACTTGAAATAGTGACTCTCAAATTCCTTTCCCCCTCGGTAGTTTCCATTATAGTACCCTTGATACTATATTTAGCCTTTGGGGTTTTGAGACCCAAGTGCATGATTTTGCATTTTTTAGAATTAAACTGTAGTTGCCACATTCTTGACCATTTCTCAAGCCTAGCTAGGTCATCAATCATTTGTTTTACCCCTTCCGATGTGTCTACCCTGTTGCAAATCTTTATATCATCTGTAAAAAGGCATACTTTCCCTTTAATACCATTTGCAATGTCACCAACAAAGATATTAAAGAGAACTGGTCCAAGTACAGATCCCTGGGGTACTCCACTGGTAACATTTCCTTCCATAGATTGCACTCCATTTACTACAACTGTCTGTTTCCTATCCTACAACCAGGTTCGTATCCATTTAACTGTTTTATAATCCACCCCCACGCTTTCAAGTTTATTTAGCAGTCTGTGATGTGGGACAGTGTCAAATGCCTTACTACAGTCCAGATATGTTACATCTACAGCTCCCCCTTGATTAATTATTTTCATCACAGAGTCAAAAAAGTCAATAAGATTTGTTTGGCATGATCTCCCACCAGTAAATCCATGCTGTTTTGGATCCTGTCAGTTGTTTGATTTAAGATATTCCACAACTCTTTCTTTTAATAGTTTTTCCATTACTTTCCCTACTACTGATGTAAGGTTTACTGGTCTGTAGTTACTTGCTTCTTCCTTGCTTCAACTTCTGTGCAGTGGAACTACATTCGCTCTTTACGCCTGCGTTTTTCCACACACTCCCTGTAAATGCTCAGTTGCCACCCGCAAATGGCCTCTTCCTGTCAATCACCTTGCGAACACCCGTGTGATCAGATTTTTTGCACCAACACATCGCTGACTGGCGATGCCCGTTGTTTTTGTCCGACGTGCGTGCGCATTGCGGTGCATACTCATGCGCAGTTACTACCTGATGGCCTGCTTTGCGAAAACGCACAGCAGCGATCAGATCTGAATTAGCTTCTAAGATCTATGTTACGGGTCTCGTACTTTACTTTTATTAGACTGATTGACTGACTTAGATCAGTGCTATGAATTCAGCATTTGGCATCTACCATGATGAATTTGCTCCCCCTCCTGGATTTGCATTGCTAAGGAATGCAATCAAAGCTAATACAAACAGATTTGCAATTGCGATCCTTAGTGAATCACCCCCTATGTCCAAATTGAGTTTTATAAACAAATATATTAATTGTTTCATGTATAATATGTGGTAATTATACAATTAAATTATCTAATTATTATAAGTACGTTGTTTGCTAATTGTTTGTGCTTTATATCACAGGTTCCGGTTGCCCTATATATATTGGTAAATGAGAACCCTAATTTGCTGTTTTGTCCTTTCCTACTGTATGTTACAGCCCTGATCTGTTTTTTTTTTTTTCTTTCTTTTTGTCAGATTCTTCCTTGTTTCTTTCCTGCCACCTTGTGGTAACACTACTTTTTAATACTGTAGGCTTGGAAACTGCACACAGGGCTTATTTTATAAAAGATAAAAAGTATGCAGTTTAAATCTATTGGTTGGGCAACAAAGGATATGACCTGAAGTTTACTTTTTCCTTCTAACTTAGGGTCTAATTCAGTAAGGATTACTTATGTGATACTTACTGCAGTTTCCTGATGGTTGGGAACTGCGCACATGCAGGACCCGTTCTGCGAATGTGCAGAATGGGTCCTGCGATTGCATCACAGGGATGTGAACGCCTCTGCCTGATTGACAGACAGAGGCGTTCAGGGGGAGGTGCGGGGGCAGTCGACGTCGCCCCAGTTTCCGAGGAGTGACAAAGCCAAGGACTGTGTCACGTACGCAGTTTCCTTGGCCTTGCAGCCGCCCTTCAGTGGTAAAGCCAAGTAAGCTCAACCTTATTCAGCTTGCCGTCACAGATTAGCATTGCGATGGTTGGTCCCGATGTTCATCACAGACAGGGCCGGTGCAAGGTTTCTCGGCACCCTAGGCAAAATTTCTGCCTACACCCCCCCCCCCCCGCCCCCCGTCCTCCCGACCCTCCCCTTCCCCTGTTGCTTGGACAGTGGAGTGATCACGTTATCTAGAGGCTGTGTTAACGGTATGTTGATCCTCCTGAAGCAGCCAAATAACAGCAAAAGAAAACCTGACAAATATTATATTAAATGCACACAAGTTAAAAAGCATCCAGCCCCACATCCATATATAGTATAACACCACAGTCTGTAGTTTTATACAGTATTATAGATAGGCATTAGGGTTGTAACTAGAACTTTGTGGCAGTGACGTGCGGTGAGGTCATTGGCTATATATATATATATATATATATATATATATATATAGTGTTCATTCTAGCACCCTGCACCTTTCAAATACTGTGCAGTTCCTCTTTCCTGCCCGGGGTGTCGCTCTCTGCTGTGGTGCTACTCCGCACACTCTGATCTGTTACTCAGTGCTGTGATACAGACCTGTGTGTGCTGAGAAACACCAGAGCAGAGAGTGACACCCCAGGCAGGAAAGGGGAACTGCATGGATTTTGAAAGGTGCAGGGTGCTAGAATGAATAATATATATATATATATATATATATATATATATATATATATACACACACACACATACATATACAGTGGTCGAAGTAGACATTTTGAAGTGGGGGTATGGAAAAGTGAAGGTTGCAATTATGCGCGCGCCTCCGGGAGAGGGGGTGTGGCCACTCAAATGGGGGCGTGTCCTTCAGTGTATTAGGACCCCTTATACTATCTAGAAATTCTTATACTATCTAGAAATTCACATTACAGCACACGGAATGAGCCGAAATTCACACTACAGCACATGGAATGAGCCAAAATTCACACTACAGCACATGGTATGAGCCAAAATTCATATTTTACCACACAGTATGAGCCGAAATTCACATTACAGCACACCGTATGAGCCGAAATTCATATTACAGCACACCGTATGAGCCGAAATTCACATTACAGCACACCGTATGATCCGAAATTCATATTTTACCACACAGTATGAGCCGAAATTCACATTACAGCACACGGTATGAGCCGAAATTCACATTACAGCACACGGTATGAGCAGAAATTCACATTATAGCACACGGTATGAGCCGAAATTCACATTACAGCACACGGTATGAGCCGAAATTCACATTACAGCACACAGTATGAGCCAAAATTCATATTTTACTACACAGTATGAGCCGAAATTCACATTACAGCACACGGTATGAGCCGAAATTCACGTTACAGAACACGCTATGACCCAAAATTTCAGATTTTACCACACTGTATGAGCCGAAATTCACATTATAGCACACGGTATGACCCGAAATTCACATTACAGCATACTGTATGAGCCAAAATTCTGATTTTACCATATGGTATGAGACGAAATTCACATTATAGCAAACGGTATGACCCACAATTCAGGGACAGGGAGAGAGAGTGACAGCAAGGACTGAGAGAGTGACAGCAGGGACTGAGAGCGTGACAGCAGGGACATTAGGTAACATTACCTGATATGTGCAGCGGAGGTGCGGAAGGGACTGTGGTTGCTGGTGGCGTATGAGCCCATGGTCTGCGGGGGATGCGGCGGTACTAAGCTGTCCTTCTTCGCTGCGGCGTTGATGTCCCTCTGACCACCGCCAGTTGTGGTCTGCGGTGGTCAGCTTTCAATGGCGGTGCAGCGTGCAGAAGTGAGCGCTGGTCAGCGGTGGAAGGCGGGCAGCTGTGATATAAATATATAATTTTTTTACATTTATTTTATTTATTTTTCCCTGTCCCTGCGTCCAAGTGATCTGGGGGTGTGCTGCAGTCCAAGTGATCTTGCCCAGATTACTTGGCCTGCAGCTCACCCCCAGATCACTTGGACTGCAGCTCACCCCCAGATCACAAGGCGGGGAGCTGCAGTCCAAGTGATCTGGGGGTGAGCTGCCCAGACACTTGCCACCAAGCACAACTCCCCCACCCCTCGCCTTAGTGGTCCTGGTTCCTCAGTCCCGGAGGAAGCAGATGCTGCCGGAGATGCTGAGGGCACGGAAATAGAGGTAACAGCGCTGCCTGTTGTCTCCGGAGCTGCCGCTGCTGTAGGCAACTCCAACATCGGGAGGTGCGGGGCGGCAGGGAGGGAGGGGATAGGGAGACGTGGAGTGGGAGGGAGGGGATAGGGAGACGCAGGGCGGCAGGGAGGGAGGGGATAGGGAGACGTGGGGTGGGAGGGAGGGGATAGGGAGACGCGGGGTGGAAGGGAGGGGATAGGGAGATGCGGGGTGGGAGGGAGGAGATAGGGAGACGCAGGGCGGCAGGGAGGGAGGGGATAGCGAGACGTGGGGCGGCAGGGAGGGGATAGTGAGACGCGGGGTGCGAGGGAGGGGATAGGGAGACGCGGGGCGGCAGGGAGTGAGGGGAAAGGGAGGCGCGGGGCAGCAGGGAGGGAGGCGCGGGGAGGGAGGGGATAGCGAGACGCGGGGCGGCAGTGAGGGGACAGTGAGACGCGGGTGGGAGGGAGAGGATAGGGAGACGCGGGGCGGCAGGGAGGGAGGGGATAGGGAGACGTGGGGTGGGAGGGAGGGGATAGGGAGACGTGGGGTGGGAGGGAGGGGATAGCGAGACGCGGGGCGGCAGTGAGGGGATAGTGAGACGCAGGTGGGAGGGAGAGGATAGGGAGACGCGGGGCGGCAGGGAGGGAGGGGATAGGGAGACGCGGGGTGGAAGGGAGGGGATAGGGAGATGCGGGGTGGGAGGGAGGAGATAGGGAGGCGCGGGGCGGCAGGGAGGGAGGGGATAGCGAGACGCGGGGCGGCAGTGAGGGGATAGTGAGACGCGGGGAGGGAGGGGATAGGGAGACGTGGGGTGGGAGGGAGGGGATAGGGAGACGTGGGGTGGGAGGGAGGGGATAGCGAGACGCGGGGCGGCAGTGAGGGGATAGTGAGACGCAGGTGGGAGGGAGAGGATAGGGAGACGCGGGGCGGCAGGGAGGGAGGGGATAGGGAGACGCGGGGTGGAAGGGAGGGGATAGGGAGATGCGGGGTGGGAGGGAGGAGATAGGGAGGCGCGGGGCGGCAGGGAGGGAGGGGATAGCGAGACGCGGGGCGGCAGTGAGGGGATAGCGAGACGCGGGGCGGCAGTGAGGGGATAGTGAGACGCGGGTGGGAGGGAGAGGATAGGGAGACGCGGGGTGGCAGGGAGGGAGGGGATAGGGAGACGTGGGGTGGGAGGGAGGGGATAGGGAGACGCGGGGTGGAAGGGAGGGGATAGGGAGATGCGGGGTGGGAGGGAGGAGATAGGGAGGCGCGGGGCGGCAGGGAGGGAGGGGATAGCGAGACGCGGGGCGGCAGTTAGGGGATAGTGAGACGCTGGGTGGGAGAGAGAGGATAGGGAGACGCGGGGCGGCAGGGAGGGGATAGGGAGGCGCGGGGCGGCGGGGAGGGAGGGGATAGAGAGACTTCTCTTGTCTTTCAGATGTTCCAATTAAATATATTTTACACAAAAAAAAATATATTTTGATAAGTAAGCCCAGACAAGGGGCGGCCGCGGCGAGGGTCTAGCCTGCCACAGCCGTCAGTCACCTCACCTACGCCAGTGTGATTTCCCTGCGGCTGCTCCATGTCTCTAACAGAAATAGACGGAGCCGCGCGTATGAGAGAGCAGGTCAGGAGACGGGCGCCACACAAGCGCTGACGTTCGTGCTGACGGCGCCTAGCAGGATGCGTGTTAGGCTGTCAGTGTGGGCGGCGCCCGTCTCCTGACCTGCTCTCTCATACGCGCGGCTCCGTCTATTTCTGTTTAGATATGGAGCAGCCGCAGGCCCGCAGGGAAAGCAATACACTGGGCTGGTGAGGTGACTGACGGCTGTGGCAGGCTAGACCCTCGCCGCGGCCGCCCCTGGTCTGGGCTTACTTATCAAAATATATTTTTTTTTTGGTAAAATATATTTCATTGGAGCCTGCCGCCCTCCAGTGGCCAGCGCCCATAGGCAGCTGCCTAAAGCTGCCTAATGGTAGCGCCGGCCCTGATCACAGATGCGAATGCAGGAAGGAGGTGGTATGCCCCTCTTCCTGCATTTGCATTGCAAAGGAGTGCATTGTAAAGCTGCTGGCAACCGCTTTGCAATCCTTACTGAATTAGGGGGTTATTCAGATTTATTAGCAAACCTAAAAAGTTAGCAATTGGGCAAAACCATGCTGCACTGCAGGTGGGGCAGATGTAACATGTGCAGAGAGCGTTAGATTTGTGTAGGTTATATTGTTTCTGTGCAGGGTAAATATTGGCTACTTAATTTCTACACTGCAATTTAGATTTCAGTTTGAACACACCCCACCCAAATCTAACTCTCTCTGCATGTGTAACATCTGCCCCACCTGCAGTGCAGCATGGTTTTACGCAATTGCTAACTTTTTAGGTTTGATAACAAACCTGAATAAGGCCTTTAGGCCCTTAGTTCATACGTGCCAACATTGCCTCTTCTCTGGGAGAATACTAGGTATTTAAATAGAACACACAAATTCCACAGCGCTGCACAGAGAACATTTCAATCATTCACAATTTATAATCTAGATTACCTACCACATGCGCGCACACACAGACAGACAGAGGCATAACTAGAGATTTTTCTTCCCCAAGCCAAATTAGTTTCTGGCAATCTCCCCCCAAAACATAAAAAATAAATAAATTACCATTTGAAAGGACGTGGCATTGCAGGAAAGGACTACCTTATAACCCAGTTTTGCAACCTGCACACTCAGACATTGTCCACCACAGGAAAATAAAAAATCCTGATCTTTTAATAATGTCCCTTATACATTATGTCATACACCACAATTACATATTATACCACACACGGTAATCAGGGCCGGTTCTATACCTTGTGCTGCCCAGGGCAAAAGTTTCCTTTGGCACCCCCATCCCCCCAACAGCTAAAACAGGGTTAGTGCGCGCCGTAGGTAAAAAATAGGGGCATGGCTTCATAGGGAAGGGGCATGGTCACAGTTATGCCCCCTGTAGCTGTGCCCCCTGTAGTTTTGGCCCCAGTAGCTGTGCCCCCAGTAGTTTTGCCCCAGTATTGTGTCCCCTGTAGCTGTGCCCCCAGTAGTGTGCCCCTGTAGTTTTGCCCCCAGTACTGTGTCCCCAGTATTAATGCCCCCTGTAGCTGTGCCCCCTGTAGCTTTGCACCCAGTATTAATGCACCCTGTAGCTGTGCCCCCTGTAGTTTTGCCCCCAGTATTAATGGCCCCTGTATCTGTGCCCCCAGTATTAATGCCCCCTGTAGCTTTGCACCCAGTATTAATGCACCCTGTAGCTGTGCCCCCCAGTACTGTGCCCCCTGTAGTTTTGCCCCCAGTACTGTGCCCCCAGTACTGTGTCCCCAGTATTATTGCCCCCAGTATTAATGCCCCCAGTAGCACTGCTTACACAAAACAAAACTACTCACCAGCCCTGCTCCTGCTTCCAGACGCTGCTGTCCTCCGTCTCCGGCCGCCGGCGCTGCTCCTCGGATCTATGGGAGAGAACTCTAGTGTCTACGACAGCTCCCACAATGCCGTGCAGTACGCAATGATGTCAGGTGCACCACACGGCACTAGTAGCGGTACCCCAGGCAAAAAGCCTGCTTGCCCGTGGCAAGAGCCACTACTGACCGTAATGCCCCGTACACATTATGCCACACACCATAATGCATTACATAATATGCCACACACCATAATGCCTTTGACACATTATGCCACACACCACAATGCCTGTAACACATTATGCCACACACCACAATGCCTGTAACACATTATGCCACACACCACAATGTCCAAACACATTATGCCACACACTGCAATGCCTCTGACACATTTGGCCACACACCGCAATGCCTGTGATACATTATGCCACACACCGTAATGCCTGTGATACATTATGCAACACACCACAATGCCCCTGACACATTATGCCACACACCACAATGCCTCTGACACATTATGCTTCACAGTAAGGCTTCTAATTACTTTTAAATTACCTGCTCATTTCCAGGGGTTTCATGCTCTGGGTTCCATTCTCGTTGCCAGGGGTTTCATGCTCTGGCTGTCATGCTCATTGCCAGGGGTGAATGCTTGTTGCCATGAGTTTCATATGCTCTGGGTGTCATGCTCGTTGTCATGGGTGAATGCTCATTGCCAGGGGTTCTATGCTCGTTGCAAGGGGTTTCATATGCTCTAGGTGTCATGCCCGTTGCCAGGGTTGTAACACGTTGGCACCGTGCAGTGGCTGGCGCTGAGCACTCCTGGCACTTCTGGGTAACTCTGCAGCGCTGTGCAGGGACAGGGGAGTCAGACGCTAGAGGTCAAGTATGACCTGTAGCATCTGTCTCCTCCAAGGCGGCGGGAATCTGCTGTGCCCCCCTCCCCCCTTCCCAAGCCTGGCACCTCCAAGTCCCTGCAGTAGCTGCGGGGGTTGCAGTTACACCACTGAAGACAGACGAACAGACAGACAGACAGACAGACTAGGTTTTTTTTTAGTCAGAATCCAATTAATCTACCAACATGTCTGTGCCTTGTGGGAGGAAACTGTAGTACCCAAAGAAAACTCACACAACACAGAGAAAACATACAAACTCCTTGGTGAGAATCAAACCCAAGACCTCACAGCTGCGAGACAGCAATGCTAACCACTACCCCCGCAGTACTTTTATTAATTATTATTATTATTATTCATTTACTGTGTATACTGTCAGCAACTACACAGCACTATACAGAGAATATTCATGTCTGTTCTGCTAGTTTGGAGCTTACAATCATAGAGGTCTATTTACTAAGCCTTGGATGGAGATAAAGTTGATGGCGATAAAGGGGGTAATTCAGATCTGATCGTATCTATGATCAGTTTCTCGGACATGTGGTGGGACGCCCAGCACAGGGCTAGTCCACCCCGCATGTCAGGCCCTACCCCCCCATCCCCCCACAAGTGTGCAAAAGCATTGCATAGTGGCAGCTATGTGAGTAGCTCCCTGCCTGCGCTGGCAGGCGGCTACCCGCTGTGTCCCGGGTCGCAGCTGCCACATATGAAGTCACGCAGTTGCCTCGGCATGCTCCGGTCCGGACCACGCCCCGCCAACAGCAATCGCAGCCCAGAGATGCTTTCAGCATCTCACTGGGCTCCCGAGGGGCGCGAACACACTCCACAAAGGGATTCAGACAGTCTGAATTAGACCCAAAGTACCAGTGTAACCCCCCTTTCCTGGATTAAATTATCCGTTGTTTCACACCTTAATGTAGTGCCTCCACCCAAATATTTCTCTTCTTCATTAAGCATGAAAAAGGCTAAGGGTATATTTGGGAACACCCTGTAATACCGTTCAATGTAAATACCTAAATTAATTTAACTATCCCCTACTCATATCCTAATCTTTCTTTATTAACAGGTTACTACCTATTGATGACTGGTAGACAATTCGTCTCCACTTCAAGGAATCAGGTAAGTTAGGTTGAGGTCATACATAAATTTATTGTACTACATTGCATCATAGCACCACAATGGTGCACTCATAAATTTTGTATTATAATAATGAGATAAAACATTTCATAACTATAACTTTTATCTCTATCAATATATTTATATTCACACCAATAAATTATAGCATATACAATACATATATAATTATTTATAGTAATATTTCTCTATACGTCTACCCTTAATGTCCACAATAAGATATAGTCCGAATAGTTACTGGACTCCTCTTCTCAAATAAGTTTGTTTAGTAGACTAGGATCCTCTCTTGTGTAAATAGTTGATTAATTATATATGCATATATAATCTATTTGAGGATAATACCAGGCGCTATATTTCTTCCAAATTAACTACGCAGAACATCTGTAACAAATAATCCTCCTGTAATCCTTAATAACCGCTGCTGAAGCTCCTGGACAATAAAGAATGCTATCCACGGTGTGGAGGATCAATCTGTATTAACTACAGTTAACTCTGAGCTGAAGAAATATTCCTTGAATGAATACTGTGTTTCTATTGTAGTAAATTGTATCCATTCGATGCTGTACTGAAGTTAGAGTAATACAAATAGTGTAACTGTATCTCATCTGCTGTGTGGAGAATCAATCTGTCTTAAATACATTTAACTCTGAGCTGAAGAAATATTCCTTGAATGAATACTGTGTTTCTATTGTAGTAAATTGTATCCATTATGACTAGACTGGCTGGATTTAATTGTATGGGTTATTACTCCTATGAGCATTGGTAATTCAAACTTCCAAAAGCATTGAATTTAGTCTATAGTCTATGTCCACCGATGTAATGAATCATAATGATACATAGCCAGTTATATATTGTAGCTGAATAGGATTAATTCCCTATTTAACAAAGGGAAATCCGTTAACACTGTCAGCAGGTGATAGTCACTAACTCAAATTAATGTTCACAAGTCTGTGAGAAAGTGATAAATAATAATAAATATTAACTATAACTGACACCACTTAATGTGTTCCTTTAGTAGTGTCTATGGTGAATAGGTGCGCTTTAGAGATAGCATTACAGACCTTAGATGTCTTCAGTAAGGGCCTCCTGACACTTACTATATTCCGGAAAGGTAGCCACGCCTCCCTTGCCTGTCATTGGTGGACAGTGAAGCATACCTTGGATACAGGAGGGAATAGTGATGAGACGGAGATCAGCTCTGATGCTTAATACTGTAACGGCATGCCGCCGCTGCTCTGGCTGGTCATAGTTACGCTGGTACTCTTGTCCTGTCACTTCTCTTCACGGCCCCTCCGTCTGCCTTTGCTCTTGCCGGTAACCGCTCCCCCGGCTCTCTGGGCTCCACCACCCTGCAGGTCACTGCAGCTAATCTTGCCGGTCGTTTCTCTTCACGGCCCCGCCGGCCGCCGCTGCTCTGGCTGGTTACCTCTCAGCTGATGCTCTGGTCCTCTTCGCGGCCACGCCGGCCGCTTCTGCTCTGGCCGGTAACCGCTCCCCCGGCTTTCTGGGCTTCACGACCCTGCAGGTCTCTGCCGCTAAACTTGCCTGTCGCTTCTCTTCATGGCCCCGCCGGCCGCCGCTGTTATGGCTGGTTACCGCTCAGCTGATGCTCTGGTCCTCTTCACGGCCCCGCCGGCCGCCGTTGCATCCAGCCGGTCACCGCTCCCCCGGATCTCTGGATGAGTTCTGTAAGAGGATCGCGGCTCACACCGGTCTCTGTTTGTCCACCCGGCTCTTTATTCCGCACAACACCTGACAGGAACAGCAGCTTGAGCCGGTCTCCTCTTCCCGGCGTTGGAAGGTAACAGCAGGTATCTTCCTTCTCTTCAGTGGGCTATCGCTCGTTAGGGGGCACCCTCCTCTCCACTGAGCCGCCAATGCTTACAGCACAGCTCTTGGTGGCGGTCAGGGAGAGATAGGAGTATCTCCCTTAGAGGTGCACACACGAGTCCCCAACAGCGCTTCAGCTCCCCCTTATATACTAGAGCCCCAGGGGCCACGAGAGCAGGCTCAGTCCTCAGGGGGTAGAAATTTCCCGCCTCTAGCTCGAGCTATAGTGCTCTTGTCCTCGTGCCTCACTGATTGCTGACAGAACAATGCAATCACCATTTTAGCCCCTCATAAGTCGAATAATATCATTCTGTTACTGGTACTAATGCAGAGTTACCACATGCTTATGATTAGTGTACAAGGAATTAAGTGTATTTTGGGTACAATTAAATAAATCACATTTAATCTCCAACGCATATACATTTAACTAACAATGAATAGTAATCAATTAATAGACACCAATACGCATAAATATATTTATATATATATATATACACATATTTTATAACTAACGGTATACACACTGTAAAACATCCCTACATATCTCCCCCTGGTGATCCGAATCAATAAACAAATTCTTATTCGGGGCACCATTTAAGAGACCTGTTATCTATACGGGGTTACTACTCAGTTAGTAATTGACTCTCCTTATACCCAAAGTATGGCCAAGTATATGTAAGGCTAGGATTCACCACTCTGGGCTCATAGCATGAATGTCCCAAATGATCATAAGTGAGAATCATAGGTGGATTACGTTCCCTATGGGGTCTTGAGTGGTATCCGGTTTCCATAGCACTTTGATTATTCATAAAGTCATATTCAGTACTGAGGTATGGGTCGGTTTCGTCCCAGGGAGTATCATTAGGTTCATTTATATTCCGGGTTTCAATGGAAGGAGGTCGGTAGTTATCCCTAGAGTCAATTAAAGAATCATACGTCTGAAAAGAGGTGGATAAGTGTTCCCCTGATTCCTCATCTGGAACATATGGAATTTCTTTATAAAAGAATCCCTGATTGATTCTTTCAGCCTCTGAACATTCAGTTGGGGAATAAGATGAAGACAGGGATGCTGACGGGCTTACCTGTCCTAACACTTTATCATCCATATTAGCATTCTCTTTCTCAAATAAAATATCTTGACTAATTGGCATCAAATGTTGACGATGGTATGTTAAAATGGGACCCTCTTTATCTTCAGGCACTAGTTGATAAACAGGAATGTCAGGCAATTGTTTAAGTATTCGATATGGAATTTCTCTCCACCGATTTGATAGTTTTTGTCTTCTTGGATTTCCCAATCGTCTTAAAAGAACTCTATCACCAGGGAGTAACACTTGCTCTTTTACCTTAGCATCATATATCTGCTTATTCTTTTCACCTTGTCGTTCAGATACTCTCTTAGCAATGTCATGAGCGATCTTCAGCTCTTTCCTCAGGTTATTTACATAGGTATTATAGGTGGATGGATGATTAGAGGAAACAGATAAACCCAAAGAAACATCAATAGGTAGTCGAGCTTTTCTTCCAAACATAAGTGAATAGGGACTGTACCCGGTGGATTCATTTCTGGTGCAGTTGTAAGCATGAACCAGTTTATTAATAAAACGTTTCCATTGTAGCTTATGTTTGGGATCCAGAGTTCCTAACATATCAAGCAGAGTTCTGTTGAATCGCTCCGGCTGAGGATCCCCTTGAGGATGATATGGCGAGGTTCTAGATTTTCTTATCCCACAACAAATACACAGTTCTTTAATTAACTTGCTTTCGAAGTCTCTTCCCTGATCCGTATGGATGCGAGCTGGTAGCCCATAATGCACAAAGAAGTGATCCCAGAGGGTCTTAGCTACGGTTAAGGCTTTTTGGTCCCGGGTAACATAGGCCTGCGCGTATCGGGTAAAATGATCAGTGATGACAAGAATATTACTTTCCCTACCATTGGGCCCTTCTAAAGACAGAAAATCCATACAAACTAGTTCCATGGGCCCGGAGCTACTCAAATTGACCATCTTTGCGGAAGAAGTAGGCAACTTCTTTCTAAGAACACAGTTTTTACAATTTTTACAATAATATTCAATCTCTTTACTCATGTAAGGCCAGTACACTCTCTCTTGTATTAGATGTAGAGTTTTATCCACCCCCAAATGTCCATGGTTATTATGCAGTGACTTGAGAACCATAGGAATATGGATTGAAGGAAGAACTAATTGATGCTTAGCTTGCCCCTCACTGGTAGTGGTTTTCCTAAAGAGGAGGCCTTGTCGGAACACTAATCTCTTCCTCTGTCGTAGCAAAGCTTTGCTTTTGAGAGAGAGATTACACTCCAATACTCTTCTGGAATTTCTCAAATGTTTGATGACAATGGCAATATCTGGATCTTGGTCTTGATCCTTTCGTAGTTGATCTTTGGAAATGATGGGTAATTCTCCTAGAGTAGCGGGATTAATCCAACAGTACATAGTAGGAAGAGAGTCTTCAGTAGCTCCCAACGAGTGTACAGCTCCTACTGAATTACTAGGTAACAGACGTATTTGATGACATAATCCTTGGAGCGCAGGAGCAGGTATCTCCACCCAATCATCATTAGAACTGACAACCAGGGGATGGGGTAGTCGGGATAGAGCATCAGCATCCACATTCAGCACTCCTGGCTTATATTTTAAAGTAAAGTGGTAATTTGACAAGGCTGCTAACCACCTATGTCCCGTGGAGTCTAATTTGGCGGTGGTATTAATATAGGTCAAAGGATTATTATCCGTGATCACCATGAAATGAACTCCATACAGATAATCGTGAAACTTATCCACTACAGCCCATTTTAAAGATAAAAATTCTAATTTATGGACAGCATAGTTCTTTTCACTGGCCGATAGACCTCGGCTGACATAAGCAATGGGCTTTAAATCAGTTTTATGTAGTTGGTATAGCACTCCTCCCAATCCTTCAAATGAAGCATCAATATGCAGTTCGTAAGGAAGCTCCGGATTCGCATATGACAGAACAGGAGAATGAGTTAGATGGAATTTTAGTTTTTCAAAAGCTTCTTCACAGGATGTAGTCCAACGATCACCAAATGCTTCATTGGGCTTGTGAAATCCTTTCAGATTTTGATCCCTAATCTTTGTTCGATCATGTTTGTAGGAAGGATATCCTTTCGTTAAATCATTTAAAGGACGGGCAATTCTGGAGTACTGAGGAACAAACCTCCGATAGTACCCACAGAATCCCAGGAACGATCTAAGATCCTTTAAAATATTTGGACGTGGCCAATTTTGTACAGCAGCTACCTTATCTGGGTCGGTAGAGACCCCCTCCCGGCTGACCACGTGACCCAGATATTTTACAGATGTTTGACAAAACTTACACTTGTCAATTGACAACTTTAACCCTCTTTTCTGAAGCCGGTCTAACACTTTTAACAATCGGTGGTTATGTTCGTCCAGGGTTCTTCCAAACACAATTAGATCATCTAGATAGACTAAAACTTCTCGGTAGCACATATCCCCTACCGTTTGTTCCATTGTTCGTTGAAAAGTTGCTGGGGCTCCTTTAATCCCTTGGGGCATCTTTAAAAACTCAAAAAAACCAATGGGACAAATAAAAGCCGTTTTAGGGCGGTCATCAGGATGCATGGGTATTTGATAGTAGCCACTCCTCATGTCAAGTACAGAGAACCACTGGCTGCCCTGTAAACAATCCAATGCTTCCTCCACTTTGGGGACAGTGTACTGGTCAGGAATTGTCCTATTGTTTAAGGTACGATAATCCACACATAATCTGATATCCCCATTCTTTTTTCTGGCTACTACAATGGGAGATGCATAAGGACTATCTGAGTCAGCAATAACTTGATTCTCCAATAAACCCTTTAAATGCTGTCTGACGTCGTCAAAATCTGCCGGTGCTAAACGCCTAGATCTTTCTCTAAAAGGAGTTTCATTATTCAGATGAATACGATGTTCTATTCCAAGGGCTGTTCCCAAATCCCATTCCCTTAAGGAGAAAACTGGCTTTTTTTTTATTAATTGGGAAATTAGCTGTTCCTTCTCAGCCCCAGTGATATCACTATGTTGAAAGCACTCGGAAATTTTGTTAATAAATTCAGTCTCAGGGTCACTATGAATAACAGAAACTGAGGTAGTTGGGGAAGTTACACCCACTCTAGTTACCTTAACTGGATCTAATTCAGAAATTCCTATAGAGGCAGGGTTAGAGATCTTTTGTTGTTCCAAACACCAATCAGATAACATCTTAAATAAATTTGAATTAGTGCCTACAATTACAGACACTACCCCCTTATCTCCAGGAGAGTCAGGGCAAACTAAGGCTAGAAATGGTAATGGGTCTTGATATCCAGCTGATTGTTGAGGAAATGCTATCTGAGTGACGACATATCCCAGGTATGGATACTTCTGTTCACTTAAACCCCAAATAGTTAATCCATCAAAAGGCATTAATGGGACATCAGACAGATGTTGATGGTACCAACTTTCAAAAATTATAGATACCTGAGATCCACTATCCAGTAAGGCGGTACAAAGGCATCCATTTAATAACACAGGCAACAGAGGGGCATGCCCCATCATTCCTTCAGGAATAACAGAGGGCCACTGGGTATTCCCCATTTTACAGACAATTATTGGTTGGGAGTCGGTGCGGGGTTCATCGACATCCCCTCTACGTTTCCCTGCGGTTCACCCTGATGTCTATCAAATGTAGTTACTAATGAAGGAAAACTTCTTCCTTGACTACATTCAAACGATCTATGTCCCAATTGTCCACATTTGTAACAAGTGATGTTGGAGTTATCTGCAATTCTTCTACTGAACCCTCTACCTCGTCCAGATGATGACAGTCTCGGCATACCAGATGATGTATTCTGTAAAGAAATCAACTGATCTAATTTCTTATTTTGGTCCTCTATTAACTTTAGTAACTGCTCATTTACTGACGAAACTTCGGGAGTTGGAACAATTACTTTAACTCGCTTTAGAGTCTTCTCTCTATTTTCAATCTGCACCTCTTCTAGTTTTACTTCTTTTATCAATTCACCTAAAGTAGGAGCAGGATCCCTGGGCAATATACACCTTAAACGTTGAGCCACTGGGTTAGTAGTCAATGCCCCCCTTAATATATGTTTTAATCGTCTTTCATCAATTTCTTGTGGATCAATCCCCCCTTTATCTAACAGCTTGTATAGAATTTTGTCCAACCGATAAATATAAGTGGTGAGAGTTTCATTAGGCTCTTGATAAGTGTGGTTTAGCCTAGATAGAATGTCCCCGACATCTTCTATTGTTCCAAAAGAGTAGTCTAATGCCTCAAAATAATTTTTCAAAGTAGCTCGTGAATTACTTCTCCTTGTAGCATGAATTATCCCCATAGCGGGTCCCCTCAAACTTTCCACAATCCTCTGTTTTTTTATATGTTCTGGGCATCTCCACTCCTCCGAATGTTGTACTGCCGCTTCCCGCCATACATCATAGCTCTCTTCTCCTGTAGGAACTGGCGTTACTCCCGAAAAAATTCTCAGTCTCCGATATCCCCCTTCATAATGCCATCGTTCAAAATGACTAACCACTTTATCCATTACATTTTCAACTTGGGGATCTATTTTATCCTTATCTAATAATTCTTCTTCGGATGTATTACTTTTATTTTGATAATATCCTGCACTTGTACTCTCAATTTTACTATCTTCTTGTATAGTCTTCTGTCCCCCATCTACATACTTATCCACTGGCCACATTACTTTCCATTTTTTTCCAGGGGTCTTTTCAATTAAAATATTAGCTGGTATTACAGATGCATCTAATTGATTGTCATTACTAATTAAAATGGCACATATTTCATCATTAATACCTTTCCATTTATCTACAATATATGGTTGTTTTATTCCATACATTTTCTTTACTTCACTTACAATATCTTCATCTATTATTTCCATAAAATTTCCCAAAATGCTTAAACTTTTCTGTGCATCTACACCTTTGCTTTTACACCAGCTATATATATCTTCTCCCTTTATGAACTCCATTTCTATCTGTTTGTTCAGATCTCAGCCTTAGTGCCTCCAAATGTAACCCCCCTTTCCTGGATTAAATTATCCGTTGTTTCACACCTTAATGTAGTGCCTCCACCCAAATATTTCTCTTCTTCATTAAGCATGAAAAAGGCTAAGGGTATATTTGGGAACACCCTGTAATACCGTTCAATGTAAATACCTAAATTAATTTAACTATCCCCTACTCATATCCTAATCTTTCTTTATTAACAGGTTACTACCTATTGATGACTGGTAGACAATTCGTCTCCACTTCAAGGAATCAGGTAAGTTAGGTTGAGGTCATACATAAATTTATTGTAC
Organism: Pseudophryne corroboree; assembly: GCF_028390025.1. NCBI lineage: Eukaryota > Metazoa > Chordata > Amphibia > Anura > Myobatrachidae > Pseudophryne > Pseudophryne corroboree. The sequence continues at coordinate 264,780,914 of NC_086447.1, read as the reverse complement.
TACATTGCATCATAGCACCACAATGGTGCACTCATAAATTTTGTATTATAATAATGAGATAAAACATTTCATAACTATAACTTTTATCTCTATCAATATATTTATATTCACACCAATAAATTATAGCATATACAATACATATATAATTATTTATAGTAATATTTCTCTATACGTCTACCCTTAATGTCCACAATAAGATATAGTCCGAATAGTTACTGGACTCCTCTTCTCAAATAAGTTTGTTTAGTAGACTAGGATCCTCTCTTGTGTAAATAGTTGATTAATTATATATGCATATATAATCTATTTGAGGATAATACCAGGCGCTATATTTCTTCCAAATTAACTACGCAGAACATCTGTAACAAATAATCCTCCTGTAATCCTTAATAACCGCTGCTGAAGCTCCTGGACAATAAAGAATGCTATCCACGGTGTGGAGGATCAATCTGTATTAACTACAGTTAACTCTGAGCTGAAGAAATATTCCTTGAATGAATACTGTGTTTCTATTGTAGTAAATTGTATCCATTCGATGCTGTACTGAAGTTAGAGTAATACAAATAGTGTAACTGTATCTCATCTGCTGTGTGGAGAATCAATCTGTCTTAAATACATTTAACTCTGAGCTGAAGAAATATTCCTTGAATGAATACTGTGTTTCTATTGTAGTAAATTGTATCCATTCGATGCTGTACTGAAGTTAGAGTAATACAAATAGTGTAACTGTATCTCATCTGCTGTGTGGAGAATCAATCTGTCTTAAATACATTTAACTCTGAGCTGAAGAAATATTCCTTGAATGAATACTGTGTTTCTATTGTAGTAAATTGTATCCATTATGACTAGACTGGCTGGATTTAATTGTATGGGTTATTACTCCTATGAGCATTGGTAATTCAAACTTCCAAAAGCATTGAATTTAGTCTATAATCTATGTCCACCGATGTAATGATACATAGCCAGTTATATATTGTAGCTGAATAGGATTAATTCCCTATTTAACAAAGGGAAATCCGTTAACACTGTCAGCAGGTGATAGTCACTAACTCAAATTAATGTTCACAAGTCTGTGAGAAAGTGATAAATAATAATAAATATTAACTATAACTGACACCACTTAATGTGTTCCTTTAGTAGTGTCTATGGTGAATAGGTGCGCTTTAGAGATAGCATTACAGACCTTAGATGTCTTCAGTAAGGGCCTCCTGACACTTACTATATTCCGGAAAGGTAGCCACGCCTCCCTTGCCTGTCATTGGTGGACAGTGAAGCATACCTTGGATACAGGAGGGAATAGTGATGAGACGGAGATCAGCTCTGATGCTTAATACTGTAACGGCATGCCGCCGCTGCTCTGGCTGGTCATAGTTACGCTGGTACTCTTGTCCTGTCACTTCTCTTCACGGCCCCTCCGTCTGCCTTTGCTCTTGCCGGTAACCGCTCCCCCGGCTCTCTGGGCTCCACCACCCTGCAGGTCACTGCCGCTAATCTTGCCGGTCGTTTCTCTTCACGGCCCCGCCGGCCGCCGCTGCTCTGGCTGGTTACCTCTCAGCTGATGCTCTGGTCCTCTTCGTGGCCACGCCGGCCGCTTCTGCTCTGGCCGGTAACCGCTCCCCCGGCTTTCTGGGCTTCACGACCCTGCAGGTCTCTGCCGCTAAACTTGCCTGTCGCTTCTCTTCATGGCCCCGCCGGCCGCCGCTGTTATGGCTGGTTACCGCTCAGCTGATGCTCTGGTCCTCTTCACGGCCCCGCCGGCCGCCGTTGCATCCAGCCGGTCACCGCTCCCCCGGATCTCTGGATGAGTTCTGTAAGAGGATCGCGGCTCACACCGGTCTCTGTTTGTCCACCCGGCTCTTTATTCCGCACAACACCTGACAGGAACAGCAGCTTGAGCCGGTCTCCTCTTCCCGGCGTTGGAAGGTAACAGCAGGTATCTTCCTTCTCTTCAGTGGGCTATCGCTCGTTAGGGGGCACCCTCCTCTCCACTGAGCCGCCAATGCTTACAGCACAGCTCTTGGTGGCGGTCAGGGAGAGATAGGAGTATCTCCCTTAGAGGTGCACACACGAGTCCCCAACAGCGCTTCAGCTCCCCCTTATATACTAGAGCCCCAGGGGCCACGAGAGCAGGCTCAGTCCTCAGGGGGTAGAAATTTCCCGCCTCTAGCTCGAGCTATAGTGCTCTTGTCCTCGTGCCTCACTGATTGCTGACAGAACAATGCAATCACCATTTTAGCCCCTCATAAGTCGAATAATATCATTCTGTTACTGGTACTAATGCAGAGTTACCACATGCTTATGATTAGTGTACAAGGAATTAAGTGTATTTTGGGTACAATTAAATAAATCACATTTAATCTCCAACGCATATACATTTAACTAACAATGAATAGTAATCAATTAATAGACACCAATACGCATAAATATATTTATATATATATATATACACATATTTTATAACTAACGGTATACACACTGTAAAACATCCCTACACCAGCTAACCAGCTCCTATCTGCCATGTTTTAAACCCAGCCTGTGAAATGTTAGGAGCTGATTGGCTGGTACTTTATCTCCGTTGACTTTATCTCCATCCAAGGCTTAGTAATTAGACCCCTAAATTCCAAATCATAATTACCACCCTGCAAACAAGGAGAACATACTCCAACACAAATAGGGCCCTGGTAGGGAAGCAAACTCATGACCCAGTTGTTAACATGATATAACTCTTTGATCATGATAATGCCTCCCAAATGGCACTGTGCTGGGTCTCACCCCGATGTAAGACAAACACCAGTTCTTGTTATTGTAATACTTTCTTCTTAAGGGGGGTACTCACGGGAGAGATGTGTGCTGAGCGATCTTAACACAGACCGCTCAGCACACATCTCTCACCCCGCTCAGCACAGCGCGATGTGCTGAGCGAGGGGGAAAGCCGACGGGGGGCCGCTCACTTCACACAACGGTGAAGTGAGCGACTCGCTAGATTGAGCCTGCATGCAGGCTCAATCTAGCATCGGCGATAGCGATGCGCGGGGCCGCGCATCGCTATCGCTGGAGGGCATACACACGGCAGATCCGTGCTTAAAATCTAAGCAATCTAGCAAGATTGCTTAGATTTTAAGCACGGATCTCTCCGTGTGTACCCCCCTTTACAATTGAGGCAGTGCAGATTCTGCTGATTATCTCCATCACTTATTAGAAAAAAACCAAGCACAATTGTTCTGAAAGAATGAGCTCACAAATCACATTTTATCAGTTCTCCTGATAGTATTTACTCTAGAGCTGGACTATGTGCCATTCGAACACTAACCATATCAGTATTTGTTATTAGAAGTGTGCCAGGTGTTTACTATCTCAGATTACTGTGCTTCATCTTTTGCATGATAAAGTCACTTCCAAAACACAATCTGGCCCAATATTTGAGTAAGGCAAAAAAAGCAAGTAACTGTGCACCTGGGCAAAAAGATGTTACACTGTAGGTTGGGTAGAGACATGCAAAAGCAGCATTTACCCTGTAGAATATATACCTGGTAGGCACTCGACAACAGGAACAATCAATTAAAAATAAAACATTTTATTCCACATTTACAAAACATTTAAACAACACACAGTTAAAAAGGTGATAATGATCAAATGATACTCTTGATATATATAATGATACAATATATCACATCCATACGTAGTATTGAGAGTCCCTGGAGTTAAAAATTTGTATTCAAAGCGTATAAAATAGATACATAGTTACCACCAGTTCCTGTAGCAGGCAGAGACTCTCAGTATTGTTTCAGTCAGTCTCAACGCCAAAAAGATGTATATATAGGTGGTAGGTAGTAGTCCTGATGCGGCAAGGCGACCGCTGGAACCAGCCGCTTGGTGAGCATATAGTGGACACGTTTGTGTGGAGAGCCGCCACAGGCAGTCGCTGGTATCAGGCAGCGGATCCAGCCGCTGTGAGCAGGGCCGGTGCTAGGGTGTTCGGCACCCTCCTGCAACCTATCAATTTTGCGCCTTTCTACAAATACAAATGTGACCGATCTCATCCTCAGAGCTGTAACTAGACATTTAGGTGCCCCCCCCCCCCCCCCCTCAAGATCCATCAATATACGTTCATAAAAAAATTACCTAAAGCATAAGGGCGTAAAATAATTATGATGCACAGTAGTCTACATTATTCAAAATTACACCACACAATAGTACCACTTATATACATTACACCAGGTAGTGCCCTTTATATTCATTACACCAGATACAGCCCCCTTTTACTGTACATATTGCACCAGGTAGAGCCAGTCACACATTATTCCAGGTAGAGTTCCCTTTTACACTGAGCCAGGTAGAGTTCCCTAGTCACATTACACCGCACAGTAGTGTCCGCTAGTCACATTACACCGCACAGTAGTGTCCGCTAGTCACATTACACCGCACAGTAGTGTCCGTTAGTCACATTACACCGCACAGTAGTGTCCGTTAGTCACATTACACCGCACAGTAGTGTCCGTTAGTCACATTACACCGCACAGTAGTGTCCGTTAGTCACATTACACCGCACAGTAGTGTCCGTTAGTCACATTACACCGCACAGTAGTGTCCGTTAGTCACATTACACCGCACAGTAGTGTCCGTTAGTCACATTACACTGCACAGTAGTGTCCGCTAGTCACATTACACCGCACAGTAGTGTCCGCTAGTCACATTACACCGCACAGTAGTGTCCGCTAGTCACATTACACCGCACAGTAGTGTCCGCTAGTCACATTACACCGCACAGTAGTGTCCGCTAGTCACATTACACCGCACAGTAGTGTCCGCTAGTCACATTACACCGCACAGTAGTGTCCGCTAGTCACATTACACCGCACAGTAGTGTCCGCTAGTCACATTACACCGCACAGTAGTGTCCGCTAGTCACATTACACCGCACAGTAGTGTCCGCTAGTCACATTACACCGCACAGTAGTGTCCGCTAGTCACATTACACCGCACAGTAGTGTCCGCTAGTCACATTACACCGCACAGTAGTGTCCGTTAGTCACATTACACCGCACAGTAGTGTCCGTTAGTCACATTACACCGCACAGTAGTGTCCGTTAGTCACACTACACCGCACAGTAGTGTCCGTTAGTCACACTACACCGCACAGTAGTGTCCGTTAGTCACACTACACCGCACAGTAGTGTCCGTTAGTCACACTACACCGCACAGTAGTGTCCGTTAGTCACACTACACCGCACAGTAGTGTCCGTTAGTCACACTACACCGCACAGTAGTGTCCGTTAGTCACACTACACCGCACAGTAGTGTCCGCTAGTCACATTACACCGCACAGTACTATCCGCTAGTCACATTACACCGCACAGTAGTGTCCGTTAGTCACATTACACTGCACAGTAGTGTCCGTTAGTCACATTACACCGCACAGTAGTGTCCGTTAGTCACATTACACCGCACAGTAGTGTCCGTTAGTCACATTACACCGCACAGTAGTGTCCGTTAGTCACATTACACCGCACAGTAGTGTCCGTTAGTCACATTACACCGCACAGTACTGTCCGGCTGGGCGGTCTTGAGCATGTGCTGAGGTGAACGCAGATCCGGCTGCGTATGCAGCGATCTGCGTTCATCTCTGAATGACCCCCTATGTCAGGTACAGCCTTCATTCCCTCCACAGTGCGGCCCCGGTACCTGCAGGAGGTCCCGGCTCGGGTGCTGCTCCTCCTCTCCCTTCTTCTCTGGTTTCTCGCAGGCTCTGTTACTGCACTTGCTCTGTAGGATGTTGTCAGTGACCCCGAGAGGGGGCGGGAGCGGGTGCTAAGTACCTGGGCCTAGGACTGATGAAGGGGCCCGGGGGGGCCCTGGTCCCCTGCACTCCCAACCCCTCCCACCTTACTGGGCAGCAGCAGCTCTCATCTTGGCAGCACAGCACATGCTGCAGTGTGCTGTGCTGCAGTGGGGCTGAGAGGCTGCTGCTAATGTTATTGTTCCTGTATGGGTGTATTGTGATCACAGTGATCACAGTCCCCCCTTGAATTGACCCTGGCTGAAGGGCTCAGGGGCTGAGTGCTGGGGTCTCAGGGAGCAGAGACTACACCTACCCTGCTCTGAACAGCAAACACTTTTTAAAAAAAACGATTTTGTTTTCATAAAGGGGCGTGGCCACGGCTCCCACGATTAGGCCACGCCCCAACCCTCTAGGCAGCTGGGGCCGGGATGGCAGCGGCGCTGTGTGTAGGCTGTGGGTGGCCACACACTGCGTACACACTTTCTGGGGAGGAGGAGGGGGAGCCGCGCTGCAAGCTGCCAGCTCCGCTTCCTGTCATCCAGGGTGACAGGTGCAGCGGCAGCTGGCAGCAGCAAGGGATGCAGAGCAGGGAGAGGCTGAGCGCCTCTTCAGTTTGGCGCCTCCCTGCACTGCATCCCTTTGCTGAGCGGCTAGCACCGGCTCTGGCTGTGAGTATCCGTTAGTATAGGAACTGCGGGTACAGTTTTGCAGGAAGCCGCTGAAAGCATAAACTGGTAACTGATGAAAAGTCCAACGGTATTTCCAAGCTCTCATAACGTTAAAGAGGCAGCTGTTGTAATGCAGTAAGCCACTGAACGCAGCTGTATGGACATGTGTAACAGGTCCAGTGATCTCCAAAGCCGCTATAAATAAAGCAAAAGGCTTGCTGGTATAAATAGTCGCCACATACAGCCGCTGTTGTACAGGCTGTGCCGTGTCACTCATGGGATCTCCCCTCTGTTTCCTCAACGTGTTTTCTCTGCACTTGGGGCGGCTTCGTCAGGAGGCAGAATTCAATTCATGAGCCTTCCACAGTGTGTCCTTATATCCTCCCATAATTGGCATTAATAACAGGTGTTCTTTATGTGGACAAGGCTCAGCTGTGTGTAAAAGTAACTCTCACAGTTACTCACATATATCCAAATGCAATTGCTTATTCATATAGCAAAAATAAAAAAGTAAACATAAATAAAATGATAAATAGATGTAGATACACATATCATGCGGACAGAACAACTCAACTGATACAATCACACACAAAAATGCACAACAAAGTGTTATTACCATCCTATTTGTTAATTAAAGGGACAGAATCTTTAATACACAGGTAAATGTCATGTTCAATCAGGGAACAAACTCCAAATGGTATGTTTAAATATTTAGAGCGATATAGCTCTCAATTTAAGAAATGGAAGAATCGCTAAAACTATGACTTCATGATAAATATATTTCTCTGACGTCCTAGTGGATGCTGGGTACTCCGTAAGGACCATGGGGAATAGACGGGCTCCGCAGGAGACTGGGCACTCTAAAAGAAAGATTAGGTCCTATCTGGTGTGCACTGGCTCCTCCCTCTATGCCCCTCCTCCAGACCTCAGTTAGAATCTGTGCCCGGCTCGAGCTGGTTGCACACTAGGGGCTCTCCTGAGCTTCTAGTAAAGAAAGTATTTGTTAGGTTTTTTATTTTCAGTGAGATCTGCTGGCAACAGACTCACTGCTACGAGGGACTTAGGGGAGAGAAGCGAACCTACCTGCTTGCAGCTAGCTTGGGCTTCTAGGCTATTGGACACCATTAGCTCCAGAGGGATCGAACACAGGCCCAGCCTCGGTCGTCCGGTCCCGGAGCCGCACCGCCGTCCCCCTTGCAGAGCCAGAAGCAAGAAGAACATCCTGGAAATCGGCGGCTGAAGACTCCGGTCTTCATTAAGGTAGCGCACAGCACTGCAGCTGTGCGCCATTGCTCCCTATGCACACCACATACTCCGGTCACTGATGGGTGCAGGGCGCTGGGGGGGGGGGCGCCCTGGGCTGCAATTAGAGTACCTTACATTGGCGAACAGCACATAATATAGTCTAAAAAACTATATATGTGCAAAAATCCCCTGCCATAATATTAATATAAGAGCGGGAGAAGTCCGCCGTGAAGGGGGCGGGGCTATCTCCCTCAGCACACTGGCGCCATTTCCTCTTCACAGCTCCGCTGGAAGACAGCTCCCCAGGCTCTCCCCTGCAGTTTCCAGGCTCAAAGGGTAAAAAAGAGAGGGGGGGCACTAAATTTAGGCGCAAACTGTATATGTAAAGCAGCTATAGGGAAAAATCACTTTGTGTTAGTGTAAATCCCTGATTATATAGCGCTGTGGTGTGTGCTGGCATACTCTCTCTCTGTCTCCCCAAAGGACTTTGTGGGGTCCTGTCCTCAGTCAGAGCATTCCCTGTGTGTGTGCGGTGTGTCGGTATGGCTTGTCGACATGTTTGATGAGGAGGCTTATGTGGAGGCGGAGCAGGTGCCGATAAGTGTGATGTCACCCCCTGCGGGGTTGACACCAGAGTGGATGGATATGTGGAAGGTTTTACACGACAGTGTGAACTCCTTGCATAAAAGGTTCGATGACATAACAGCTGTGGGACAGCCGGCTTCTCAGCCAGTGCCCGCCCAGGCGTCTCAAAGGCCATCAGGGGCTCAAAAACGCCCGCTACCTCAGATGGCAGACACAGATGTCGACACAGAGTCTGACTCCAGTGTCGACGAGGACGAGACTAATGTACATTCCACTAGGGCCATCCGTTGCATGATTACAGCAATGAAAAATGTGTTGCACATTTCTGACATTAACCCAGGTACCACTAAAAAGGGTATTATGTTTGGGGAGAAAAAGCAACCAGTGGTTTTTCCCCCATCAGATGAGTTGAATGAAGTGTGTGAAGAAGCGTGGGCTTCCCCCGATAAGAAACTAGTGATTTCTAAAAAGTTACTGATGGCGTACCCTTTCCCGCCAGAGGACAGGTTACGTTGGGAGACATCCCCAAGGGTGGATAAGGCGCTCACACGCTTGTCAAAAAAGGTGGCACTGCCGTCTCAGGATACGGCCGCCTTAAAGGAGCCTGCGGATAGAAAGCAGGAGGCTATCCTGAAGTCTGTATATACACACTAAGGTACTATACTGAGACCTGCAATTGCTTCAGCTTGGATGTGTAGTGCTGCAGCAGCTTGGTCCGATACCCTGTCGGAAAATATTGATACCCTCGACAGGGATACGATTTTGCTAACCATAGAGCATATTAAAGACGTCGTCTTAGATATGAGAGATGCACAGAGGGATATTTGCCGGCTGGCATCTAGAATTAATACAATGTCCATTTCTGCCAGGAGAGTATTATGGACTCGGCAGTGGACAGGTGATGCGGATTCTAAAAGGCACATGGAGGTTTTGCCTTACAAGGGTGAGGAATTGTTTGGGGATGGTCTCTCGGACCTCGTTTTCACAGCAACAGCTGGGAAGTCGACATTTTTACCTCAGGTTCCCTCACAACCTAAGAAAGCACCGTATTATCAGGTACAGTCCTTTCGGCCCCAGAAAGGCAAGCGGGTTAAAGGCGCGTCCTTTCTGCCCAGAGGCAGGGGTAGAGGGAAAAAGCTGCACCATACAGCCAGTTCCCAAGAACAAATATCCTCCCCTGCTTCCACTAAGTCCACCGCATGACGCTGGTGCGGTGGAGGCCCGTCTCCGGAATTTCAGCGACCAGTGGGTTCGCTCACGGGTGGATCTCTGGGTTCTACAAGTGGTATCTCAGGGATACAAGCTGGAATTCGAGACGTCTCCCCCTCGCCGTTACCTCAAATCAGCCTTGCCAGCTACTCCCCAGGACAGGGAGGTAGTACTGGCGGGAATTCACAAGCTGTACCTCCAGCAGGTGATAATAAAAGTTCCCCTCCTTCAACAGGGACTGGGTTACTATTCCACAATGTTTGTGGTACCGAAACCAGACGGTTCGGTGAGACCCATTCTAAATTTGAAATCCTTGAACACTTATATAAGGAAGTTCAAGTTCAAAATGGAATCGCTCAGGGCAGTTATTGCAAGCCTGGAAGAGGGGGATTACATGGTGTCACTGGACATCAAGGATGCTTACCTACATGTCCCCATTTACCCACCTCACCAGGTGTACCTCCGTTTTGTGGTACAGGACTGCCATTACCAATTCCAGACGTTGCCGTTTGGTCTGTCCACGGCACCGAGGGTATTTACCAAAGTAATGGCCGAAATGATGATACTCCTTCGATTGGCCAAGAAGGACTTGGTACCCGGAACTACAAGAAATGATATCAGAGGACCCTTGGCCTCTGCCTCTCAGACAGGACCTGCTACAGCAGGGGCCCTGTCTGTTCCAAGACTTACCGCGGCTGCGTTTGACGGCATGGCGGTTGAACGCCGGATCCTGATGGAAAAGGGCATTCTGGTTGAAGTCATTCCTACGCTGATAAAAGCTAGGAAGGATGTGACAGCAAAACATTATCACCGCATATGGCGAAAATATGTTGCTTGGTGTGAGGCTATGAAGGCCCCAACAGAGGAATTTCAGCTGGGTCGATTTCTGCACTTCCTACAGTCAGGAGTGACTATGGGCCTAAAATTGGGATCCATAAAAGTCCAGATTTCGTCCCTGTCTATTTTCTTTCAAAAAGAACTGGCTTCACTGCCTGAAGTTCAGACGTTTGTTAAGGGAGTGCTGCATATTCAGCCCCCTTTTGTGCCTCCAGTGGCACCTTGGGATCTCAACGTAGTGTTGGATTTCCTAAAATCACATTGGTTTGAGCCACTTCAGACCATGGAGTTGAAATATCTCATGTGGAAAGTGGTCATGCTTTTGGCCTTGGCTTCGGCTAGGCGTGTGTCAGAATTGGCGGCTTTGTCATGTAAAAGCCCCTATCTGATCTTCCATATGGACAGGGCAGAATTGAGGACTCGTCCCCAATTTCTCCCTAATGTGGTATCAGCGTTTCATTTGAACCAACCTATTGTGGTGCCTGCGGCTACTCGGGACTTGGAGGCTTCCAAGTTGCTGGACGTAGTACGGGCCCTGAAAATCTATGTTTCCAGGACGGCTAGAGTCAGAAAAACTGACTCGCTGTTTATCCTGCATGCACCCAACAAGGTGGGTGCTCTTGCTTCAAAGCAGACTATTGCTCGCTGGATCTGTTGCACGATTCAACTTGCACATTCTGCGGCTGGACTGCCGCATCCTAAATCAGTCAAAGCCCATTCCACGAGGAAGGTGGGCTCATCTTGGGCGGCTGCCCGAGGGGTCTCGGCTTTACAACTTTGCCGAGCTGCTACCTGGTCGGGATCAAACACGTTTGCAAAATTCTACAAGTTTGATACCCTGGCTGAGGAGGACCTTGAGTTTGCTCATTCGGTGCTGCAGAGTCATCCGCACTCTCCCGCCCGTTTAGGAGCTTTGGTATAATCCCCATGGTCCTTACGAAGTACCCAGCATCCACTAGGACGTCAGAGAAAATAAGAATTTACTCACCGGTAATTCTATTTCTCGTAGTCCGTAGTGGATGCTGGGAGCCCGTCCCAAGTGCGGATTGTCTGCAATACTTGTATATAGTTATTGCTTAACTAAAGGGTTATTGTTATGAGCCATCTGTTCAGTGAGGCTCAGTTGTTATTCATACAGTTAACTGGGTATAGATATCACGAGTTGTACGGTGTGATTGGTGTGGCTGGTATGAGTCTTACCCTGGATTCCAAATCCTTTTCTTGTAGTGTCAGCTCTTCCGGGCACAGTTTCCCTAACTGAGGTCTGGAGGAGGGGCATAGAGGGAGGAGCCAGTGCACACCAGATAGGACCTAATCTTTCTTTTAGAGTGCCCAGTCTCCTGCGGAGCCCGTCTATTCCCCATGGTCCTTACGGAGTACCCAGCATCCACTACGGACTACGAGAAATAGAATTACCGGTGAGTAAATTCTTATTTTTTTTCATGTTCTTATGTTCTAATAGTATTTATAATTTTTATTTTTATTCTTGTTTATTATTTTTGTTTTTATTTTTATGAAAAAATATATAATCATCGGTCAACATGGTAAGCTGAACAAATGCATCAGATAACTATATGCTTAGTACTAACATTCACAGATACAATGTTTCATCGCATGTGATACTGTTTATTTTCCGTATTGATAATGCCGTTTTATATGCAGGAATGAAAAGCTATACCTTATACACACTTCAAATACACTTTACCATGAAGCCGCTGCGGCCGCTAAACTTAATACACACCCTACTACGTACATTGTACACTGTTTGCGTACAGAGTCCCGTATAGTGTACGGACTTTGCGTACACACACCGCGCTGACGGTACAAAGTACACGCAGCGCGTACACACCCAGAGATACATTTTAAACCTTTTACAGCAATGCAATGCGATAGTAATACACTTTAAACCTTAGCAGGGAAAGGAAGACACGACACCAGTTTGTAGTTAAACCACTGGGTTCCGACACCACAGCGTATTATTGCTGAAATGGGGTTACAATATAAACAATACAATACAACAGAATAATGGCTACAATCAATGGTACATACGTGAGTGGATTCGCCGCGCTACCCAGTCTGGTCCTCCGTCATCTGATAGATAACGTTGTGAGTCTTGTGTCTGACCAGGCCTGCAGCAGGCTCTCTTTATACAATTCATCCAAAACTTAACACAATGGATACTGTAATCTCTTTGTCCATTGGACACAGGGATGGTCATTTACAGTACAGGAGAGGTCATAGGTCGGTTTGAATAGGTGGGCGATGTCTGTTCAAACTGCTCTTGTGGGTGGTCTCCTCTGGATTCCCGCCGCATACATAATGTACAGTAAATACAGTTTATATCTATATTCTGCTCCTGCACATAACTATCCGCAGGAACATGCGATCTTCCTCAAACCAACACCGTAATGTTACCCTTAAAATACCCTACAGCTGGATACCAAACACCACCTTATAACCTTGTTCTGTCCCCTCCTATCCTGTAAAGGTGAATCCCTTTGTTCTGTTACCATTTAAACTGCTGTTACTTTCTGATGTGGTGCAGGGAGACTATGTGTACATTGTGCACTATTTGGATTAAATATGTAATGTGTTTTGATAGCTTTCCATGCATTCACAAACTCTACCGTAAATACCCATACCACGCGCTAATGCGCAGGACCGCGGGAGCGACCATACGCAAATTGCGGATATGTGCACACACGGCAGAACCAGTACACGCGCGGACGCCATCTGTGTGTAGTTTGTACGTGATGTGTGTACTGCAATATTTTTCGACTTTGACAGTATCTACACGGTCTCAATCCAACTATACAGTTAATACAACTATAACAAGGCAGGAATAAAGAACAAGGAGTAAGTGTCATATATCTCTTTGTCCATACCTCGTAGGGTTTCTGCTAGATAAATAGACCAGAGTGTCTAAGGCTCAGGGAGTAATCGGGCATTTAGATGGGCACACCCCTAGCAATATAAGAGCCGTGCCCTGTCCGAATACAACCAGAGCCAAAACACTAGCCCGTTGCAACAACACATAAAGAGCTCTTATACAGCGCTACATGCCGGCACAGTGTTCTAAACCGGTAAGAAGCGGCTTGGATCCTTAAATTACAGTCTCTGAAACCACAAGGCCTCAATGAGACGATTTATTTAGAATTCATATGAATATGTGTTCTTGTATATGGACCATGCTGCTATGGACTCGTGTGTACTTTTAGAGTATCCGTCTCTTCTTTCTATATTCCCTTCCTTTTTTCCCCCAAAGTCCCCTGTTTCCTTTCTTGAAAACTGGAGATGTGTGCCCTTGAGGTCAATACAACGTATGGACTTGCATAATGAGCTAGGTAAAATGTGCATGTTGCGCTGTATAAGAGCTCTTTATGTGTTGTTGCAACGGGCTAGTGTTTTGGCTCTGGTTGTATTCGGACAGGGCACGGCTCCTATAATGCTAGGGGTGTGCCCATCTAAATGCCCGATTACTCCCTGAGCCTTAGACACTCTGGTCTATTTATCTAGTAGAAACCCTACGAGGTATGGACGAAGATATATATGACGCTTACTCCGCGTTCTTTATTCCTGCCTTGTTATAGTTGTATTAACTGTATAGTTGGATTGAGACCGTGTAGATATGGAAAATAAACAGTATCACACGCGATGAAACATTGTATCTGTGAATGTTAGTACTCAGCATACAGTTATCTGATGCATTTGTTCAGCTTACCATGTCGACCGATGATGATATATTTTTTCATAAAAATAAAAACAAAAATAATAAACAAGAATAAAAAAATATATACATACTATTAGAACATAAGAACATGAAAAAATATATTTATCATGGAGTCATAGTTTTAGTGATTCTTCTATTTCTTAAATTGAGAGCTATATCGCTATAAATATTTAAACATACCATTTGGAGTTTGTTCCCTGATTGAACATGACATTTATCTGTGTATTAAAGATTCTGTCCCTTTAATTAACCATTATGATGGAAGTAACACTTTTTTGTGCATTTTTTGTGTGATTTTATCAGTTGAGTTGTTCTGTCTGCATGATATGTGTATCAATCGGGAGGGGGGGGGGAGGGGTTATTCCTGACTCCTCCCCTACACTCATTACTCCTCCCACTTCCCATCCCAACTGTCATATAAAGCATTGCCAGGCTGCACATGTACTTCTTATGTAGCACACACACAAATCGGGCACATGTAACTACTAACACCCCGATGGGCGGCACACACTGCCCAAGGTGGGGGTGATGGCATGTGATGATGGCAGATGGGGCAAGGGGCCCCGGGGACATGGAGGATGGGGAAGGATGTCAGTGCATCCACACACCATTACCTGGCAGCAGCCCCCACCTCTGGCGGCCCCAGCAGCGCAGGGAGCCAGCACGACCCCCATCCATGACTGTGGGGCTGGTGTTGTTGCAGCGTGCCATGTATTGGTATGGGTAGCTGGGAGGGGGATGCTGCCGCTATGAAGGACTACTACCTACCACCTATATATACATCTTTTTGGCATTGAGACTGACTGAAACAATACTGAGAGTCTCCGCCTGCTACAAGAACTGGTGGTAACTATGTATCTATTTTATACGCTTTGAATAGAAATTTTCAACCTCAGGGACTCTCAATACTATGTAAGGATGTGATATATTGTATCATATATATCAATAGTATAATTTGATCATTATTATCACCTTTTTAACTGTGTGTTGTTTAAATGTTTTGTAAATGTGGAATAAAATGTTTTATTTTTTAATTGATTGTTACTGTTGTCAACCGCCTACCAGGTATATATTCTACAATTTATAGTTTTTTGCTATTTAGAGGAGGCTGCCTACCTCCTCACCTGGTGGCAGCTGATATATGGGTTTTTACACATATATTTATATATACCCGCCTGCACAGCACCAACAAACCCTATATAGCATTTACCCTGCACAGAAATAATATAAATGTACTGTATTTGTTCCCCGTTGTATTGCAACATGGTTTGTTCCAGATCTAAAATTACTTGCTTTTTTTTGCTTTACTTCCAAATCAGAACCAGGCACATTGGGGCAGATGTATTAACCCTGGAGAAGTGATAAAGCAGTGATAAATGCAAGGTGATAATGCACCAGCCAATCAGATCCAATATGTAAATTGACAGTTAGGAGCCTACTGGCTGGTGTGTTATCACCTTGCACTTATCACTGCTTTATCACTTCTCCAGGCTTAATACATCTGCCCCATTGTCTTTTATTTTTTTTTGCCATAGAATGTTAAAATTGCTGAGTTAGTTAGTATACTGATAGAGTCAAATATCTACCTTTTAACATTAGCTATATATTAATACCGTGTAGCCGTAATGGCTGCTAAACCATGTGCACATGCTACGCACTCCGTACGCTATTTGCGTATGAAGACCTCGCACGTGGTACGCAAATAAAGTACACACGCTGTGCTGGGTGTACGGAATACCCACAGTGAGCATACACACAGACAGTAACCTTTATAAACTTTAAACACAGATTATGCTTACACTGTAACCCTTGTATGCAACACACTATGATTGAGTTTGTATTGTAAAACTTTGCTACTGAAATACTGCAGCGATATAACGCTGCTTAACCTTGTTAATGTAAATGCTGTTAGAGCGATTTAGAATTCAGAAACCCTTTGTACCAGCTAGAGAGACACAGACACCCTGCTGAGGTTCTAACACCTTATGTGAACGTTCTATTTGCAAAAGAATAATACAATACAAGTCATACACTACCAATATAACATAGACTACCTAACCAGATAACTACACTTAAAATACAATAACAGTACAATAACACTTAAGAGAAACGAGAGAGAAAGAGGAGAGGAGAGAGAGAGAGGGATATGGCTCACAATAACAATAAAGGCAATATGATTGCGGAGAAAACTTACGCACAAAGGAGTAGATAAAGACAACCTTTCTGTCAAACTTGACAGGTACCACACCCCCTTGCTCCTAGGCTCCACCCCCTTTTAATATTAAATGATAGTGTTTTATATCGCTTAATATTAAATTTTATATAAATTGATAGTGTTCGATATTAAACCGTATTAAAAATTATCGCGTAACACCAGTCGCAGAGTGTCACGTAACACCAGTCGCAGAATGTCACGCAACGCAGCGCGTCAAATCAGGCGGATGAAAGATGCATATTACACAGTGTTAAAACCAGGTAGTTTTAGCGGCATTGATAAATATTATGGGTCGGTTAAAAATAAATTTAAAAGATCCGACGTAAGAAAGTGGTTACAAGAACAAGACGCATACACGCTGCACAAGCCAGCAAGAAAAAACTATAAAAGGAACATGATTTGTGTATCGGGTATAAACCAACAGTGGCAATGCGATTTGGTCTCGCTGATAGATTTGTCAAAATACAACGATGGCGTTAAATACATATTAACAATCATCGATATATTCAGTAAGAGGGTGTGGGGTGAAAGTCTGACCGCTAAGAATGCAGCAACGGTCGCTAATGCTTTTGAAAAAATATTCCAGCGCGGCGATGTGCCGTTGAAGCTACAAACCGATAATGGTAAAGAGTTTCTAAACAGAAACCTAAAAAAGGTGTTAGAAAAATACGGTATAAATCATTTCACGACCAATAACGATGTGAAAGCGGCTGTTATAGAGCGCTTCAATAGGACTTTAAAAACACGCATGTGGCGCTATTTCACGGCAAAGAATACCTACAGATATATAGACGTTTTACAAGACTTCATACGCAGCTATAATAACACATACCATAGAACGATTAAGTGTGCTCCAAACGATGTGAATGACTCTAACGCATTGAGTGTCTTCAAAACGACCTACGGTGATTACTTTAGAAGTAAGAAAGCCCCAGTTTGTTTAGGAATCGGTGACCACGTCCGTATTTCTAAATATAAGGACATATTTCAGAAAGGTTACGAACAGAGCTTTTCTGAGGAGATTTTTGTTGTACATAGTGTGAACACTAAAGGGATTAAACCGCTTTATAAGTTGGCAGATCTGTATGGTGAAGTTATAACAGGTAGTTTTTACCCCGAAGAGCTTCAAAGCATACCAAAAAACTATAGCAGAGTTTACAAAGTGGAAAAGATTTTAAAAAATAAGACGGTCAGAGGCCGTAAATA
Source organism: Pseudophryne corroboree (assembly GCF_028390025.1). Taxonomy (NCBI): domain Eukaryota; kingdom Metazoa; phylum Chordata; class Amphibia; order Anura; family Myobatrachidae; genus Pseudophryne; species Pseudophryne corroboree. The sequence goes on along the minus strand of NC_086447.1, from coordinate 264,763,440 downwards.
CGCGTTAGTCAAGTGGCGCGGGTACCCCGCAAAATTTAACAGTTGGGTCGCAGCATCGGTGATAAAAGACATATAAAGATCATCAGTATCTAACAAGACGTGCGATGGATGACAAGTCGTTCTACATAACCTTACCCAGCAACGCATCGGCTGTTACCTTCCCGCAAAATAAGATTTCTAACTATACGACAAAGTTGGCTAAACCGATAGACTTAAATGGCGAATGGGAAGTGGCACTTACTGAGATACAATACCCGCATACGTGGAATACATTGGATTTACAAGATTGTAGACTGCAATTATCATGGGATGGAACGGCGGAACAGCCGGTGGCGAGAGTCGCGAGTTTGTGCATTAAACCCGGTTTTTATGAAACAATCGAAGCGTTACTAAACGTAATCAACGCTGAAATTGTACAACTGAAACTGGACGTTGGATTAAGACTAACGTATGATCCATTTGCACGCGTTGTAACATGTGACAGTAAACTGTTGTATCAAATCCACGCCGGTTCTAAGCTGACATGGATACTGGGTTTACAACCTAAAACTAATATTTCTAAACCATGCGCCGACATCAAAGGCGGCCAATATACGATGTACGTGTACACAGACATTATCGAACACCAACGGGTCGGGGATAGTTATGTACCGCTACTTCGCACTGTTGAAATGAAGGGTTATAACAATGAGGTTGTCACAATACGATACGAGAAACCCGATTACGTACCATTGTGCAAAACACATTTTGACACGATAGCCATAGAGATAAAGAACGACCAAAACGAGAACATGGCATTTAAGTTTGGGAAAGCGATCGTGAAGCTACACTTCAGACGTCGCAAAACTGAATTTTATTAACTAAGCAGAATGGTCGCTGTTAAAAATTATGGCGATCCGGGGCTCTATGCGCAATATTATAAATCTCAAGCCGGTAATGGATTACCAGGTTTTCACGGCAGCGCATACATGTACGGCTGCGGTTTAGGCGGTATTTTTCGAAGTCTTTTCAGAAAAGCTGTTCCTCTTTTCCGGAGAGGTTTAGAGTTGGCTAAACCGCATATGAAGACAGCGGTTCGTAATATAGCGAAAGATGTTATCGGGCAAGCCACAACGGCCGTTGTGAATAAGATACACGAGGCGAACCAAGCAAAGCAAGACGGTTCAGGACTAATATATACAAGAAAAGGCGTGTCTAAAAGAAAACGGAAGCGTATGATAACGCTTCCGCCTTGGGACATACCCTTTTTAAATAAAAAACAGAGACGACGCAACTCAAAGAAGAAGAGAAAGCCGAAGAGTGCCGTTGGTGATATTTTTTAAACATGTCTTTCATACACCACGAATCCGTTGAATGTGCAAAAACAGAGCTGGATCTTTTTGACGTGCCCCCGACACAAACTAGCATAGAGAAAAGTCTATACGTCGAAGTTCAACCTTTAGCGGCGTTATCCGACACAGCTCCGCTTGAATTTTATATAGCAGCCAGCGGTGAACACTACTACGATCTGAACAATACGCTGTTGTACGTGACATGTAAGATCGTACGAACCGATAACACGCCGATACCGCAAGGTGCGCGGGTCGCGCTTATTAATTACCCAATAGCGACTTTATTCAACCAAGTGGATGTAACTTTGGGCGACAGGCTCATATCACAATCCAACAATCTTTACGCATACCGCGCGTACATTGAGACTATATTAAATTACAGCTCGGACGCATTGTCAACAAAACACACAACAGGACTATTTTACAAAGATGTGGATGGTGAATTTAACAAAACGGCGCTGGACGGCCCGAATACGGGATTCAAAAAACGAGCAGGCGCAACAGCGCAGAGTCGCACTGTTGAACTGCTAGGCCCGCTTCACTGCGACCTTTTCCATCAACATAAACTAATTTTAAACGCCGTTGATCTGAAGATTAAACTAACCAGAAACAAAGACGCATTCTGCTTAATGTCGTCTGAGGCGGATGCCTTTAAAATACAGATCACAGCTGCATCCCTGTTCGTGAAAAGAGTTCAGGTCTCACCGGCCGTGCGGATTGGGCACGCGCAGGCTCTGTTAAACGGTAACGCGAAATACGCGATTGACCGCGTTGGGATGAAAATCTGCAGCGTACCAACAGGCAGTAGAGTATTTAATCTAGAAAATTTATTTTTAGGACAAGTGCCGAAAACAGTTATAGCCGGTTTCGTGGATAACGAATCATTTTCAGGAATCCATAACCGGAACCCCCTGTGCTTTGAACATAAAAATGTAAGTTTTGCGTCCCTTTATCTGGATGGAACGCCGCACCCCGCCAAGCCATTTCAACCCGACTTTGAAAGCGGTAATGCTGTAAGAGAGTATATGTCACTCATACAGATCACAAATAAGCAGAAATCTGACAATGGTATACTGATTGACCGCGAAGAGTACCTCAGGGGCTACACGCTATTTGCTTTTGACCTTTCACCAGAACAGGAGTGTGGAGAACACCTTTCCCTGATAAGAACAGGCAATCTACGTGCCGAATTCCGCTTTGCAGAAGCGTTGGACCGGACAGTCAATGTGATAATATACGCTCTATTTGATAACATCATCGAGATTAATCAAAGGCGCGATGTGCTGTACGATTATCTATAAATGAAATAAACTAACACTACGCTGCTGAAAAAATGAACACATTACAAATAAACTGTATTCTGTACGCCGTGCAAAGCACAAGGCATGTTTTTAAAGGAACGTATCCGTGCGATATGTTACCAGTCAGTAAACTGTTGCAATATCCCTGCGCGTTTGTAATCAATACGCATAGCAGCGGGCAGCCGGGTGAGCACTGGTTGGCCGCTTATTTTAACGAACAACGTGAATGTTACTTTTTTGATTCTTACGGGTTAGCCCCTGACAGCCCCCTATTCCCAAAGGCAATAATACATTTTTTAAACTTGAATTCAAAAAGTGTTTATCACCAAAATATGCAGTTGCAAAATTTTAACAGTACCGTTTGCGGTCAATATTGCATATACTTTATATTTTACATGTGTAAAAAATACAAATATGTGGATGTACTGGCCCGTTTTAGTGATGACACAAAACGTAATGATTGTTTTGTTTTAAATTTTGTAAGACGACTCCCAAGAAGCCATTGTCTGAGTCATTATGCATATAGATATATACAGAATTGTGTAACTTGTAACCAACGCTGTGCGTGAAGCGTTTTATGTACAACGTGTCATAACTATGACACGTTGTACATAAAACGTTTCACGCACAACGATGTGTGTGAAGCGTGTTACGCACAACGTTGTATTGTTTGTGTAACTTGTAATCAACATTCTGTTTGATACGTTTTATGTACAACGCATCATATCTATGATGTTTTTCTAATAAACAACGTTGTTTATTAAACTTTATATCGTGTGCTTGAAATTTCTTCCGTTTACAGCAATAGAAACAAAGAACAAAACGTTGTTTTATAAAGCATAAGCATATTTTATTGATATATGTATATATATATATATATATATATATATATATAACACGGTAAAGAAGCATTTAAAACATTACATAAAATATTATTGACATAAGTTAAACATTGTGGCGCAAAATACCAACACAAAATACAGTGTATAAAAATAATATAAATTAGTTATATGTTATAGTTTCAACCACTGTGAATCCTGAAATAGATTTACGGATCTTTTCCTAGGCAGTAAGTAACCGTGCGGTGTTGTTAAACCTGGGGGACTTAAAACATTTATTCGACCTTTGTTAAGGGTTTGTAACGACATGGGCGATGTCACAGCGCCATCAGAGTCATCCTGCATCTCAGCTTTTAATCGTTCTAAACACATTCTATTCCCCGCATTGGCTATGACGGTTGAGGGAATATTCAATTCAGACATTGCCCGCATAAATTCAGGCCAACCATTCGGTATATTACGGATCGACACACCGTTACTTTGCGTGATGCTTCTTATTAAATCTAACATGTTGGAACCAGGCACAGTGACGCCTTTGTACAGAAACTCCCCTTTACTGTTCCAGTCTGTGATGTGTTTAGAGCGTGTCATTTTACTCAATAGTATTTCACAGTTTTTCTTATACCGGTCATTAACACCGCTCAAAAGCTCATGATAAACAGCATCGGGGGCAATAGGCTGTGTCGTATTATTTGATTCATCAACAGATTTTGCAACGGGTGATAAAAGAGCTAAAGTTGACATTTCACTATCAGCCTGCTTACTCAACACCAGGTATCTCTGCAACAACATTGTATATCGCTTTGCTTTTTCATATTCTGATAAATCATTATTCTGTAGTATTTTCACGATCTCTACTTCTAGACCGTGCGTTGCTGTTTTACGTATGTCGTCGCTGTTCGGTTTATTATGTAAACGTTCTATCTGATTCTGAGGCACCAGATACATTTTCTCAGCGTACTCCATCAGCGATTAGACAATAGTCCTGTAATTAGCGGTATAGCAAAACCAAGCAGCGAACCGATAAAACCACCCGACTGTTTAACCAACCTCTTCTTTTTTCCAATGGCACATTTCTTATTACAAAGTGATTTTATAAGCGCACGCTTCTTTTTAAGATAGTTCAGCTGCCGTTGAGACAGCGGTATTTTGCCTTTAAGCGTGTTGAGCGCTATCTCACAAATAGCCGTGACTAAATCGTTTGAAGCGTTGGATAAAATAGCATTTCTTTGGATTGGTGTTGCTTTAATTAACGTTTTTAAAAGCACCCAATTACGTCTTATCCGCCCCGACATGTTCACAGTTGTTAGAATGACAACAAATGACTAAAGGTTGTACTGTTATAGCTTTATAGAACCGCGCTTCTTAATGACAAAAGCGACAGGCGTGTCTGGTGGGAATAAGCCGCTTCGTAAACGATAATCGTCAAGAGCGTTGTTTCTTAAATCAACCAGCAAATACCCATAAGGGGCCGCCGTCGCGGATTCATAGGATTCGAGAAAAAAACGATGTTTCGATGGGTACATTTGCCTAGCCAGAATGCCCACCTGCATTTTATCCCTGGGGTTTTTGAACAGGACCATATATTTTGTGTTTAAATGTATAGTTCTGCTCTTTTTACCTTGACAAAATATGTTTTGGACAAGGTACAGGATACTGAGATTACGATGATGTACATACTTTGTGAAAGCCTTCTCAACCTCCGAATTATTACTTGCCGCGTCCATCAAATCATCAATCACTGTTAAATTAACCTTATCAGGGGGAAAAAGTTGATCATCGCTAAAAGACTCTGGTAACCCCTCTATAAAGCGCGTACCGGGGTAATCACGCAGAAGTTGGTCGTATATAGGTTGCCAACAGGTGTAAAACCAAACAACATTATCAGGTACATGAGTCATATGTGTTGCAGCGTGTTGCAACAGCGTTTTGACAAAATAACTTTTACCCGAATTGGACGGCCCCGCTAAAATACATGAGAAAGGGTGTTGAAATCTGGTGTCCATCTTAATAGCCGAACGGCAGTGTTGTGAAGTTGTCCGTAAGAGACCGTTTAGTATAAACACACCTTTGCGTCTTCTGCAAAGTACGCGTCTCTATCTGCCAGCACTTTTTCACACGTACTATACCGGGTTGACGGATCACAACCTTTTTCTGGTCATCGCCTTCGGGGTTTAAAGGATAATCTAAGACCAGTTCTTTCAGGCTGTCAAAGTTAACGTGTTGCGCATTATCAACATTGAGCGTTATACCTTTAACTTTTAAACAGGTCTTTCCGTTGTTTAGTCGATAGCCGTATGACTTGGGACCGGCTGAGACAAATTCTGTTATATGTGTGCCTGTGGGCAGTTCGCTGGTCAACTCACCTAAATAATCACCCAATGGCGGGCTCCAGTCACCGGGTCTACTGACAAAAATTACAGAATCGGTGTCGTGATAAAGACATCTATCTTGTAATCTATACAGTAGTTTGTACAGTTCAACACGTGCATAAGCCGTTGTAAAGATGGCTATAGTTACATTTGAAATTGCACCCCTGGTGTAATGATCTTTGGCATACTTCCAATTTACCATAACTGTATCATCGTCAATAAAATCCAAAGCGGACACGTCATAGTACGGTAAGAACGCGTATTCAAAAAGTTTGTCGGGGTCGGTCACTAGACACGTATTGAGCATGTTGCTACGTTGACCAAATTTACCCCATAAGGAATTTAAAAACAATTTTGAAATTTGTCTTTTAGCGGGGTTGATTTCTATGTGTTCGGGTCGTAAAGACACGCCTTCATTTTTTTGATAGGCGCCTATATACTCTTGGCGTTTCTCGGCGTCTGTACACCATTCGGGATAACCAGAGGCCTCTTGTTTATCCCTGAGGTGCGTTTTAATGTAGCCTGAAAACAATTTGTCAGATCTCTCATCAAAATGCCACACCTCATAGATTTTACATACCTTGTACCCCATTTCTACAGCCAAGTTTAGTTCCACGGTACACCATGTACCGACGAGCGCACGTTTTTCTGAATCATGAACGCACGGCTCAGCCTGTCCAGACTCAGCGCATGTGCGACATAATGGAAACATTAACTTGCCGCCCATTTTAACCGGCAGAACCGGAAAGCGTAGGCCACGAGGTGGGTAAACTTTAACCCTGGCAAAACCGAAATACTTTGTGACATCACCAAAGTCCTTATAAATAATGCGTGGGTGCTGTATAGGATACGTTTTGGTTTTATTAACATACGGATAGAGGCTGGTGAAATCAAAATAGTGTATTTTTTCATCACAGCCTGTTTTGTGATACAGCTTTATGGCGTTTGTGCGCCCGCCATAAAGAGCATCACGTGGCTCCAAGGGTTCGGGTAATTCTTTACCCTTCAGAAAAGCCTGTAGATCCGCATCAGAATCTAGCATAGACCTCCATTCACAACCCCAGATTTCACGTATCTGAAATCCACAACGTTTAAGGTAGTGCAACTTTACCTGCGTCTTGTGGTGTAATTGACCGTAGGTCGTTTTAGTCAGTTTGTTTTTATCATCGGCGTTGTAACAAGCACCACAGCCGTGATAAAAACAACCTTGGAATTCAAATGCAGTGGGTGTTCCGTTAATCACGGCATAACCATCCAGGCTGTATTTACCAACTTTCTTCTCACCCCCTTGTAAAGCGTGTCTTATACTCACCCCTTCTTTGTGTTCTATGTACATTAACCACTGTATGGCGGGCGTTGAGTAACGCTTCTGCGTCTTGTGATAGTTATCACCCGGTACAAGCGCCAGTGTCTTTTCCTGTAAAAATTTACACCGGTACATGGCCATGCATACGCTCGCCAACGTAACTAATTGAAAAGCCTCGATGTGACGTTTAACCACAACCTTTTTTTTCTTCTTTGTTATTAGAAACTCCTGTTCTGTCATGGCTATAACAGCAGATCTGAAAGCATCACAAGCTTTTTGTAATATTTTCACATCGTCTTTACAATATCGTACGAGCTCTTTTTGAAAGTTAAACGGTTTGTGTACACAATGTTTATACCAAGCTGTAAACTCAGATAATTCATCAGGCATCATGTATTGTGGACCAAAATACTCTATTGACGGCATAGCTCCTATGTAATTTTGGTTATCAGCTGTGTTAAAAAAATGTGGGAAATAACCTTTGGTACCGTCAAATCCCATCGCCTTTGGTAACTTGCTAAGCCGCATGGGTAAAAAATTTAAAGATTCGATAAATCTTATCTTCAAATCTTTTACCGTGATGCACATTATGTTGCCGCCTCTAGATAATAATTCAATCTTTAATTTCTCCTTAATCAGCTGGCGCAGCACAAAATACGCATCATAGCGACCCGCATTATGGGCTATGAATGTGTAATGCGCAAATTTTGGTTTCATGAACGTCTTTACAAAGTCTTCGATACACGCAACACCCTTAAACTCCCAGTCTTTCTCCCCCGTTAATGTTAAAGCGTAACAGTAGTTTGGTATGTGCACCCCCGTCTCCTGCATACACTCAAAATCATAAAAGATGTATTTCTTTGTGGGCTCTTCCGACTTGATGGTTTGTATATAGCACAAATGGTTCGAAAACCCATCAACGAATACCTTACAAATGGGACACTTTAGGCCTCGGCAGTTATGATCTGTTCGCCTGTAGAGACAACACTTGTCACAATATACATGTTCAAGACAGGATATTTTGTGATCAAGAGCTAAAGCTTTGTGTTGCTCTAAACACTCGTTTGATCGACAAAATACCCTACACACCGAACACCTTAATGCCGTCACACCGTCGTCAATACAAGCCGGCCTGTGACAAGCCTTACAAAAGAAAGACAATCGTGATTATTTCTATGATGGTAAGCGCTATGACAACGGACGCAATAATATCGGGCTCCAAGAAACGCTTTGATATCGAGTATCCCATAAAAGTGACAATCGTGATATAACACAAACAGTGTGTCTTTGTAACGTTTGTCCGTACAGTAATATTTCCAAGCCCCTTGATTATAATAGAGGATATTGATAGAAGCTTTTAAATAATTTTCAAAAATTGCAAAAGCGCTAAAGCTGACCGCTTTATCAAGCGGAAGATTCAAAGCTTTATGTAGTTGGATCGCTCTATCCTGTATTACATGGTCATCGGCATTGTTACCTTTATCCAGAAGTTTACAGACGCTAGCGGCCAAACACAGGTTATTACCTATGCTTCTGTAGTCATAGAGGTATCTCTTTCTCTTATTTATTATTAAACTTTGGGGCAGGCATTGTAAACTCCTCCCAGTCAAGCCAGACCCTGCCTGTTCCTAAAAATACTGATCACAAATCTTAAGCCAGTGGATAATAAGAATTCAGCGTTACTTTGAAGCGTGTTTGTAATCTGATTAAAAAAACTGGCAGCGTCTAATGTTTCTTGCGGCTTACGATGCGAATATATGGCATTGTGTAACCCACCACCCTCCAATCTAAGCTGAACACGGTCGGCAGGATCCGCACCTGCGAGGACGCCATCGAGCATGGACTGTATCGCAGTATGAATGGCTCGCACCCCCTCTACAAATGATGTAACCCTGTCCAAATTAACAAACCGATAGTGATTGTGGTACTCAACGGCTCTGAAATTCGGTCGTTGTCGTTCATAGCTGTTAATTGCTTCTAAGTATACATGTTGCCGACCTTCGTCATTACCGGGTGACTCAACACTGCCTGCATCATCATATATGGGGCTTGCATTGCGCTCAATATTGTCAGCCTGTGATTCGTCATTCGGTAATGCATGGGGTGGGGACTGATCTAAATCTACATGCCTCGCACTGTGCTGACCGCCTACCACATGTTCCCTGTGCCGCTTGCGCTTTCTCAATTGACCACCTACCGCATGTTCCCTGTGCCGCTTGCGCTTTCTCGATCTGGTTAATGTTGTTACAGCCTGTTTCACCTTTGCGTGTCGGAATAACTGTGAGATCTTGTATGTTAAACAAGGTTTAATTCGTGGTTTTTTTTTACAGGCATTTAAATTTAAAACACGTTTCAAACCATTGCCTAGCATGCCTAGTCACGGCTCAGTTTCATTTATTTCTGCAAAATGATGTATGTTGGCTTTAATAAATTCAGTTGTCTTAACCGACCGATCTATGTATTTTGACATGACATTCATATACGTCTCAACAACTTCTTTAACAATGTCTTGTTTACATTTACTACCGTGGCACACACCTTTAATGTGTTTTAACAAATATCCGGCTTTTACGCCCATGTTCTCAACATCTTCCCGTATCTTACCCAACAACGCGTAAAATTGTATTTCAGCGTCTTGGCCTAATTGTTCTGAATTTTGACATTCATCAACTATGTCGGTCGCTAGCCCTCGCGCCGGTACACAGGCATCAGCCGATGCGTGTACCAGGGCTGTCGTTGTAAAAATATTGGGCATTGATGTTACACAATCAACCGTTGTAGTATTACCAGGTATTCCTGCAACGGCTGATAATACTTCATCAGAACTATTCTGCGGATCTTGTGTCGTTGACTCTACACAGTTTGTAATAAGCTCTTGCCCATTTATGTCATCAATATCTGATATCACAGGATTACCAGCTATGTGTCTTGTTTCTGTTTCAGAGCAATCCTGTGTATCGGTAATAGTAATGACATCGGATTGCGACAATTGCTTAACATTACTTCTTGAGTGAATATTTGATAACAAACCAATGCCTGCTATGTGCCTTGTTTCTGTTTCAGAACAAACCTGTGTATCTGGAATTGTGATTACAGCGGATTGCGACATTTGCTTAACATTACTTCTTGAGAGACGCGATGCCCTCTTAACCTTTACAGTCTTTGTATTACCAGCGAAATCCCGGTCTGCAGTGTTAAACGCTGTGTGTTTTGATGTTACAGCAACATCATTACTTACGCATGATACAGTTTGTAACGCGATCCTTCTCCGTTGCGGCTTATCATTTTCGGAATATGACAATTTTCTTTTCAGATCTGTAAATGCTGAATTATGACTTCTCTCATTCGTTCTTGGTCGAGCCGGCTTTCGTTTGTTCGGGTTGATACAACCGTTATGCACCACCATAACTGATGACCTAGCAACGTCCTTATGTACAATTGCCGGCGTTACGAATTGATGGTTCTCCGCTTCAGCGGCGGTTGTGCGTTTTGATATTTTCCCGCTTGTACTAGGCCTGTGTATTTGCGCGACTGTATCACGGCCTGTTGGTATCAAAGGAGCATATCGTCTTGCTACAGCGCCATCTGTAATACATATATTATAAAATAAATATAAACGCCTCTGCCTGTAAATCAGCATTTAAATCACCGCATAACAATATACCATATAACAGTGTTTGATTACACACCTGCTGCTGCGAATTGATGGCTTTCCGTTTCAGCGGCTGTTGTGCGTTTTGATATTTTCCCGCTTGTACTAAGCCTGTGTATTTGCGCGACTGTATCACTGCCTGTTGGTATCGTAGGATCATATCGCCTTGCTACAGCGTCATCTGTAATACATATATTATAAAATAAATATAAACGCCGCTCCCTATAAATCAGCATTTAAAACACCGCATAACAATATGCCCTATAACAGTGTTTGATTACACACCTGCTGCTGCGAATTGATGGATCTCCGTTTCAGCTGCGGTTGTGCGTTTTGATATTTTCCCGCTTGTACTAAGCCTGTGTATTTGCGCGACTGTATCACGGGGTGTTGGTATCGTAGGAGCATATCGCATTGCTACAGCGTCATCTGTAATACATATATTATAAAATAAATATAAACGACGCTGCCTGTAAATCAGCATTTAAATCACCGCATAACAATATACCATATAACAGTGCTTGATTACACACCTGCTTTATATTCGAATGTTTTAGCCCGACCCCCTGTCGCTTGTGGGAAAAACGGTTGCTCATCAACAACATTGCTGTTCTGTATAGAGGCGTTGTGACAATAATCAGGTTTGTTCAATATATCCCGTAGAATACCGTCAGCCGTCGCATCATCCATTTTTGTGGCATCTTTAGCCGGTGAAAAAATGAAAAAATAAATATTACATACGGTATAAAATTAGAATAACATGAAAAAGCGATTCATTACTGAGAATATAAAGTGTGTACAGTTGACAACAAATCAGCACAACTGTACAAGGTTTATTTTTAATTCTTTAGCCGTGGAAAAATAAATAAATAAATAAAAAATAAATAAATAAAAAATAAATAAAGATTTCATGTTACTCACAGTCTGGCGCCAATTCCAAAATATTAGTAAAATCGGGTATAATGCTGAAATCTAAACCAAATGGGCTATCTTCAACCGAATCGAAATTCTCTGTATTTGTGATTACTGTCAAATCGGGGGAAATAAAAATGAGAAAATAATAATTATTTAATAATTACTATTTAATAATTACTTATCAATGTATCCAGACTGTTGTACGTTCATACTATTTAAACTTTTAAAAATGAACAAATTGTAGACCTTGACTATAATTTCATACTATTTAAACTTGAAATATAAATAAAAACGTGTCAATGTCATTTATAGACATAGCTTACCATGAGACGTTTGATAACTTGGCAAAGCATCATCATCATCATCATCAGAAGAAGATCTGGTTCTAACCATGAAAGCGTCTTTGCTGTTGATGTTCTGCATTGTCTGTCTCTGAACCAATAATGAAAATGAGAGACGATAAATATCTATCAAACGAATTAGATGAAATAATGTGTCGGCGCATTCCCAAAATGAACCACTAGATGTCGCTATTACCACATATTTAAATAACCTTCAGACAGTCACATTAATTAAAAGCCAGCGGCGCATTCCCAAAATGAACCACTAGATGTCGCTATTACCACATATTTAAATAACCTTCAGACAGTCACATTAATTAAAAGCCAAAAGAAAACCCTGGTGCTCGTATGATCAACAGGGTTTTCTTTTGGCTTTTAATTAATTAATTTAATCAATACTAAGCGGATCCCAATGGTGCTTCCTAACATTTTATACAACTTGTTTGCACTTTAATCACATTAATTCATAGCTATATGTTCTATGTGTTACAATGCATCGCTAAACAGCAACATCAATGTGGGTATACCCCCACAAAAAGAAGGAGTAAAAACGTAGCATTTCACATATGAGTTCATACTGCGCTTTGCAACTGTCCAATAGGTTTGAAATATTAACATATTATGCATGTATGCCTAAAAACAAAGGATGCAATGGCAGGGCAGAATCGTGTAACAGTGTGTATATCGCGGCATAGAGACCACATATTTAAACAGCCTTCAGAGCCATATTTGTAAAATAAAAAATAAAAAATAATAATAAAAAAATAAAAAAATAAAAAAATGCAATATGTATAAATATAATAATAATAATAATAATAATAATAATGATAATAATAATAATAATAAAAAAGAATATCATATTTACCATTATGACTTCAAGTGTGTATAGCGGTGCAGCTTCAGTTGAAATTTCTTCTCAGTGCACTTCAGTGATGTGTCCTGTTCTTATAGTCATGGCTGTGAGCCAAATGGCCCCCACCACTCTGTGCTATGCCGTCCCACATTTCCAATCTGCTGGGGCGGGACTTTTAAACATATAAATTCTAGTCTATAATTTAGTAACTGTGATAATACTTTTCAGTTACAATAAAGATATAATCTTTTAGCTGGTTCTTAAATGTCATACACCGCGCATCAAACGCATACCAAATACATTTATATTATATATACAGAAAAAAAAAAAAAAAAAAATCCTGAGTGGTCTAAACTACTTGTATAGATTGAACGGAAGTCCTTCCAAATGGGTATATCTTATACTGTAGAATATGAGGTTCATAAAAAGCTCATAAAATTATTTAATAATAAAATTAATTCATAAAAAGCATTATACAGAAGTTCTTATGAACTAATGTACATGAATACAAAATTATTTTATGATTCCATAAATATACACCGGCTTACTGATTTGTAGCTAAAATTACTTTCAGGCTGTGTGTACATGTAACATAAATGAATTGTGTGAATGTAGACACAATTTGTTTAATGCACAAAGTTATAAAAAATATTGTCTAAAATTACTTTCAGGTTGTGTGTATAAGGCGCACATGCAATATAAATGCATTCTGTGCATAGATTTAGGACCCATCACCATGATATCTCATTATGGTATGTAATTAATCCAAAAGATGGAAAAATCCGATTTGAGTCAACACATAACCCTGTAGGTGGTGCTAATGTTCCTCTACAGAGATAACAATCGAAAATGGTCATGGTCAAATTGTACATCGTACTTCTGAGAGATTCTGTGACATTTTAAAATGACCTGTGATGAACCCGAGCGTCTAAGAAATGGACATGGTCAAATTGCACATCGTACTTCTGAAAGCTTCTGTGACATTTTAAAATGACCTTTTAAATTAGTGCCATGTGTGATGACCCCGTGCGTCTAAGAAATGGACATGGTCAAATTGTATATCGTACTTCTGAGGGTTTCTGTGACATTTTAAAATGACCTTTTAAATTAGTGCCATGTGTGATGATCCCGTGCGTCTAAGAAATGGACATGGTCAAATTGTACATCGTACTTCTGAGGGTTTCTGTGACATTTAAAATGACCTGTCATCATGCTTTTTAAATCTGTACCACGTGTACCAAGCTTGATGTTTCAACTGCTGGAATGTGTGATGTTTGAATGTGTACAGCTAATCAAAATAGTGAAATAAGACTGCCTGTAACTACCTGGTTTTAACACTGTGTAATATGCATCTTTCATCCGCCTGATTTGACGCGCTGCGTTGCGTGACATTCTGCGACTGGTGTTACGTGACACTCTGCGACTGGTGTTACGCGATAATTTTTAATACGGTTTAATATCGAACACTATCAATTTATATAAAATTTAATATTAAGCGATATAAAACACTATCATTTAATATTAAAAGGGGGTGGAGCCTAGGAGCAAGGGGGTGTGGTACCTGTCAAGTTTGACAGAAAGGTTGTCTTTATCTACTCAAAGGAAACAATCGCATGCGCCTCTGGATATCCAGATTATCAGTGGTGAGAACCGTTGAAGAGAGTAGAGTAGAATGGGAGCTGGATCAGATCGGCTTGTCTATTTATGCACCACACACAATACAATTCAATGGTCCCTACAATCTCATTGTTCATTGGACACAGGAATTCGTCTCCGCATTATAACAAAAGGTCATAGGTCGATTCATACAGGTGGGCTGTGACTATTTCCAACTGCTCAGGTGGGTGGGAAACTAGGTTTCCCGCCGCATGGATAATAAAGTGCAAATAATAGTAAAAGTCCATAAACTTCTTATGTCCATAACTATTCGCACGAGCGATTAATCCGCTTCAAACCAACACCGGAATATTGCTAATTAAATACTCTTCCGATGGATACTAAACACCACTGTATAACCCTTGTCTGACCCTTCGTATCAAACAAAGAGGGATCTCTTTGTTCATGAACATGCTACATTAACTAAACTTTCAGATTCTATCAAAGGGACCATAATCTACAAAATACATTATATGGTTAAAATATGTAACGATCGAGTCGCCCGCTAGACGCACACAAAATCTACCGTAAATGCGCATACCGTGCGCCTGCGGGTGCACGCACCAGCGGGTATGCGTACGCACGGGAGAGCGTGGGCACGCGCAGCGGGGACACGCATGAGGTGCAAATATGGTAGTGTGCATCATGATATTTTTCTGACTTTGACAGTCCACCCTTTGGCAGTCACCAATAACTGCCACTTCCTAAAACATTTCAAAAAGAGAAAAATATATGTCATGTGTAAATATTTCTATGGTTGGGTAGGGGAGGAGAGGAGAAGGTGAGAAAAGGGTATGACCTAGTGAGATAGCAGAAGCATGTGTGTATGAATCCATGTTTGGGGGGTCATGTATCATCGTGCCGTACGTGTCTTAAATCAAGCTTCGAGGTATTGCGAAGTATACATTTGAATTCCTTCTTATCCCTTATTAAGGGTCTGTGGATGGGCTGTCAAACTTTACCGAGCTCTTTTCGGCTTTTGGTTGCAACAAAATGGGGGAGCACATTTTAGTTGATGATACATGAATAGGGGAATATGTGAGTGCTGATATCTGTGTCTGTATTCCCTATCGACTATGTGTGTCATTACCTGAAGGTTGTAGAGATGAAGATAAAGAACACTTATGGTAAATGCATTGATATTCTATGTGAGGTTAATATGCATTTGTTGGTTTAAGTCTTGTCTGAAGTCTTGTCTGAAGTCTTGTTTGAAGTCTCCTTTGGGCTTTTGCTATTAACGGTATGCAAAAAGCCTTGTCAATGTCCATAGACTTACAAAAAAAGTTGGGCTAGCGTAAATTTAAAATTTCTAGGGAAACTGGGGGTCTATGGCATAGTCCATCTGTTGTTTGGGTACAAGGTCGTCAAACTTCTTCTTTAGTCCATCTGTTGTCTGTATACCGGGTCATCAAATTCCTCTTCCATGCGAGTCTTTTTACCTTGGAGAAAAATGAGAAACAGGTGAAAGAAACGGACCGTAGAATCACATTTTCATCACATCATTGTCTCTATCGTTGGGTCATAAATCAAATCCATTGGAATTACAATTTCCTCACTCCTTAGACTCATTACCCTGGTACTCCGTTTGCACTTCGTTAAAGCCTGACCGCATCTAAATATCAAGCCAATCGATATGACAACACCCAAGATACATAGAAGAAACTTCCCTACATCCATTATGACTCCTTGAGCCCATTCTCCTAAACCAGAGAACCAATTTCGCGGGTTCAACCATGACACCCAACTGGTCAGCTCATTACCCACAGCAGCAAGGGTGAGATTGTGTCTCCTGCGGAATTCCCACTTTAATTGGAGAATGTCGTCCATCTTTTGGTCTATGACCTCGACCGGGTCCTCGGTGCTATTCGTAATATAAGTGCAGCATTTCACGCCGTACTGCGTTGCCAGTGTGACACAATATCCACCTGTCACTGCCGTGAGATAATTAAGAACCATCCTATGCTGAACCAGTTCAGTTTTATAAGCTTGGAGCTCTCTTCCGGTATATCTAAAAGTGTCATCATACATTTCTGTGATATTTGTCTAATAGATTTGCAAGCGCTGATATATATTTATAATTTATCACTCCTCTGGCGGTGCGAGTGATATCTAACGCGATTAGGAATTGAATCCCGGTGGATTCACTGATCAGGTCAGAGGCCGGATGCTCTGTTCTCTCTATCAGGTGCCGTTTAACGATGTGCTCGTAATGAGTGTGAGTATAAGGAGCTTGGGCCCTGCGGTGAATATCTTTCATTTTAGTATGTGATACAGTCATTACCTCAGGCAGTACTTTTCCAATATAACACAACCCTTCTGAGTTTGGGGCAAGCCACTTATACGCCTTCCTCCCGCATATGAAATATGCATCATCGGGGAGAACATATGGGACGGAGTAGGACATAACCATATTACACATTTTCCATATGAAATTTCCTAACCCTAATTCTCCCATCTGTCTAGTACACGTATCTGTTTGTATGATATGTGCACAGTATCCTGGTGATACCTCTCCAACTCTCATGGTCCTACTTCCTAGGGTATACCTATATCGGAAATATTTTCCACTACCAGCTATGTGGCGTATAAGTTCTGTATCTGTAGGCATTCTATCTGCTCTATATGAAAAGGTCATGGTTAGGTTACTCCATGACACTTCCCAATTTCCCGGCTTTCGGGGATTGGAAATGTTAAAACATATTAGGGACCTATCCACATGATATTGGTGGAGCTTCAAACTAGGAGGACTGGAGATATTAAACCTCCTGTCCACCGGTCTCCCACCCTTTAGCTCAAGTACCTCCCCTACCGTTAAAGGGAATGGTACTAATCCTGATTTGCTATGGCCTTGAGGTACTTGAGAGCATACCCAACAATCTGTCTGATTTAACACATTACCCACTAAGGAGTGATAGTCACTCAATGGATGCCGGTCCATGTGGATATTAAAACTGGACTGACATTTCTTGATGCACCCATCCTCAACTACATTGTCACCGAGTCTACAGATACAGTTCTCTTTTCAGCAAACAATCCTTCACAATTATTAAAACTGGACTGACATTTCTTGATGCACCCATCCTCAACTACATTGTCACCGAGTCTACAGATACAGTTCTCTTTTCAGCTAACAATCCTTCACAATGTTTACAAATAACATGGCTGCTAGATCGTTTCCGGTACTCGCCTTTGCTTGGTGGTTGTGTTGCTATTGGAAATTTACACCTCCGTCTCAGTCATCAGAACCTTTCTGGATCCTTTCTCGACCTCACTGGTACTCTCGCCGGAACAGACTGCTCTGGTCAACATCATGGTCAACAGGAAAATCCGTATCACAGTCTCTTGGGGCAAGTCCATCTTACAGGAGGAGAAAAGGAGAAATTTGTAATGGGGGTACAGAAAAACAGTTTGAGGGGGAGAGAAACTTGTTACGATAATTAGTTCTCTAGTCTTGTTGTTCTTCTTGTTCTGCTGTCATCTCAAAGGTGCTGTCTCTCAGTCTTCCAACCGAACACTCCGGTGATACAATATTTCTTCCGAACCAGCGATCTTTCTGTAAGGAGCAAAAATCTTGCATTACCATTTGTCTAACTGATGTGTGACATACCATCTTTAAAATATGAAAACATGAGAAAGAAGAGGGAGAGGAGAAAAAAACAACAAGAGAGAAAGAGAACCGTTCATATATGTATATATCACATAAATCAACAATAAACAACAGGAAAAAAAACATTTTTCAAACATTTTTAAAATATTGTCAGATCATCAGGCTGTCATATCTACATGTCCCATGGTTTCCTTGCGCAGTCCCTCCCACCAGCACCTCCATACTCCACCCTCTGTATCTGGGCAGGATACATTGATGCGGATAGGTCATGCTGGGGTTTGGTAGACTTCTGCAAAGACCAAGCAGATATGCAATGTTTGAGTCCTACCAATAATCGTCAGAGATGGGGAGAGAAAAAGAAACATTTCACAGATACATTTACAACGTTTCACCCGGTCATTCCTGTGTCTTCAGGGAATGACCTCCCAATTTATTAACCGTTACCTCAGGCTTACCATCAGTCCTAATGATCACCTTTCCTGACTACATATCATGAGTGTGGGCCAAAATTCTTCCTATCTGATCCCTGGTTACAATTTGGTGTGTCCTAACTTTTGCTCATTTTCATGTCTAGGGGGTCTGACTTTATGTGGGCTGTTGCAGTTGCTGGCATAATGCCCTTCTCTTTTACAACGATAACAAATCCTTGAGTTCCTCTATGTGCCAATGGCCTGGGGTTTTGGTTGATTTGATGTCTCCTCTAATGCTTGGATGCCCATCGCCATCAACCGCTCTTTCTGTGTTTCTCTGGTTCTTTGACTATTATGGTCATGTTGTTGTCTAGGGGGTGTATATACCTTGTGTGTGTTTTTAGACCTACAATCTCGTGCAACATGACCTTCCCTTAAGCAGTTGTAACAGCTTTTCACCTTTAACTTACCCACAGGGATCTGAGGCTTCTTTGTTTCCCCGTGCTTGATGCTGTTTTGCTCATGCCCAACAGCAGAGTCCCTTAATGCAGTTATTGATTTATCTCTCCAGTATGGATTTGTGATTTGTATCCTTGCTCTCAACACTTCCTTTAAACCATCCATTAGCACAGATACTGCTACTTCTCTGTGCGGTGCACTTGTTTCGATGTTTTCTATACCCGTATACCTAGTCATGTCCTGCAATGCCCGGTGGAAATAATTAGAAGTACTTTCCCCTTCGTTTTGTCTTATGGAGAAGATTTTGTTCCACTCGACAATGGCTGGGAAATATATTTCTAACTGTCGGTTGATCTGCTTAATACATTCCTGATTGTGTTCCTCCGTACAAGGTACCTCCGTGTCTAATTTACAATCAGCAATAAATTTCGCAGGGTCAACACTGGAGGGCAAACATGCCCCCAGCACTGTCCGCCACTCTTTGTTGGTGGGTTTTGTGGAGTTTCCTAGTTCTTTAATAAATCTTTGACATGTAACTAGATCTTCCCTAGGATCAGGGAATTCAGACATAATTGATCTAAATTCGGTCCGGGACCAGGGACAGCGCATTGCACTGTCCTTGACGGGAATGGTTCCCTGATCGTCAGTCTTCCCATTGGGGACTGTGATCACCCTGACAGGACTAAACTCAATTACATCACCTTGTTTTGGTCTTACAATATGGGGTACATTTGTTTGTGCGTGATATAAAACATTGTACGTACCTGTGGACACGACCTCACCTGACCCTCCGTTAGGGGGTTTGATTATTGCCTTTACCGATTTGGTCGCGTCCACCTGGATGTCTTGTGTGATGGCTGCTGGTAAAGGTGCCGACATCGTGCTGGGCTCACTCTCTTGCTTGTAGTCCTGAGGGAAGTTTAACATGGGGTGCAACTTGCATAGGTTAATAGTTGTACATTTAACAGTATTACAATTATCATTGTTATGTTTATTACAATTATTCTTATCATCTATAATACAGTTGCTAAGTGCATTTTTATTGTACAACATTGTGCCTTTCTCCGCAACCATAATCCTCTCCATTGCCATGTCTCTCCTCCCAAGATGAGAGTCAGATATGTCAGTTAACTCTCTTTGCATTTCACTTTCCTGTTGCCACAATTTTAAACAATCATAATGTTTGATCCGTCTCTTTGCTGATTTAATAAGACCTATCCTTCTCCTTAGATTTAGTAACACATCTGGGCTAAAGCTGCCTACTCTTGGGAACTTCTCCCCGTCATGTAAAGTCATTCTTTCCCATTCATCACATAAAACCTCTGTGTGTGAACCGTATTTTTCACACATTACATACCTTGCCGACCCGATTGGTCGGTTTACTAAATCAACCCGAACCGAGGTTGATCGCCCCCTACCTGAACAACTGGCCCCCATAGCTTGCAGGTGTTGCTTGCACTACCTCTGACCTTTATATCAGGGTCTTCAGCGAACCCTTACAAAAACCAAGATGTTCAAGATAGGTTGACGGTGGTAGTTTACCGAGTACCCCACTCACTCGCCCACGCCGACCAATACGCCCACACACTGCTTTAGTGCTGGCGTACTCGACCTAGGGCCCCTATGAACCTTTGTTTACTGGAACATGCGAGTGTGATCCGCAGAGCATTAACCCTTTCCAGTAACTGTTGGTTGTTGGATAATTCCTGAGTGACCAGCGAACTTCCCTTAAAAAATAAAAAATTACACAAAACACGTTAGAATGTACAAATAGCGTTTATGACCCCTTCCGTACGCAAATGGTACTGGGTCAAATTACTAACTAATGCACACAATTACGTGCGGTACAATCGTTCAGCACATAAGCAACTAATCTTATGTGCGGAGACCAGTGGAATCGAAATTTAGCAGCTGCGAATTCCTTCAGCCTGAGCTTTATGGCCTATATGGGTTCCGCACCAACCCTTTCTGGTGTTGGGCTACTTGTCTCTATTTATAGCGGACTTCCTTGTCTGCTGTACCTGGACCTCCTGGTCTGTTCTGGACCTCCTGGTCTGTGCTACAGTATGACCTCCTGGTCTGCTATACTCTAATGCTCTTTGTATATTTAACAAGGGATGCCTCCCTAGCCACCGTGCATGTCACTTACACGTATGTAATTCACGAGAACTCGATGATTTCTGTGGTTCAATCCCAAAAAATTGTAGAAACTTATATATGCAAACACTCACTCACCACATGTACACTTTACTTTTGTTTCTATTTCTATTTCTGCGCAGAAATTTCTTTCCTTTAGACCAGATGAGTCGTAAATTTAGAGAAGGATCTATTAATTTAAATTTCGGACACTAAAATCGATTTGCGCTATTTATCGCGTTGCCACCTTTTCGCCTGTTTAAAATAACCCTTATCGTGTGATTTGTTACGTGGGCGTACCCGGACGCTCCGTTGCGTAATATACGCTGCGTGCGTCGGCCTTTGGGTTGTGTACGCGAGTCTCAGCTTTTTGTTAGAGACACGTGTACGCAAGGCAGATATCCACCGTAACACAATTAACACGTTTATCAATGTAGGTGATCCTCGATCATCTACCGAGCACCACACAGATCTCTCCTTGTATCTTTAGGCAAAGCTGTGTGTGTGTTTTACAAATTACCCCTTAATGTATCATTTTTACTCTTTAAGTACCAATAGCAACAAATCTTTCTCAGCACGTTATCAATTATGAAATGGCAACCAGGAAAGTGAGATGTGAAGATTACACAAATGAACATGCAATTCTAAATTAATCTAATAACATATATTGATGTAAGCACACGCATATAGATATTACATATATGAGACCCTATTCAGTGCTTCTAATTTGCATATGAATGTGCAATTTCTTTCACTGCTGGGAGAGAGGAAAAAAAAACAACAAACCAGTCCCACAGGTCATTTGCATTTCAATGGCCATCCTACAAGTAGCAGCGTTAAAACAGGTTCTTGAAGAGAGACAGTTACCACAAAAAAAAAAAAAAAACTACTTGTGTATTTCTTAAATCAAATATTTAATTTATTATTAACTGTTATTAAACTCTATCTGAACTACTTATGATTGACTATGATATGGACTAAACAAATGCATTAAAAAAAAAACTCATTAAATGATGATTTCTTTTTTTGACAGTGGATGGCTGATTATTTCCTGAGTCAACTGAAAATCAGCCGTTCAAAAAAAATTGACCTTCCCAAAATGGCCGCTGCTCCTCCCCCATCCATGAGGTTTACACAAAATGGGGGACAGACCTTTTGTCACAAAGAAAAATCATCATGCCAGCCCCTTTTAGTTATCACACTATGCAGAGCGATTAAAAATCATTTTAAACCTATTTTAAACAGACAAACCATCCAATCTGCGTGTGCAGTTGGCACCAAATAGAAATAAAAAACAGATTTACAAAGACAATAGCTTAATGTTCCTACCTTCTTCGGATTCCACCAGCATCCCTACAGACCAAAAGAATCAGACGCAGACTCTCATCTGATCAGCACTCCAAGATACTACCTTTTCCTCCCTTTGCTGATCGATAAAAGTCTGCGCCCTTTTCGCCTGACTGCGGATATGAGATGGACCGGACTTGCCCCCACTTGATAGAGTCAAATATCTACCTTTTAACATTAGCTATATATTAATACCGTGTAGCCGTAATGGCTGCTAAACCATGTGCACATGCTACGCACTCCGTACGCTATTTGCGTATGAAGACCTCGCACGTGGTATGCAAATAAAGTACACACGCTGTGCTGGGTGTACGGAATACCCACAGTGAGCATACACACAGACAGTAACCTTTATAAACTTTAAACACAGATTATGCTTACACTGTAACCCTTGTATGCAACACACTATGATTGAGTTTGTATTGTAAAACTTTGCTACTGAAATACTGCAGCGATATAACGCTGCTTAACCTTGTTAATGTAAATGCTGTTAGAGCGATTTAGAATTCAGAAACCCTTTGTACCAGCTAGAGAGACACAGACACCCTGCTGAGGTTCTAACACCTTATGTGAACGTTCTATTTGCAAAAGAATAATACAATACAAGTCATACACTACCAATATAACATAGACTACCTAACCAGATAACTACACTTAAAATACAATAACAGTACAATAACACTTAAGAGAAACGAGAGAGAAAGAGGAGAGGAGAGAGAGAGAGAGGGATATGGCTCACAATAACAATAAAGGCAATATGATTGCGGAGAAAACTTACGCACAAAGGAAACAATCGCATGCGCCTCTGGATATCCAGATTATCAGTGGTGAGAACCGTTGAAGAGAGTAGAGTAGAATGGGAGCTGGATCAGATCGGCTTGTCTATTTATGCACCACACACAATACAATTCAATGGTCCCTACAATCTCATTGTTCATTGGACACAGGAATTCGTCTCCGCATTATAACAAAAGGTCATAGGTCGATTCATACAGGTGGGCTGTGACTATTTCCAACTGCTCAGGTGGGTGGGAAACTAGGTTTCCCGCCGCATGGATAATAAAGTGCAAATAATAGTAAAAGTCCATAAACTTCTTATGTCCATAACTATTCGCACGAGCGATTAATCCGCTTCAAACCAACACCGGAATATTGCTAATTAAATACTCTTCCGATGGATACTAAACACCACTGTATAACCCTTGTCTGACCCTTCGTATCAAACAAAGAGGGATCTCTTTGTTCATGAACATGCTACATTAACTAAACTTTCAGATTCTATCAAAGGGACCATAATCTACAAAATACATTATATGGTTAAAATATGTAACGATCGAGTCGCCCGCTAGACGCACACAAAATCTACCGTAAATGCGCATACCGTGCGCCTGCGGGTGCACGCACCAGCGGGTATGCGTACGCACGGGAGAGCGTGGGCACGCGCAGCGGGGACACGCATGAGGTGCAAATATGGTAGTGTGCATCATGATATTTTTCTGACTTTGACAATACCCAGAGGTGTAGCTAGGTGCCATGGTGCCCGGAGCAAGGGTATGTTTTAGCGCCACCCTCCCCTGTACTGAATAAAGAGCCTAGCCAACATGTGATAGCATGTTACATTTGAAAAGAAAAAATATCAAAAAATCCTAAATTGGTGATAGAGGCAGTTCTAGGCCTTGTGGAACTCAGGGTGCATCAAAAATATAGGAGTGTGGCTTCATGGGGATGGGGTGTGGCCACAGAATAGTACCAATTCACATTACACAGCACAGTAGTGTCCATTATTCACATTACACCACACAGTAGTACCCTGTATAAATGTTATGCTACGTAGTAGAGCCCCTTATTCAAGATACACTACACAGTAGAGCCCCTTATACACGTTACACCACACAGTAGAGTCCCTTATACACATAACACCACAATATAGCCGCGTATACACGAGACAGACAGTGGTGCTGAAGCAGCAGGGGCAGAGAGTGGTGCTGCAGGACAGAAGTAACCCTGCTGCACAGCTACAAGCAGACTGTGAGACATATAAAGAGGGTGGGCAAGGCTCCAGCATGTGCCGACTGTCAGTGCCTCCTGCTGTCGCCTCTGGCCGGCCCTGTTCCCTACATACTGTATTTTTGAGTCAGTGTGCGCCCTCTCTGCTCCTGCTCTGCTATACAGCAGTGCACAGTGCAGCGTGAGGAGGGAAAGTAGTGATGCGCCCTCTAATTTTTTTGGCGCCCGGAGCTTGCGCTACACTGGAGCCGTCCTCGCTACACCCCTGAGTATACCATACCATACAGTGCACATATTCATTCTTGCAATGGAGAAACAAATATTCTATTGTACTTTTGTGTAAATAATGTCACACTCGCGGCGCTGCGGCTGCCGCGCTTACCGCTCCGGGTGCGCTGGGTCTCCTGGCGGTCGTCGCCCCCGGTGGGCTCTGGGTCGTCACGTCTTGCTGGCGCTGCCTCCGGCGGGTTCCTGGGCTGTGGGCGCCGCCATTGCGCCCGGCATCCACGGGAGCGTGGTGAGCGGGTGACGTCATCGGCCCCTTCCGCAAATCGGGAGAGGGCGGGAAGTTCAAAGGCAGATGCCGTACAGAGCCCCAGCGCCTGAGTATCGTCTTTCCAATGATCACCAGTGCTAGCAGTGTTCAGCGTGTTCTCAAGCTGAACGTCTCCTGTGTTCCAGCGTTACAGAGTATCTTTCAGTGGGACATTCCCTGTGCTACTAGCATTACAGAGTATCTTTCAGTGGGACATTCCCTGTGCTACCAGCGTTACAGAGTATCTTTCAGTGGGACATTCCTTGTGCTACCAGCGTTACAGTGTATCACTCAGTGGAACCTTCCCTGTGCTACCAGCGTTACAGTGTATCACTCAGTGGAACCTTTCCTGTGCTACCAGCGTTACAGTGTATCACTCAGTGGAACCTTCCCTGTGCTACCAGCGTTATAGTGTATCACTCAGTGGGACATTCTCTGCGTTACCAGCGTTACAGTGTATCTCTCAGAGGGACACCTCCTGTGCTTCCAGTATTACAGGGTATCCCTAATTGGAACGCCTCCCAAACTTCCAGAGTTACACATCGTTATCAAATCTTCATCCATCTCTTCAGCATCGCTCACAAGTTCTTCATTCTTCTGTGTGCTTCAACATCGTTCTCAAATCTTTATTCATCTCTTCAGCATCGCTCACAAGTTCTTCATTCTTCTGTGTACTTCAACATCGTTCTCAAATCTTCATTCATTTCTTCAACATTGCTCACAAGTTCTTCATTCTTCTGTGTACTTCAGCATCGCCCCCAAGCCTTGGCCACAACTAATTCTTTAGCATTACACGTCGGTTACAACGGCTAAGTTCTGCATGAGGAAAACCTACATCCGGCCATCCCTGCTCCGGCCCAGCTGTGGTTCTTCTTCCCGATCATCGGAAGAACCCCCGAGTTCTCAACACTCCCAACCCAGGTCAGTGACAGAATACTCAGGCCACATGGACCCGGGGATCGGAACCCAGAGTCAAGCGCCTTCCAAGACTTGGCTTCCCGAGTTCAGAGTCAGGAGGCGGCACAGAGCCAGGTGATGCAGTATCTCCAGGAATTATCCGGCCGGCTGGATCAAATTCAGGCTTCCCTGGCTTCAGTAGTTCCGGCTCCTGCTCCAGTACCCGCTCCAGTAGTCGTCTCCAGTAATGTTCAATCCTCGTTTGGAACCAGGTCACGCCTTCAGCTTCCCACTCCCTCTCGCTATAATGGGAATCCAAAGAATTGCCGTGGTTTTCTCAACCAATGCGAGATGCATTTTGAACTTCTCTCACACAATTTCCCCACGGGTCGGTCCAAAGTGGCATACATTATTTCCTTGCTTGAAGGTTCAGCGATGGATTGGGTGTCTCCGTTGTGGGAACGATCTGACCCATTGGTTTCCAGTTACACTAATTTCATCGCGTCATTCCGAAGGATTTTTGATGAGCCCGGCAGAACGACCGCTGCTTCCTCGGACCTGCTCCGAGTACGTCAAGGCTCCCGTTCTGTTGGACAGTATGTGGTTCACTTCCAGACCATTGCCTCAGAACTACGCTGGAATAATGATGCTTTCAGGGCCGCTTTCTGGAACGGGCTCTCTGACCGTCTGAAGGACGAGCTGGTCACTAGGGATCTGCCGGATCCTTTAGAAGAGTTGATCTCACTCTGTGTCAGGGTGGATCTTCGCATGCAGGAACGAGGTGGCGAACGTAGTCGGTCGGATCGATCCAGATTCCGGCTTCTCCCGCCTAAGCAAGCAGTTACCCCGAGTCCGGGCGAACCCATGCAAATCAACCGATCCCGGCTGTCCCCGGAGGAACGACAGCGCTGTTGTGAGGGTAAACTCTGCCTCTACTGTGGAGCCGCGGATCACTTTATCAAGTTCTGCAAGTCCCGTCCGGGAAACGGGCAGGCCTAGCTTGTTCCGGAGGAGTCAAGTTAGGGGTTACATCTAAATCTTCTCCGACAGTGGATTGTTTACTCTCCGTGTCTCTGTTTTCTGAGTCTATAGCCAAACCTGTTAAGGCCCTGCTGGACTCTGGGGCTGCAGGGAATTTTGTTTCTCTTTCTTGTGTTCAGAGTCTGGGTTTACAGTTACAGTCTGTCAAACGACCTATAACGTTGACTGCCATCAATGGTACCAAAATATCTAATGGTCTTATTACAAGTTGCACAGAGCCAATCAAGCTGCAGGTCGGAGCTCTGCATCAAGAACATTTGGAGTTTCTAGTAATTCCGGAGATGCCTCACGATCTTGTTCTTGGTCTACCTTGGCTTAAAATTCACAACCCTCACGTCGACTGGAAGTCATCACAAATATTGTCCTGGAGTTCGTTTTGTCACTCTAGTTGTCTCACTCCTGTTTACCCGCTCCGTGCATCTTCCAAGTCGGATGAGGAGCTCATTCCGGAGACCTACCGGCAGTTCACAGTTGTGTTCTCAGAACAGGCGGCCGATCAGTTACCACCCCATAGACCCTGGGACTGTCCCATTGAGCTTATCCCAGGGAAAATGCCACCCCGGGGACGCACATATCCCTTGTCATTACCCGAGACCCAAGCTATGTCGGACTATATCAAATCTAATCTACTGAAAGGATTAATTCGCCCCTCTACCTCCCCGGCTGGAGCAGGTTTCTTTTTCGTGAAGAAGAAGGACGGGGGGTTAAGACCATGTATTGATTATCGTGGCTTAAACGATATCACCGTTAAGAACAAATACCCTTTGCCGCTAATTACTGAGCTATTTGATAGGGTTCGTGGAGCCCACGTTTTCACTAAGCTCGACTTAAGAGGAGCCTATAATCTGATACGTATCCGACAGGGGGACGAATGGAAGACGGCCATCAATACCAGGGACGGGCATTACGAATATCTGGTAATGCCATTAGGCCTCAGCAATGCCCCTGCCGTTTTTCAGGGATTTGTAAATGAAATCTTCCGAGATGTGTTATACCAAAGCGTAGTGGTGTACTTGGATGACATTCTGATATTTTCTAAGAATCTTGCAGAGCACAGAGTACAGGTCAAAGAAGTACTTCTTCGCTTACGAAGGAATTGTCTCTACGGCAAGATTTCCAAATGTATCTTTGAGGTCCCTTCGATTCCGTTCCTCGGTTATGTCATCTCGGGTACGGAGCTTCGCATGGATCCGGAAAAACTCACTGCCATTCGGGACTGGACTCAGCCTCTCTCCTTGAAAGCGGTACAAAGATTCCTGGGCTTTGCAAATTACTACCGGAAATTCATTAAGGGATTTTCTACCATCGTTGCACCCATTACTACCCTAACCAAAAAGGGGTCTGACCCAAGTCTCTGGTCTTCCGAAGCTGTAGAAGCGTTTGCCCGGTTGAAATCAGCCTTTATGTCTGCTCTGGTACTCCAACAACCGAATTTCTCAAAACCATTCTACTTGGAAGTCAATGCTTCCTCAGTAGGCATCGGTGCCGTCCTTTCACAGTACTCTTCTGATGGGAAGTTACATCCATGTGGTTTCCATTCTCGTAAGTTCTCTCCTGCTGAACGAAACTACACCATTGGAGATCAGGAACTTTTAGCAATAAAATCTGCCCTAGAAGAATGGAGGTACTTATTGGAAGGTGCTAAACACCTAATTACTATTTACACCGATCACAAGAACTTGTTGCATATCAAGACGGCCCAGTGCTTGAATCCCCGTCAAGCTAGATGGGTGCTCTTCTTCACTCGGTTCTCGTTCGTTATTAAGTACCGGGCCGGGACTCTTAACGCTAAGGCTGATGCTCTGTCTCGTTCTTTAACGGCCTCGGATGAGGAGAATTCCTTTGAAAAGAGTTTAATTCTCAGTCCAGTCTCTATTTCAGCAGCTCCCACCTCTCTGGGTCCTCCTCCTGGGAGAATGTCTGTACCAGTTGAATTTCGACCAAAGTTACTGCAGTGGGCTCATATCTCCAAGTTTTCCGGTCATCCTGGAGTTCAAAAAATGTGTGAATTTCTACGAAGGTCATATTGGTGGGACACCATGAAGAAGGATATACAAGATTATGTCAATTCATGTCCTCAATGTGCTCAGCACAAAACTCTTTGTCTGCCTCCTGCGGGGTTGCTTCGTCCACTGTCCATTCCTAAGAAACCCTGGACCCATATTTCTATGGACTTTATTACCGAATTACCCCTCTCCAAGGGTTACAATACCATCTGGGTGATTATTGACCGCTTTTCAAAAATGGCACATTTTGTTCAGTTGACCGGTTTACCAACGGCTCCCAAGTTGGCTTTACTATTTATTCATGAACACTTCCGCCTGCACAGGTTACCTCGGGAGATAGTCTCTGATCAAGGGGTACAGTTCACTGCAAGATTTTGGAGGGCCCTCTGCTCAGCCTTACAAATAAAACTCAAGTTCTCATCTGCTTACCATCCACAAACCAATGGGCAAACTGAACGTGTCAATCAAGATTTAGAGACTTTTCTCCGCGTTTATCTCTCTCCTTCACAGGACGATTGGGTGGAACTGTTACCCTGGGCCGAGTTTGCCCATAATCATCTGTACCACTCTTCCACTGGTGAGTCCCCATTCTTCATTAATTACGGATTCTATCCACGAGTCACAGAATTACCAATTTTTCCTTCGGAGGATGTTCCTGCTGCAGCTTCCACTCTCCGGCACTTCAGTCAAATCTGGAGTAGGGTTCATGCTAATCTCAAGAAATTCTCTGGCCGCTACAAATTCTTTGCGGATAGAAAACGGCGAGCAGCTCCTCAATACGAAGTTGGTGACAGGGTATGGCTCTCTACCCGCAATCTTCGTTTAAGAGTACCTGCTATGAAGTTTGCTCCAAGGTTCATCGGTCCTTACCCCTTTTTGCAAGTCCTGAACCCTGTTGTCTGCAAATTGGGATTGCCTTCCCATTTTCGGGTACCAAATTCTTTCCATGTTTCTCTCCTTCGTCCCCTCATTTTAAATCAGTTTCATTCGGAGTCTCCTAGCCCAACCTCGGTAGAGACTGAATCTCGAACAGAATTTGAAATCAAAACTATTCTTGACTCTCGTTATCTTCGCAAGAATTTACAGTATCTGGTAGAATGGAAAGGTTATGGTCCTGAGGAGAGGAGCTGGGTCAAAGCTTCTGAAGTCACTGCTCCCCGACTAGTCCGGAACTTTAATTCTAAACATCCAACGAAACCAGGAAAGTGTCCAGGGGCCACTCCTAGAGGAGGGGGTACTGTCACACTCGCGGCGCTGCGGCTGTCGCGCTTACCGCTCCGGGTGCGCTGGGTTTCCCGGCGGTCGACGCCCCCGGTGGGCTCCGGGTCGTCGCGTCTTGCTGGCGCTGCCACCGGCAGGTTCCCGGGGTGTGGGAGCCGCCATTGTGCCCGGCATCCACGGGAGCACGGTGAGCGGGTGACGTCATCGGCCCCTTCCGCCAATCGGGAGAGGGCGGGAAGTTCAAAGGCAGACGCCGTACAGAGCCCCAGCACCTGAGTATCGTCTTTCCAATGATCACCAGTGCTAGCAGCGTTCAGCGTGTTCTCAAGCTGAACGTCTCCTGTGTTCCAGCATTACAGAGTGTCTTTCAGTGGGACATTCCCTGTGCTACCAGCGTTACAGAGTATCTTTCAGTGGTATATTCCCTGTGCTACCAGCGTTACAGAGTATCTTTCAGTGGGACATTCCTTGTGCTACCAGCGTTACAGTGTATCACTCAGTGGAACCTTCCCTGTGCTACCAGCGTTACAGTGTATCACTCAGTGGAACCTTCCCTGTGCTACCAGCGTTACAGTGTATCACTCAGTGGAACCTTTCCTGTGCTACCAGCATTACAGTGTATCACTCAGTGGAACCTTCCCTGTGCTACCAGCGTTATAGTGTATCACTCAGTGGGACATTCTCTGCGTTACCAGCGTTACAGTGTATCTCTCAGAGGGACACCTCCTGTGCTTCCAGTATTACAGGGTATCCCTAATTGGAACGCCTCCCAAACTTCCAGAGTTACACATCGTTATCAAATCTTCATCCATCTCTTCAGCATCGCTCACAAGTTCTTCATTCTTCTGTGTGCTTCAACATCGTTCTCAAATCTTTATTCATCTCTTCAGCATCGCTCACAAGTTCTTCATTCTTCTGTGTACTTCAACATCGTTCTCAAATCTTCATTCATTTCTTCAACATTGCTCACAAGTTCTTCATTCTTCTGTGTACTTCAGCATCGCCCCCAAGCCTTGGCCACAACTAATTCTTTAGCATTACACGTCGGTTACAACGGCTAAGTTCTGCATGAGGAAAACCTACATCCGGCCATCCCTGCTCCGGCCCAGCTGTGGTTCTTCTTCCCGATCATCGGAAGAACCCCCGAGTTCTCAACACTCCCAACCCAGG
This sequence comes from Pseudophryne corroboree, assembly GCF_028390025.1. Classification (NCBI taxonomy): domain Eukaryota; kingdom Metazoa; phylum Chordata; class Amphibia; order Anura; family Myobatrachidae; genus Pseudophryne; species Pseudophryne corroboree. Next base: position 264,732,038 of record NC_086447.1, on the reverse strand, counting down.
TCAGTGACAGAATACTCAGGCCACATGGACTCGGGGATCGGAACCCAGAGTCAAGCGCCATCCAAGACTTGGCTTCCCGAGTTCAGAGTCAGGAGGCGGCACAGAGCCAGGTGATGCAGTATCTCCAGGAATTATCCGGCCGGCTGGATCAAATTCAGGCTTCCCTGGCTTCAGTAGTTCCGGCTCCTGCTCCAGTACCCGCTCCAGTAGTCGTCTCCAGTAATGTTCAATCCTCGTCTGGAACCAGGTCACGCCTTCAGCTTCCCACTCCCTCTCGCTATAATGGGAATCCAAAGGATTGCCGTGTTTTTCTCAACCAATGCGAGATGCATTTTGAACTTCTCTAACACAATTTCACCACGGGTTGGTCCAAAGTGGCATACATTATTTCCTTGCTTGAAGGTTCAGCGATGGATTGGGTGTCTCCGTTGTGGGAACGATCTGACCCATTGGTTTCCAGTTACACTAATTTCATCGCGTCATTCCGAAGGATTTTTGATGAGCCCGGCAGAACAACCGCTGCTTCCTCGGACCTCCTCCGAGTACGTCAAGGCTCCCGTTCTGTTGGACAGTATGTGGTTCACTTCCAGACCATTGCCTCAGAACTACGCTGGAATAATGATGCTCTCAGGGCCGCTTTCTGGAACGGGCTCTCTGACCGTCTGAAGGACGAGCTGGTCACTAGGGATCTGCCGGATCCTTTAGAAGAGTTGATCTCACTCTGTGTCAGGGTGGAACTTCGCATGCAGGAACGAGGTGGTGAACGTAGTCGGTCGGATCGATCCAGATTCCGGCTTCTCCCGCCTAAGCAAGCAGTTACCCCGAGTCCGGACGAACCCATGCAAATCAACCGATCCCGGCTGTCCCCGGAGGAACGACAGCGCTGTTGTGAGGGTAAACTCTGCCTCTACTGTGGAGCCGCGGATCACTTTATCAAGTTCTGCAAGTCCCGTCTGGGAAACGGGCTGGCCTAGCTTGTTCCGGAGGAGTCAAGTTAGGGGTTACATCTAAATCTTCTCCGACAGTGGATTGTTTACTCTCCGTGTCTCTGTTTTCTGAGTCTATAGCCAAACCTGTTAAGGCCCTGCTGGACTCTGGGGCTGCAGGGAATTTTGTTTCTCTTTCTTGTGTTCAGAGTCTGGGTTTACAGTTACAGTCTGTCAAACGACCTATAACGTTGACTGCCATCAATGGTACCAAAATATGTAATGGTCTTATTACAAGTCGCACAGAGCCAATCAGGCTGCAGGTCGGAGCTCTGCATCAAGAACATTTGGAGTTTCTAGTAATTCCGGAGATGCCTCACGATCTTGTTCTTGGTCTACCTTGGCTTAAAATTCACAACCCTCACGTCGACTGGAAGTCATCACAAATATTGTCCTGGAGTTCGTTTTGTCACTCTAGTTGTCTCACTCCTGTTTACCCGCTCCGTGCATCTTCCAAGTCGGATGAGGAGCTCATTCCGGAGACCTACCGGGAGTTCACAGATGTGTTCTCGGAACAGGCGGCCGATCAGTTACCACCCCATAGACCCTGGGACTGTCCCATTGAGCTTATCCCAGGGAAAATGCCACCCCGGGGACGCACATATCCCTTGTCATTACCCGAGACCCAAGCTATGTCGGACTATATCAAATCTAATCTACTGAAAGGATTAATTCGCCCCTCTACCTCCCCGGCTGGAGCAGGTTTCTTTTTCGTGAAGAAGAAGGACGGGGGGTTAAGACCATGTATTGATTATCGTGGCTTAAACGATATCACTGTTAAGAACAAATACCCTTTGCCGCTAATTACTGAGCTATTTGATAGGGTTCGTGGAGCCCACGTTTTCACTAAGCTCGATTTAAGAGGAGCCTATAATCTGATACGTATCCGACAGGGGGACGAATGGAAGACGGCCATCAATACCAGGGACGGGCATTACGAATATCTGGTAATGCCATTTGGCCTCAGCAATGCCCCTGCCGTTTTTCAGAGATTTGTAAATGAAATCTTCCGAGATATGTTATACCAAAGCGTAGTGGTGTACTTGGATGACTTTCTGATATTTTCTAAGAATCTTGCAGAGCACAGAGTACAGGTCAAAGAAGTACTTCTTCGCTTACGAAGGAATTGTCTCTACGGCAAGATTTCCAAATGTATCTTTGAGGTCCCTTCGATTCCGTTCCTCGGTTATGTCATCTCGGGTACGGAGCTTCGCATGGATCCGGAAAAACTCACTGCCATTCGGGACTGGACTCAGCCTCTCTCCTTGAAAGCGGTACAAAGATTCCTGGGCTTTGCAAATTACTACCGGAAATTCATTAAGGGATTTTCTACCATCGTTGCACCCATTACTACCCTAACCAAAAAGGGGTCTGACCCAAGTCTCTGGTCTTCCGAAGCTGTAGAAGCATTTGCCCGGTTGAAATCAGCCTTTATGTCTGCTCCGGTACTCCAACAACCGAATTTCTCAAAACCATTCTTCTTGGAAGTCGATGCTTCCTCAGTAGGCATCGGTGCCGTCCTTTCACAGTACTCTTCTGATGGGAAGTTACATCCATGTGGTTTCCATTCTCGTAAGTTCTCTCCTGCTGAACGAAACTACACCATTGGAGATCAGGAACTTTTAGCAATAAAATCTGCCCTAGAAGAATGGAGGTACTTATTGGAAGGTGCTAAACACCTAATTACTATTTACACCGATCACAAGAACTTGTTGCATATCAAGACGGCCCAGTGCTTGAATCCCCGTCAAGCTAGATGGGCGCTCTTCTTCACTCGGTTCTCGTTCGTTATTAAGTACCGGGCCGGGACTCTTAACGCTAAGGCTGATGCTCTGTCTCGTTCTTTAACGGCCTCGGATGAGGAGAATTCCTTTGAAAAGAGTTTAATTCTCAGTCCAGTCTCTATTTCAGCAGCTCCCACCTCTCTGGGTCCTCCTCCTGGGAGAATGTCTGTACCAGTTGAATTTTGACCAAAGTTACTGCAGTGGGCTCATATCTCCAAGTTTTCCGGTCATCCTGGAGTTCAAAAAATGTGTGAATTTCTACGAAGGTCATATTGGTGGGACACCATGAAGAAGGATATACAAGATTATGTCAATTCATGTCCTCAATGTGCTCAGCACAAAACTCTTCGTCTGCCTCCTGCGGGGTTGCTTCGTCCACTGTCCATTCCTAAGAAACCCTGGACCCATATTTCTATGGACTTTATTACCGAATTACCCCTCTCCAAGGGTTACAATACCATCTGGGTGATTATTGACCGCTTTTCAAAAATGGCACATTTTGTTCAGTTGACCGATTTACCAACGGCTCCCAAGTTGGCTTTACTATTTATTCATGAACACTTCCGCCTGCACGGGTTACCTCGGGAGATAGTCTCTGATCGAGGGGTACAGGTCACTGCAAGATTTTGGAGGGCCCTCTGCTCAGCCTTACAAATAAAACTCAAGTTCTCATCTGCTTACCATCCACAAACCAATGGGCAAACTGAACGTGTCAATCAAGATTTAGAGACTTTTCTCCGCGTTTATCTCTCTCCTTCACAGGACGATTGGGTGGAACTGTTACCCTGGGCCGAGTTTGCCCATAATCATCTGTACCACTCTTCCACTGGTGAGTCCCCATTCTTCATTAATTACGGATTCTATCCACGAGTCCCAGAATTACCAATTTTTCCTTCGGAGGATGTTCCTGCTGCAGCTTCCACTCTCCGGCACTTCAGTCAAATCTGGAGTAGGGTTCATGCTAATCTCAAGAAATTCTCTGGCCGCTACAAATTCTTTGCGGATAGAAAACGGCGAGCAGCTCCTCAATACAAAGTTGGTGACAGGGTATGGCTCTCTACCCGCAATCTTCGTTTAAGAGTACCTGCTATGAAGTTTGCTCCGAGGTTCATCGGTCCTTACCCCGTTTTGCAAGTCCTGAACCCTGTTGTCTGCAAATTGGGATTGCCTTCCGATTTTCGGGTACCAAATTCTTTCCATGTTTCTCTCCTTCGTCCCCTCATTTTAAATCAGTTTCATTCGGAGTCTCCTAGCCCAACCTCGGTAGAGACTGAAGCTGGAACAGAATTTGAAATCAAAACTATTCTTGACTCTCGTTATCTTCACAAGAATTTACAGTATCTGGTAGAATGGAAAGGTTATGGTCCTGAGGAGAGGAGCTGGGTCAAAGCTTCTGAAGTCACTGCTCCCCGACTAGTCCGGAACTTTCATTCTAAACATCCAACGAAACCAGGAAAGTGTCCAGGGGCCACTCCTAGAGGAGGGGGTACTGTCACACTCGCGGCGCTGCGGCTGCCGCGCTTACCGCTCCAGGTGCGCTGGGTCTCCCGGCGGTTGTCGCCCCCGGTGGGCTCCGGGTCGTCGCGTCTTGCTGGCGCTGCCACCGGCGGGTTCCCGGGGTGTGGGCGCCGCCATTGCGCCCGGCATCCACGGGAGCGCGGTGAGCGGGTGACGTCATCGGCCCCTTCCGCCAATCGGGAGAGGGCGGGAAGTTCAAAGGCAGATGCCGTACAGAGCCCCGACACCTGAGTATCGTCTTTCCAATGATCACCAGTGCTAGCAGCGTTCAGCGTGTTCTCAAGCTGAACGTCTCCTGTGTTCCAGCGTTACAGAGTGTCTTTCAGTGGGACATTCCCTGTGCTACCAGCGTTACAGAGTATCTTTCAGTGGGACATTCCCTGTGCTACCAGCGTTACAGAGTATCTTTCAGTGGGACATTCCTTGTGCTACCAGCGTTACAGTGTATCACTCAGTGGAACCTTCCCTGTGCTACCAGCGTTACAGTGTATCACTCAGTGGAACCTTCCCTGTGCTACCAGCGTTACAGTGTATCACTCAGTGGAACCTTTCCTGTGCTACCAGCATTACAGTGTATCACTCAGTGGAACCTTTTCTGTGCTACCAGCGTTATAGTGTATCACTCAGTGGGACATTCTCTGCGTTACCAGCGTTACAGTGTATCTCTCAGAGGGACACCTCCTGTGCTTCCAGTATTACAGGGTATCCCTAATTGGAACGCCTCCCAAACTTCCAGAGTTACACATCGTTATCAAATCTTCATCCATCTCTTCAGCATCGCTCACAAGTTCTTCATTCTTCTGTGTGCTTCAACATCGTTCTCAAATCTTTATTCATCTCTTCAGCATCGCTCACAAGTTCTTCATTCTTCTGTGTACTTCAACATCGTTCTCAAATCTTCATTCATTTCTTCAACATTGCTCACAAGTTCTTCATTCTTCTGTGTACTTCAGCATCGCCCCCAAGCCTTGGCCACAACTAATTCTTTAGCATTACACGTCGGTTACAACGGCTAAGTTCTGCATGAGGAAAACCTACATCCGGCCATCCCTGCTCCGGCCCAGCTGTGGTTCTTCTTCCCGATCATCGGAAGAACCCCCGAGTTCTCAACACTCCCAACCCAGGTCAGTGACAGTATACTCAGGCCACATGGACCCGGGGATCGGAACCCAGAGTCAAGCGCCATCCAAGACTTGGCTTCCCGAGTTCAGAGTCAGGAGGCGGCACAGAGCCAGGTGATGCAGTATCTCCAGGAATTATCTAGCCAGCTGGATCAAATTCAGGCTTCCCTGGCTTCAGTAGTTCCGGCTCCTGCTCCAGTACCCGCTCCAGTAGTCGTCTCCAGTAATGTTCAATCCTCGTCTGGAACCAGGTCACGCCTTCAGCTTCCCACTCCCTCTCGCTATAATGGGAATCCAAAGGATTGCCGTGTTTTTCTCAACCAATGCGAGATGCATTTTGAACTTCTCTAACACAATTTCCCCACGGTTCGGTCCATAGTGGTATACATTATTTCCTTGCTTGAAGGTTCAGCGATGGATTGGGTGTCTCCGTTGTGGGAACGATCTGACCCATTGGTTTCCAGTTACACTAATTTCATCGCGTCATTCCGAAGGATTTTTGATGAGCCCGGCAGAACGACCGCTGCTTCCTCGGACCTGCTCCGAGTACGTCAAGGCTCCCGTTCTGTTGGACAGTATGTGGTTCACTTCCAGACCATTGCCTCAGAACTACGCTGGAATAATGATGCTCTCAGGGCCGCTTTCTGGAACGGACTCTCTGACCGTCTGAAGGACGAGCTGGTCACTAGGGATCTGCCGGATCCTTTAGAAGAGTTGATCTCACTCTGTGTCAGGGTGGAACTTCGCATGCAGGAACGAGGTAGTGAACGTAGTCGGTCGTATCGATCCAGATTCCGGCTTCTCCCGCCTAAGCAAGCAGTTACCCCGAGTCCGGACGAACCCATGCAAATCAACCGATCCCGGCTGTCCCCGGAGGAACGACAGCGCTGTTGTGAGGGTAAACTCTGCCTCTACTGTGGAGCCGCGGATCACTTTATCAAGTTCTGCAAGTCCCGTCTGGGAAATGGGCAGGCCTAGCTTGTTCCGGAGGAGTCAAGTTAGGGGTTACATCTAAATCTTCTCCGACAGTGGATTGTTTACTCTCCATGTCTCTGTTTTCTGAGTCTATAGCCAAACCTGTTAAGGCCCTGCTGGACTCTGGGGCTGCAGGGAATTTTGTTTCTCTTTCTTGTGTTCAGAGTCTGGGTTTACAGTTACAGTCTGTCAAACGACCTATAACGTTGACTGCCATCAATGGTACCAAAATATCTAATGGTCTTATTACAAGTCGCACAGAGCCAATCAGGCTGCAGGTCGGAGCTCTGCATCAAGAACATTTGGAGTTTCTAGTAATTCCGGAGATGCCTCACGATCTTGTTCTTGGTCTACCTTGGCTTAAAATTCACAACCCTCACGTCGACTGGAAGTCATCACAAATATTGTCCTGGAGTTCGTTTTGTCACTCTAGTTGTCTCACTCCTGTTTACCCGCTCCGTGCATCTTCCAAGTCGGATGAGGAGCTCATTCCGGAGACCTACCGGCAGTTCACAGATGTGTTCTTGGAACAGGCGGCCGATCAGTTACCACCCCATAGACCCTGGGACTGTCCCATTGAGCTTATCCCAGGGAAAATGCCACCCCGGGGACGCACATATCCCTTGTCATTACCCGAGACCCAAGCTATGTCGTACTATATCAAATCTAATCTACTGAAAGGATTAATTCGCCCCTCTAACTCCCCGGCTGGAGCAGGTTTCTTTTTCATGAAGAAGAAGGATGGGGGGTTAAGACCATGTATTGATTATCGTGGCTTAAACAATATCACCGTTAAGAACAAATACCCTTTGCCGCTAATTACTGAGCTATTTGATAGGGTTCGTGGAGCCCACGTTTTCACTAAGCTCGACTTAAGAGGAGCCTATAATCTGATACGTATCCGACAGGGGGACGAATGGAAGATGGCCATCAATACCAGGGACGGGCATTACGAATATCTGGTAATGCCGTTTGGCCTCAGCAATGCCCCTGCCGTTTTTCAGGGATTTGTAAATGAAATCTTCCGAGATATGTTATACCAAAGCGTAGTGGTGTACTTGGATGACTTTCTGATATTTTCTAAGAATCTTGCAGAGCACAGAGTACAGGTCAAAGAAGTACTTCTTCGCTTACGAAGGAATTGTCTCTATGGCAAGATTTCCAAATGTATCTTTGAGGTCCCTTCGATTCCGTTCCTCGGTTATGTCATCTCGGGTACGGAGCTTCGCATGGATCCGGAAAAACTCACTGCCATTCGGGACTGGACTCAGCCTCTCTCCTTGAAAGCGGTACAAAGATTCCTGGGCTTTGCAAATTACTACCGGAAATTCATTAAGGGATTTTCTACCATCGTTGCACCCATTACTACCCTAACCAAAAAGGGGTCTGACCCAAGTCTCTGGTCTTCGAAGCTGTAGAAGCATTTGCCCAGTTGAAATCAGCCTTTATGTCTGCTCTGGTACTCCAACAACCGAATTTCTCAAAACCATTCTTCTTGGAAGTCGATGATACCTCAGTAGGCATCGGTGCCGTCCTTACACAGTACTCTTCTGATGGGAAGTTACATCCATGTGGTTTCCATTCTCGTAAGTTCTCTCCTGCTGAACGAAACTACACCATTGGAGATCAGGAACTTTTAGCAATAAAATCTGCCCTAGAAGAATGGAGGTACTTATTGGAAGGTGCTAAACACCTAATTACTATTTACACCGATCACAAGAACTTGTTGCATATCAAGACGGCCCAGTGCTTGAATCCCCGTCAAGCTAGATGGGCGCTCTTCTTCACTCGGTTCTCGTTCGTTATTAAGTACCGGGCCGGGACTCTTAACGCTAAGGCTGATGCTCTGTCTCGTTCTTTAACGGCCTCGGATGAGGAGAATTCCTTTGAAAAGAGTTTAATTCTCAGTCCAGTCTCTATTTCAGCAGCTCCCACCTCTCTGGGTCCTCCTCCTGGGAGAATGTCTGTACCAGTTGAATTTTGACCAAAGTTACTGCAGTGGGCTCATATCTCCAAGTTTTCTGGTCATCCTGGAGTTCAAAAAATGTGTGAATTTCTACGAAGGTCATATTGGTGGGACACCATGAAGAAGGATATACAAGATTATGTCAATTCATGTCCTCAATGTGCTCAGCACAAAACTCTTCGTCTGCCTCCTGCGGGGTTGCTTCGTCCACTGTCCATTCCTAAGAAACCCTGGACCCATATTTCTATGGACTTTATTACCGAATTACCCCTCTCCAAGGGTTACAATACCATCTGGGTGATTATTGACCGCTTTTCAAAAATGGCACATTTTGTTCAGTTGACCGATTTACCAACGGCTCCCAAGTTGGCTTTACTATTTATTCATGAACACTTCCGCCTGCACGGGTTACCTCGGGAGATAGTCTCTGATCGAGGGGTACAGTTCACTGCAAGATTTTGGAGGGCCCTCTGCTCAGCCTTACAAATAAAACTCAAGTTCTCATCTGCTTACCATCCACAAACCAATGGGCAAACTGAACGTGTCAATCAAGATTTAGAGACTTTTCTCCGCGTTTATCTCTCTCCTTCACAGGACGATTGGGTGGAACTGTTACCCTGGGCCGAGTTTGCCCATAATCATCTGTACCACTCTTCCACTGGTGAGTCCCCATTCTTCATTAATTACGGATTCTATCCACGAGTCCCAGAATTACCAATTTTTCCTTCGGAGGATGTTCCTGCTGCAGCTTCCACTCTCCGGCACTTCAGTCAAATCTGGAGTAGGGTTCATGCTAATCTCAAGAAATTCTCTGGCCGCTACAAATTCTTTGCGGATAGAAAACGGCGAGCAGCTCCTCAATACAAAGTTGGTGACAGGGTATGGCTCTCTACCCGCAATCTTCGTTTAAGAGTACCTGCTATGAAGTTTGCTCCGAGGTTCATCGGTCCTTACCCCGTTTTGCAAGTCCTGAACCCTGTTGTCTGCAAATTGGGATTGCCTTCCCATTTTCGGGTACCAAATTCTTTCCATGTTTCTCTCCTTCGTCCCCTCATTTTAAATCAGTTTCATTCGGAGTCTCCTAGCCCAACCTCGGTAGAGACCGTAGCTGGAACAGAATTTGAAATCAAAACTATTCTTGACTCTCGTTATCTTCACAAGAATTTACAGTATCTGGTAGAATGAAAAGGTTATGGTCCTGAGGAGAGGAGCTGGGTCAAAGCTTCTGAAGTCACTGCTCCCCGACTAGTCCGGAACTTTCATTCTAAACATCCAACGAAACCAGGAAAGTGTCCAGGGGCCACTCCTAGAGGAGGGGGTACTGTCACACTCGCGGCGCTGCGGCTGTCGCGCTTACCGCTCCGGGTGCGCTGGGTCTCCCGGCGGTTGTCGCCCCCGGTGGGCTCCGGGTCGTCGCGTCTTGCTGGCGCTGCCACCGGCGGGTTCCCGGGGTGTGGGCGCCGCCATTGCGCCCGGCATCCACGGGAGCGCGGTGAGCGGGTGACGTCATCGGCCCCTTCCGCCAATCGGGAGAGGGCGGGAAGTTCAAAGGCAGACGCCGTACAGAGCCCCGGCACCTGAGTATCGTCTTTCCAATGATCACCAGTGCTAGCAGCGTTCAGCGTGTTCTCAAGCTGAACGTCTCCTGTGTTCCAGCATTACAGAGTGTCTTTCAGTGGGACATTCCCTGTGCTACCAGCGTTACAGAGTATCTTTCAGTGGGACATTCCCTGTGCTACCAGCGTTACAGAGTATCTTTCAGTGGGACATTCCTTGTGCTACCAGCGTTACAGTGTATCACTCAGTGGAACCTTCCCTGTGCTACCAGCGTTACAGTGTATCACTCAGTGGAACCTTCCCTGTGCTACCAGCGTTACAGTGTATCACTCAGTGGAACCTTCCCTGTGCTACCAGCATTATAGTGTATCACTCAGTGGGACATTCTCTGCGTTACCAGCGTTACAGTGTATCTCTCAGAGGGACACCTCCTGTGCTTCCAGTATTACAGGGTATCCCTAATTGGAACGCCTCCCAAACTTCCAGAGTTACACATCGTTATCAAATCTTCATCCATCTCTTCAGCATCGCTCACAAGTTCTTCATTCTTCTGTGTGCTTCAACATCGTTCTCAAATCTTTATTCATCTCTTCAGCATCGCTCACAAGTTCTTCATTCTTCTGTGTACTTCAACATCGTTCTCAAATCTTCATTCATTTCTTCAACATTGCTCACAAGTTCTTCATTCTTCTGTGTACTTCAGCATCGCCCCCAAGCCTTGGCCACAACTAATTCTTTAGCATTACACGTCGGTTACAACGGCTAAGTTCTGCATGAGGAAAACCTACATCCGGCCATCCTTGCTCCGGCCCAGCTGTGGTTCCTCTTCCCGATCATCGGAAGAACCCCCGAGTTCTCAACACTCCCAACCCAGGTCAGTGACAGTATACTCAGGCCACATGGACCCGGGGATCGGAACCCAGAGTCAAGCGCCATCCAAGACTTGGCTTCCCGAGTTCAGAGTCAGGAGGCGGCACAGAGCCAGGTGATGCAGTATCTCCAGGAATTATCCGGCCGGCTGGATCAAATTCAGGCTTCCCTGGCTTCAGTAGTTCCGGCTCCTGCTCCAGTACCCGCTCCAGTAGTCGTCTCCAGTAATGTTCAATCCTCGTCTGGAACCAGGTCACGCCTTCAGCTTCCCACTCCCTCTTGCTATAATGGGAATCCAAAGAATTGCCGTGGTTTTCTCAACCAATGCGAGATGCATTTTGAACTTCTCTCACACAATTTCCCCACGGGTCGGTCCAAAGTGGCATACATTATTTCCTTGCTTGAAGGTACAGCGATGGATTGGGTGTCTCCGTTGTGGGAACGATCTGACCCATTGGTTTCCAGTTACACTAATTTCATCGCGTCATTCCGAAGGATTTTTGATGAGCCCGGCAGAACGACCGCTGCTTCCTCGGACCTGCTCCGAGTACGTCAAGGCTCCCGTTCTGTTGGACAGTATGTGGTTCACTTCCAGACCATTGCCTCAGAACTACGCTGGAATAATGATGCTCTCAGGGCCGCTTTCTGGAACGGGCTCTCTGACCGTCTGAAGGACGAGCTGGTCACTAGGGATCTGCCGGATCCTTTAGAAGAGTTGATCTCACTCTGTGTCAGGGTGGATCTTCGCATGCAGGAACGAGGTGGCGAACGTAGTCGGTCGGATCGATCCAGATTCCGGCTTCTCCCGCCTAAGCAAGCAGTTACCCCGAGTCCGGACGAACCCATGCAAATCAACCGATCCCGGCTGTCCCCGGAGGAACGACAGCGCTGTTGTGAGGGTAAACTCTGCCTCTACTGTGGAGCCGCGGATCACTTTATCAAGTTCTGCAAGTCCCGTCCGGGAAACGGGCAGGCCTAGCTTGTTCCGGAGGAGTCAAGTTAGGGGTTACATCTAAATCTTCTCCGACAGTGGATTCTTTACTCTCCGTGTCTCTGTTTTCTGAGTCTATAGCCAAACCTGTTAAGGCCCTGCTGGACTCTGGGGCTGCAGGGAATTTTGTTTCTCTTTCTTGTGTTCAGAGTCTGGGTTTACAGTTACAGTCTGTCAAATGACCTATAACGTTGACTGCCATCAATGGTACCAAAATATCTAATGGTCTTATTACAAGTCGCACAGAGCCAATCAAGCTGCAGGTCGGAGCTCTGCATCAAGAACATTTGGAGTTTCTAGTAATTCCGGAGATGCCTCACGATCTTGTTCTTGGTCTACCTTGGCTTAAAATTCACAACCCTCATGTCGACTGGAAGTCATCACAAATATTGTCCTGGAGTTCGTTTTGTCACTCTAGTTGTCTCACTCCTGTTTACCCGCTCCGTGCATCTTCCAAGTCGGATGAGGAGCTCATTCCGGAGAACTACCGGCAGTTCACAGATGTGTTCTCGGAACAGGCGGCCGATCAGTTACCACCCCATAGACCCTGGGACTGTCCCATTGAGCTTATCCCAGGGAAAATACCACCCCGGGGATGCACATATCCCTTGTCATTACCCGAGACCCAAGCTATGTCGGACTATATCAAATCTAATCTACTGAAAGGATTCATTCGCCCCTCTACCTCCCCGGCTGGAGCAGGTTTCTTTTTCGTGAAGAAGAAGGACGGGGGGTTAAGACCATGTATTGATTATCGTGGCTTAAACGATATCACCGTTAAGAACAAATACCCTTTGCCGCTAATTACTGAGCTATTTGATAGGGTTCGTAGAGCCCACGTTTTCACTAAACTCGACTTAAGAGGAGCCTATAATCTGATACGCATCCGACAGGGGGACGAATGGAAGACGGCCATCAATACCAGGGACGGGCATTACGAATATCTGGTAATGCCGTTTGGCCTCAGCAATGCCCCTGCCGTTTTTCAGGGATTTGTAAATGAAATCTTCCGAGATATGTTATACCAAAGCGTAGTGGTGTACTTGGATGACATTCTGATATTTTCTAAGAATCTTGCAGAGCACAGAGTACAGGTCAAAGAAGTACTTCTTCGCTTACGAAGGAATTGTCTCTACGGCAAGATTTCCAAATGTATCTTTGAGGTCCCTTCGATTCCGTTCCTCGGTTATGTCATCTCGGGTACGGAGCTTCGCATGGATCCGGAAAAACTCACTGCCATTCGGGACTGGACTCAGCCTCTCTCCTTGAAAGCGGTACAAAGATTCCTGGGCTTTGCAAATTACTACCGGAAATTCATTAAGGGATTTTCTACCATCGTTGCACCCATTACTACCCTAACCAAAAAGGGGTCTGACCCAAGTCTCTGGTCTTCCGAAGCTGTAGAAGCGTTTGCCCGGTTGAAATCAGCCTTTATGTCTGCTCCGGTACTCAACAACCAAATTTCTCAAAGCCATTCTTCTTGGAAGTCGATGCTTCCTCAGTAGGCATCGGTGCCGTCCTTTCACAGTACTCTTCTGATGGGAAGTTACATCCATGTGGTTTCCATTCTCGTAAGTTCTCTCCTGCTGAACGAAACTACACCATTGGAGATCAGGAACTTTTAGCAATAAAATCTGCCCTAGAAGAATGGAGGTACTTATTGGAAGGTGCTAAACACCTAATTACTATTTACACCGATCACAAGAACTTGTTGCATATCAAGACGGCCCAGTGCTTGAATCCCCGTCAAGCTAGATGGGCGCTCTTCTTCACTCGGTTCTCGTTCGTTATTAAGTACCGGGCCGGGACTCTTAACGCTAAGGCTGATGCTCTGTCTCGTTCTTTAACGGCCTCGGATGAGGAGAATTCCTTTGAAAAGAGTTTAATTCTCAGTCCAGTCTCTATTTCAGCAGCTCCCACCTCTCTGGGTCCTCCTCCTGGGAGAATGTCTGTACCAGTTGAATTTTGACCAAAGTTACTGCAGTGGGCTCATATCTCCAAGTTTTCCGGTCATCCTGGAGTTCAAAAAATGTGTGAATTTCTACGAAGGTCATATTGGTGGGACACCATGAAGAAGGATATACAAGATTATGTCAATTCATGTCCTCAATGTGCTTAGCACAAAACTCTTCGTCTGCCTCCTGCGGGGTTGCTTCGTCCACTGTCCATTCCTAAGAAACCCTGGACCCATATTTCTATGGACTTTATTACCGAATTACCCCTCTCCAAGGGTTACAATACCATCTGGGTGATTATTGACCGCTTTTCAAAAATGGCACATTTTGTTCAGTTGACCGATTTACCAACGGCTCCCAAGTTGGCTTTACTATTTATTCATGAACACTTCCGCCTGCACGGGTTACCTCGGGAGATAGTCTCTGATCGAGGGGTACAGTTCACTGCAAGATTTTGGAGGGCCCTCTGCTCAGCCTTACAAATAAAACTCAAGTTCTCATCTGCTTACCATCCACAAACCAATGGGCAAACTGAACGTGTCAATCAAGATTTAGAGACTTTTCTCCGCGTTTATCTCTCTCCTTCACAGGACAATTGGGTGGAACTGTTACCCTGGGCCGAGTTTGCCCATAATCATCTGTACCACTCTTCCACTGGTGAGTCCCCATTCTTCATTAATTACGGATTCTATCCACGAGTCCCAGAATTACCAATTTTTCCTTCGGAGGATGTTCCTGCTGCAGCTTCCACTCTCCGGCACTTCAGTCAAATCTGGAGTAGGGTTCATGCTAATCTCAAGAAATTCTCTGGCCGCTACAAATTCTTTGCAGATAGAAAACGGCGAGCAGCTCCTCAATACAAAGTTGGTGACAGGGTATGGCTCTCTACCCGCAATCTTCGTTTAAGAGTACCTGCTATGAAGTTTGCTCCGAGGTTCATCGGTCCTTACCCAGTTTTGCAAGTCCTGAACCCTGTTGTCTGCAAATTGGGATTGCCTTCCCATTTTCGGGTACCAAATTCTTTCTATGTTTCTCTCCTTCGTCCCCTCATTTTAAATCGGTTTCATTCGGAGTCTCCTAGCCAAACCTCGGTAGAGACTGAAGCTGGAACAGAATTTGAAATCAAAACTATTCTTGACTCTCGTTATCTTCACAAGAATTTACAGTATCTGGTAGAATGGAAAGGTTATGGTCCTGAGGAGAGGAGCTGGGTCAAAGCTTCTGAAGTCACTGCTCCCCGACTAGTCCGGAACTTTCATTCTAAACATCCAACGAAACCAGGAAAGTGTCCAGGGGCCACTCCTAGAGGAGGGGGTACTGTCACACTCGCGGCGCTGCGGCTGTCGCGCTTACCGCTCCGGGTGTGCTGGGTCTCCAGGCGGTCGTCGCCCCCGGTGGGCTCCGGGTCGTCGCGTCTTGCTGGCGCTGCCACCGGCGGGTTCCCGGGGTGTGGGCGCCGCCATTGCGCCCGGCATCCACGGGAGCGCGGTGAGCGGGTGACGTCATCGGCCCCTTCCGCCAATCGGGAGAGGGCGGGAAGTTCAAAGGCAGACGCCGTACAGAGCCCCGGCACCTGAGTATCGTCTTTCCAATGATCACCAGTGCTAGCAGCGTTCAGCGTGTTCTCAAGCTGAACGTCTCCTGTGTTCCAGTGTTACAGAGTGTCTTTCAGTGGGACATTCCCTGTGCTACCAGCGTTACAGAGTATCTTTCAGTGGGACATTCCCTGTGCTACCAGCGTTACAGAGTATCTTTCAGTGGGACATTCCTTGTGCTACCAGCGTTACAGTGTATCACTCAGTGGAACCTTCCCTGTGCTACCAGCGTTACAGTGTATCACTCAGTTGAACCTTCCCTGTGCTACCAGCGTTACAGTGTATCACTCAGTGGAACCTTCCCTGTGCTACCAGCGTTACAGTGTATCTCTCAGTGGAACCTTTCCTGTGCTACCAGCGTTACAGTGTATCACTCAGTGGAACCTTCCCTGTGCTACCAGCGTTATAGTGTATCACTCAGTGGGACATTCTCTGCGTTACCAGCGTTACAGTGTATCTCTCAGAGGGACACCTCCTGTGCTTCCAGTATTACAGGGTATCCCTAATTGGAACGCCTCCCAAACTTCCAGAGTTACACATCGTTATCAAATCTTCATCCATCTCTTTAGCATCGCTCACAAGTTCTTCATTCTTCTGTGTGCTTCAACATCGTTCTCAAATCTTTATTCATCTCTTCAGCATCGCTCACAAGTTCTTCATTCTTCTGTGTACTTCAACATCGTTCTCAAATCTTCATTCATTTCTTCAACATTGCTCACAAGTTCTTCATTCTTCTGTGTATTTCAGCATCGCCCCCAAGCCTTGGCCACAACTAATTCTTTAGCATTACACGTCGGTTACAACGGCTAAGTTCTGCATGAGGAAAACCTACATCCGGCCATCCCTGCTCCGGCCCAGCTGTGGTTCCTCTTCCCGATCATCGGAAGAACCCCCGAGTTCTCAACACTCCCAACCCAGGTCAGTGACAGTATACTCAGGCCACATGGACCCGGGGATCGGAACCCAGAGTCAAGCGCCATCCAAGACTTGGCTTCCCGAGTTCAGAGTCAGGAGACGGCACAGAGCCAGGTGATGCAGTATCTCCAGGAATTATCCGGCCGGCTGGATCAAATTCAGGCTTCCCTGGCTTCAGTAGTTCCGGCTCCTGCTCCAGTACCCGCTCCAGTAGTCGTCTCCAGTAATGTTCAATCCTCGTCTGGAACCAGGTCACGCCTTCAGCTTCCCACTCCCTCTCGCTATAATGGGAATCCAAAGAATTGCCGTGGTTTTCTCAACCAATGCGAGATGCATTTTGAACTTCTCTCACACAATTTCCCCACGGGTCGGTCCAAAGTGGCATACATTATTTCCTTGCTTGAAGGTTCAGCGATGGATTGGGTGTCTCCGTTGTGGGAACGATCTGACCCATTGGTTTCCAGTTACACTAATTTCATCGCGTCATTCCGAAGGATTTTTGATGAGCCCGGCAGAACGACCGCTGCTTCCTCGGACCTGGTCCGAGTACGTCAAGGCTCCCGTTCTGTTGGACAGTATGTGGTTCACTTCCAGACCATTGCCTCAGAACTACGCTGGAATAATGATGCTCTCAGGGCCGTTTTCTGGAACGGGCTCTCTGACCGTCTGAAGGACGAGCTGGTCACTAGGGATCTGCCGGATCCTTTAGAAGAGTTGATCTCACTCTGTGTCAGGGTGGATCTTCGCATGCAGGAACGAGGTGGCGAACGTAGTCGGTCGGATCGATCCAGATTCCGGCTTCTCCCGCCTAAGCAAGCA
The DNA here is from genome assembly GCF_028390025.1 of Pseudophryne corroboree. NCBI lineage: Eukaryota > Metazoa > Chordata > Amphibia > Anura > Myobatrachidae > Pseudophryne > Pseudophryne corroboree. The sequence continues at coordinate 264,714,986 of NC_086447.1, read as the reverse complement.
GTTACCCCGAGTCCGGACGAACCCATGCAAATCAACCGATCCCGGCTGTCTCCGGAGGAACGACAGCGCTGTTGTGAGGGTAAACTCTGCCTCTACTGTGGAGCCGCGGATCACTTTATCAAGTTCTGCAAGTCCCGTCCGGGAAACGGGCAGGCCTAGCTTGTTCCGGAGGAGTCAAGTTAGGGGTTACATCTAAATCTTCTCCGACAGTGGATTGTTTACTCTCCGTGTCTCTGTTTTCTGAGTCTATAGCCAAACCTGTTAAGGCCCTGCTGGACTCTGGGGCTGCAGGGAATTTTGTTTCTCTTTCTTGTGTTCAGAGTCTGGGTTTACAGTTACAGTCTGTCAAACGACCTATAACGTTGACTGCCATCAATGGTACCAAAATATCTAATGGTCTTATTACAAGTCGCACAGAGCCAATCAAGCTGCAGGTCGGAGCTCTGCATAAAGAACATTTGGAGTTTCTAGTAATTCCGGAGATGCCTAACGATCTTGTTCTTGGTCTACCTTGGCTTAAAATTCACAACCCTCACGTCGACTGGAAGTCATCACAAATATTGTCCTTGTCATGACTAAGGTTTTGTGAACCCGGTGCTAGCGAAGTCTGCGCGGGCGACTGGAGGACTACACGAATACCACCACTGACCTGGTTTGGAAGTGTTGTGGACTCGGGGTTTCTTCCGGTGACTGGGAAGAGGAACCGCAGCAGAGATGGCCGAATCTAGGTTCTCCTCATGCAGGAGTAGGTCGGCAGACAGGAGGCACGTGTGGACGCTGAAGGTCTCCTGAAAGACAGAACTGGAAAGGCACTGATGAAACAGTGAAGAATACCAGGTACAAAAGGGCACGGGGTGCTTGGAGACACTGAGGTGCTTGGAGACACTGAGGTGCTTAGAAACACTGGGGTGCGTAGAAACACTGGGGTGCGTAGAAACACTGAGATGCTTAGAGACACTGGGGTGCGTAGAGGCACTGGGGTGCGTAGAGACACTGGGGTGCTGAGGCACGGAGGTGCTGGAAGCACGGAGATGCTGAGGCACGGAGGTGCTGGAAGCACGGAGGTACTGAGGCATGGAGGTGCTGAGGCACGGAGGTACTGAGGCACGGAGGTGCTGGAAGCACGGAGATGCTGAGGCACGGAGGTGCTGGAAGCACGGAGATGCTGAGGCACGGAGGTGCTGGAAGCACGGAGGTACTGAGGCACGGAGGTACTGAGGCACGGAGGTGCTGGAAGCACGGAGATGCTGAGGCACGGAGATGCTGAGGCACGGAGGTGCTGGAAGCATGGAGGTACTGAGGCACGGAGGTGCTGAGGCACGGAGGTACTGAGGCACGGAGGTGCTGGAAGCACGGAGATGCTGAGGCACGGAGATGCTGAGGCACGGAGGTGCTGGAAGCACGGAGGTACTGAGGCACGGAGGTGCTGAAAGCACGGAGGTACTGAGGCACGGAGGTGCTGAGGCACGGAGGTGCAGAGGCACGGAGGTACTGAGGCACGGAGGTGCTGGAAGCACGGAGGTACTGAGGCACGGAGGTACTGAGGCACGGAGGTGCTGAGGCACGGGAGCTCTGGAGATCACAACCTTAGGGAGCTCAGCTAGAATGCTCACACATAGCTGTGTGTGACACAAGGAACTGGCCCAGATTCCAACTCAGCCTCCTGATTTATACTTCCTGGTCATTGATGATTGGTGGGCAGGATTAGGTGATGTCACTGTCATGTGACTACTCTAGCCAAGGCTGTGATGTAGAATGAGGCCTAGCAGGCCAAGAGAACACTGAAGCCTGGACTTCTGCAAAACACAGGATGCTTGCTTTTAGATTACTGAATTCAGCCTCACACAGGAGATCACCACAGGTGGAGCTGATTACCTCTCAGGCAGAGAACTCAGGAAACTCAGTGCTGACAAGCTGTTTAACTCCGTGAGTGAAAAGACACAGGATCCAGGACAGAAAGCAGGGGTAAGTCACCAAATATGAGAATTACAGTCAGGATTGTGACAGTATCCCCCTCTTCGAGGGTGGACTCCAGACACCCATCTAATCTTAGGGGAACTTGAGAAATTCATACAGAAGAATTTAGGACCTTCGTTGATGCCTCTTCTTCTTATGGGAACGTTTGGTTTTGACCAAGGACCGCGGGATCTCCTGTAAAGAAAAACCTTCCTTAGAAAACATGGGGGCTCCCAAGAAAGGAGTAGCATCATGGACTGGATCAAATTCAGAGTCTGAGTCCAAGTCTAATGGAAGATATGAATCTCCCATAGATACACAGTTTGCAGATGAAAATGAGGTGCACTGGAGATTTAAATTCTCTGGGCTAGGAGAGACTCCAACATGAGCAATTTTAATGGTCGGATTCTTACTGAAGGAGATTCTTAGATTATCCCTGGGAGGACAGCACAAACTTCCTTCTGCATTCCCTTTAGAGCCTGATTTCTTTACCGAGTCAGATTCCATAGGTTTAGGACCAAATTCTTTAACCACAGCATTACTAAAATTCTGTAAGTCATGGAACACAGGATCATTACTCTCAAAAAGCATGTTGGCCCACTCCAAAGCTCTTCCTCTGAATGCCAGGAACAGATATCGAGTAACGTTGGAAGGAGTTACTGCACCTGAAGGATCAGACTCCATCCGAGACAGAAATTGTTCAACCAAAGCGGCATATTGCAGTAAATCTCCATCGAAGTAAATAGGTGGTAAACCATCAGACGAAAGCTTAGAGGCTGAAACTGGAGAAATCTTTGACTGGACGAGTAGGACTGGATTGGATCCGGGGATGCTTGAATTGGCTGGAACCAAAGGAGACTGACCAGGCTGGTCCTGGAGTAACACTGGACCGGCTGGAATCGGAACGAACTGACCAGGCGGAGCCTGGAGTATTGCTGGACCGGCTGGAACCGGAACGGACTGGCCAAGCTGGGCCTGGAGTATTGCTGGACCGGCTGGAACCGGGACGGACTGACCAGGTTGGGCCTGGAGTATTGCTGGACCGGCTGGAACCGGGACGGACTGAGTCCTTTCTTCACGGGGCTGAACCAAGGCAGGAGCCCCCACTTCACGGGGCTGGGCTGAGGCAAGAGCCCCCACTTCACGGGGCTGGGCTGAGGCAAGAGCCCCCACTTCACGGGGCTGGGCTGAGGCAAGAGCCCCCACTTCAAGGGGCTGGGCTGAGGCAAGAGCCCCCACTTCAAGGGGCTGGGCTGAGGCAAGAGCCCCCACTTCACGGGGCTGGGCTGAGGCAAGAGCCCTCTCTTCACGGGGCTGGTCTGCGCTCTGAAGGCTCTCTGGCTGGGCAGCGCTCTGAAGGCTCTCTGGCTGGGCAGCGCTCTGAAGGCTCTCTGGCTGGGCAGCGCTCTGAAGGCTCTCTGGCTGGGCAGCGCTCTGAAGGCTCTCTGGCTGGGCAGCGCTCTGAAGGCTCTCTGGCTGGGCAGCACTCTGTAGACCCTCTGGCTGGGCAGCACTCTGTAGACCCTCTGGCTGGGCAGCACTCTGTAGACCCTCTGGCTGGGCAGCACTCTGTAGACCCTCTGGCTGGGCAGCACTCTGTAGACCCTCTGGCTGGGCAGCACTCTGTAGACCCTCTGGCTGGGCAGCACTCTGTAGACCCTCTGGCTCTGGACCCTCGGATCCCCTTCCTGGGGCTGTACCCTCGGAACCCCCTCCTGGGGCTGGACCCTCTGAAGAACCCCCTCCTGGGGCTGTGCCCTCTGAAGAACCCCCTCCTGGGGCTGGACGCTCTGAACCCCTCACTGGGGCTGGACGCTCTGAACCCCTCACTGGGGCTGGACGCTCTGAAGAACCCCTTCTTGGGGCTGGACACTCTGAAGAACCCCTTCTTGGGGCTGGACACTCTGAAGACGCCCCCCCTGGGGCTGAAGACACGGACGCCCCCCCTGGGGCTGGACACTCTGAAGACGCCCCTCCTGGGGCTAGACACTTTGAAGACGCCCCTCCTGGGGCTGGACACTTTGAAGACGCCCCTCCTGGGGCTAGACACTCTGAAGACGCCCCTCCTGGGGCTAGACACTCTGAAGACGCCCCTCCTGGGGCTGGACACTCTGAAGACGCCCCTCCTGGGGCTGGACACTCTGAAGACGCCCCTCCTGGGGCTGGACACTCTGAAGACGCCCCTCCTGGGGCTGGACACTCTGAAGACGCCCCTCCTGGGGCTGGACACTCTGAAGACGCCCCTCCTGGGGCTGGACACTCTGACTCCTCTGTGACTCTAAATGGCTTGAATATTCTTCTCTGGACACCCAACTTGGGATAAGGTCTTTTAATCACCGGACCCCAGTCATAAATTTGAGTCTCTTTCCGAGTAGCCATCTTGATACCCCCGTCAGCAGTAGCAGGATCGGCTACTGTGGATGACTTGTAGACATGAGCACTATGATACTGAGATTTGTCACCATTCCCTGGCTTGCGAAGAATGCAGTCTTTAACAAAATGACCGGAATTTCCACAGTAAAGACAGAGGTGTAGCTCCCTACGCCGCTGACGTTCAGCTTCAGAGAGCTTGGGCCGTGGATAGCTCTGATGAACAACTTTTCCTTGCACAGAGGAAGAGACTCTATTAACTGGTTGGGACAAAACAGAATCAACAGAGTTGGTAGTATTCCTGAAGAGATCAGGCATCACAGAAAGAATACTAGACAAAAGTTCTTGTAACTGTAATAACATCTGGTAGAAAATCTGCAGTTGGTCAGGAGTCCTAGTGCAGAAGGTCAGAGAATCTCTGGAGAAAGAACTACGCTGCAGACATTGTGCCAATTGATGCTGAGTCGACTCCAGACCTTCCAAGCGTCCTGCGATATTGCTTAGGAGGTCCTGCGTCAGACAAACACTTTCGGCCGGGTCCATGTGGCCAGTTCCTACTGTCATGACTAAGGTTTTGTGAACCCGGTGCTAGCGAAGTCTGCGCGGGCGACTGGAGGACTACACGAATACCACCACTGACCTGGTTTGGAAGTGTTGTGGACTCGGGGTTTCTTCCGGTGACTGGGAAGAGGAACCGCAGCAGAGATGGCCGAATCTAGGTTCTCCTCATGCAGGAGTAGGTCGGCAGACAGGAGGCACGTGTGGACGCTGAAGGTCTCCTGAAAGACAGAACTGGAAAGGCACTGATGAAACAGTGAAGAATACCAGGTACAAAAGGGCACGGGGTGCTTGGAGACACTGAGGTGCTTGGAGACACTGAGGTGCTTGGAAACACTGGGGTGCGTAGAAACACTGGGGTGCGTAGAAACACTGAGATGCTTAGAGACACTGGGGTGCGTAGAGGCACTGGGGTGCGTAGAGACACTGGGGTGCTGAGGCACGGAGGTGCTGGAAGCACGGAGATGCTGAGGCACGGAGGTGCTGGAAGCACGGAGGTACTGAGGCACGGAGGTGCTGAGGCACGGAGGTACTGAGGCACGGAGGTGCTGGAAGCACGGAGATGCTGAGGCACGGAGGTGCTGGAAGCACGGAGATGCTGAGGCACGGAGGTGCTGGAAGCACGGAGGTACTGAGGCACGGAGGTACTGAGGCACGGAGGTGCTGGAAGCACGGAGATGCTGAGGCACGGAGATGCTGAGGCACGGAGGTGCTGGAAGCACGGAGGTACTGAGGCACGGAGGTGCTGAGGCACGGAGGTACTGAGGCACGGAGGTGCTGGAAGCACGGAGATGCTGAGGCACGGAGATGCTGAGGCACGGAGGTGCTGGAAACACGGAGGTACTGAGGCACGGAGGTGCTGAAAGCACGGAGGTACTGAGGCACGGAGGTGCTGAGGCACGGAGGTGCAGAGGCACGGAGGTACTGAGGCGCCGAGGCACGGAGGTGCCGAGGCACGGAGGTACTGAGGCACGGAGGTGCTGGAAGCACGGAGGTACTGAGGCACGGAGGTACTGAGGCACGGAGGTGCTGAGGCACGGGAGCTCTGGAGATCACAACCTTAGGGAGCTCAGCTAGAATGCTCACACATAGCTGTGTGTGACACAAGGAACTGGCCCAGATTCCAACTCAGCCTCCTGATTTATACTTCCTGGTCCTTGATGATTGGTGGGCAGGATTAGGTGATGTCACTGTCATGTGACTACTCTAGCCAAGGCTGTGATGTAGAATGAGGCCTAGCAGGCCAAGAGAACACTGAAGCCTGGACTTCTGCAAAACACAGGATGCTTGCTTTTAGATTACTGAATTCAGCCTCACACAGGAGATCACCACAGGTGGAGCTGATTACCTCTCAGGCAGAGAACTCAGGAAACTCAGTGCTGACAAGCTGTTTAACTCCGTGAGTGAAAAGACACAGGATCCAGGACAGAAAGCAGGGGTAAGTCACCAAATATGAGAATTACAGTCAGGATTGTGACAGTCCTGGAGTTCGTTTTGTCACTCTAGTTGTCTCACTCCTGTTTACCCGCTCCGTGCATCTTCCAAGTCGGATGAGGAGCTCATTCCGGAGAACTACCGGCAGTTCACAGATGTGTTCTCGGAACAGGCGGCCGATCAGTTACCACCCCATAGACCCTGGGACTGTCCCATTGAGCTTATCCCAGGGAAAATGCCACCCCGGGGATGCACATATCCCTTGTCATTACCCGAGACCCAAGCTATGTCGGACTATATCAAATCTAATCTACTGAAAGGATTAATTCGCCCCTCTACCTCCCCGGCTGGAGCAGGTTTCTTTTTCGTGAAGAAGAAGGACGGGGGGTAAAGACCATGTATTGATTATCGTGGCTTAAACGATATCACCGTTAAGAACAAATACCCTTTGCCGCTAATTACTGAGCTATTTGATAGGGTTTGTGGAGCCCACGTTTTCACTAAACTCGACTTAAGAGGAGCCTATAATCTGATACGTATCCGACAGGGGGACGAATGGAAGACGGCCATCAATACCAGGGACGGGCATTACGAATATCTGGTAATGCCGTTTGGCCTCAGCAATGCCCCTGCCGTTTTTCAGGGATTTGTAAATGAAATCTTCCGAGATATGTTATACCAAAGCGTAGTGGTGTACTTGGATGACATTCTGATATTTTCTAAGAATCTTGCAGAGCACAGAGTACAGGTCAAAGAAGTACTTCTTCGCTTACGAAGGAATTGTCTCTACGGCAAGATTTCCAAATGTATCTTTGAGGTCCCTTCGATTCCGTTCCTCGGTTATGTCATCTCGGGTACGGAGCTTTGCATGGATCCGGAAAAACTCACTGCCATTCGGGACTGGACTCAGCCTCTCTCCTTGAAAGCGGTACAAAGATTCCTGGGCTTTGCAAATTACTACCGGAAATTCATTAAGGGATTTTCTACCATTGTTGCACCCATTACTACCCTAACCAAAAAGGGGTCTGACCCAAGTCTCTGGTCTTCCGAAGCTGTAGAATCGTTTGCCCGGTTGAAATCAGCCTTTATGTCTGCTCCGGTACTCCAACAACCGAATTTCTCAAAACCATTCTTCTTGGAAGTCGATGCTTCCTCAGTAGGCATCGGTGCCGTCCTTTCACAGTACTCTTCTGATGGGAAGTTACATCCATGTGGTTTCCATTCTCGTAAGTTCTCTCCTGCTGAACGAAACTACACCATTGGAGATCAGGAACTTTTAGCAATAAAATCTGCCCTAGAAGAATGGAGGTACTTATTGGAAGGTGCTAAACACCTAATTACTATTTACACCGATCACAAGAACTTGTTGCATATCAAGACGGCCCAGTGCTTGAATCCCCGTCAAGCTAGATGGGCGCTCTTCTTCACTCGGTTCTCGTTCGTTATTAAGTACCGGGCCGGGACTCTTAACGCTAAGGCTGATGCTCTGTCTCGTTCTTTAACGGCCTCGGATGAGGAGAATTCCTTTGAAAAGAGTTTAATTCTCAGTCCAGTCTCTATTTCAGCAGCTCCCACCTCTCTGGGTCCTCCTCCTGGGAGAATGTCTGTACCAGTTGAATTTCGACCAAAGTTACTGCAGAGGGCTCATATCTCCAAGTTTTCCGGTCATCCTGGAGTTCAAAAAAATGTGTGAATTTCTACGAAGGTCATATTGGTGGGACACCATAAAGAAGGATATACAAGATTATGTCAATTCATGTCCTCAATGTGCTCAGCACAAAACTCTTCGTCTGCCTCCTGCGGGGTTGCTTCGTCCACTGTCCATTCCTAAGAAACCCTGGACCCATATTTCTATGGACTTTATTACCGAATTACCCCTCTCCAAGGGTTACAATACCATCTGGGTGATTATTGACCGCTTTTCAAAAATGGCACATTTTGTTCAGTTGACCGTTTTACCAACGGCTCCCAAGTTGGCTTTACTATTTATTCATGAACACTTCCGCCTGCACGGGTTACCTCGGGAGATAGTCTCTAATCGAGGGGTACAGTTCACTGCAAGATTTTGGAGGGCCCTCTGCTCAGCCTTACAAATAAAACTCAAGTTCTCATCTGCTTACCATCCACAAACCAATGGGCAAACTGAACGTGTCAATCAAGATTTAGAGACTTTTCTCCGCGTTTATCTCTCTCCTTCACAGGATGATTGGGTGGAACTGTTACCCTGGGCCGAGTTTGCCCATAATCATCTGTACCACTCTTCCACTGGTGAGTCCCCATTCTTCATTAATTACGGATTCTATCCACGAGTCCCAGAATTACCAATTTTTCCTTCGGAGGATGTTCCTGCTGCAGCTTCCACTCTCCGGCACTTCAGTCAAATCTGGAGTAGGGTTCATGCTAATCTCAAGAAATTCTCTGGCCGCTACAAATTCTTTGCGGATAGAAAACGGCGAGCAGCTCCTCAATACAAAGTTGGTGACAGGGTATGGCTCTCTACCCGCAATCTTCGTTTAAGAGTACCTGCTATGAAGTTTGCTCCGAGGTTCATCGGTCCTTACCCCGTTTTGCAAGTCCTGAACCCTGTTGTCTGCAAATTGGGATTGCCTTCCCATTTTCGGGTACCAATTTCTTTCCATGTTTCTCTCCTTCGCCCCCTCATTTTAAATCGGTTTCATTCGGAGTCTCCTAGCCCAACCTCGGTAGAGACTGAAGCTGGAACAGAATTTGAAATCAAAACTATTCTTGACTCTTGTTATCTTCACAAGAATTTACAGTATCTGGTAGAATGGAAAGGTTATAGTCCTGAGGAGAGGAGCTGGGTCAAAGCTTCTGAAGTCACTGCTCCCCGACTAGTCCGGAACTTTCATTCTAAACATCCAACGAAACCAGGAAAGTGTCCAGGGGCCACTCCTAGAGGAGGGGGTACTGTCACACTCGCGGCGCTGCGGCTGTCGCGCTTACCGCTCCGGGTGCGCTGGGTCTCCCGGCGGTCGTCGCCCCCGGTGGGCTCCGGGTCGTCGCGTCTTGCTGGCGCTGCCACCGACGGGTTCCCGGGGTGTGGGCGCCGCCATTGCGCCCGGCATCCACGGGAGCGCGGTGAGCGGGTGACGTCATCTGCCCCTTCCGCCAATCAGGAGAGGGCGGGAAGTTCAAAGGCAGACGCCGTACAGAGCCCCGGCACCTGAGTATCGTCTTTCCAATGATCACCAGTGCTAGCAGCGTTCAGCGTGTTCTCAAGCTGAACGTCTCCTGTGTTACAGAGTGTCTTTCAGTGGGACATTCCCTGTGCTACCAGCGTTACAGAGTATCTTTCAGTGGGACATTCCCTGTGCTACCAGCGTTACAGAGTATCTTTCAGTGGGACATTCCTTGTGCTACCAGCGTTACAGTGTATCACTCAGTGGAACCTTCCCTGTGCTACCAGCGTTACAGTGTATCACTCAGTGGAACCTTTCCTGTGCTACCAGCGTTACAGTGTATCACTCAGTGGAACCTTCCCTGTGCTACCAGCGTTACAAGTTCTTCATTCTTCTGTGTGCTTCTACATCGTTCTCAAATCTTCATTCATCTCTTCAGCATCGCTCACAAGTTCTTCATTCTTCTGTGTGCTTCAACATCGTTCTCAAATCTTCATTCATTTCTTCAACATCGCTCACAAGTTCTTCATTCTTCTGTGTACTTCAGCATCGCCCCCAAGCCTTGGCCACAACTAATTCTTTAGCATTACATGTCGGTTACAACAGCTAAGTTCTGCATGAGGAAAACCTACATCCGGCCATCCCTGCTCCGGCCCAGCTGTGGTTCCTCTTCCCGATCATCGGAAGAACCCCCGAGTTCTCAACACTCCCAACCCAGGTCAGTGACAAATCACTCCAGACACTAACACTATTTATGCACTCCCACTCTTTCGAAGAAACAAATATACAATTCTTCTGCAAAAATTAGGTTTGAACTTTAAATTCTGATATGACAAATACCTGTGCATCAGGAAAACACGTACCACTGATCGCTAATGTGACCAAAAGCGCTATATTCTACTACACCCATGTAACACCAGCCTTGCAGAGGTGTAAAGTCTCTTAACTCAGTGTAATTGCCCTGGAGCTTGGCAATGATAGGGAACATTCCACTTTTCTATATTTATATAATAGTACTGTATATTATCATATAAAACATGCTAAAAGCATCACTCAGACATGTTTTATTTCGATATTTTTATGCAGAGCAGGGAGCCAGAAGTAGTGCATGCTATTCCACTGTGCAACCAGGAGGGCAGATAAATATCAAGGAACAGTGTAACCATAAGATGATGATACAATGTTGGGTTGCCAGTTCTACTGAGAAACTGATGGATGTCGCTGTTCTGAAATGCACATCTTGGCCATAACGTGGGATTGAATTGCTCCACCACCCCTATGTGTGGTTGGAGGAAGAGTTACTCTTCTGAGATTTACCTTGCAAGTCCTTTTTTTTACTAATGGGTTCAACCAGGGCTGCCATCAGGGGGGTACTGGGGCACAATTATCCCAGGTCCTGCTGCTCTGGCATGCCGCCCGCCACTGCCACCTGCCACTGCCTGTTACTAAGAGGGACCCCGCTTAGTATTGAAAATGTCCCTCCCAAAATTTTGAGGAGGGACATTTTCAAAATGTTGAAAGGGGCAGACCCCCCCTAGGACAGCAGACACGTGGTGGCGGCAGTGGGCGTTACCCTGACAGAGAGCAAAAACCGTGCACAGAGGTGCTGATTTATGTTTTTGCTGGTGGGTGCTCCAGCCTGTGACGCCCCCCTGATAGCCGCCGCAGTCAATCACCTTTTATGGTGAAGGGTAGCGCATGCACACTATGGGGTCAGGTGTAATGCTGGTTGCAAGGAGGGTGTAATGGTAGTTGCCAGGGCTAATGCTAGTTTCCAGTGGTGTGTAATGCTAGTTGCCTGGGGTAATGGTCATTTTGAGGGGTGTGTACAGCCAGCCACAGTTAACCAGCCGGCTTGACAGCTTCTGCCAGCTCCCTTGCCCGCCTGCTCGCTTCCTTTCCTCCTTGGGGGGGGGGGGGGGGGGGGGGGGAGTGGGACATATGGTGACAGGGGCATAACTGTGGGGCATAGTATGGTGACAGGGGCATTACTGTGTGGGGCATAATATATTACCCCACTGTTCAGATAAGCTTTCTTTTCTCTAATATATATACACGAGCTTGGGAAACAAGGATTAATATTGTGCCACTTGTGATACACACAGATATGTTAAAAGACTGGATTTTTTAGCAATCTTGGACACTCCCCTCTGTACCTAATGGGGCGTCAAGCTGGTTCCTTCAAATAAATACAGGGATGGTGATTCCCTGGATGAGATTTGTTAAAAACGGGGGAGATGAAGGATATATAGCGACCCAGGTGTCAGTATAATGGGGGTCATTCCGAGTTGTTCGCTCGCAAGTGAATTTTAGCAGATTTGCTCATGCTAAGCCGCCGCCTACTGGGAGTGAATCTTAGCATCTTAAAATTGCGAACGATGTATTCGCAATATTGCGATTACACACCTCGGGGTATATTTACTAACATTCGTAATTCTCCCGATTTGGTGGGAGAATAATCACGAATGACATCGAAAGTGTAAAACTGCAACTTTTTGAATTTATTACGACTAATTTACTAAGCTGCCGTATTCTGCATTTTCGGGTTTTCCGATGTCGATGTCATTCGTTTTTTTAGGCAATGTTTTACGTGAGTGACTTGTAAAACACTGCCGACTTTAATACAATGAATCTCGGCCGGATCTGAGAGATCCGTGCTGGGCTTCATTGTGCACTTTGTTTAAAAAAAAAATACAGTTTAAATGTTAAAAAAAAATTGCGTGGGGTCCCCCCTCCTAAGGCAAACCAGCCTCGGGCTCTTTGAGCCGATCCTGGTTGCAGAAATATGGGGAAAAAATGGACAGGGGTTCCCCCATATTTAAGCAACCAGCATCAGGCTCTGCGCCTGGTCCTGGTTCCAAAAATACGGGGGACAAAAAGCGTAGGGGTCCCCCGTATTTTTAAAACCAGCACCGGGCTCCACTAGCTGGACAGATAATGCCACAGCCGGGGGTCACTTTTATATAGTGCCCTGCGGCCGTGGCATCAAATATCCAACTAGTCACCCCTGGCCGGGGTACCCTGGGGGAGTGGGGACCCCTTCAATCAAGGGGTCCCCCCCCAGCCACCCAAGGGCCAGGGGTGAAGCCCGAGGCTGTCCCCCCCATCCAATAGGCTGCGGATGGGGGGCTGATAGCCTTTGTGAAAAGTGTTTGATATTGTTTTTAGTAGCAGTACTACAAGGCCCAGCAAGCCTCCCCCGCAAGCTGGTACTTGGAGAACCACAAGTACCAGCATGCGGCGGAAAAACGGGCCCGCTGGTACCTGTAGTACTACTACTAAAAAAATACCCAAAAAAAGACAATACACACACACCTTGAAAGTAAAGTTTTATTACATCCATCCACACAAACATACATACATACTTACCTTATGTTCACATGAGGGTCGGTCCTCTTCTCCAGTAGAATCCATGGGGTACCTGTTGAATAAATTATACTCACCAGATCCAGGGTACCAGGCTCCTCGGATAATCCTTTTGTAATCCACGTACTTGATTAAAAAAATAAAACGGATACCCGAGCCACGCACTGAAAGGGGACCCATGTTTTCACATGGGTCCCCTTTCCCCGAATGCCAGAAACCCACTCTGACTGATGTCTAAGTGGGTTTCTTCAGCCAATCAGGGAGCGCCACGTTGTAGCATCCTCCTGATCGGCTGTGTGCTCCTGTACTGTCTGACAGGCGGCACACGGCAGTGTTACAATGTAGCGCCTATGCGCTCCATTGTAACCAATGGTGGGAACTTTCTGCTCAGCGGTTGACCGAAAGTGACCTCACCGCTGAGCAGAAAGTTCCCACCATTGGTTACAATGGAGCGCATAGGCGCTACATTGTAACACTGCCGTGTGCCGCCTGTCAGACAGTACAGGAGCACACAGCCGATCAGGAGGGTGCTACAATGTGGCGCTCCCTGATTGGCTGAAGAAACCCACTTAGACATCAGTCAGAGTGGGTTTCTGGCATTCGGGGAAAGGGGACCCATGTGCAAACATGGGTCCCCTTTCAGTGCGTGGCTCGGGTATCCGTTTTATTTTTTTAATCAAGTACGTGGATTACAAAAGGATTATCCGAGGAGCCTGGTACCCTGGATCTGGTGAGTATAATTTATTCAACAGGTACCCCATGGATTCTACTGGAGAAGAGGACCGACCCTCGTGTGAACATAAGGTAAGTATGTATGTATGTATGTTTGTGTGGATGGATGTAATAAAACTTTACTTTCAAGGTGTGTGTGTATTGTCTTTTTTTGGGTATTTTTTTAGTAGTAGTACTACAGGTACCAGCGGGCCCGTTTTTCCGCCGCATGCTGGTACTTGTGGTTCTCCAAGTACCAGCATGCGGGGGAGGCTTGCTGGGCCTTGTAGTACTGCTACTAAAAACAATATCAATCACTTTTACAAAAAGGCTATCAGCCCCCCATCCGCAGCCCATTGGATAGGGGGGACAGCCTCGGGCTTTACCCCTGGCCCTTGGGTGGCTGGGGGGGGGGACCCCTTGATTGAAGGGGTCCCCACTCCCCCAGGGTACCCCGGCCAGGGGTGACTAGTTGGATATTTGATGCCACGGCCGCAGGGCACGGTATAAAAGTGACCCCCGGCTGTGGCATTATCTGTCCAGCTAGTGGAGCCCGGTGCTGGTTTTAAAAATACGGGGGACCCCTACGCTTTTTGTCCCCCGTATTTTTGGAACCAGGACCAGGCGCAGAGCCTGATGCTGGTTGCTTAAATATGGGGGAACCCCTGTCCATTTTTTCCCCATATTTCTGCAACCAGGATCGGCTCAAAGAGCCCGAGGCTGGTTATGCTTAGGAGGGGGGACCCCACGCAATTTTTTTTCAAAAAATTAACACTTTCCCACCCCTTCCCACTGATATACATGCACGGATCTCATGGATCCGTGCATGCCTATCCAATCACGGCTCAAAAAAGCAGGTCTGTTTTTTTTTAGCACTTTTTTACGAGTTGTATTTTTTCACGGCAGTGTTTTTTTTTTTTTTGCTTTGCACTTCTTAGTAAATGACCGAGATTCATATCTAAACAGCCGCGTTTTGACCGATGGTGTATTCATTCGTATTTTTATTCTTTGACTTGCAAAAAAATACGAATGGCCTCATCACTGCCGTGATTTCTGCTTAGTAAATTCCCGAGATGACACTTTGAAGAAAAAACGGCATCTCGGTCAAAATTGGGACCTTAGTAAATATACCCCCTCGTAGCAGTTTCTGAGTAGCTTCAGACTTACTCGGCATCTGCGATCATTTCACTGCTTGTCGTTCCTGGTTTGACGTCACAAACACACCCAGTGTTCGCCCAGACACCCCCCCGTTTCTCCAGCCACTCCTGCGTTTTTTCCGGAAACGGTAGCGTTTTTTCCCACACGCCCATAAAACGGCCTGCTTCCGCCCAGTAACACCCATTTCCTGTCAATCACATTACGATCGCCAGAACGATGAAAATGCCGTGAGTAAAATTCCTAAGTGCATAGCAAATTTACTTGGCGCAGTTGCAGTGCGGACATTGTGCATGCGCATTAAGCGGAAAATCGCTGCGATGCGAAGATTTTTACCGAGCGAACAACTCGGAATGACCCCCCATAAGTATATAGTTGCCAATATAAGTAAAAAAGGTATTTATTCACGTAAAATTAAAAATACAGGAAAAACATCTAAAAAAATGGGACAATGATAAAACATCACCTTTACCTACCTCAATTAAGATAAGAAAAAAATTCTTATACTTGCTCTTATACTTGCTTTTATTGTAGTTTTATATAATTCATTTAAGTGCTTTTAGTTCATTTGTGTTTTATCATTGTCCCATTTTTTTAGATGTTTTTCCTGCATTTTTAATTTTACGTGAATAAATACCTTTTTTACTTATATTGGCAACTATATACTTATTATACTGACACCTGGGTCGCTATATATCCTTCATCTCCCCCGTTTTTAATATATACATGAGCATTTACTTATGGTCTTGTGTCCTGTTTGTTAATTGGACTACACTGTTTGTTTTTGTATTTTATCTTTCATGTACTTTGGATCTATATTAAAAATGTGAAACTTCATATGGCTGATGACCTCATGTGGATCATTACTAGAACCTGAGATAAGCCTTTTGAAATATTTAATTTGGTACGGGTCCACCTAAATTTGGATATATACACTTTGGTGGTGTTAACACATTATTACAAAAGGAGGTGCTCTTGTCTTTCTTTTTTATATTTTAGGTTGGAGAAGTTGGTGTACATCTGGATGAGGAGCTTGGCCGTCCCATATTAGTGGATTTTTCTGTGCTTGAGTTCCTGTCGTGAACGTTTTGAGTGCTTAAAATACACATTGGCCTAACGCCTGCTTTTGTTTATTCTCTCTCTCTACTTAATTTTTTTATTCATTTTGTGGGGGGTGGTGCCTATTTTGTCAGTCCCGGGACCCACGATTTCTGATGGCAGCCCTGGGTCCAACAAATGTATGACCTTTCCTAAATATAACAAACTCTTGCTTTGAAGAACAAGGTAGAATCACTAGGGAATCACTTGGTTGGCACATTGGGCCTTATTCAGGTTTGTTAGCATACCGAGAAAAAGCAAGCAACAGGTCAAAACCATATTGCGTTGCATTGCATTTGAGGCAGATGTAACATGTGCAGAGAGATTTAGATTTGCATGAGGTGTTTTCAAACTGATATCTAAATTTCAGTGTTCAAATGAAGCAGCCAGTATTTACCCTGCACAGAAACAATATAACCCACCCAAATCTATCTATCTCTGCACATGTTACATCTGCCCCACCTGCAGTGCAACATGGTTTTGTCCATTTGCTTGCTTTTTTGGTTTGCTAACAAACCTGAATAACCCCCATCATCCAAAGATGGCTTATGACAAGACTGATGCAAAGAGGTCACAAAAACAGAACAGAAAGACAAGCCTGGGTCAGAGGTCTGGAGTCATATATCAAAAAATAAAATAGAAATTGGTAGGCCGTCACACTGTAATTTCTGAGGATATGAAGTCTATATGTGTTCTTTTTCGCCAGTTAGGTTAGATCCGTTTTGACAAAGGCATATGGTTATAGCTGGCATGGTATCCTGGCAACTTTATAGGTTTATGGGTCACACAGGAAAGAACAGCAACAAAGGTACAATGCTTACCTCCCAACTGTCCCAATTTTCGCGGGACAGTCCCATTTTGTGGGGACCATCCCGCTGTCCCACCTGCGGGCCGTAGTGTCCTGTGGTGGGGTGTGTGTGTGTGTGTGGGGGGGGAGGGGGGCAGTTGGGAGGCTCCGTCACTCACTGCTCTGCTCACAGAGTGCTGGGCATGCCATCTCAGTGACAAAAATGGGGGCGTAGCTCACGATCGCTGCACTCCCACAAGCAACGCCCCCTTTTCCCAACTACGCCACACCAAAGTACCTCCTTCCCCATGCAAAAAGTTTGGAGGTATGCCAAAGCTCTTGGTCCCATAATAGTTAGTGAGTCCCTTCTGCACAATAATGAGAAGAGAGTTCTCCATTCTTACAGGTGCTTTGTTCTTATGAGCAGTGGTGCAGAGAGCGGGAGGTGGCCAGGTACTATTTACCCAGGGCTGATGGAGGGTCCCCCCACTGTAACCTGGCAGCAGCAACTGCAGCTCTTCCCCTCAGCCCAGCACACACTGCTGTGTGCTGGGCTGCAGTGTGGTCCGGGAGGCACTTACTATTTTTTCTCTGTAATTTTTTCTAAGAGTGCAGGGCCATGCCTCCCATGATTAGGCCACGCACCCTGAAAAGTACCAGGGCCCCTCCAGGCTCTCTACTGCCCTGCTTATAAGTAACCGCCCCAACCCTTCCCCCACTGTGTAACACTCAGGGCCGGTTCTAGACCTTGTGGTGCCCAGGGCGAAAGTTCCCTTTGTGGCCCCTCCCCGACAGGCAAAACAGGGTGCAAGGGGCGTGGCATCATAGGGAAGGGGCATGGCCACAGTTATGCCCCCTCTGGTTGTGCCCCCTGTAGCTGTACCCCCAGTAGAGTTATACTCCCTGTAGCTGTACCGCCAGTAGAGTTGTGCCCCCTGTGGCTGTACAGCCAGTAGAGTTGTGTCCCATGTAGCTGTACCCCCAGTAGAGTTGTGCCCCCTGTAGCAATACCCCCAGTAGAGTTGTGCCCCCTGTAGCTGTACCCCCAGTAGAGTTGTGCCCCCTGAAGTTTTGTCCACTGTAGCTGTACCCTGGACAGTACAGACATGACTGAGGACATGAGTATAGGACCCCGGGGACTGCGGAACAGGCATCACCCACCTGCTGGAAGCGTGGCCTCCCCAACACGAACAGAGGGTCGCCCACCATGTCCGCCCCCGCCACAGTGGAAGTGGGGAGCTGCAGTCCTGGAGTCCCCGGCTGCTCCTGCCCTCATTTCCCGGCTGCCACTGCTGTGTGACTGGGGGAGGAGCGGCCCGGCCGGAGCTGCTCAGAGGCTGCCCGCTGCGCGTGACGGCAGACGCTGCCCCGCTGGCCAATGGGAGGTGAAGTCCAGTCAGGCGCAGCAAGGGTCAGGCGGCGCAGCTTTGGCAATGCCCCTCAGGATGCATGCGCCCTGGGCAAGAATCCTGCTCCTGGTAACACTGAGGCCCATGGGTGGGATGGCAGGATGATGACAGAAAAGCAGGTTTGCCCCCCACCCAAATTGGAATGGGACTATAACACATACTACTAAGAAGCAGACACTAAGGCCCAGAGATCTTGTGTTCAAATCCTGGCAGTGCTTTCAAAAAGTACTATCCTAGGTGCTTGCTGAATACTAAACCTATACAAATATAGAATAATGTATACACCTGGCGCCACTCTCCTCAAAATAATTAGCAGCTAGTCTCGGGGATTAAGTTCCAAATACCCCAAATTTAGAAGCAAAAAAGAAGAAATGAGACAGCGCTTCTTACTTTGAAAGATTTTTTATATATATATAAAACACAATAAATTTCAATATCACATATAAATACCGGCCAGTATTATTTAAAAAACAATTATGTATTTATATTACACAATCTAAAACAACCACAACCACTTAATACTTTATGGAGCTGCCAATTTCAATACTCTATTGGCTACAATACAGCTGTAGTTTTAACTTGCACAAATATTCATCTATCCTCTATGGAGACAAATTTACAGGTATAATATATAGGTCAAAGTCCCACTGTAATTATTTCCAGCACAGTTCTTTTAGGTACAACATGCAAGTGTACCAATCAATTCAAACGGTATTAGGCAGTCCTGTAAGCATGCCAGAGCAATAGCAAGATGTTATAACGTATTAGTAGAAGGCAGATCTTTCCAGCACATTTAAGCCATGCACCAATTTAACTGGTGGTTAGTGTGTAGCAGTTCTTTTAGGTGCACCATGCAAAGCACCAATTACCTCTCACAGCTACTCCTCTCCCTTGGAGCCTTGCCTGTGCTCCAAGGCTGCTGTATGGAGTCCGTTCTGTTCCCCCTTAGCACTGGGATGTTAAATTGAATGTGAGCCGGCCGGCTTTCAAACAATGCTGCAGGAGTACTTTTCTCTCCCAAGGTGTTCTGCTCGTGACAAATGCGTTTCTCCGCCTCCTCATTAGCATCGGCGGCTTCCTCAGTGTCAGAAGTGCTTATGTGCATAGTTTGATCTTTAAATACTCATATTCGCGGCTCGCGCATGCGCACTGCACCCGCGATTCAAGCCTCTATCTCAGTCTGATTTCTACGTCCGCGGCTCGCGCATGCGCACTGCGCCCGCGATTCAAGCCTCTCTCTCAGGCTTGTTGTTTCCCATAAAGGCACAGAGCCAAGCCTCGTTTTTATTACATCTCGGTACAACTTTTTCTTTTGCCTCCATCTAGGCTTAATCCATATACCCAAGCCTCCTTTTCATTCAGGAAGTATTAAATGGGCTCCCAATATATCAGCATTATCTTTATTCCATACTGTTCTATTCACAATATAAATAACATATAAACCTAGACACATAAACATTTAATTAAAAAATAAAATATTACTACTAGTGTTACCCTCTCATACATTGGTATTTAGTCCAGTCCGCATCTCTAGTGCCCCCTACGGGGCTCTTTCTTCATCACACTTTATATATCCATATGAATTTATTTTCCTACATATATCAATTAATCAATAATACATAAGTAAATAAATTAATCTATTACTCCAAGTTTTTTTAAAACATTTTTTTAACAAATAGTCATAAATTATGGTTTTAATATATAGATGAAAATCCTCCCTATGATTTTGATTAATCCATTAAATTAATACTACAACTCATCCCCCACCTCTATTTCCTTTAACCCCCCCCACCCAAATTTTTTTTTATCAACCACCCACCACATGATTCTTCAATGATCCAATATTCCCTACATATTAATACCTTAGTCTAACCCCTTTCCCCATGTGTACATATCTCACACCCCATTTAATTCCACTGTGTCACTTAGGCCCCCAGGCATCAGTGTTCCCATTCTAAAAATCCAGTATGCCTCTCGTCTGCACAATAGACTATAACGATCTCCACCCCGTGTTGTATTATTTATTTGTTCTATAGCCATCATCCTGCAATTATCAAAGTTAGAATTCTGGCACTGCATGATGTGGCTAGACAATGGATGCCTGGTGCCCTTAATAACATTCCTCCGATGTTCCATGTATCTAATATGCATGGTTCGTGTGGTCCTCCCCACATATTGTTTTCCACAAAAATATGTGATTACATATATAATATATGTCGAATTACAGTTCAAGAAACTTTTTACTTGTCATTCTTCCCCTGTATTGGATGATATATACATTTTACTATTTCTCGGCATCTTCGCACATGGGGGGTCATTCCGAGTTGTTCGCACGCAAGCTGCTTTTAGCAGCTTTACACATGCTAAGCCGCCGCCTACTGGGAGTGAATCTTAGCTTCTTAAAATTGCGAATGAAAGATTCTCTAAATTGCGACCACACACCTCTTAGCAGTTTCTGAGTAGCTCCAGACTTACTCGGCATCTGCGATCAGTTCAGTGCTTGTCGTTCCTGGTTTGACGTCACAAACACACCCAGCGTTCGGCCAGACACTCCTCCGTTTCTCCAGCCACTCCCGCGTTTTTCCCAGAAACGGTAGCGTTTTTTCGCACACACCCATAAAACGGCCTGTTTCCGCCCAGAAACACCCACTTCCTGTCAATCACATTACGATCACCAGAACGAAGAAAAAAACACGTAATGCCGTGAGTAAAATTCCTAACTGCATAGCAAATTTACTTGGTGCAGTCGCACTGCGGACATTGCGCATGCGCATTAGCGACTAATCGCTCCGTTGCGAGAAAAAAATACAGAGCGAACAACTCGGAATGACCCCTATGATACACAATTTATCTTTCCACATCTGTGGAACCCCACAGGTTTTTCAGATAACCACATATTTTCTGATCTTTTCCTCTTTATATTTTCAAAGTGACTGGGTACTAATTTGGACCGCAGATTTTCTGCCTTCCAGAAGATTGTGTGGCCTTTCGGATCTATTTCTGTCTTTAGAGTATTATCCAGCATCAATAGGGCTGTATTCTTTTTTATTACTTGCTCTATTTGACGGGCAGAACCATTAAACTGTGTAATGAACGACAAATTTCTCTTGTCTTTTTCTTTTTTCATATTCCTCTTTTTAGGCTCCAATAGAATAGTTCTCTCTATCTTTTCTACTTCAGCTATATCTTTTTCCAATTTTACTTGCGAATAGCCTTGTTCTATAAAAGATCTCATGAGAGTTCTTGCTTGTATACGATACAACTCCACTGAGCTACAATTCCTCCTCATGTGGATAAACTGACCACGGGGAATATTTTCTTTCCAGCTCTTCTTATGAGAACTGGTGTAATGCAAATAATTATTTTGGTCAACAGACTTACTAAATGTTTTGGTCTGAAGTTCCTCTCCTTCTACGTAAAGCTCTATATCCAAGAAACTTATCACCGTGTTACTATATTTATGTGTAAATTTTAATCCAAACTCATTCTCATGAAGTCCTTCCGTGAATTTGAAAAGTGTATTTAAATCTCCACCCCAAATAATAAATAAATCATCTATAAAACGGCCATAGTATACCAGATCCGCACCGAGCCCGCCCCCCCCACACATGTTGGTCCTCAAAAACCTCCATGTATAGGTTCGCGAGACTCGGCGCGAATCTAGCACCCATGGCCACACCTCGTGTCTGTAAATAATATTGTGCATCAAATAAAAAATAATTGTGAGATAATATAAATGTTATAGAGTCCAATATAAACCCACATAGGGAATCAGAGATCCCATCCTTCAGCAGATACTTTTCTACTGCTTTAATCCCACCATTATGTGGGATATTGGAATACAGGGATTCAACATCACAAGTAATCAGGTAATATTCTTTTTTCCAAGGAATCTTATTAATTATGTTTAGAAAATGTTGAGTGTCTTTAATATGGGACCTCAGATTCCCCACGTGGTCCTGCAAAAAGTGATCAACAAAAAAAGATAAATCATTAGTGAGGGACCCAATTCCCGAAATAATAGGACGACCCGGTGGATTAATAAGTGTTTTGTGTCTTTTGGGCAAATAATAAAACGTGGCAGTGATAGGGTGTGGACATAACAGAAAATTAAAAGTTTCCTTGGATATAGCGCCACGCATAAGGGCATTATCCAGCAATTCCATATATTCCTTATGGAATCGGGCGGTGGGGTTAGTTTTCAATTTACAATAGAATTTATTATCATTCAATTGTCTATAGCATTCTTTTGTATAATCCTCTATATCCAATATAACCATCCCACCGCCCTTATCCGCTTGTTTTATTATAATCTCTTTATTTTGCTGTAAACATTTCATCGCTTTTCTTTCCCCTGAGGTCAGATTGTCCCCATATGGATTTCTTTCTGATTTTTCACATATTTTCCTAAAGCTAGCAAGGGTTGCTTCATAGAAACTATCTACATAAGGGCCCCTATATTGTAGTGGATAAAAATCCGATCTTTTTTTAAACGGTTTAGTGACATCGTATACACATATTTCTCTACCACATTCACCCTCCGCTTCCTGCTGTAATGATTGTAAGATCCCAACCGCTATGTCATCATCCCGATCTAGAATGATGGGACTTTCTTTACTCTTTTGTGTTTTTAAGGACTTCAATGCAAAATACCTTTTGCGATTTAGAGTTCGGACATAGCGGTTGAGATCCACAAATAATCTAAATAAATTAGGTTTAGCGGTTGGGGCATAATTCATACCCTTTTCTAGAACATTTATTTCCTCTTGTGTTAATGTTTTCTTCGATAAGTTGAATATACCTTTTCCTGTTTTTTCCATAGGGGTTACCTTCTGCAAGGAGTCTTGTTTCTGTTTACCTCCCCCTCTTCTACATCGTCTCCTTCTCCGTTTCTGCTTCTCTTTCTCTGGGATTTCGCTACCTGCCAGGAATTTGGTTCCTGGTACCTGTTTCCCCCTAAAAAAAACTTTATTCCCTGGGGTGGAGTCATAGTCATCTTCTGTTTCTGAAGGTTTGGTGAATTTTCTAAACCTCTCCTTATATGTGTGGGGCCTTTCGTTGTAATTCTCCAGAACCTGAAATCTATTTGCATGTACCCAGTTCCTATTTTGACTTCCTCTCTGGTATGCTCTTCCCTCTTTTTTGTAATTTTGGTGCGAACTATTAACCTGCTTGTTTATATTCCTCCTATAACCTACTGGTTTAGAATACGAGGTGGAATATTCCTGTTCCCTTACTTTAAATCTCTTATTATAATTGTGAATGTTTCCACTTTTATAGTCTGAGACATCCCTTTCCATCTTATTCTCCTTTCTTGTTATTAAGGACTGTTCAAACTCTTCTAGTTTCTTATTCACTTTTTGATCTCTGACCTTATATTCTTCAGATTTTTCATAAACTTTAAGTAGGGTGTGGACTTTTTCAATCTCTAATTGTAACTCATTAACTCTTTGTTCTCTATATTTTATAAGTATCTTTATTACATTTTTGGAACAATTATCTAATTTATTGTTCCACTCTTCCGTGAAATCTTTGTCTTCCTTAAAGGTGGATTCTTTCAAAATCCTCAACCCCCTAAGTATAAGATTATCATGTAAATATTTTTGTAGGGATATCTGGTCCCACCATTGTTTGGTCTCTGTCATGCACAGATGTTCCAATTTATTGAATAAGCTATGCATTTCCGTTGATTCACCATGTGCAACATCTGTGGTGGGATGTTGCTTCCCCTTGAGATAGTAATTACGTCTCTCTAATCTATTCACAATACATGTAAATTGTGCCATTGTATAGATGCGGACTATAATGGACTGAAACCTCTGTATGAGAGCAAAATAACTGATAATTATACACCTTTAAAATTTAAAATTTAACGATATTAAATCACCTTAATAAAACAGGGATAGTGGCAGCCTGTGGAAGGAACTATTCACATGTCAATCTCTAAAAAAATGTATACACCTGTCGCCACTCTCCTCAAAATAATTAGCAGCTAGTCTCGGGGATTAAGTTCCAAATACCCCAAGCTTCTTACTTTGAAAGATTTTTTATATATATAAAACACAATAAATTTCAATATCACATATAAATACCGGCCAGTATTATTTAAAAAACAATTATGTATTTATATTACACAATCTAAAACAACCACAACCACTTAATACTTTATGGAGCTGCCAATTTCAATACTCTATTGGCTACAATACAGCTGTAGTTTTAACTTGCACAAATATTCATCTATCCTCTATGGAGACAAATTTACAGGTATAATATATAGGTCAAAGTCCCACTGTAATTATTTCCAGCACAGTTCTTTTAGGTACAACATGCAAGTGTACAAATCAATTCAAACGGTATTTTATTTGATGCACAATATTATTTACAGACACAGGGTGTGGCCATGGGTGCTAGATTCGCGCCGAGTCTCGCGAACCTATACATGGGGGTTTTTGAGTACCAACATGTGTGGGGGGGCGGGCTCGGCGCGGATCTGGTATACTATGGCCATTTTATAGATGATTTATTTATTATTTGGGGTGGAGATTTAAATACACTTTTCAAATTCACGGAAGGACTTAATGAGAATGAGTTTGGATTAAAATTTACACATAAATATAGTAACACAGTGATGAGTTTCTTGGATATAGAGCTTTACGTAGAAGGAGAGGAACTTAAGACCAAAACATTTAGTAAGTCTGTTGACCAAAATAATTATTTGCATTACACCAGTTCTCATAAGAAGAGCTGGAATGAAAATATTCCCCGTGGTCAGTTTATCCGCATGAGGAGGAATTGTAGTTCAGTGGAGTTGTATCGTATAGAAGCAAGAACTCTCATGAGATCTTTTATAGAACAAGGCTATTCGCAAGAAAAATTGGAAAAAGATATAGCTGAAGTAGAAAAGATAGAGAGAACTATTCTATTGGAGCCTAAAAAGAGGAATATGAAAAAAGAAAAAGACAAGAGAAATTTGTCGTTCATTACACAGTTTAATGGTTCTGCCCGTCAAATAGAACAAGTAATAAAAAAGAATACAGCCCTATTGATGCTGGATAATACTCTAAAGACAGAAATAGATCCGAAAGGCCACACAATCTTCCGGAAGGCAGAAAATCTGCGGTCCAAATTAGTACCCAGTCACTTTGAAAATATAAAGTGGAAAAGATCAGAAAATATGTGGTTATCTGAAAAACCTGTGGGGTTCCACAGATGTGGAAAGATAAACTGTGTAATATGTGCAAAGATGCCGAGAAATAGTAAAATGTATATATCATCCAATACAGGGGAAGAATTCCAAGTAAAAAGTTTCTTGAACTGTAATTCGACATATATATGTAATCACATGTTTTTGTGGAAAACAATATGTGGGGAGGACCACACGAACCATGCATATTAGATACATGGAACATCGGAGGAATGTTATTAAGGGCACCAGGCATCCATTGTCTAGCCACATCATGCAGTGCCAGAATTCTAACTTTGATAATTACAGGATGATGGCTATAGAACAAATAAATAATACAACACGGGGTGGAGATCGTTATAGTCTATTGTGCAGATGAGAGGCATACTGGATTTTTAGAATGGGAACACTGATGCCTGGTGGCCTAAATGACACAGTGGAATTAAATGGGGTGTGAGATATGTACACATGGGGAAAGGGGTTAGACTAAGGTATTAATATGTAGGGAATATTGGATCATTGAAGAATCATGTGGTGGGTGGTTGATAAAAAAAATTTTGGGCGGGGGGGGGTTAAAGGAAATAGAGGTGGGGGATGAGTTGTAGTATTAATTTAATGGATTAATCAAAATCATAGGGAGGATTTTCATCTATATATTAAAATCATAATTTATGACTATTTGTTAAAAATTTTTTTTTTAAACTTGGAGTAATAGATTAATTTATGTACTTATGGATTATTGATTAATTGATATATGTAGGTTAATCAATTCATATGGATATATAAAGTGTGATGAAGAAAGAGCCCCATAGGGGGCACTAGAGATGCGGACTGGACTAAATACCAATGTATGAGAGGGTAACACTAGTAGTAATATTTTATTTTTTAATTAAATGTTTATGTGTCTAGGTTTATATGTTATTTATATTGTGAATAGAACAGTATGGAATAAAGATAATGCTGATATATTGGGAGCCCATTTAATACTTCCTGAATGAAAAGGAGGCTTGGGTATATGGATTAAGCCTAGATGGAGGCAAAAGAAAAAGTTGTACCGAGATGTAATAAAAATGAGGCTTGACTCCGTGCCTATATGGGAAACAACCAGCCTGAGAGAGAGGCTTGAATCGCAGGCGCAGTGCGCATGCGCGAGCCGCGAACATAGAAATTAGACTGAGATAGAGGCTTGAATCGCGGGCGCAGTGCGCATGCGTGAGCCGCAAATATGAGTATTTAAAGATCAAACTATGCACATAAGCACTTCTGACACTGAGGAAGCCGCCGATGCTAATGAGGAGGCGGAGAAACACATTTGTCACGAGCAGAACACCTTGGGAGAGAAAAGTACTCCTGCAGCATTGTTTGAAAGCCGGCCGGCTCACATTCAATTTAACATCCCAGTGCTAAGGGGGAACAGAACGGACTCCATACAGCAGCCTTGGAGCACAGGCAAGGCTCCAAGGGAGAGGAGTAGCTGTGAGAGGTAATTGGTGCTTTGCATGGTGCACCTAAAAGAACTGCTACACACTAACCACCAGTTAAATTGGTGCATGGCTTAAATGTGCTGGAAAGATCTGCCTTCTACTAATACGTTATAACATCTTGCTATTGCTTTGGCATGCTTACAGGACTGCCTAATACCGTTTGAATTGATTGGTACACTTGCATGTTGTACCTAAAAGAACGGTGCTGGAAATAATTACAGTGGTACTTTGACCTATATATTATACCTGTAAATTTGTCTCCATAGAGGATAGATGAATATTTGTGCAAGTTAAAACTACAGCTGTATTGTAGCCAATAGAGTATTGAAATTGGCAGCTCCATAAAGTATTAAGTGGTTTTGGTTGTTTTAGATTGTGTAATATAAATACATAATTGTTTTTTTAAATAATACTGGCCG
Source organism: Pseudophryne corroboree (assembly GCF_028390025.1). Classification (NCBI taxonomy): domain Eukaryota; kingdom Metazoa; phylum Chordata; class Amphibia; order Anura; family Myobatrachidae; genus Pseudophryne; species Pseudophryne corroboree. The sequence continues at coordinate 264,687,916 of NC_086447.1, read as the reverse complement.
GTATTTATATGTGATATTGAAATTTATTGTGTTTTATATATATAAAAAATCTTTCAAAGTAAGAAGCACTGTCTCATTTCTTCTTCTTTTTCTTCTTTTTTGCTATACAAATATTGGACGGAAATGTGGCATTGGTTCGCACATAGGGCCTAATTCAGAGTTGATCGTAGCTGCAAATTTGTTAACAGTTGGGCAAAACCATATGCACTGCAGAGAGTTAGATATGGGTGGGGTGTGTTCAAACTGAAATCTAAAGTATTTACCCTGCACAGAAACAAAATAACCCAAATCTTACTCTCTCTGCAAATGTTATATGTCACATCTGCAGTGCACATGGGGCCTAAATGTAGCACATCTACGATCAGTCTTCAGACATGCGGAGGGACGTCCAGCACAGAGCTAGTCCACCCCGCATGTCAGGCCCACCACTCGCACATGTACAAAAGCATCGCGGCTTTAGCTCCCTACCAGCGCAACTCCTGCACGCGGGCAGGGAGCTACTCCTCGCTGCCCAGGTCGCAGCAGTTGCGTGTGACGTCACGCAGCTGTCATGACCCGCTACCCCAATGGTCCGGGTGCACCTGTGCTGCCCGGACCACGCCCCCTAAACGGCTGTTAATCAGGCAGAGGACATCACAGGGCTAAGACAGCCGCTTGCTGTCTGGCATGCACCGGCGCATGCACATTTAAGACCTGATCGCTGCTATGCAAAAATGCACAGCAGCAATCAGGTCTGAATTAATCCCATGGTTTTGCACAACTGCTAACAAATTTGCTGCTGCGATCAACTCTGAATTACCCCCATAGTTTAGTGAGGGTGTGTTGAATTAACTGAGGGCTATACTGAGTTGTGCGTAATGCATAGATCTGTCTGTTTTAACCCTCAGTCAAGCGCAGATGGCCTGACAGGCACCACAAAGCTGTTCTCGCTCCCCTCTCTGCCCCAAGGGGCTCAGGGGCCTGTCCCTCCTAGTACCTTCCTATCTCTAGTTGCTGTTCAAACCCCCCTAGTCAGTTTTCCCACCGCCTTCGTGGAGTGCGGTAGTGACCCTCCTAGTGTCAGGAACTGGTGCAGAATCCGGAATTCGGGATCAGGTACCAAGTGGTTGACGTTACCCAGAACAGAGGCGCGGAGTCTAACACGCCGGAAGGTTTTCACCAGGGAACCCCGCAAGGGGATATGGGCTTCGCGGCTTCCGACGTGCAGGTCGCGGCCCCCTGTCTGGGTCACTTGATACCTGAACTGGACTAGAGTTATGGTAGAGGTGTTGTATATGATCAGCTGCAGGGATACACAGGAACAAACAGGAACTGGAGAAGGTGGCAGGGTGCACACGGCCAGATGGTACGCTGGGGCCGTGGAGATGGAACAGCAGCAGGCACTCCAGGGGTGACACAGGAGGTAGCGGCACACGGACGGACTGGGGTGCAGACACTTGGAGACAGGGTAACGGCAGTCGGCAGACTAAAGTCGTCAGCAAGATGTTGAAGCTGGAATTTAATACTGGAACAAGGCAATGCCCACTGGACAGATGAACTGAGACCAGAGAGGAACCAGAGAGCAGAACACCACATGGAGTAGCTAACTGGCAAAGCTTCTTGGGATTGAGAGGCTTAAAAGAACAGGCTGGACCAATCAGTTGTGAGCACCAGACAGGCCCCCAGTAATTGATATAACATGCAGCTGCAGTGCAGACTGAGCAGGCTGACAAGCTGAATAGTAGTTTTCAGGTAACGAGCTGTAATTACAGAATCCAGACACCTGTGAATTCAGTTGCTGAGTGCAGGAGCAAAGGCACTGGGAGACAACTATGCAGGAGCTAGCTGTGACCTGTAGTTCCACAAACTGAAGCAAAGGTAATTTATAACAATAACAAAACATGAGTGCTCAGGATTGTAAAACCTAGCCTCTCTGGCACACTACGCCCAAACTCCTCCAGCTTTTGAAGGTTCGTTTTTCATTTTATTTTCATCTATTAATTGTTTATTTTTCTCATTTTATGAATGAAAATTACAAAGGTTGTGGATATTTTGCGGAAATATGTAGGTTTGTCCAGGGTGGCCTCTCAGGCACACTGCGCTAAAACTTATACTCATGTTTCAATTTTTCTCTTTTTTTTTTGCTTCAGATTGTCTGCTGAAATGGCCCATAAACCCTACAATTTCTCTCTTTGTACGTCCTAATGAAGGTCACTGATCACTTTAAAAGCGTTTGAATTTAGTTAATTAGGTGCTAATGACGATTTTCTAACAGGCGCCTGTCAGGCGTACTGCACCTGAACACGGGAGTCCCAGAGGTGCGCCTGACGGAGGGTTAAGATGGATCTCTTGCACCAAACAGGTGCGTGGTAATAATTATGACAGATGTTGAGATGGCATGGGGCTAATAAATGCAGGATCTCTCAGATTTGCTAGCAACTCGCCATCAGTCATCACTTAAACCACATTTGTAGATCACCTAGTAGTACACCTAGAACGTGATTATACAAATCTCGGCATAAAGTATTATGCCGAGATTTGTATAATCACGTTCTAGGTGTACTACTAAATTCTTGTTTGCAAGTTGTCAGCAAACAAGTCAATGCTTGAGACAAATAATGGATTAAAGTGTGATTGCGTTCAAATAATTTAATTTATGAAATCATTGAAAGCCTAAAGCCAAACTGGCACAATCATAGATTCAAAACAAAGAAGTCACAATATAGTAATAGTAAAACCAAAACAAACGTGATTATACAAACAAACCTTGGAATGATTTAAAAAGCATCTGCTTTTTAGCATGCAACAATGGAATGTATAATTGGGATAGAGGGTACCATTGTTTTGGTTGTTGTAACTAGCTAAGACATGTTAATGTATAAGCATTGATGATACTGTAGTGTTTATTATGTAAGATATTTGAATAATGTGAAATAGTGATGTGGTATGTGGATATTTGTTTTATTGATGACTAGGATTACCAAGTTTATTTAAAAATATTGCTACTGAGCTACTGCAATCTAGTTATAAATTAATGGGTTTCAGAAATCATAAACAGGAATGCAACCATAATATATAAGGCTGCAGGAATTTATAGCATGGGACATGGTATTCAATACAATATAGACTTCAAATATTAAAAGTGATCATCAACAATTTAGACAGTTAATATTGACAGACATTTACACATATATACACATGAGACAAGTGGTAGCCAACCCTGGTCCTCGAGAGCTACCAACAGTGCACGTTTTCCGGCTCACCTAGCAGGTGCACAGGTACAGTCATTACTAACTGACACATTTTAAAAGATCCACAGATGAAGCTAATTACTTAACTTGTGATTCTGTGAGGAGATCTGGAAAATTTTAAATGTTGGTAGCTCTCGAGGACCAGGATTGGCTACCCCTGCATGGGTTTATATAAGTGGAGATGTTGCCCATAGCAACCAGATTCTCGCTATTATCTTCTAGATCAGTGTTTTCCAACCTTGGTCCTCAAGTAGGGTGACCATAATATCTCTTTAATCTGGGACACATATGATTTACACAGGTTCTATGGCTGGCTAAAACCAGGTGAAATTCAGGCTAGAGTTTAGCCAGCCACAGAACCTGTGTAAATCATAGGTGTCCCAGATTAAAGGGATATTATGGTCACCCTACCTCAAGGCACACTAACAGTCCAGGTTTTAGTGATATCCATGCTTCAGCACTGGTGGTTAAATCAAAATAACTGAGGTACTAAGTCACCTGTGCTCAAGTATGGCTATCCTGGACTGTTAGTGTGCCTTGAGGACTGTGGTTGGAAATCCCTGGTTTAGATGGCGCTAAATAAATGATAAGTAGAATCTGCTTGGTTGCTATGGGTAACAACTCCACTTCTATAAACCTGCACTCTGACTAATCATTCATCAAGATGAAGGCATGGATACGGCTACAGAATGATACTCATTCCATGCAGACATTTCATAATACTGCTTCTTAAGTCTACACCCCAATCTCCAAGTGCTTCGCCACAGGCCACAAGCTGGTATTCAATGACGATTATGTTTCCAAAGTTGAGGGGCTCCAATACCATGCTTCTTCAAGGCTGACAGTATGAGCTGGTTAAGTTTACGCCCCATAGTACTATCCAAGTGCTCTGGTTTCCTCTCATGGTCCAAAACCATACTGGAAGTTTAATTGCCTTTTTCTCTAAATTTGTGTCAGTGAATTTAGATTGATTCTCCAGGGAAAGTGGTCCTGGAGGGTGGTGGAACTCATTTCTGCCACCACCTAACTCCCCCACCCTCCTATTAGGTGGAGCTAGCGCCAGTGCTATGGTTTAGGCGCCCCCTAGTTGCAAAAAGTGGGTGTGGCCTCACCAAAAGGAGTATAGTTACACAATAGTACTCCCAATTCAAAATATGCCACACAGTAGCACAGTCTTATTCACATTACACCGCACATAGGGCCTAATTCAAGGGTGATTGCAAAACAACGTTTACCTCTAATGGGCAAAACCATGTGCAGTAAAGGTGGGACAGATATAACATGTGCAGAGAGAGTTAGATTTGGGTGGGTTATATTGTTTCTGTGCAGGGTAAATACTGGCTGCTTTATTTTTACACTGCAATTTAGATTTCAGTTTGAACACACCCCACCAGGGGCGGATCCAGAAGAAAATGAAAGGGGGGGCACCATGATAGGGGAGCGGTAATAGTTATATGTACATGCACCTAAGGCACGCGTGCTCCCAGACAAGGGGTGTGGTATCACAGGGAACGTGGCCTCACAGAATACGCCATCAGGTAATTAATGGCTTTAGGAGCGCATCATGGTTTATTGCCAATGTTTCACCCTATGAAAAGGCTGATTGGGCCTTGAATGTTGGTCACCTGTTCCATTAGGTATGGGAGCTTGGAATGCACCCCAGCACAATATAATTATTATAGTTTTTAGTTGGTGGTAGCAGGTGCAGCATACCTTGTTTTGGTCACTGCACTGAGACTCAGACTGCAGGACACGAACTGCCCATCTTTGATTAGCAGAAGCAGCCAGCTGGCTCTCCAACAAGCAGCATAAGACATCTGCAGGACAGCCCTGTCACAATCACATGGGTCATAAGTAACAGTCTTACTCGATGCTGGCATTTGAACCCCGTGCCTGGGCTGGACTCTGGCTGGCTGGCAGTGGGGGAGGTAGGTTGCAGTGTGAGCAGGGGGAGGCTGGAGCTGCAGCTCCAGCATACCCATTGGTTACCACACGGACTTGCTGTCAGAGCAGTGGTGGGTCCTAGTGCCTGCCGGCTCTTTTATCAAATCTGACTGACGGAAATAGCAGTAGTGCTGCTGCTGTTCTCCTTTTGGAAAAAAAAGGAGTCACAATCGACAGGCGGTGGGGGGGGGGGGTTTGACGGGCCCGAGTGCCCCCCCTGGATCCGTCTATGCACCCCACCCAGATCTACCTCTCTCTGCTCATGAGATATCTGCCCCGCCTGCATTGTACATGGTTTTGCCCATTAGAGGAGAATGTTGTTTTGCAATCAACCTTGAATTAGGCCCATAGGGCCTAATTCAGATCTGATCGCTCCTCTGCGTTTTTGCAGAGGTCTGCGATCAGATAGCCACCGCCCATTGAGAGTGAATACCCCCCCATGCAAGTGTGCGAATTCAGGGGTACATCGTGCGAAAACATTGCCAAAGCGGACATCTGCAAATCCATTCGCAACTCACTCACCATTGAATGGATTTTCCATTCTGTGCAGTCTTATTCCTACAGTGCGGTACAAACAGGCTGATCGGGGCCGGAGCTGTTGTCACACACCCACCCTGAAAACGCTTGGGAGCGCCTGTGTTTTTCCTGACACTCCCAGAAAATGGGCAGTTACCACCCACAAATGTCTGTTTCCTGTCAATCACCTTGCGTACGCCTAGCGATCTAAATTTTCCCATCATCTCGTCATTTGATAATTGTCTGCTGTACGATTTCGCACAACAGCGATCAGGTCTGAATTAGGCCCATAGTGCCCCTGATTCATATTACACCACATAGTAGTGCTCCTTATTCATGTTACAACACACACTAGTGCCCCTCATTGACGAGGGTGGTGGGGCAGGCATTTTGGTTGGAATTACTTACTGTCACGAACCTCGGGCAGCGGCGACCGCGCTTGTCCCTGCGGGTGGCCTGGTCTGCCCGGCGCCTCTCTTCCCCTGTCAGTCTCCGGCTTCAGCGGCGGGTCGGCGCTGCTCTCCGGCGGCTTCCCGGAAGCAAGGGCGCCGCCATCACAAGCGAGGGCAAGGAGGCGGAGCAGGTCTGACGTCACCTGCCTGCTCCGCCAATCAGGCTAGGGCGGGGAATTTAAAATCAGATACCAGGCAGAGATCCGATGCCTGAGTATCTTCGTTTCTCCTGTGGAAGCTATGATCCAGAGCTCCCTCGTCCCTGCAAGCATCCTGTGCTTCCAAGCATCCTGTCCCTGCAAGCATCCTGTGCTTCCAAGCATCCTGCCCCTGCAAGCACCTCCGTGTCTCCAAGCACCTCGTGCCTCCAAGCACCTCGTCCCTCCAAACACCTCGGTGTCTCCAAACACCTCCGTGCCTCCAAGCACCTCCGTGCCTCCAAGCACCTCCGTGCCGCCAAGCACCTCGTGCCTCCAAGCACCTCGTGCCTCCAAGCACCTCCGTGCCTCCAGTTACCTCCGTGTCTCCAAGCACCTCGTGCCTCCAAGCACCTCCGTGCCTCCAAGCACCTCCGTGCCTCCAAGCACCTCCGTGCCTCCAAGCACCTCGTGCCTCCAAGCACCTCGTGCCTCCAAGCACCTCGTGCCTCCAAGCACCTCCGCGCCTCAAAGCACCTCCGTGCCTCCAGTTACCTCCGTGTCTCCAAGCACCTCGTGCCTCCAAGCACCTCCGTGCCTCCAAGCACCTCCGTGTCTCCAAGCACCTCGTGCCTCCAAGCACCTCGTCCCTCCAAACACCTCGGTGTCTCCAAACACCTCCGTGCCTCCAAGCACCTCCGTGCCTCCAAACACCTCCGTGCCTCCAAGGGTCTCCCAGCACTCCCTGTACTCCCAGTACCTCAGTGCCTCCAATACCACAGTGTCTCCAATATCTCAGTACCCCAGCCTTCATTATTTCTACAAGTCTTGTCTTACAGGAGACCTACAAGAATTCCTCTGGGCCTCCCGCCTGCCGTCTTAGTTCTGCATGAGGAAGACCTACATCCGGCCATCTCTACTACGACCCAGTGGCGGTTCCTCTTCCCGGTCATCGGAAGAAGCCCCGAGTCCACAACACTCCCAAACCAGGTCAGTGATAGTATACTCAGGCCTCATGGACTCGGGGGATCGGAACACGGACTCTAGTGCCATCCAGAACCTGGCTTCTCGAGTGCAAAGTCAGGAAGCAGCACAAGGTCAGGTGATGCAGTACCTCCAGCAGTTGTCCGGGCGTCTGGATCAGATTCAGGCGTCTCTGGCCTCAGTAATTCCGGCTCCTGTTCCAGCAGTCGCACCAGTTGCCGTTGCCAGCAATGTTCAACTATCGGCCGGTGTCACTCCACGCCTTCAGTTGCCTACTCCGTCCCGCTATAATGGGAATCCCAAAAATTGTCGTGGTTTCTTGAACCAGTGCGAGGTACATTTCGAGCTACTTGCACACAACTTTCCTACAGACCGGTCCAAGGTAGCATATATTATTTCTCTGTTGGAAGGTTCTGCTTTGGATTGGGTGTCTCCATTATGGGAACGATCTGATCCCATGGTTTCCAACTACACCAACTTCATCTCGTCCTTTCGAAGGATTTTCGACGAGCCCGGCAGAATGACCACTGCTTCTTCCGATTTGCTCCGTGTTCGGCAGGGCGCCCGTTCCGTGGGCCAGTACGTGGTTCATTTCCAGACCATTGCTTCCGAACTACGCTGGAATAATGATGCCCTGAGAGCTGCCTTCTGGAACGGTCTTTCCGACCGGCTGAAAGATGAGCTGGTTACTAGAGATCTGCCGGATCCATTAGAAGATTTGATTTCCCTTTGCGTCAAGGTGGATCTTCGGATGCAGGAGCGTGGAAGAGAACGTAACCGTTCGGATCGTTCCAGGTTCCGGAATCCTACTCCTAGGCCGGTGGCCTCACCTAGCTCAGATGAGCCCATGCAAATTAACCGCTCCCGACTGTCTCCGGAAGAACGACAGCGTCGTCGTGAGGGTAAACTCTGCCTTTACTGTGGAGCCGCAGATCATTTTCTTAAATCTTGTAAAGTCCGTCCGGGAAACGGGCAGACCTAGCTTGTTCCGGAGGAGTCAAGCTGGGAGTTACGACAAAAGCTTCTCCAACTTCGGACTGCTTGCTTCCAGTAACTCTAGTCTCCAATTCAGTCTCCAGGTCTTGTGAAGCCCTATTGGATTCCGGAGCTGCAGGGAACTTCGTCTCTTCCTTCTGTGCCCAAAGTTTGGGTTTAAAGTTACGGCCTATCGAGCGGCCAATTTCACTGACGGCTATCAACGGGACTAGAATTTCCAAAGGTCTCATAATGTGGCGCACGGGGCCAGTTAAGCTGCGGGTCGGGGCTCTACATCAGGAAGATTTGGAACTCTTGGTAATCCCAGAAATGCCCCATGATCTGGTTCTTGGAATGCCTTGGCTGAAAAGTCATAACCCCCACATCGACTGGAAGTCGTCACAAATTCTGTCCTGGAGTTCCTTTTGTCACACTAATTGTCTTACTCCTGTTTGTCCGCTCCGTGTTACCTCCAAAACGGATGAAGAGCACATTCCGGAGGCATATCAAGGGTACAAGGACGTATTTTCGGAACAAGCTGCTGACCTGTTACCACCTCACAGGCCTTGGGACTGCCCTATTGACCTTGTCCCAGGGAAGACGCCACCTCGTGGTCGCACATATCCTCTGTCTCTTCCCGAGACTCAAGCCATGTCGGAGTATATTAAGTCCAATATGCTCAAGGGATTCATTCGCCCCTCTTCCTCCCCTGCTGGTGCAGGCTTCTTTTTCGTGAAGAAAAAGGACGGGGGGTTGAGACCATGCATCGACTACCGCGGCCTAAACGACATTACTATTAAGAATAAATACCCCTTGCCACTAATCACAGAGTTATTTGATAGGGTTCGTGGTGCCCGCATTTTTTCAAAACTCGACTTGAGAGGAGCTTATAATCTTATACGCATCCGAGAGGGGGATGAATGGAAGACTGCCTTTAATACCCGAGATGGGCATTACGAATACTTGGTGATGCCGTTTGGTCTTAGTAATGCTCCCGCGGTTTTCCAGGGATTCGTCAACGAAATCTTTCGTGATATGCTGTATCAGAGCGTTGTGGTATATCTGGACGACATACTGATTTTTTCCAAGAATCTTGTCGAACACAGGACTCAAGTCAAAGAGGTGCTACACCGTTTACAAGAGAATCATCTCTACGCCAAGCTTTCCAAATGTACCTTTGAAGTAACATCTATTCCGTTCCTCGGTTATGTCATCTCGGGGACGGAGCTTCGCATGGATCCGGAAAAGTTGTCGGCCATTCGTGATTGGACTCAGCCTCTTTCCCTGAAAGCAATACAAAGGTTCCTGGGCTTTGCGAACTACTACAGGAAATTCATTAAAGGTTTCTCCACCATTGTTGCACCCATTACTGCCCTGACGAGAAAGGGTTCTAATCCTAGTTTGTGGCCTCCGGAAGCCATTGTAGCTTTTTCTCGCTTAAAGTTAGCTTTCACGACGGCTCCAGTTCTCCAACAACCAAATTTCGAGGAACCCTTCTTCTTAGAAGTTGATGCATCTTCAGTCGGGGTGGGGGCTGTCCTCTCCCAGCATTCCTCTGATAAGAAATTACATCCGTGTGGCTTCCACTCTCGTAAATTCTCTCCAGCCGAACGAAATTACTCTATTGGAGACCAGGAACTCTTGGCAATCAAATCTGCCTTGGAAGAATGGAGATATCTTCTAGAAGGGGCTAAACATGTGTTTACCATCTACACGGATCACAAGAATTTACTGTACATCAAATCCGCACAATGTTTGAATCCTCGCCAGGCGAGATGGGCACTTTTCTTTTCCCGATTCTCGTTCATTATCAAGTACCGTGCCGGGACTCTCAATATTAAAGCAGATGCGCTTTCCCGTTCACAGGTTCCCACAGACGAGGATGAACCTCCGGAGCGGGGTTTAATTCTGAATCCAGTTTCTGTCTCTGCTGCTTTAACTACTCCAGCTCCTCCTCCTGGAAGAATGTCCGTACCAGCTAGATTCCGCCCAGGAATACTACTGTGGGTCCATAACTCCAAGTTTTCCGGTCATCCCGGCGCTCAGAAGATGTACAAGTTTCTGCAAAGGTCTTACTGGTGGAACACCATGAGGAAGGATGTACAAGATTGCGTTAATTCGTGTCCCCAATGTACACAACATAAATCTCCTCGTCTGCCTCCTGCAGGGTTACTTCGTCCTCTGCCTATCCCTGTGAGACCCTGGACTCACATTTCCATGGACTTCATCACTGACTTGCCCTGTTCCAAGGGTTGCAACACCGTTTGGGTTATCGTTGACCGTTTTTCGAAGATGGCACACTTTGTGCCCTTGACTGGTCTTCCGACAGCACCGAAACTGGCTCTATTGTTTATCCGAGAACATTTTCGTTTGCATGGGTTGCCACAAGAGATTGTTTCTGACCGTGGAGTACAGTTCACCGCCAGGTTTTGGAAAGCCCTTTGTTCAACTCTACACATTAAACTTAAGTTTTCGTCGGCTTATCATCCCCAAACAAATGGACAAACGGAACGAGTCAATCAAGATCTAGAGACTTTTCTTCGGTTGTATCTCTCTCCTTCACAGGACAACTGGGTGGAGTTGTTGCCTTGGGCGGAGTTTGCCCATAACCATTTGTTTCATTCTTCCACTGGGGAATCACCATTTTTCGTCAACTACGGGTTCCATCCCCGTGTTCCGGAATTTCCAAGCCTTCCGATAATAGAGGTTCCTGCTGTAGCGTCCACTCTACGACACTTTGGACAAATTTGGAGAAAGGTTCATGCTAATCTTAAGCAGGTTTCTGTTCGGTACAAGTTCTTTGCAGATAAGAAACGGCAAGCCGCACCTCAATATAAAGTTGGGGACAGGGTATGGCTGTCCACACGGAATCTCCGGTTGAAGGTGCCCACCATGAAATTCGCTCCAAGGTTCATCGGTCCTTACCCTGTGCTACAAGTCTTAAATCCTGTGGTCTGTAAACTGGGTTTGCCTGCCCATCTTCGCATACCTAACGCCTTCCATGTTTCTCTACTCCGTCCCCTCATACTGAATCGATTCCACTCAGCACTCCCAAGGCCAACGTCCGTAGTGGCAGAAGCTGGAGCGGAGTTTGAAATCAAAGCTATTCTGGACTCTCGTTATCTTCATAAAAAATTACAGTACTTGGTGGACTGGAAGGGTTATGGACCTGAGGAGAGAAGTTGGATTGGGGCTACTGAAGTAACGGCTCCTCGTCTGATTCGGATCTTCCACTCCAGACATCCGACTAAGCCCGGGAAGTGTCCAGGGGCCACTCCTGGAGGAGGGGGTACTGTCACGAACCTCGGGCAGCGGCGACCGCGCTTGTCCCTGCGGGTGGCCTGGTCTGCCCGGCGCCTCTCTTCCCCTGTCAGTCTCCGGCTTCAGCGGCGGGTCGGCGCTGCTCTCCGGCGGCTTCCCGGAAGCAAGGGCGCCGCCATCACAAGCGAGGGCAAGGAGGCGGAGCAGGTCTGACGTCACCTGCCTGCTCCGCCAATCAGGCTAGGGCGGGGAATTTAAAATCAGATACCAGGCAGAGATCCGATGCCTGAGTATCTTCGTTTCTCCTGTGGAAGCTATGATCCAGAGCTCCCTCGTCCCTGCAAGCATCCTGTGCTTCCAAGCATCCTGTCCCTGCAAGCATCCTGTGCTTCCAAGCATCCTGCCCCTGCAAGCACCTCCGTGTCTCCAAGCACCTCGTGCCTCCAAGCACCTCGTCCCTCCAAACACCTCGGTGTCTCCAAACACCTCCGTGCCTCCAAGCACCTCCGTGCCTCCAAGCACCTCCGTGCCGCCAAGCACCTCGTGCCTCCAAGCACCTCGTGCCTCCAAGCACCTCCGTGCCTCCAGTTACCTCCGTGTCTCCAAGCACCTCGTGCCTCCAAGCACCTCCGTGCCTCCAAGCACCTCCGTGCCTCCAAGCACCTCCGTGCCTCCAAGCACCTCGTGCCTCCAAGCACCTCGTGCCTCCAAGCACCTCCGCGCCTCAAAGCACCTCCGTGCCTCCAGTTACCTCCGTGTCTCCAAGCACCTCGTGCCTCCAAGCACCTCCGTGCCTCCAAGCACCTCCGTGTCTCCAAGCACCTCGTGCCTCCAAGCACCTCGTCCCTCCAAACACCTCGGTGTCTCCAAACACCTCCGTGCCTCCAAGCACCTCCGTGCCTCCAAACACCTCCGTGCCTCCAAGGGTCTCCCAGCACTCCCTGTACTCCCAGTACCTCAGTGCCTCCAATACCACAGTGTCTCCAATATCTCAGTACCCCAGCCTTCATTATTTCTACAAGTCTTGTCTTACAGGAGACCTACAAGAATTCCTCTGGGCCTCCCGCCTGCCGTCTTAGTTCTGCATGAGGAAGACCTACATCCGGCCATCTCTACTACGACCCAGTGGCGGTTCCTCTTCCCGGTCATCGGAAGAAGCCCCGAGTCCACAACACTCCCAAACCAGGTCAGTGATACTTACCTACCATTACAGGTGCTGGAACTCAGTTCCATCCCGTTCCACCTCACTTATACCCCTCGTAATCTCTAATGGGAAAGAGACTGAGTGAATGATTAAATTTTTTTTGCAAAGTATTAGATAATATGGGGGGGAGGGGGTAATACTGTATATAAATGAACAATAATAATAATAATAATAATTATTATTATTATATTTTACAGCAGGTGTACAAGATAATAAATGTACCTAGATTACATAGCAGTGAAAAGGATTTATATGTTTGTCATTTATTTCTACATATGACATTTTACTCTGTTTTACTTTTGCAGTTTTTGTTTGGAGCACATAAGGCCAGGATAAGTGTTTTGATAGGGAAAGACTACCTTTTTCTCCACGTAAAAGGGTTTAATTGTTGCTGTACAGTAACCCAAGTCTAACCCCCCCCCCTTCCCAGAGAGACACTTCTCCACAGCAGTTGTTAATGTCATGCCCCGTAATAGTGCCCTAGTTTGTTTTATAATCCATAGCAGTGCGCTAGGTCACATTATGTCACATTGTAGGGCTGCCAGTAGGGTGTGGAATGCTATGCTGTTGGTCAGGACATGTCACATCATGATGACATCAGCATCCTGACACTAATTATCCCAGCGGTGGAGGGGTTAAGTATCCCCCCACACCCATACCCTAACCCCCATACCCAGGGCCCTAACCCCAAAGTTTTCCCTGTCCTTCGAGGGTTGTCGGAGGGTGGTCTTCCGGCGCCGGCCTCCTGAGTGGTGTTGGGTTTCCAGCGTTAGTCACGTGACCTCCGGCATTCCGTCCATTGGGATGGTGAATATATTCCCTGCCAGTAGACACTATGCAACACAGTACCCACAATTCACATTATGACATACAGTGTCCCCAGTTCATATTATTCCACGTTACAGTGCTGCTCCCAGTTCATATTATTCCACACTACAGTATATTACCTTCACTTCATATTGTGCCACAATACAATGCCCCAGTTTATATTACATAACAACGCCCTCCAGTTAAATTTATACCACATTACAATGAGCAGGTCCAGGAACATACATGCCCCAGTCTGACACTGTGTGCAGGTCCCAAGGCAAAAGTGTGTAAGGGCCCTTATTTATCACCCAGTGGTGAAAAATGTATATAACACATGTAACTGTGACAGGGAAGGTGGGACCCTCATAGCCAGAGCCGGCCCTAACCAATATGATGCCCTAGGCAAGATTTTGGCCGGAGCCCCCTAGCACCACTGCTGGTTCTGCCTCTGACCTTGCACTTCTTTCCCAAAACCATCACCCCACAGCCATAGCAGTCCTTATTTTGGTGTTTGTACCCCCTATATTTTAAATAGGATAAGTTCGCACATTTGGCGCACAGCCCAAAAAGGGGTGTGTTTTTGCTGGCAAGGGGCATGGCCACACAATAGTAACCCCAATTCCAATTACGCCACACAGTACTGCACTTTATTCACATTTGATCATGCGATAGTTTCCATAATTCATATTACATCCCACAGTAGTATCACTTTATCTTATAAACGTTACTCCTTACAGTAGAGCCCCTTATTCACATTACATCACACTGAATTGCTCCTTAGTCACATTACACTATACTCTATTGCTCTTTATTCACATTAGATGACACAGTAGTGCCCTTTGTATACACAACACCACATAGAAGAGCACCTTAAACACATAATTCCACACAGTAATGCCCCTAACACATATGAGACACATTATTAATGTCCTTATAAACATAGTGTGCCTTACACATTATGACAACCTTTATTAATGCCCTTTTACACATAATGTCCCTTACACATATGCCGCACATTATTAATGCCCTTATACACATAATGACACACATAGTGCCCCCTACACATTTACTGCACAATATTAGTGCCCCTATACACATAATGACACATACAGTAGTACCCTGTTACACATATGCCGCACATTATTAATGCCCTTATACACATAATGACCCACATAGTGCCCCTTATACATATGTTGCACATTATTAATGCATTTTTACATGACACACGTAATGCTCCTTAAACATATTCCAAACACTACTGCACAACCAACCCACTCACATGCACACAGCACTTACACTGCCACTAACACTGTGCCCTCTGCCTCTGCTTGGATACAGATGTGTCCTCATAAATCTTGCCTCAATGCTAACATCGGGCAAATATTTTTTAATGAAAATCTTATTTGCATTGCTATGTGGCTAGGATGCACAAGCAGCTTCTGCTGATTAAAATGATATACAGCATGTCTATATACTATGTAAGACTTTGGCTGTATCTGCATATGAAATGCTACATACAGAATATAGACATGCCGCATATCATTTTAATCAGCAGAAGCTGCTGATGCCCCTGGGCATATCAAATGCCCTAGGCAATTGCCTAGTTTGCCTATAGCTATGGCCGGCTCTGCTCATAGCTCTGGGCCCCATAGCAGCTGCACTCCCTGCACCTATGGTAGCTACGTTCTTAATTAGATTGCGCCTGGTTTATATTATTGCACAAAATTGTTTTTGTACATTGGAAATTGTTTGTTATATATTATGATTGCTAAAATAACAAGGATTATATGTTAGAAACGATTCCTTAAAATATGGAATTTTACACTATCATTATCTAGTGACAAGGCAGCCAAGCTTATAATTTATTGACCTCTCGCCGTATTTGGTAAATTCATTTTGTTTGCTAAAGAATGTTAATGATATTTAGTCATAATATTCCTTGTTCTGGTAACTAGAAATTAAAACTTAGCAAACTAGACATTTCTTACATAGCATGCAATTATATTAGTGACAGCTGTAAAATGTGAATATACTACACTATATCTCACACATGCAGTTAATGGGGAATGTGAAAGAAACATCTGTTTTCCGTGTAACAGACCAAGCCGGGTGGAATCAAGTGAGATGCTTGAAATATTCCAGATACCTGCTGCTGACAAACATTGCAGGGAAAATCATCATGTCTCTACAACATTAGCCAGCAATCATCATCACAGAAATGGTTTATTTGGTATAATGAACGCTTCTGCTCTAAGTGCAGATTGCACACATCATTAAACCTTAGCAAAGGCGCTTACGAACATCTGGGAAATGGAATGTTTATAATTTAATTCTCACCTGATGTTAGTAGAGGCTTTCAGGTCTGTGAGAAATGCGTTTTAGTACTACGGACTAAGGGGGTCATTCCGAGTTGATCGTAGCTGTGCTAAATGTAGCACAGCTACGATCAGGGACACAGACATGCGGGGGGACGCCCAGCACAGGGCTAGCCCGCCCCGCATGTGTGTTCGCCGCCGCCCTGCACAAGTACAAAAGCATCGCACAGCGGAGATACTTTTGTACTTGTGGAGTTACTCCCGGCCAGCACAGCTCCTGCGGCTGGCCGGGAGTTGGTTGTCGCTGCTCCCGGTCGCAGCGGCTGCGGCCTGCCCCCCGCACGGTCCGACCACGCCGCCGTGCCGCCCCCTCCAGCCCAGCAACCGCCTCTGCCTGTCAATCAGGCAGAGGCGATCGTAGCCCTGCTATGGCCTTCGGCCGTCTGGCATGCACAGGCGCACTACAGCGCCGGCGCATGCGCAGTAGGGACCCATTAGCTCGGCTGCGATAAAAAGCAGCGAGCGAACGGGTCAGAATGACCCCCTAAGTTGGCAACCTTCTGACTATGGGGGTCATTCAGACCTGATCGCTCGCTAGCATTTTTTGCAGCGCTGCGATCAGGTCAGAACTGCGCATGCATATGCACCGCAATGCGCAGGCACGTTGCACGGGTACAAAGCGGATCGTTGCTGTGCAATGTGTTTTACGAAGAATCCATTCGCACAGCCGATCGCAAGGAGATTGACAGGAGGAAGGCGTTTATGGGTGTCAACTGACTGTTTTCAGGGAGTGGTTGGAAAAACGCAGGCGTGTCCAAGCGTTTGCAGGGAGGGTTCCTGACATCAGTTCCGGCCCCGGACAGGCTGAAGTGATTGCAGCGGCCAAGTAAGTCCTGGGCAACTCAGACACTGCAGAAACTGTCTTTTTGTACTGCTCGGCTGCACATGCGATTGCACACTTGCACAGCCAGAATACACTCCCCGGTGGGCTGTGACTATGCGAACTCAGGACTGCAAAAACCAGCTAGCGAGCGATCAGGTCTGAATGACCCCCTATATCCCAGCACCTAGAGCCGAAATATAATTTGCCATGCCTGTAATCATGTTATGTGGCACACTGCTGCCACCACTTTAGCGTCTTTTGCCATAGTCACTTCTGCCAATGCCAGTGTTAGTCATTCCCTGGTGTGCAAGCGTGTGTCTGGCTGTGGAAGGACTGGAACACCCACTCTAAGTGTCTGCATTCGCAACAATACCATTTGGTGCATCTTTAGATGCAACCACCGGTTGCACCATTAAAACTGACACCTGTCCCAGGGTAGGTGCAGATTCTCCATTATAGTATGACTTCCACAGTATGCCGGGCAGCAACGCCAGGACCGAAGAAAGCGATCGCAGGCCCGATCGCAAGAAGATTGACGGCGGGAAGGAGGTTCGGGGCGTCTACTCACCGTTTGCCAGGCGTGGTAAGGCGAACGCTGGCGTGTCCAGGCGTTTGGAGGGCGGATGTCTGACGTCACAGCCGAGACCTTCACCGCTGGATCCATTGCACAGGGTAAGTAGCTGCAGGGCTGGTCTTGTTTTGCAGGAATCTTTTTTAGCATAGCAGGGCTGCACAAGCGATTGCAGCCCTGCTATGCTAAAATACACTCCCCCATAGGCGGCACCAAGTTGATCGCACGAGCAGCAAAAAGTTGCTACGTGCGATCAACTCGGAATGACCCCCCAAGTGCCTGAGTTTGCAATCATTTATGCAACATGCCCGCAACACTCCCATAACTCATCCATCAGATGGTGTATCACCGTAAGACTGCATAGCCAACGCCTAGTCACTGCCCAGGAATGCCAATACAGCTCCAGACGGATCTAGAGCTGGAGGTACAGAAAAGGGCTACAGTCAGAACAGTTGCTGAATCCTTTTATCTAGCAATAACATCACCAGTGGGGAGATCAAGGGAGTTGCAATAATGTTGTGCCCAGGGGCGCACTGTGTCTGGCTATTTCATACTCGAGCTTACAAGAAAGTATAGTAATTTTGTGTCAGGTCCTTATCTTTAGCAATTTGTTCTCCCCATTAGGGCTTTCTTTTTATTCACATACTGTCAGCGCGGTTACAGGACGGCAGTGCACCATGTGCTGGCCCTTCAACCTAAACCCATGGTGTAATGATATCACACCCCGGGGTCAGGACCATCCGCTATGAGAAATAGAGCTACACAGGCTGCATGGGGCACCTCTGCCATAGCGCTACTGGCTGCAGGGTGCTCTTCTAGGCATTGTGCAAGCCACATGCAGGTGTTGTGGGGCAGCAACGGTGCCAACCCCAGGGCCCTGCGGCTCGTGCGATAGCACCGCTCACACATCCCTAGTTATGGCCCTGCATACTGTATGAATTATGTTGGGGGCCAACACTTGCACTTGCAGTGCATATTTGTGGCCCCAGGGCCAGCGCTTCCATTAGGCAACTTTAGGAGAAAAATTAAGCATGTCTCCACTCTCTACAAGAGACATCCTTCTTCTAAAACAGGGGTCGGCAAGTAATTAGCAGGCATAGGAGCAGAGCAGTGTGTGTGGATCAGTCACAGGTGACAGGTGACTTCCAGGATGCCAGGAAAAGAGGACATAGAGCTTCTTGTCATGCAGGCACCAAAGAGTGAATAGGACAAAGTGAGCATCACCCAGACTCTCCGGTTCCCTGAAGGCATCATGGTGACATTGTGCATGTGCAGAAGCTGTACCCGACCAGCCCTGTGAGCTCCTGAGTTCTTGATGGCAGGCTGGCAGTGACCACGAGAGAAAAGCTTGCCAAACCACGCCTGCCCCCCCGCAGTGCAGGATAAGAGCCAGAGTCGCTTGGCAGAGGAGGAGAAACTTATCTGAGGCGAGGGAAGAATCCCCCCGGTATATACAAAGCTGAACCCCAGCTCCCTTCCTCCCGGATGACCCCAGGTATTGTGTCTCTCCTCACCCTCGTATCCAGGTCTTGTGTCACCCATCCCCCATCCTGTGTCACCTCCTTCCCCTTTATGTATCAAGGTCTTGTGTCACCCCCCATATCATGTCCCCAGGTCCTGTGTCATCTACTTCCCCTTATGTGATGTGTACATGTCCTGTTTCACCTTCCCCCATGTCTCCAGGTCCTGTGCTGCCCCTGCCCCTGATGTCCCTAGGACTTGTGTCACCTCCTCCCCTCATGTGCTCAGGTCTGGTTTCACCATCCATGTCCCGTGTCACACCCCCATGTCCTGTGTCAATCCCCATGTCCCCAGTGTCCCTCTCTGCCCCCCTCATGTTCCAAGTCCTGTGTCATCTCTTCCCCCTCATGTGTACATACCCTGTGTCCCACCTCCCCCCTGATGTCCAAAGGTCCTGTGTCCCTCCTCCCCTGTCTCCCCCCTCATGTGCCCATGTCCTATGTCCCCTCTCCCCCTATGTCCCCAGGTCCTGTATCCCTTGTCTACCTCTCTCCACCCTCATGTCCCCAGGTCCCGTGTCACCCCCTCCCCTCGTGTTCATGTCTTGTGTCCCAGCTCCCCCCCCCCCCCCCCCGAGGTCCTGTGCCACCTTTCCCTCATGTGCCCAGGTCCTGCGTCACCCGCCCCCCTTGTTCTGTGTGACAACCCCATGTCCTTTGCCACTCCCCATGTCCCCAGGTCCTATGTCCCTCCTCCCCTCTCAAGTGTCTAGGTCCTATGTCATTACCTTATGTCCCCAGGTCCTGTGTCCCTCCCCATGTCCTGTGTCACAGCTTCACTGGACAGCTTCACTGGGCTTGTCCATTCCTGCACGCAAGCAGTAGGCTGAAGTTTTGCCTAGGGTGCAGAGAAACTTTGCACCGGCCCTATATGGCCCTACAAGTGGTAGTGGCCCAAATGTATTAAGCCTTAACAAAAGATAAAGTGGAGACGGATAAAGAGTGATAAATGACCAGCCAACCAGCTCCTAACTCACAGCCTCACACAGGAGCCGCAGCGCTAAGACAGATAGCCGGAGCAAGTGTGAGTAGAGCTCCTGCCGTGACCCGCTCCTCAGTCCCATCAACACAGCAGCTGTCATCCTGACCGGGCGCCTGCGAGGGGGGGGAGACATTGGTCAGCGGCAAGTGTAACAGCGGGAGACACACGGGGGAAGGGGGTAGGGAAACGCTACCGAGACTGCTCCCATCAACACAGCAGCTCTCCTCCTGCCACCGTCCACGGAGGGAGCCAAGGCGGCTGGGAGCTATGGGGAGCAGGTGAGATTGTTGTTTAACTTAGCAAACAAGTACCTTTCACTACCATCCTGCCTCCTACTCCGCACAACTGCCCCCCTGCTCCGCACCACTGCTCCCATTCTGCCCCTCTGCTCCGCACCACTGCTCCCATACTGCCCCCCTGCTCCACACTACTGCTCCCATCATGCTCCCCTGCTCTGCACCACTGCTCCCATCCTGCCCCCCCCTGCTCCGCACCACTGCTCCCATACTGCCCCCCTGCTCCGCACCACTACTCCCATCCTGCCCCCCTGCTCCGACCCACTGCTCCCATCCTGCTCCGCACCACTGCTCCCATCCTGCCCCCTCCTGTCTTGCACCACTGCTCCCATCCTGCCCCCCCTGCTCCGCACCGCTGCTCCCAACCTGACCCCCCTACTCTGCACCACTGCTCCCAACCTGCACCGCACCACTGCTCTCTTCCTGTCCCCTCCTGCTCCACACCACTGCTCCCATCCTGCCCCCCCTGCTCCGCACCGCTGCTCCCAACCTGACCCCCCTACTCTGCACCACTGCTCCCAACCTGCACCGCACCACTGCTCTCTTTCCTCCTGCTCCGCACCACTGCTCCCATCCTGCCCTACCTGCTCCGCACCACTGCTCCCATCCTGCCCCCTCCTGATTGGGTGCCGGTCCTCTGCAGATTTGAAATACAGTAGTAGCGCCGCGGTCATAGGAGCCGCAGTCCACAGCCACCAACTCCTTGCACCGCCACCACCCTCTGCCTCCTCCTCTGCTACAACGCCCTCAACCGCCCCCACGCCACCGCCCTCGGTCCAACTCTGCACCATGCCGCCCACAGCCTCCTCATCCACCGCACCGCAGACCACAGCGTCCTCAGCACCGCCGCTGCTGAATAGGTAATCTTACCCTGCTGCCTTTCTCTCTCCCTAGTCCCTACTGTATGCCCTTGCTGTCCCTCTCTCTGTCACTCTCCCTGTCCTTTTGTCCCTGCTGTCACTTTCCCTGTCCCTGCTGTCACTTTCCCTGTCCCTGCTGTCACTTTCCCTGTCCGTCTTTCATGCTGTTACTCTCCCTGAATTTTGTCTCATTATATGTGGCATAATGTGAATTTCGGCTCATACCGTGTGCTCTTTCTGTGTGCTATAATGTGAATTTCTGCTCATTCTTTTCGGCTCATACTGTGTGGTATAATGTGAAAGGGGCACCAGTACTAGACAGTATAAGGGTTCCTACTGTTGTGGTGCATAATGTGTATAAGGGGTATATGGTGTGGCACACTACACTTAAGGACAAGCCCCCTGTTGAGTGACCACGCCTCTTTTTCTTGCAACCTTCATTTTTCCATACCCCCACTTCAAAATTTCCACTTTGACCAATGATGGAAACACAGTGTCCTCACACACGGATCCTCTCTGTAACATCACCGGCAGGTGTCCAGGTGAGCGCTAGTCGGGGGTCCAGGTGAGTAGGGAGTCATAAATAATCAGTGGCTAAGAAGTAGCGTGGACAACAAGTACATTAAAACTGCTCGTATGGCAGTAGCAGAGACAGGTATAATGGAGGAGGGGATACTTGTCTCATTAGCATGAATACATCCTGCTACTTGCTAACTGGTAAAGTGATGTGATACTTTCCCAAACACCCACCAATAGCCATTTATTAATATTCCTCTAGATCACAAAGGATTCATCTTCATGAATATGCTGCAAAATGTATCAATGAACTAAGGGGGTCATTCCGAGTTGATCGTAGCTGTGCTAAATTTAGCACAGCCACAGTCATCTTCCCTGACATGCGGGGGGACACCCAGCACAGGGCTAGTCCGCCCCGTATGTCAGTCCGCCCCCCCTCCCCCGCACAAATGCAAAAGCATCGCACAGCGGCGATGCTTTTGTATTTGTGGAGTAACTCCCGGTCAGCGCAGCTCCTGTGGCTGGCCGGGAGTTGATTGTCGCTGCCACTGGCTGCAGCAGCTGCGTGAGACGTCATGCAGCCGCCGTGGCCCGCACCCCCAATGGTCCGGCCACGCCTGGGTTGGCCGGGCCGCGCCGCCTTCCAGACCCCTCCCGCCCAGCGACCGCCTCTGTCTCAGAGGCGATCGCTAGGCAACGACGGCTGCCATGCGCCGGTGCACTGCGGTGCCGGCGCAGTTCCGACCCGATCACTGCACTGCGACAAACTGCAGCGAGCGATTGGGTCAGAATGACCCGCTAAATTAGGACCAGTTGTGTACCATCCATTCACCCCCAACTATTAAATGAATGCAAAGCAATTAAACGTTTATTTTGTTTATATATCATTATTCATTTTTTGCCTCAGAATATATGTGTTTTTATATTATTTACACAAGCTGTGGTAAGAAGGGGACATACCCTGCCGCAGTAAGTTATTCTGTCCCCCACCTGCCTCGGAAATGGTCTTTGACTGGCTCAGAGACCCCGTGTTCCCTTGTCCACCTTCCCCATAGTGTCTCCCGCTGTCTCCACAGCCGGCTTGGTCAAGTCACATGGTGTCTGCCGGCACTGTCAGCAGTGGGTTAGAGCATACTTACCGACTTTTTTGCTGCTCTCTCCGGGAGAGAGCAGCCAGGTCGGTTCGGCAGGGGGGCGGGCTGCGATGTGTGTGCAGAGGGGGGCGGGCCGTAGGCGGACCGGGGGCGTGGTGGAGGCAGGCCGGGGGCGTGACTACGGGGGGGGATCGTGTCGTGTAAGCCCCGCCCCCACGGTGTAATGCCGCTATTATGGCATTATACAGCAGGGGGCGTGGCTATGATGACGTGATTCAACAAGAATCGCGTCATCGCCTGCCCGGACCGCCCACTTTACTCGCTAAGTGGGCGGCCGGGCTTGGGGGGACCCCTGTAATCGGGAGACTTGCCTGCTCTTCCGGGGGGCCGGGAGGGTCACCCGATTTTCGGGAGCCTCCCGGCCATTCCGGGAGAGTAGGCAAGTCTGGGTTAGAGTTGTATGCTACTTATCTATGGGACCCCAGTGTCCCTGCACCCTACCCGGATCCACTCTGTACACTGCATCACTAGCGGGTGTCCAGGTGAGTGCTGATAGGGGGTCCAGGTGAGCAGAAAGTGCCATAGAGGGAAGGATCATGCATCCATGAGAGGACTCTCTGGCAGTGGGGTCACTACAGGCACTGGGAGCCCCAGGAGGTGAGAGGGCTCTATTGCAAGGAGGGATCTCTGCAACTGCAAATCTTTGCTGCTTGGTCTGGCCGGCAGTGGTAAAAATGCTCTCTGAGGCGGGCATATGACCCCAGCTGAGTCTGCCTGGATGACAGGGACCTTGTAAGGCAGCTTCAGACTAATGCTGCTGGATCTGCCTAGCAGGTGCGAAGGGCTCTACAGCAGGGGGATTACTGCAGCAATGGACAGTCACAGAGCTGTGAAATAGTGTGGTGGGGAGACAGCAGAGAGGGATCTGAAAAGATCCCTCACCTGCACAAGCTGCCACTTCAGGGACGGCATCGGCTTGGGGGCGGTAGCGGGCATCAGATTGGTGGTGGTATGAATCATCGGCAGGAGTCACTGAACATTATGGCTGCAGTGCCTCACCAGACACTGACCTAACCGCATGCCACTGCTTTAGATGCTGATGTCGATCATCCAAACTCATCAAATATCTTACGGAAAGTGGCAATAAAGTCAGTATCGGCAAACAGCAATGGGTCAGATCTCTCCCACAAAGGTGATATCCAATCCAGGGCTTGATCAGATAGCAGGGAGACAATGGAGGTCATTCCGAGTTGTTCGCTCGCAAGGCGATTTTAGCAGAGTTGCTCATGCTAAGCCGCCGCCTACTGGGAGTGAATCTTAGCATCTTAAAATTGCGAACGATGTATTCGCAATATTGCGATTACACACCTCGTAGCAGTTTCTGAGTACCTCCAGACTTACTCGGCATCTGCGATCATTTCACTGCTTGTCGTTCCTGGTTTGACGTCACAAACACACCCAGCGTTCGCCCAGACACTCCTCCGTTTCTCCAGCCACTCCTGCGTTTTTTCCGGAAACGGTAGCGTTTTTTCCCACACGCCCATAAAACGGCCTGTTTCCGCCCAGTAACACCCATTTCCTGTCAATCACATTACGATCGCCAGAACGATGAAAAAGCCGTGAGTACAATTACTAAGTGCATAGCAAATTTACTTGGCGCAGTCGCAGTGCGAACATTGCGCATGCGCATTAAGCGGAAAATCGCTGCGATGCGAAGATTTTTACCGAGCGAACTACTCGGAATGAGGGCCTTTGAACAGGATGGTAGTTTGTGAATAACCAGAGTGGATCCAGGGAACTGGAACAGGCTGGAATCTCAGGTGCTGGGTGGCGCAGCAGTCAGGAGCTTGATGAGATTACCTGTACAGCCAAAGGAAAGGCCTGCACAGGTGTAGAGCTGAATAACGATACTGTGTAGCACTTAGGAAAGAAACTGCATCTGCAGGGAAACGGGATACGGTCATTAGGTCAACAGCACTTAGGTCGACAGTCATTAGGTCGACCACTATTGGTCGACATGCATTAGGTCGACATGTACCAGGTCGACATAGAAAAAGGTCGACATGAGTTTTTCACTCTTTGTTATTTTTACTTCTTCATACTTTACTATCCACATGGACTACAATTGGGAACGGTAACCTGTGCCGAGCGCATCGGTAGCAGAGCGAGGCACCTTGCCCGAAGTTCGCTCACCATGCGAGGGGACACGGTGCAGTAATTGGGGTTCCCCCGTGACTTTACGAAGAAAATTACACCAAAAACAGTAAAAAAAACTCATGTCAACCTTTTTCCATGTTGACCTAGTACCACCAATAGTGGTCGACTTAATGCCTGTCGACCTAAGTGTGGTCAACCTAATGACCCATACCCAAGGGAAACGGAATGCAAGGGAGCACAGTTAACTTCACTCAGCTAGAGCTGAGCTAGACAATAAACTGGCGAAGACTGAGAGCCAGTATCCGAGACATATACCCCTTGGTTAGCTGGGATAGGCTGAGCAGAATCAGATGGTGCAGAGAGATCAGACTGGCTAACGATTGGCTGAATCATGGTCAGGTGATTGGGACTTAGCACAACAGTACTCTAGGTCAGGCTTTGATATGGCTTGTGGCCTAGCAGGCCGGGAAATACTGAAGCCTGTATGACTTGTAAGAGACAGCAGACACGGGTACCTTGCAGGGACGTGCAGTGAGCCAAATGGCTCAGGAGGCACTGGCTAACCCTAGAGCCAGATATCCATGCAATATATGAGCCAAAGGGTACATCTGGGCATTATACACAGGTACAGCAGTATAAACTCCTGGAAATTTGGTGCGTTTTGAACAGAGATGTGTGGAAAAGATAAGCAGTTGAGGCACTGCCTCACCTGCCATGGGCTATAAAAATTATTAGAATAATACAAAGAAGATATTTCAAACAAATTATTAGTATTTTTCATATACTTTATTCAGTCAAAACTCTGGTTTAAACTTAAGTATGAAAGGAAAGGCTCTGCCTCACCTGCCTCACCCTACCGCCTTGTGATGGAGCGAGTTTGCATGCGGCAGGAGGGGTAAGTGACCCATTGGCAGGGCAAACTGAACCGGGTTGTGACATGCTAATATTAATAATACTGATCTGTTTCACACTTGCTGCATACGGAGGGAGGGGGCTGGGGAGAGAGAGATTGGAGGTAGTGGCAGATAGGGACTGGGGGTGGAGACAGGGCCGTTTCTAGCCAATTTGGCTCCCAGTGCGAGATTTAAAAATGCGCCCCCCCATTCACATAAGAAAAAATGCGCCCCCCATAGATATAAAGAGGGGGCGTGACCTCGTTAAAATGGGCGTGGCTTTGTTAAGATGGGTGTGGCCTCATCTGATCTCATCATCACGGCCACCACACGATAAAAAAAAAAAAAGTCCTCATTTTACACATTACAGCAGGCACGCGACCCCATTTAACACAGCACGGCAGGCAAGTGTCCCCATTTTACACATTCCGGCAGACAAGTGTCCCTATTTTACACATTCCGGCAGACAAGTGTCCCCATTTTACACAGTACGGCAGGTGGTGGTGGGGGGGAGGGAGAGAGAGAGAGAGGGAGAGGGGCTGACTTACATTTGAAGCGGTTCTTTCCGCTCTTCAGCTGCCTCTCCCTTGTCTGCGCAGCGCTGGCCGTCTTGGCTCCCCCTTCTCCCTCCTCCCGAGTGCCCAGCTCGGGGGGCGGGGTTTCGCGGAATGACGCAATTGCGTCGTGACGTCACGACGCAAACGCGTCATTCCGCGAAATCCCGCCCCCCAAGCTGGGCACTCGGGAGGAGAGGGGAGGGGGGTTTGAAAGTTCTCAGGAAGTGCCGCGGCGGGCGGCCCGTGCGGTTGTACAGCTCGCCCACTGCAAGAAACAGCACTGGGTGGAGAGTGGGGTAGGGGCAGATAGGGACTCTGGGAGAAAGAGAAGGTGGGAAGGCTGGGTCAGACAGGGACTGAGAGAGGGGGGTAGAGAGAGGGGGAGGGGTTGGTGTAGATAGGGAATGGGGAGAAAGTGGAGTGGTAGAGGCAGATAGAGACAGTGGAGAGACATGAAAATTTTATCAATATAGTATTGCTTACTCTCTCTCTCTCTCTCTCTCTCTCTCTCTCTCTCTCTCTCTCTCTCTATATATATATATATATATATATATATATATATATATATACAGTATATATACACACACACACACACATATATATATATATATATATATACAGTATATATAAAACACTAATGCTGCTCCTCACCTTTGTGGTGCCAGCGGTAGCCACACACACACACACACCTATGTACACTGCACACCTACGATATACTGCCCATGTATACACTACACCCCGATCCTCTTACAAATTCTGCGCTCAGAAGGGAGGCAAGGGGAACATGTGTGGCCACTTGCGGAGGGAGAAGTTAAATCAGTCTGGCAGGAAGGGGTGAGACCCTGTGTGGGGGTGAGCAGTGCGGTGACTGGGCGTAAGAGGGGTCGATGCTGGGCCTGCAGATGATGTGGGTAAGCAGGCAGATAACTGGCTCAACTGCTTTATATATACTGCGTGCCGGTGGAGGGGCGGGGTCCAGTGCTCACCCCTCCCACACCCCGCACAGGCCATGCCCAGACCCCTCCAGCCAGCTGCTGGTGGCTTCTGGCCTCGTCTAACCCCAAACTGGCCAGGAGCTGTGTGGGAACTGGTAAGCTTACACGTGCGAATACTGGTGTATATTGGGGGTCATTCCGAGTTGATCGCAGCCAGCAACTTTTTGCTGCTGCTGCGATCAACTAGTACATGCCTATGGGGGAGTGTATTTTAGCTTAGCAGGGCTGCGATCGCTTGTGCAGCCCTGCTAAGCTAAAAAATTTTCAAGCAGAAGTAGACCAGCCCTGGACATACTTACCCTGTGCGACGATCTCTGTGATGCTGGAGCCGGCTTTGACGTCAGACATCCGCCCTCCGTTCTACTGGTTACGCCTGCGTTTTCCTTACCACTCCCCGAAAACGGTCTCCAACGGTCCGGATCCGCCCAGGTACGCCTTCTTCTTGTCAATCTTCTTTGCGGTCGGCTCTGCGACCGCTTCCATCGTAGGACGCGACATAACCCGGCGAGCAACGTCGCGCACAGCGCATTGCGGCCTCCGCGCATGCGCATTCCGGACCTGTTCGCACCGATAAACCGCTGCGTGCGAACAGGTCGGAATGACCCCCATTGTGCAGCATCATTATAGCCTGCCCATTACAGAAATATAAACCTGGCAGCTCCTGTGTGAGTAGCGACCCCCCCCCCCCCCCCCCCTTGATAAACCAGCCCTAGTCTCCGTGATTTCATAAGAAAAGAGGTGGGTTAAACCTCTAGGATGGGGGCTAGCATGGCTGGTAATCAATCTTGTTTGGTAGCCTATGGCAGGGCAGTGGCGTGTTGGTTAGTGAAAATCTGCTTAGGGGGCTAGATTGATAGGCCAAAGCCCCTTGTTTCCTGTCTTCCCACCCCCTTTTTTGATTGCGGTTTTGTGTGTTGGCTTCTATTGTGGCAGGAAAGAATGGCAGGTCACCAGTCCATGTGCAATTGTTTACTTGAGGTGCGCTCCCTTCATTGACTGGTAGATTGCTGTACCACCTTAACAGGGGGCAGTATCATTACCCAAACGGGTAGGTAGTCAAGGTGGAGGGTGGACCTTTTGTTGCTCATAAGTGGTTATATTGTTGTGTTTGTGCACGCTGGGCGGTATCAGCCTGCAATGCTTGCTGTTGGTGCTGTTTGGGCATTGCAGATTGGCTGATTTCTGGCCGTGCTTTCTTTGCCACCATACAACTTTAAATTAATCATAATATTGCTTTAAATAAATGAGCTAACAGTTTCGCTGCCAAATCTACGTCTCTGTGTCTTTACATCGCTTTAGAGTATAATGTTTGAGTGATTACTGCACCCGTGACACACCTCATCCGATAGAAGGTTTAAACTAGTCTTTGTATAATACCCACATGAACACTTTGGCTCATATATTGTGTCTATATCTGGTCTATATATGGCTCTGGTACTAGCATAGGGGTGGGCAAAATACGGCCCGCGGGCCGGATGCGGCCCGCGAACCGATCCTGCCCGGCCCGCTGCCTCCAACCTGCGCGCAATGACAAGCGGCCCGACTGGGCCGCTTGTCATTGTCCCGGCCAGCTTCCAGCCCAGGTCACCGGCAGCGAGATGATGCCTGCGACAGCGCGGCTCTGTTAGCCGCAGCCGGCACTGTGTGATCTTTTGCCCCCTGCTCCCTGTCATGCGCTGACAGGGAGCAGGGGACAAAAGATCACACAGTGCCGGCTGCGGCTAACAGAGCCGCAGCCCCTCCTCCCCCTGCTAGTCTCACCTTCCCAGCCAGCCCAGGCAAAGCTCCGCCTGCGAGATGAGGGGGATTGGGGAAGGACTGCTTGCTTTGCAGTGGGAGAATGGTGGGCTCTCAGCAGCAGGGGTCTCTCGGGGCATATGTCTTCCCCCCCCCCCCCCCCCTGATTATCAGAAGGAAAGAGGAAGCAGTGTCCCAGCAGGGGGCGGGGCTACCCAGCACGGAGTACAGCCTTGATGCTCCTGCACTTTATCATGCATGGCAGGTAGAATGAAGGACCTGCCAAAGCAGCCAAAGTTTTCATGCAGTGACATTCTTTAAGGTATGAGGGACCATAAATTATATTATGTCTGTGTAACTGTATATGATAATGTGCCTGTAACTCTGTGTATGTGTCTGTATATGTCTCTGTGTAACTCTATATGTGTCTGTAGCTCTGTATGTGTGTGTCTGTAGCTCTGTATATGTGTCTGTGTAACTATGTATACTGTATGTCTGTAACTCTGTATCTGTGTCTGTGTAACTATGTATCTGTAGCTCTGTGTATGTGTTGGATCAGTATGATTCAATGCCGCTTGGGATCCCGGCGGTCAAAATACTGACGATGGGATCCCGATATCTCGAAACCGACAGGGGTGGGTAAGGGGTGTTCTCCCCTCTCCCCAACCCCCTAACCCTCCCACCCGGCAGCCTAACCCTAACCTCCTTTATTGGTG